>NC_067245.2:103699631-104324631 GCF_019359855.2 Lolium perenne | reverse complement strand
ACATCATAGTCAGTTGTGAGCCTTGATTCCATATACTCTGCTTGCATCCCGAAGGTTTCCGACAGTCGATGAAAATTCTTGTCGCACTTATCAGCTAACGCAAAACTTCCTTTTACTGTAATCGGTCCCTTGGGTCCAGGGAGCCTCCACAACAAGTATGTGTAATGTGGTACCGCCATAAACCTGGCGTAGGCTGGTCGTCCCAACAAAGCGTGGTAATGTGATGGGAAGTTGACAACCTCAAATTCCAGCCTTTTGATCCTGTAATTCTCTCGGGTTTCAAACTGAACGTCGAGATTGATCTTCCCCAGCGGATAACTCGACTTGTCCGGTGTGATCCCATGGAAGCGTGTGTCAGTTGGTTTTAAATTTTCTAAGGAGATGTTCATTTTCCTCAATGTATCCGCGTACATAAGATTTAGACTGCTGCCTCCATCTATGAATACTCGTGAAACGTCGAATCCTGCAATCACCGCTGGCAAAATCAATGTTGATTGCCCTGGTCGAGGAACTTGCTGCAGGTGGTCTACTATGGTGAAGCCAATGTCCTGCGCCGACCAATTTAGGTACTCAATTGTTGGTGGAGGCATCTTTTCTGCCATGAACACTTGTCGCGAAATTACTTTCTGAGCTCTATTGGATGGCCTGTCTTTTTGAATCATCGAACCCGCGCCATTGGTGTCGATATATGGAGGTGGGTTTGGAGCTGCCGCTATTTGTAACTGATGCCGATTTGCATCTGTAATTGCGGGTGGAGGTGGAAGGTGGATCTCACTTCTTGGCCCGTGAGAATTTCTAGGTGTTGCATGTGTGTTGGCATGCCCTGCATATCTCTGCATTGCTTGAAAAGTTCAACAGTCCTTCTGCAGATGGCCTGATTGCCTCTTTCCATTGTTATCGAGATAAAAGTGCATTTGGCATGGTCCATTTAGGAGGTCTTCGGGTGAGACGTACGGCCTCTGAAACCTTGGCCCACTATTTTGTCTATTAGGATGGGAGTCGTCCTTGTAATCGCTAAGCCGCTCGCCACTCCTCTGATAATCATCTCAATTATTTCCTCCACTATTTCCTTGAAATCCAGCCGATATTTGGCCAGGAGCATCATAATTTGAGAACTGCCGAGGAAATCGTCGCCTATTTTGAAAGTATCGACTGTGATCCTCCTCCGGCGACCTGTGCCGCTTGTTGTGAACAACATCTTCTCCATCTGCCCACCGATTCGTTATCTCCATAAGTGTTGATATCGTTTTTGGGTTAGTCATTCCCAGATCCTCGACAAAGTCCCTTCTTCGAATACCAGCAACAAATGCATCTATAGCTCGCTCGTCAGATATATTCTCCGCCGAGTTTTTTATAATGTTCCATCTCTGGATATACGTTCTCATTAACTCGCCGTGCTTCTGTCTGCAGTCCCTCAACTGCTCCAGCGATGCAGGTTTCTTGCATGTGGATCAAAAATTCTTTACGAATATGTCCTCAAAGCTTTCCCAGCTGTCGACAGACCCAGTAGGCAGCTTCTTTATCCATGATCGTGCGGCTCCACTCAAGTGTACTTGAATGCTCTGCATGGCTGTTGCTCTAGTTCCACCCATCAACTTCACCGTCTCGAGATAATCAACTAACCAATCTTCAGGATCTTGCAGGCCGTCGAATTTTTTGTAATTATCGGGTAGCTTAAACCCTGATGGAAGTCGAGTTTTGCGGACTCTTCTCGTGAAACACTGGAGCCCGCACATATCTTCTTCATTGACCTCTGGTGAGTGCCGACGTTCCCTTCTATCTTGTCGCGCTCTATCTACTCTTGCTTGAGTTGCTGCATCTCTTACCCCACTCGTTCTTGCGGGATCTTGCACCGCTGCAGCAGGTCGTGGACTATTTTGCCTTGCTAATCCTTCGGGAGGCGTGCTTGCAAACGCTGTTCCCATCACTCCAACTCCTGCCATGGCCATGCTATACAATGGTTTTCTTGGGTCTCCAGGAGGTGGTCTGGACGCCAAGATGAAAGCTTGTGTCGCCATGTATCCGGCTTCCGGTGTTTTGGGAATAATGTTTCCCCTTGTGTCTATTGACATAAAGGACATGTCGAGGTTTTGAACTAGGTTTTCCCTTTCAGCCTCAGGTATATTTTGTAATCGAGATCTTGCCCTGTTCCGAGCTTCTCTATGACTGCTTCCCAAAGTTCCTGATTGCTGGCTCAACTAAGCTCTTAGCCTACTTGACGCAGAAGCCGTGGCTTGTCTCTTGTCCAACTCGATTTTCTGTTTCTCAAGTTGCCGTCTGGCACGGGCGAGCCTATATTGATATGCTTGCAACTCTTGAGCTGTCGCAGTTACAGTCATTGGATCTGTACCATCAATGGCTCTTGCAACTATGTCCCACACTGCTTGCGGAAATTGCACCATCTCTCGCGTTCCAGGCCCGACGTATTTGGTTCCCAAACCTCGCGTGAAATCAGCGGGATCAACATATGGGTTTCCTGCATCGTCGAAGTTCTCTGATGTCTCCTCCTGTGGTCGACTTGTATCTCCGATTGCATAGATCTGATGATATCTTGAACTTCGACCTTGGTCGGGATTGGTGACACCGTCATATAGATCGGTGAAGACCTCGCCGACAATAGCGGATCTGTTGATGAAGCCGAAGTTGTCGATGCTGTCAGAGTCGCTGCTTATATTGGAGTCCGCAGATGACTCGAAGGACATATCGCCAAAGATCTTGACGAGATTCTTGCTTGTTGTAGACTCGATGAAGCGTGGTGACGAAATTTCCTCGTCACCCGTCTCGCACGGTGATGATGAATCCAAAAAATCGGAATCAACCGCCGGCGATCCCGTTGAAACCGGAACCTTGAGACGATACGATCCTTCTTTCTCGACGCGGAAGTGGAACCTTCCAAACGTCATCTCCATAGGCCCCTCCAAGTACGCATATGCATCCAAACGGGAGGGCGGGTGAGGAAGAAAATCGACTAGATCAGTTTCGATCCGTTTACCTCTATCCATCGCGTTGCTTGCTACCGACGAAGTCGACGATCTTGAAAGTGCCATCGAGATCAGCTCCTTGTCGCCTAGAATTCCCACAGATGGCGCCAATTGACAAGGGATTAACTTATCAATGCCTACGGATTGTAGACTAGGGTTTAGTTGGAAGTAGAGGGCAAGTAGATCTCGAGGGTTTCAGCCGAAAAGTACTCGACAATTAAGAAACTAGGGTTATGTTGAAAATGGATTCTATCCTTTCTTTGTCCCTCGACTCCCCCTTATATAGGAGGCGGAGCCGAGGGTACCGTGTTACACAAGATTACAGATTCCGAGAGACTCTCTGAGTTCAACCCGTAAAGTTGCAAATCTCTATATTTCCTAATACAACTCTATCTTTCCTTAAGACTAATTGGGCTTCCGAACTTCGTATTCTTCATCCTGTGGGACTTCAGTAAACCCCGGGTACTATCTTCGGCAGGCCCATTGGGGATGCCTATATCAGCTATACTCCGGAAACTTACCCATGACGTCTTCGTTGAGCAAGTCCCAGTGCTTCTCCGCCGTCTCCATATAGTTCAGGAGTCCACCAAGCTCTTTCTGCTGCTTCTGGATGGTGTCGCTATCGGTCTTTATTTTCAGCTCGAATTCACCCTCTTTCCGGATGAGTTCTGAGCTCTTTTCCGCCAGCTTCTTCTCCGCCTCTGCAAGCTTCGCCTCTAGATCTTTATGGGCGGAGCGAAGAGTCTCGAGCTCGGAGGAGGCTGCGGCGAGGGAAGAGGATGCACCTATACAAAGTTAAATCAACATCAAGTTCGGAATTCGGATCACAAATTATTGGCAAGATAGTCGGAAACCAACCTTGGGCTTTTGACAGCTGCTTTTTTAGATCCGCATTCTCCTGCTTGAACGTTTGAATTTTTCCCGCTTGGCTAAGGGTAATGCGGCGCTGCAAGGCAATGTTCTTGTGGAGCTCATAATGCAGCGCCTGCTGTTCCTGTAAGTAGAAACAGAGCAGGAGTAAATTCCAGATATTCTATAAGTAAGTCCTTAGGAAGCATTATACCGGAAATTTCTCCACCATAATGCTTGGGGGCTACTATGAAATTCTTAAAATCTTCTTCAGGTTGAGTTTTCTCTAAGTATTTAGGTGCTAACTAGTGACTAGTTTCCGCCTATATACTTGGGGGCTACTGGGGAGTACCTTGCGCTTGCAGAGGAGTTTGTCGAGAAACTGGCCAGTTTCCTTCTTGAAGTCCTGAATTTCCGAGGACTTGGCATCAGGCTTACCCCAGGCATTGTCCAACATGGAATTCAGCAGATCTTGTTCAAGCTCCCATTTCTCCGCTTCAGTAAGCTTGTTGAAAAATTTGGTCGCATATGCTTTGGGGGTGGAGGTAACGTCAGTCAGATCTCCAAAGTTCTTCGGAAACACGACGATATCACCTGCAACAATTGCAGCCTTTCCCGAAGAGTTGACTTCCGCCTCCTCTTGGCCTTGCACTTCAGCTTCTTCTTGGGCAACTTGCTTGGTTTCGGAGTTTTCTCCGCCCGCTTTCTCACTGCTTACCGGAATTATTTCCGGTGGCGTTTCCGTAGCAGGTGGGGAGATCGCTCAGCTTGAGGAGGAGATGGCTGGGGAGTGGCATGGGAGGCACTTGGCGGAGCTGGGGTTGCAGGGCCAACGGCCAGAGATTTCTTCATATATTTAGTGATGGGCTCTTGGACGTTGGTCCGTGTGGTGGTGGTACTCGGATTCCTACAAACAGGCGAAGTAAACAAATAAGTGATAAGTTCTATCGAAACAAGTTTGCGTCATACTCGGAGACTTACGTGGCGCTGGGAATGACAGGGCGCGAGCGTTTTCCTGCTGTTGACAGCAGTTTGATACGCTCGCGCTCCGCCTTTCTGGAATCTAGTGGGGGGGGGGGCTTCACAGTCTTGGCCTTCTTGGCAGAGGCCTCGCCGCTACCTCCGGCTTCGGAGCCGGAAGCTTTGGCATGGGGACGCTTAGTAGGTCGAGGGGAAGCCTTGCGGGGCACGCGCTCCTCTCCCTTGTCGTCGTCCTCCGGATCCTCCTCTGCCGCATCGCCGCTGACAGGAACTCGGAGTATGGTGCGGAAATTCTCCTCCACCAAAGTATTGAGCTGGAAAGATGAATCAAGGTAAAAGTTAGAACGCATACAATATATGTGAAGTTAAGAATAACGAAGGAGTTAGAGCTTACCGGAGGACACTGGTCGTTTGTATGGATATCTTTGAGTAACTCCGGGACCAGTTGGCCCCGGCCAATCTTCACGAGTGTCTTTATCCTCCTCTTGAGGGAGTCAGCCGGAAGGTCGTGGCGGGTTGCTCGGAGAAGGTCGTCCGCCCCGGTGTAGGCGTAGATTAAACGCGCGTTATACCGAAGCGCCTGGATCCGCCGAGTGAACCAGCTCAGAGTGAGCTAAGCTCCGGTTAGCCCATCGTGGACCAACCAAGAAATCCTCCGCGCTGCTTTTTCCAATATCGGAAATTGAGCGAGCGTGGGAACTTGGCTCCAGATGTCGCGCTCTTCCGGAGGCTCGTTGACGAACGTGGGCAGTCCTTCGTGGACGCCCGGAACTGTGATGTTCTTTTCATAGAACCATCCGGCGTTCCAATACCGGACGGATTCGTGGGAATCATGGGGTGGATACATGCGGCCAGGTCGGAGCATAAACGTCATGCTTCCGCAGTTCACCATAGCCTTGTCCTTCGTTTCTTTCTTCACCCGGAAGAAAAACTGCCATAATCTGACATCTGGGCGGATTCCGAGATGGCCTTCGCAGAGCGTGACAAAGTTTGAGAGGAGGAGATCGAAGTTTGGGCAGATGTTATGGGGCTGAAGCCCATACGTGTTGAGGATGGAGAGGAAAAATTCCGAACAGGGGAGCGATAGACCGCGCTCAACCCAGGCTTTCGTCATGACCCTTTCGTCTGCGTCTGGTTTGGGGACGTCGGAGTCGCGCATGAAACTCCATTTGGCGGAAATCATGCCCTCGTTTCCCAGTTCTCTGAGCTCCGCGTCTGTGATTTCGCATGGCCACCACTTACCCCTCTCGCCTTCTCGGGACTTGGCCTTGGAAGCTTTCTTCGCTTCCGCCTCCTGCACTTTAGCTGCTGATGACGCGTGAAACACACGTCCGTTGGGAACCCCAAGAGGAAGGTGTGATGCGTACAGCAGCAAGTTTTCCCTCAGTAAGAAACCAAGGTTATCAAACCAGTAGGAGATGAAGGCCACGTGAAGGTTGTTGGTGAAGGAGTGTAGTGCGGCGCAACATCAGGGATTCCAGCGCCAACGTGGAACCTGCACAACACAATCAAGATATTTGCCCCAACTTAAGAGTGAGGTTGTCAATCTCACCGGCTTGCTTTAAACAAAGGATTAAACGTATGGTGTGGAGAATGATGTTTGCTTGCAAAGAACAACAAATAACAATGATTGCAGAAGGTTGTATTTCAGATGCAAAAGAATGGACCGGGGTCCACAGTTCACTAGTGGTGTCTCTCCAATAAGATAAATAACATGTTGGGTGAACAAATTACAGTTGGGAAATTGACAAATAGAGAGGGCATAACAATGCACATACATATGACTACTATGAGATTTACTTAGGGCATTACGACAAAGAACATAGACAGCTATCCAGCATGCATCTATGCCTAAAACGTTCACCTTCGGGTTAGCATCCGCACCCCTTCCAGTATTAAGTTCCAAACAACAGACAACTGCATTAAGTATTGTGCGTAATGTAAACAATACAAATATCCTTAGACAAAGTATTGATGTTTTATCCCTAGTGGCAACAGCACATCCACAACCTTAGGGGTTGCTGTCACTCCCCCAGATTCAATGGAGACATGAACCCACTATCGAGCATAAATACTGCCTCTTGGAGTTACAAGTATCAACTTGGCCAGAGCCTCTACTAGCAACGGAGAGCATGCAAGATCATAAACAACACATATATGATAGATCGATAATCAACTTGACATAGTATTCCATATTCATCGGATCCCAACAAACACAACATGTAGCATTACAATAAGATGATCTTGATCATGATAGGCAGCTCACAAGATCTAAACATGATAGCACAAGAGGAGAAGACAACCCTCTAGCTACTGCTATGGACCCATAGTCCAAGGATGAACTACTCACGCATCAGTCCGGAGGCGGGCATGGTGATGTAGAGCCCTCCGGTGATGATTCCCCTCTCCAGAAGGGTGCCAGAGGCGATCTTCAGAACCCCCGAGATGGGGTTGACGGTGGCGGCGTCTCAGTAACTTTTCTCGTATCGTGGCTCTCAGTACTAGGGTTTTCGCGATAGAAGGATTATATAGGCGAAGGGGCAGAGTCGGGGGACGCCCGAGGGGCCACCCCATATGGCGGCGCGGCCAGGGGTGGGGTTGCGCCCCCCTATGGTGTGGCCGCCTCATGGCCCCTCTTCGTCTCCTCTTCGGTGTTCCGGAAGACTCCGTGGAAAATAAGACCGTGGGCTTTTGTTTCGTCCAATTCCGAGAATATTTCCTGTGTAGGATTTCTGAAACCAAAAACAGCAGAAAACATGAATTGTCGCTTCGGCATCTTGTCAATAGGTTAGTGCTGGAAAATGCATAAAAATGATATAAAGTGTATATAAAACATGTGAGTATTGTCATAAAACTAGCATGGAACATAAGAAATTATAGATACGTTTGAGACGTATCAGCTGCCATCCTAGCTTGTCCTTCAAGTTCTTCTTGGATTTCTTTGGAGGTAGGGATCCGGCCTAGTGCAGTGCTGGAAGAGGCGGAGACCGGTTGAGCTAGTCTGATGTCGGAAACATATGGTGGCAAATATGCAAGGGGTTCCGGGAAGATTGGTTCTAATGTGCTGGGTTCCGGGCGATTCGGAGAACTACCAGTACAGTTTGGTGAACCATGCGACATGCTTCCGGCTGCACCCATGCAAATTGGTTTTGAGTAGTCGGAATCTACACTACTTCTTCTTCTACAAGGCCGGTGCACTTACCAGTAATGGCGCGGTGGATCTTCGGGACGCCGACAAAGTGAAGGTGGCCGGACTTGCGGCGTTGGGCTGCTGGCGACCACGAATCGGTGGCGGAAGCAAAACCCCGTTCAAACGCGCCGATCTTGGGTCGAGGAGGGCCTTGGAGCGGTGGTGGGAGAAGATCGCCGTGCGCGGTGTCACCGGAGATTAGATCTCGTGGGCGGCGCTGCTCGAGGAAGAAGATGAAGTGGATTTTCGGTGAAAGAATGATGAAGTTACCGCGCGCGGGGGTATTTATAGACCTTGCGTGGAGATTCGCGTTTCGGATCCGACGGCGGAAACTGAACGGTCGCACCGTTGGATACGTGACACCTGTCTTAGGTTAAAAGCGGTGAACCGACTTGGAGGTAACTTGACTGCGTGCTCCCGAAATTTCTGGCTAGAGATTCGCATCTTCAAAAATTTAGTGCGGGAAAAAAGGAAGTTGTGCGCAGGATAAGTGGAACGTCCGCTACATTGCCGTTATTGAAGAAAAGGTGATTTCCGAGAAGATGACGTCGGAAAAGAGTAAAGTTTTGAAGCTCTTCAAGATTCTCTTCGGAACCGAGTTGATTGAAGTTGGAGGAATGATGAATCTCGAAGAACTTCGGGGGCTACTGTTGTGGGTATACTTTATGGGTATATCAACGGCATGGCCTAGATATGTCAACACCCGGATTTTTAAGTCCAGATGCCTATTATGCCATACATCGCAATCCCAGGAATATTGTTGTTGCGAGACATAACAGTTGAATATCATAAGTCATCATTCATTACATACCATAGTCATCTTAGAAATAGAGATCACATGATCCAATATTACACAAATAGTTGATCTATTGATCAACGGACACAAAGTTCATAGCGGAAGCGTAAATAGAAGGGACTCTCTAGTCCACAGGCCAACGTCTGACATCAGAAGATTCCCTAGTTGTCGTAGACATCTTGGTTGCCGTCATCTTGATAGTTCTGCTCCTCTTCATAGTCTGGCCATTTGAATAGCCAGGGACACAACCGTGAGTACTTTAAAGTACTCGCAAACTAATACTAATGTAAGTGCTAACAATTCTAGTAAGGGGGTGCTAAGCTCTAGTTTAATTGCATAAAGCCAATTTTAGTTCACAAGTATTTGAGAAAAGACTTATTCAAGTGCTAACTAACTCAAGTGGGAACATTAGTGTCATTCCCACAACATGGTTGTGATTCAAAGTCAAGTCACCAATTCACCATTCATTTCACCAACATTTTCAAGAATCTGACATTGGAAACTGTATGGCCTTTCCAACCGTCGGTAACCGAGGACACGTCTATTCGAATAGATTTACACTCTGCAGAGGTTGCACACTTGTGCCACAACATTTGAATTCATCCGTCGGGATTACCCCGAATCATCATAACACCGTACGCGGATCATCAACCATAACCTTTCACTTACAAACCCTAGTATGAGCACATCTCCCCATGAGCTTGGCCTCCCAGTGAAGACCAACTGTCAACCTGGGAACTGCACAGGGCTTGGTCGTACAATTCACCTCAATTCACATCATTTCTCAACAACGGAGGCAGCCTCGGCATAACCCCTATGATGTGTGTTCAGAGGGAACCCATACTAAGATGCATAAATTTCCAGTTAAGCCCTACCCATAATCAGGTATTGTGGGGGTACTCAATATTGGAAAGGTATCGCATTCAAACCAATATTAGCTTTATCAAAAATCACCATCTTCTCTTGGTCATATTCACTTTCAAAATTCATTCAATGGAAATGATTCATCATGCCAAGGTTTCAAAATCATTTCAAGTCACATGTTCCCATCTAGAGTAGTCAAGTTTTAGTATTTAGCACTAGCACTAATCATGAGGGGTGCTAATCTTGCTTGGCTAGCTTGAGACTAACTTTTTGCTAGTCTAGTAACCTTCTTTAACTTTGACCAAAGTTAACTATAAAAGTAACTCTTTTAATAAACAAGTAAAAACTTGTACGGTGAAAACTTGGGATAGGCTTGTGGTAAGAAAGGTAAGACTAATGGTGCCTTGCCCCAAAGGGCTTTGCACTTTGCAAGAATATTAGCTTGCAACCATAGAGCTTGCAACATTATAACTTGCAATAGTCTAGCTTGCCTTGGTTGTCGAGGTGGTCAAAGTGCTCTTCTTCTTCTGGGTAGAATCCTTCCTCTTCCTGGTATTCTCCGGTACTAGCGTCTATTCACGAATACGAGGATACAATCACCAAACAAGACTTAAGTAACCTTAATTAGCCTTAATGGCTCACTCCAAATGATCTAGCATCATCACTTAGCATTGCTACCAAAAATTCATCTAGGGTTTTCTTACTTAGTGTTAGAGAAATAATTTCCTCTCATTATATATGTAAATGATAGTTTCCATATAGTTCTTGAGGAATAATTTCCTCTCATCGAATCTTCTTAAGATTTAATTTCTCAAACAATCCTACATGAATTCATGTTGACCTAAGTCAACCATTCATCATCATTATTTGAGAAAATGATTTAAATGAGGTAGAATACCTCATACCATTTAATAATGCTTATTTATGATTTAAAATCTCCAAGTATTTCATGTGAGAGTATTTGACCAGGGGTTCAAACTTCATATGAAATACTTGGGACAAGATTTAAATGAAGTGAAATACCTCATATAGTTTGCATAATAGTTTTGGACAATATCAACTAACTAAAATATCCATATAGTCCTTTATTTAATTTGGGCCATGATCACTCAAGGTAACCACACCATATTTTTGCATAAACAATTAGTGTAAGTGAAATGTGAATTATAGCAATTGGATTTAGTTCAAAATTCAAATTGGTTGATTTTTAAGATTTATTTGAAGTCACAAAAGTCCCTGCCTTGTTATTTTTGTCTCATTAATTCTACACAAGATTCCAAAGTGGGACCAGTGGGGTTGAATAGATCTTTTCTCTAGATTTCCAACAACATAAAATTCATCAAATTTGGTTGGGTAGATTTGAAACTATTTGAAATATAGCACAGAGCCAGTATTTGAATTTCTACTGAATTGGTTTAACAGAATTTGAATTGTTGGGCCTAGGCGGGAAAATAGACAAGCTGCGCAGCGCAGAAGAATTGGGCCGGCCCAGCTAGCGCTTCGGGCCAGCTGACAAAGGGGTCCACCTGTCAGCGAGTGAGACTTACCGAAACGGTACGTTTGAATTTGATCTGTTCGATTAGAGGGCGATCCGACGGAGGTGAGTCGTCATCGTCATCGACGAGAGGGGAGCTCTGGCGCGGCGGAGGTAGGGGGTCGGCGGCGCTCCTGGACTCCGGCGAGGGTCAGCGACGATGCGAGGCGACGTTGTCGATGACGGGGAGTCAACTGGTACCGGTGGCGTCTCCGATGGTGCCCGAATTCGACGGCGGCGATCTCAGCACCTCTGCGGGCTCCGGCGACGAAATTGCACAACTCCGGTGGCTAATCGAGGGAGAGGAGTGGACGAGGAGCTTGAGAAGAGAGAGGGGAGAAAGGTTGGTGTGAAGAGTTGGGCGCGGGGAAGGTTGTATTTATAGGAAGCGAGGTGGTTGTGGGGTGTGCAGCGAGGTCGATAGCCACACGGCGTCTCCGACGAGGGAAGGGGGTCGGTGAGGTGGGCGCTTGATACGCGTACAGCACGCGTCCGTTGGGAACCCCAAGAGGAAGGTGTGATGCGTACAGCGGCAAGTTTTCCCTCAGTAAGAAACCAAGGTTTATCGAACCAGTAGGAGCCAAGAAGCACGTTGAAGGTTGATGGCGGCGGAGTGTAGTGCGGCGCAACACCAGGGATTCCGGCGCCAACGTGGAACCTGCACAACACAACCAAATTACTTTGCCCCAACGTGACAGTGAGGTTGTCAATCTCACCGGCTTGCTGTAACAAAGGATTAGATGTATAGTGTGGATGATGATTGTTTGCAGAAAACAGTAGAACAAGTATTGCAGTAGATTGTATTCGATTAAAAGAATGGACCGGGGTCCATAGTTCACTAGAGGTGTCTCTCCCATAAGATAAATAGCATGTTGGGTGAACAAAGTACAGTTGGACAATTGACAAATAAAGAGGGCATGACCATGCACATACATGATATGATGAATATTGTGAGATTTAATTGGGCATTACGACAAAGTACATAGACCGCTATCCAGCATGCATCTATGCCTAAAAAGTCCACCTTCAGGTTATCATCCGAACCCCTTCCAGTATTAAGTTGCAAACAACAGACAATTGCATTAAGTATGGTGCGTAATGTAATCAACAACTACATCCTTAGACATAGCATCGATGTTTTATCCCTAGTGGAAACAGCACATCCACAACCTTAGAACTTTCTGTCACTGTCCCAGATTTAATGGAGGCATGAACCCACTATCGAGCATAAATACTCCCTCTTGGAGTTAAAAGCAAAAACTTGGCCAGAGCCTCTACTAGTAACGGAGAGCATGCAAGATCATAAACAACACATAGATAATAGATTGATAATCAAAATAACATAGTATTCTCTATTCATCGGATCCCAACAAACACAACATATAGCATTACAGATAGATGATCTTGATCATGTTAGGCAGCTCACAAGATCCAACAATGAAGCACAATTAGGAGAAGACGACCATCTAGCTACTGCTATGGACCCATAGTCCAGGGGTGAACTACTCACTCATCACTCCGGAGGCGACCATGGCGGTGAAGAGTCCTCCGGGAGATGATTCCCCTCTCCGGCAGGGTGCCGGAGGCGATCTCCTGAATCCCCGGAGATGGGATTGGCGGAGGCGGCATCTCTAGAAGGTTTTCCGTATCGTGGCTCTCGGTACTGGAGTTATTATCGACGAAGGCTTCTTATAGTCGGAGAGGTAGGTTTAGGGGCGACGCGAGGGGCCCACACAACAGGGTTGCGCGGCCAGGGGGTGGGCCGCGCCGCCCTGGCGTGTCCCCGTCTCGTCGCCCCACTTCGTTTCTCCCCCGGTGTTCTGGAAGCTTCGTGGAAAAATAAGATCCTGGGCGTTGATTTCGTCCAATTCCGAGAATGTTTCCTTACTAGGATTTCTGAAACCAAAAACAGCAGAAAACAACACCTGGCTCTTCGGCATCTCGTTAATAGGTTAGTGCCGGAAAATGCATAAGTATGACATAAAGTATGCATAAAACATGTAGGTATCATCAATAAAGTGGCATGGAACATAAGAAATTATCGATACGTTGGAGACGTATCAGCATCCCCAAGCTTAGTTCCTGCTCGTCCCGAGTAGGTAAACGATAACAAAGATAATTTCTGGAGTGACATGCCATCATAATCTTGATCAATACTATTGTAAGCACATGTAATGAATGCAGCGATCAAAGCAATGGTAAATGCAATGAGTAAACAATTGAATCATATAACAAAGACTTTTCATGAATAGTACTTTCAAGACAAGCATCAATAAGTCTTGCATAAGAGTTAACTCATAAAGCAATAATTCAAAGTAAAGGCATTGAAGCAACACAAAGGAAGATTAAGTTTCAGCGGTTGCTTTCAACTTGTAACATGTATATCTCATGGATATTGTCAACATAAAGTAATATAACAAGTGCAATATGCAAGTATGTAGGAATCAATGCACAGTTCACACAAGTGTTTGCTTCTTGAGGTGGAGAGAAATAGGTGAACTGACTCAACATAAAAGTAAAAGAAAGGCCCTTCGCAGAGGGAAGCATCGATTGCTATATTTGTGCTAGAGCTTTGGTTTTGAAAACATAAAGAGAGCATAAAAGTAAAGTTTTGAGAGGTGTTTGTTGTTGTCAACAAATGGTAGTGGGTACTCTAACCCCCTTGCCAGGCAAACCTTCAAAGAGTGGCTCCCATTATTTATTTTTGGGTGGCACTCCTTCCAACCTTTACTTTCACAAACCATGGCTAACCGAATCCTCGGGTGCCTGCCAACAATCTCATACCATGAAGGTGTGCCTTTTTATTTTAGTTTTATTATGATGACACTCCTCCACACCTTTGCTTTCTCAAGCCATGGCTAACCGAATCCTCGGGTGCCGTCCAACAATCATATACCATGGAGGAGTGTCTATTTTTGTAATATTATGAAGGTTAATTAATTTGGGACTGGGAATCCCATTGCCAGCTCTTTTTGCAAAATTATTGGATAACCGGATGAAGCCACTAGTCCATTGGTGAAAGTTGCCCAACAAGATTGAAAGATAAACACCACATACTTCCTCATGAGCTATAAAACATTGACACAAATCAGAGGTGATAAATTTTGAATTGTTTAAAGGTAGCACTCAAGCAATTTACTTTGGAATGGCGGAGAAATACCATGTAGTAGGTAGGTATGGTGGACACAAGTGGCATAGTGGTTGGCTCAAGGATTTTGGATGCATGAGAAGTATTCCCTCTCGATACAAGGTTTAGGCTAGCAAGGTTATTTGAAACAAACACAAGTATGAAGCGGTACAGCAAAACTCACATAAAAGACATATTGTAAACATTATAAGACTCCATACCGTCTTCCTTGTTGTTCGACCCTTACTCGAAATTATCTAGACCTTAGAGAGACCAATTATGCAAACCAAATTTTAGCAAGCTCTATGCATTTCTTCATTAATAGGTGCAAAGTATATGATGCAAGAGCTTAAACATAAGCACAACAATTGCCAAGTATCACATTATTCAAGACATTTTACCAATTACTACATGTAGCATTTCCCGTTTCCAACCATATAACAATTTAACGAAGAAGATTCAACCTTCGCCATGAATATTATGAGTAAAGCCTAAGGACATATTTGTCCATATGCAACAGCGGAGCGTGTCTCTCTCCCACACAATGAATGCTAGGATCCATTTTATTCAAACAAAACAAAAACAAAAACAAACCGATGCTCCAAGCAAAGTGCATAAGATGTGATGGAATAAAAATATAGTTTCACTAGAGGAACCTGATAATGTTGTCGATGAAGAAGGGGATGCCTTGGGCATCCCCAAGCTTAGACGCTTGAGTCTTCTTGAAATATGCAGGGGTGAACCACCGGGGCATCCCCAAGCTTAAAGCTTTCACTCCCCTTGATCATATTGTATCATCTCTCTCTCTTGATCCTTGAAAACTTCCTCCACACCAAACTCAAAACAACTCATTAGAGGGTTAGTGCACAATCAAAATTCACATGTTCAGAGGTGACATAATCATTATTAACACTTCTGGACATTGCACAAAGCTACTGAAAGTTAATGGAATCGAAAAATCCATCAAGCATAGCAAAACAGGCAATGCGAAATAAAAGGCAGAATCTGTCAAAACAGAACAGTTCGTAAAGACGAATTTTATTGAGGCACCGGACTTGCTCAAATGAAAATGCTCAAATTTAATGAAATTTGCGTACATATCTGAGGATCACTCACGTAAATTGGCATAATTTTCTGAATTACCTACAGGGAATTAGGCCCTGATTCGTGACAGAAAAGAAATCTGTTTCTGCGCAGTAATCCAAATCTAGTATGAACCTTACTATCAAAGACTTTACTTGGCACAACAATGCAACAAAACTAAGATAAGGAGAGTTTGCTACGGTAGTAACAACTTCCAAGACTCAAATATAAAACAAAAGTGCAGTAGTAAAATCATGGGTTGTCTCCCATAAGCGCTTTTCTTTAACGCCTTTCAGCTAGGCGCAGAAAGTGTGTATCAAGTATTATCAAGAGACGAAGCATCAACATCATAATTTGTTCTAATGATAGAATCAAAAGGTAACTTCATTCTCTTTCTAGGGAAGTGTTCCATACCTTTCTTGAGAGGAAATTGATATTTAATATTACCTTCCTTCATGTCAATAATAGCACCAACAGTTCGAAGAAAAGGTCTTCCCAATATAATGGGACGAGATGCATTGCATTCAATATCCAAGACAACAAAATCAACGGGGACAAGGTTATTGTTAACGGTAATGCGAACATTATCAACTCTCCCCAAAGGTTTCTTTGTAGAATTATCAGCAAGATTAACATCCAAATAACAATTTTTCAATGGTGGCAAGTCAAGCATATTATAGATTTTTCTAGGCATAACGGAAATACTCGCACCAAGATCACATAAAGCATTACAATCAAAGTCATTGACCTTAATCTTAATGATGGGCTCCCAACCATCCTCAAGCTTTCTAGGAATAGAAGCTTCGTGATTTAATTTCTCTTCTCTAGCTTTTATGAGAGCATTTCTAATATGTTTTGTGAAAGCCAAATTTATAGCACTAGCATTAGGACTCTTAGAAAGTTTTTGTAAGAACGTTATAACTTCAGAGATATGACAATCATCAAAATCCAAACCATTATAATCTAAAGCAATGGGATCATTGTCCCCAATGTTGGAAAAAATTTCAGCAGTTTTATCACAGGCAGTTTCAGCAGTTTTAGCAGTTTCAGGCAATTTTTCACGCTTTGCATTAGAAGTGGAAACATTGCCAACACCAATTATTTTACCATTAATAGTAGAAGGTGCAGCAACATGTGGAGCATTAGCATTACTAGTGGTGGTAATAGTCCAAACTTTAGCTATATTATCTTCTTTAGCATTTTCTTCTTTCTCCCACCTAGCACGCAATTCGGCCATCAATCTTATATTCTCATTAATTCTAACTTGGATAGCATTTGCTGTAGTAACAATCTTATTATTATTATTTTCATTAGGCATAACTTTCGATTTCAAAAGATCAACATCAGCAGCAAGACTATCGACTTTAGAAGCAAGTATATCAATTTTCCCAAGCTTTCTTCAACAGATTTGTTAAAAGCAGTTTGTGTACTAATAAATTCTTTAAGCATAGCTTCAAGTACAGGGGGCGTAATCCTATTATTGTTGTAAGAATTCCCATAAGAATTATCATAGCCGTTACCATTATTATAAGGATATGGCCTATAGTTGTTACTAGAATTGTTCCGGTAAGCATTGTTGTTGAAATTATTATTTTTAATGAAGTTTACATCAACATGTTCTTCTTGAGCAACCAATGAAGCTAACGGATCATTATTAGGATCAACATTAGTCCTACCATTCACAAGCATAGACATAATAGCATCAATCTTATCACTCAAGGAGGAGGTTTCTTCGACGGAATTTACCTTCTTACCTTGTGGAGCTCTTTCCGTGTGCCATTCAGAGTAATTAATCATCATATTATCAAGAAGCTTTGTTGCGTCGCCTAGGGTGATGGACATAAAGGTACCTCCAGCAGCTGAATCCAATAAGTTCCGCGAAGAAAAATTCAGTCCTGCATAAAAGGTTTGGATGATCATCCAAGTAGTCAGTCCATGGGTTGGGCAGTTTTTAACCAAAGATTTCATTCTTTCCCATGCTTGTGCAACATGCTCATTATCCAATTGTTTAAAATTCATTATGCTACTTCTCAAAGATATAATTTTAGCAGGAGGATAATATCTACCAATAAAAGCATCCTTGCATTTAGTCCATGAATCAATACTATTCTTAGGCAGAGATAGCAACCAATCTTTAGCTCTTCCTCTTAATGAGAAAGGAAACAATTTTAATTTTATAATGTCACCATCTACATCCTTATACTTTTGCATTTCACATAATTCAACAGAATTATTGAGATGGGCAGCAGCATCATCAGAACTAACACCAGAAAATTACTCTCGCATAACAAGATTCAGTAAAGCAGGTTTAATTTCAAAAAATTCTGCTGTAGTAGCAGGTGGAGCAATAGGTGTGCATAAGAAATCATTATTATTAGTGGTTGTGAAGTCACACAACTTAGTATTTTCAGGAGTACCCATTTTAGCAACAGTAAATAAAGCAAACTAGATAAAGTAAATGCAAATAACTAATTTTTTTGTGTTTTTAGTATAGCAAACAAGATAGCAAGTAAAGTAAAACTAGCAACTAATTTTTTTGTATTTTGATATAATGCAGCAAACAAAGTACTAAATAAAATAAAGCAAGACAAAAACTAAGTAAAGAGATTGGAGGTGGAGACTCCCCTTGCAGCGTGTCTTGATCTCCCCGGCAACGGCGCCTGAAAAAGAGCTTAATACGCGTACAGCACGCGTCCGTTGGGAACCCCAAGAGGAAGGTGTGATGCGTACAGCGGCAAGTTTTCCCTCAGTAAGAAACCAAGGTTTATCGAACCAGTAGGAGCCAAGAAGCACGTTGAAGGTTGATGGCGGCGGAGTGTAGTGCGGCGCAACACCAGGGATTCCGGCGCCAACGTGGAACCTGCACAACACAACCAAATTACTTTGCCCCAACGTGACAGTGAGGTTGTCAATCTCACCGGCTTGCAGTAACAAAGGATTAGATGTATAGTGTGGATGATGATTGTTTGCAGAAAACAGTAGAACAAGTATTGCAGTAGATTGTATAAGATTAAAAGAATGGACCGGGGTCCACAGTTCACTAGAGGTGTCTCTCCCATAAGATAAATAGCATGTTGGGTGAACAAATTACAGTTGGGCAATTGACAAATAAAGAGGGCATGACCATGCACATACATGATATGATGAATATTGTGAGATTTAACTGGGCATTACGACAAAGTACATAGACCGCTATCCAGCATGCATCTATGCCTAAAAAGTCCACCTTCAGGTTATCATCCGAACCCCTTCCAGTATTAAGTTGCAAACAACAGACAATTGCATTAAGTATGGTGCGTAATGTAATCAACAACTACATCCTTAGACATAGCATCCATGTTTTATCCCTAGTGGCAACAGCACATCCACAACCTTAAAACTTTCTGTCACTGTCCCAGATTTAATGGAGGCATGAACCCACTATCGAGCATAAATACTCCCTCTTGGAGTTACAAGCAAAAACTTGGCCAGAGCCTCTACTAGTAACGGAGAGCATGCAAGATCATAAACAACACATAGATAATAGATTGATAATCAAAATAACATAGTATTCTCTATTCATCGGATCCCAACAAACACAACATATAGCATTACAGATAGATGATCTTGATCATGTTAGGCAGCTCACAAGATCCAACAATGAAGCACAATTAGGAGAAGACGACCATCTAGCTACTGCTATGGACCCATAGTCCAGGGGTGAACTACTCACTCATCACTCCGGAGGCGACCATGGCGGTGAAGAGTCCTCCGGGAGATGATTCCCCTCTCCGGCAGGGTGCCGGAGGCGATCTCCTGAACCCCCCGAGATGGGATTGGCGGCGGCGGCATCTCTGGAAGGTTTTCCATATCGTGGCTCTCGGTACTGGAGTTATTATCGACGAAGGCTTCTTATAGTCGGAGAGGTAGGTTTAGGGGTGACGCGAGGGGCCCACACAACAGGGCCGCACGGCCAGGGGGTGGGCCGCGCCGCCCTGGCGTGTCACCACCTCGTCGCCCCACTTCGTTTCTCCCCGGGTGTTCTGGAAGCTTCGTGGAAAAATAAGATCCTGGTCGTTGATTTTGTCCAATTCAGAGAATATTTTCTTACTAGGATTTCTGAAACCAAAAACAGCAGAAAACAGCAACTGGCTCTTCGGCATCTCATTAATAGGTTAGTGCCAGAAAATGCATAAATATGACATAAAGTATGCATAAAACATGTAGGTATCATCAATAAAGTGGCATGGAACATAAGAAATTATCGATACGTTGGAGACGTATCAGCGCTAGGTAGGCGGCGTCCAGGCGGTGCTAGGTAGCTTGATGGCGAGGTGGGGGACGTCCTGGCGAGCGAGCGCGACGACGATGTTCTGGCGGCAGGGTTGCGGGAAATAGGCGCGGTGGTCGACGGCGACAGGCGGCGCGAGAGCACGGGAGCTTGTCTGGCGGGTTGGCGCGGCGACTGTGATGCTCGACGTGTAGCCAGGGGGTCCGGGGGAGTCTGCGTTCATCGAAGCGGCGCGTGTCCAGGATTTGCCGGTGTTCGCGCCCACGACGTCCTCGGCATTGCCCAGGGCGCGCGTTTTCCGGCGAGGATCTGGTCGATTTCCTGCAGGGGTGGGTCTAGGGTGCAGTAGGGAGGTGTGGTGGAGCAGAATGGCACCATGGCTAGGGTCAAGGAGGTAGGAGAAGAGAGGAGGGTGCGCCATGTGTGACATGGCCGGCATGGCCATGCCATGCTAGCTTTGCCCCCCCTCTTAGGGTTTCTGTGCATGGGTTGGATGTAGAGAGGATAGGGGAACATGTAGAGGCCTAGTGGTGGTCAAGGTTGGGCAAAAAACACTATTTCAAATAGTGTTGAATTTTTGCCTATTTGCAAATTGCACAATTTGCCCAAATTTGGTTGAGTTCAAAAGGTTCCAAAATTTGAAAATGGGGTATTTGGATAAGTTGCAAATGACCAGAGACAACCATGTGTGGTGATGGAATTTTAAAAATCAAAGAAATGCAATTTTGCTCAAAGTGAGATTGTTGCATTTGATAAAAAGTTCCAACTTAGCATGAGCATAGAATTTGATCCAAGATGATTTTGGCATGGTGGTCTTTACCAAAGTTGTTCACCTTGATGTGCTCTTGGATGAGGTGCAAAGAATTGGGAAAGTTTAGTTTGAAAAATTTGAATTGCAAGGGCTCAAAGTAGGGATCAGACTATAAATGGCAGATTTGACCATTATCATATGTGCTCCCATTTTGAGTTTGAATTTGATTTGATTTGTGTTTCTTCGATTCCAAAAGTTGTAATAAGTGTTTAGTAACATAATACAACTAATGGTGAAGGCCAAAATGGTCTAGGTCCAAGATTTGGAAAAATGGCATAAGCCATATGTGAGGGTTTTGTGATTTTCTAGTTTTTATTCTTTTATTTTTCTTTGCTTCACTTTGATAAGAGTGAGGTTTATTTGGTGTTAGAATGAGTTGGGAAAAGGGTTCAAACCATTTTGGGGCAATGGGAGTGCCTAGGTCAAGATTGGACATTTTGGCTAAGTGCCACATATGCCTCTATGCATATGCTTCATTTTATTTTGTTTCTCACTTGAATTGGTTGGTAAGTACTTGGTTGAGTGTGTTGAGGTATTTCCAAACCATCTACCAGGGTAGACAAACAAGGTTTTAGCATTTGCAAAAAGTAGCCATAGGCTTGCATATGCCTCTTTCTTAATTAAGATCATTTCTTTTTATTTTGTTTTTCAAAGGTTGGTGACAAGAGGGAGGAGGTTTAGGGTTTGGGTAAGTTTTGCAATGGTTCACCACCATTTAGCAAAGTAAGAAAGGTAGGGTTCAAAATTTACACATTAGGGCTACATTCCCACATATGTCTTTTTCTTTTATTTTGGTTTCTCAAAATAGATCCAAATGATTTTTGAGAAGGTTAGGGTTTAGGGTTTTTCTTATTTGATATCTTTCTCTTTTATTTTATTTGGTTTGTGATCTTCACTTGATCACTTTAGGGTTTTAGGGTTTATCACATAAGCATAAAAACACTCATCATGGCAAAACACAAATATTAGGTATGAGCACTATGCATAGCACTCTATGTAAGAATTTTTTTTGTTGGTTCTCATTTTTGGAAAAAGGAAATTCATTTTCTCTTTGTTTTAAAATTTGGGATGTTACAAGATCCGGCAAGCCCGGGTGGCCCACAGTTGGTGATGAGGCATGTGGCCCATCGGGCGGCCCAGTTGCTATAGATCCTGAAGGATGAAGTCCAGCCCAGGAACAGGAAGCCGGATCCCAACCGACCTACGAAGGAGGCTAGATCCGTGAAGGCCCATGAAGTATCCGGATCCAGTATGGCCTTGATGGAAGGCAGATCCTTGACGTACACGGCAAGATATTGTACCGTAGTTAGGCAACTTGTATTCCGGCTAGGACTCTCCATGTAAACCCTAGATCCATTCGCCTTTATAAACCGGATCCCGGGAGCCCTAGAGGGACAACCACAACTCATTGTAACAACGCGAAAGCGCCCAGATAATTCCAGAAAAGCAGCAGTAGGCCTTGTCTTCGAGCAGGTGTTCCGAAGCTGGGTAAATCGCGTACCACCGTCCCGAGTGCTCTCCGCCCTATGGCCCCTACTTCTTCTCCCCCTCGTGAGGATCCCTCCTCCGAGGTATTGTCGAATAGGCAATGACATGCGCGCTACTGCTAAACCCCACCATATTGCCTATGACGTTCCTCTTGCGTCCTCTAAGTCCCCTGCGTGCCTCAAGTACAAAGGAAGACTGGTTGACGAACGCTTATACCTCTTGAAGTCTTGTTAAGTACGAACCCATACTTATTGCTGCTTCTTTGGAACATAACCGGGCAGGTATGAAGATATGTTCGATGAAGACGACGTTAGCAAGGTTACCCTTCCGGCTTGGCCTGGGTAGGGTTATGGACGCCACTGGTTATCTTCAGGACTCTTAGTCCAAGTTGTATCTTGTCCGTACTTGGACGCATTCGACATTTCTGTATGATTCAGATATTGTATATTTGTATCTTGACTCGTTGGAGTCGTTGTTGTAGTATATCTGTTTCTTGTGGGATCTATTGTAATCCTGTTGTAATGTTACCGCTCGTGTTAATTCCTCCGGCATTACGTGTGTGATCGATCGCGCACGTCGTGTCGGAGGGCATCTCTGAATCGATATCGTGCGGATTCCGGCGGATTCGCTGGTATCAGAGCCTCAGGTTGTCGATACCCCATAGTCCAGCCTCTAGCATAACCTTGCCAACAGACGTTGTTGTGTCTAGTGTCAAAACTATTTTCTGAAAACTCGTTTCGATAGATCTGATTAGCTCTAATTTTTCTCCTTATCTCTATTCTTTCTCCTCTTACCTTTGCGAGTTTTGAGTCTTATCTCTTATCTGGTTTTCTGATTCTTAAGTTCCGACGCGGGTTGGACGATCTTTGCCTTATCCTAATAGGTCCGATCTTCGGAGGATCTCGACGATAGCGTGTCATCAACAGCGGAACAACGACTTCTTGTTAGTGGTGTCGACCGATAAGCATGGAGCAACAACTCTTGTTAGTGGTGTCGAGGAGACCGACACGTCACCTGAAGACTCGATAGGTCACCTCTCTTCCCCGTACCTGGATGTGGAACCTCGGGGCGAGGTTCCTTGTTAGTGGTGTCGATTGTAACGGCCCCGGCTATACCCCTATTATATTTTGTCTGTTCTTTTCTTGTTGTGCATCCTCATGTCATCATGCATCGTACCATCCATGTTTTTACTAAGTAAAATTGTTTTTATAAACCTCATCTATTTTATCTCTTCTCATATGTGTTTTATACAAAAACCTCTTCTTCTCTTTCTTTTATCAAAACTCTAGAAAACCTAATCTAAGCTAGCTACCCGGGCTTCTACTCCTCTTTTCCTCCTAGCACATTAGCATCTAGCCTGCAGCTCTGATCTCTCTTCCCCCTGGCCTCTTTTCTTCTCCCCCGGTGGCCCACCTCCCCTCTCCCCTTTCTCTTTCGGCCTGGCCCGACCCACACCAAATCGGTACCCCCTCCCCTTTTTCTGTCGTCTTCCCCAGTGGGTCACGAGGATGGCGTGGAGACAGTGGTCCTCCACCCACGGCGCGCTCCACCTGCTCCCCTCCCCTTTTAATTCCCACCGAGGCTCTCCTGGAACCCTAGCCTACCCCCTCCCTTGCGCCGCCCTCTCTCCTGCTTCCCCTTCTTTTTCTCTTTGAAGCCCGAGCTCGCCACCGTCGGCCTCGCCATGGCTCCACCGCTCTATACCCTCCCTCGCCAAACCAAGACCACAGGCAAAACCGCCTTGTTGTACTTAATCGAGCCGGGAGAGCTCCTGTGCGTCGCCATCGTCGCCTTTCCTCCATAGCACCGGTGGTCAATTTCTCCGATTCCGGCCACCGCGACCCCTCCCCGGCAACCTCGACCTCACCAACGCGTCTCTGGTGACCTCCTCTACCTCTCGGTACCCCTCCTCATCTCCTTCGTCCCCTGGTTCTGTCTGCCAACGTTAACCTCCTCTCCTCCGCCGCAGATGGTCATCGCTGGCGCCCTCCGGTGGTTCCCTGCATGGAGCGCCGCCACTTCTTGGTTCGCGGCGACTAGCTGCGCCCAACGCCCCACCCGCGCTTCCCGGTTCACCCTGGAACGACGGGAGCTTTGACGCCGCCCGCGGTGACAGCCGTCACCGGGAACGCGCACGGCATCCCCCGCATCAAACAGCTTCCGTGCGCCCCGCACGCTTCGCCACGCTGGCACCATGTCAACCCGCTGGTCCCCACCCATCAGCGACTGGGGTAGAAACCCGCTCGGTGAGTTTTTCTCCCCAGATCCATATACGAATCTTTTCTGTTTAGGCCCCTCCTTTATCTTCGACCTCAACCCGGCGCCCCTGCCTCCCGCCCTTTACAAGAAAACCCCCTGGATCTTTGCAAAATCAACCCGGGGTCCCTCCCCTGGTCAAACCTTATTTTTGGGTCCTTTCCCGAATAAAACAAATCCTGGTCAAACCTTAATTTGTTTGTCCGGGGTTCTGACTCCAATTAATATGGATAAGCTGCATTGCACCATTGATGCCATGCCCTGCATATCATCTTGATCATGCCGATTCTTCTTCCGTAGTAGTAAGACTTGCATATGTTTTGTGTTCCAGCATTTTCTTCTTCTCGGATAGGATCACAAAGTGGTGTGGTGAGATACGCCAAGTTCTCCGGATGTTCCTCGGCAAGCTTTAACATGCAAGCATTTCCCATACTTCTGCCTCTGCAGAAGTCGCTCACCTATTTTATTTTGCCTTCTCCCTCATCCTAGCCTTAAGTTGCGTTCTTGTCACGTGTCCTATCCACTTGTTACCTCAAGCAGCCTATATGCCCTCCACCAACCTCCTACAGCTGTTGTTTGATTATCGGGTCTGCCTTGCGAGTCGTAGTGCATGCTAGTGCTGTTTATATCTCGTTACCATTACCGCTATCTTATCGGGTTATCTGTTGGAAATCATGACACATGGTTTATGGATATATTTGTTGAGGGTATCATGATTACTTGTTAATAGTTGTTAGCGGAGGCATCGGTGGGTCAGCTGATCGTTTTGTGATGGCTCACTTGTGTTTCCTAAATATCTTAGGACCCTGAGTTCTTGTTATCTGTTCCGAGACTGAGCGCTCTAACCACACATGGGTATGCCTATGGGTCTCCCCTCGACCACTACCGAAATCTACAGCTTTGTCCAGTGGCCACAACTAGTTTATATGCTTTCCTTTGGTTATTGCGTGCATGCCAGCTTGTTACTTATTTACTTTGGGAAGCCCCAGGGTGCCTTGTATCCCTTGTTTCCGGTATGCACGTATAGGATGCGGTACGTTCGTTCATCGATGCTGAAGCGGGTCATTCGCCCGAGTGTGTGTTCTGACCCTCGGAAGCCGTAGGCGCAAACAGCAAGGTCCGTCTCGGAGATTCGGCCGGACTTCGATTCAGGTTCAACTTAGTTAGGTGGCTTCCTAGACATTGTTGTCGTGAAGGAGAGCACGTGCCGTGATATCCTTCCCTTGCTCGGTTGGGTTGATCGTGTGTGTGGGCACATTTGGGCACCCCTGCAGGGTTACATCTTATTGATAAGCCGTGTCCGCGATTATGTACGACTTGGAGCTGTATGACTCGACCATAGATAACTTACACCTGTTGTTTCAATACTAAGAACTTGCATAGTAAGATAGAACAACTTAAATAATAACTAGTTAAAACTTGTCAACCGTGTGAGTGCCCTTGTAAGTACTTCCTTGCGAGGGGGAACACATCGGCTGTGCTATGTTTGCAGAGTATAGAACTGTTAGTTGTGCGTTCTCTCATCTTCTCTGATTAAACGAATGTTGTAGAGTGTCTCTGTAGGTTTTAGTGCTTGCGCGCTGCTGCTAAACCCCACCATATTGCATATGACGTTCCTCTTGCGTCCTCTAAGTCCCCTGCGTGCCTTAAGTACAAAGGACAACTGGTTGACGAACGCTTATACATCTTGATGTCTTGTTAAGTATGGACCCGCACTTATTGCTACTTCTTTGGCACATAACCGGATAGATATGAAGATATGTTCGATGAAGACGACGTTAGCAAGCTTACCCTTCCAGCTTTGCCTAGGGAGGGTTATGGACGCCACTGATCATCTTCAGGACTTTTAGTCCAATTTGTATCTTGTCTGTACTTGGACGCATTCGACATTTCTGTATGATTCAGATCTTGTATATTTGTATCTTGACTCGTTGGAGTCGTTATTGTAGTATATCTGTTTCTTGTGGGATTTATCGTAATCAGTACAGGAATGGTGTCAGACGCCGACGGCCGGCTGCCCTCGGCGTAGCCACGCCTGGCCCTCGGCGTAGGCTACGCCGACGGTGGCCCTCGGCGTATCTGGTCGGCGTCCAGCTCCCTCGGCACACGGCACAGTGCCGTCGGCGTAGTACCGGCCGTCGGCTACGCCGTCTATGCCGACGGTGCGCGTTCACCCTCGGCGTCGCTGCCCTCGGTGCCTCGTTGCGTGGCGCCGTCGCCGTTAACGGCAAGCCACCGTACGCCGACGGCCTGGCCCTCGGCGTAGCATGATCCATGCAGCCAGGCCTCCTCGCGGGTGGGCGACGTGGCCCGTCATGGCACCGCCAGCTGGGCCTCTACGCCGAGGGCAACCCCCTCGGCGTATGCTTGATCCATGCAGCCAGGCCGTGGACACGCGGCAGAACCTGGGCGCGTCGGGCTACGCCGAGGGCAACCCCCTCGGCATAGACCTGACCATATGGCCCTATGTCAGGGTCTATGCCGACGGCATTACCCTCGGCATAGGCGCCTGCCATTTTTTTTTCTGTTTCAGTTCCAGTTGCAATGCAATCCAGTTCCAGTTCATATAATCGACCAAATTCGACCAAATTCACATAAATATCATATAATCGACCAAATTCATCCAAAATCGACCAAATTCGTCATAATTCACATAAATAGCATGAAATCCACATAGTAGCATACAAATACATCCAAATTCATCCAAAATCACCATAATTCACATAAATAGCATGAAATCCACATAGTAGCATACATGGTGCATGTAATAGCATACAAGAGGAGAGTGCCATGTCATCCAATACATAGTAGTAGGTAGCAAATGATGGCAAGCAAGAAGCCCAGTGCTGACTAGCGGAGGAAGGACCCGGGCGGGGAGTGTCCGCCCACATCGTTGGCGAAACGAGCAGCCCGGGGTTTCGCTCCGGTAGAAGCTGCAGAAGAACCACCTGGAGAAGGACCGGTAGCACGCCCAGGAGAAGTCGACGGAGAGGCACCGGGAGTAGTCCCAGGAGTAGTCGACGGAGAGGCACCAGCAGAACGCCCAGGAGACCGACCACCTTCATGAACCGGTGTGACCTCGCGCCCACCCGGCGATGCCTGGTTCCCGGACCATCCCGTTCCCTACGTGTTCCCTACATGTTAGCAACTTGCGAGGCAAAGGAAAGTGGTAACTACCGGTTTGGCAAAGAACTTACCTCCGGTGTGGATCCGTAGTAAGTCGCAGCGAAAGCTGCCTTCGATGGCATGATAGGCATGTCCCCCGCCACGGTAACTCGAGCCGGTGGCGGTGTACCAGTAGACATAGAGATCATCATTTCCTGCAAGATAGGTTACAAGTTAGGCTTTGCAGAAATAAAGCATCAAACTGAGACTTGTCATCTACTTGCGCGAGAAGAAAGATTCAGACTTACTGATATATACGTCATATAGGCCGTATTCTGCCTATTCCACTGGGCAGCGGCCTGCTGATACGCTTCATTGCAGGCTTCGAAGGCCGCCTCGAAGTCAGGCTACAATTTCAGAAACAATGAATCTCGTAAACACTTAGCCATGTAGGAAGGAAAACCGGAAAGAGGATGAAAATGAGGAAAACTTACATCGTAGGCGGGTGGACGAGCAGGCCGTGGACGAGGCTGGGGGCTGTCGGCGGTGAGGGTATGCTTGAGACGCGTGTAGCTCGTGGAGTGGGTAGGCTTGACCGCCTTATTCAGCCAAGGGAAACGGCCATGCGGACGCCCGTGCCCCGACAGGACCAACGACTCCTCGTCGACCGGAATGCTCAAGGGGTCATCCACCTCGGGGTGACGAGAATTGACCATGTCGCAGTAGTCCTCCTTGGCGGCCTTGGCATTGCCGTAGTACTGTGGCTGAGGCAATGCGGGATTGGGCTTCTGCTTCGTCCACATCATGTCATATATCTGGGCATCATGAAGCACCACCCCAGGTGGTGCCTCGGCCACCTGCATCGCGAAAAGAAAAGTTAAGCGTACCACAAATGAGACATGGCGGGAAATGAATGAAGGTCGTTCCATGTATATGCATACCTTTTTCCCCTTGAAGCGGGTGTAGTCGCGGTTTCCCGCGCAGTGTGTGCCACCGGTGCCTCGGTTCTCCATGTTACGCCTCGACACGGCTGCAAACTCCTCGTCCTGCCTGAGCCACCTCGCCCTAATCAGCTCCTCCCATGCCTCCCTATGCTGCTCGGCCCACTCGGGACAAACCTGAAAATGCAATACTCAGCTCAAGATAATTCAATGAAAACTTAGCAGCAATGTAGAATCTCATTGACATTTTACTCACCGACATGTACTCCTCAATGGTCATTGCCCATTCCTCCGTAGGATCGTTACCAACATAGTACTCCTTCTTGACCCTCTTACCCTTGTTTGCCCAGAAGGCACTAGCGCTGGTGAACTTTTGGTTGTACCACTGCTGCGGTGTCAACCTCTCGCAAGCGCCACGCAAAGTGAGACGCGCCTGCGTGTCATGCTCCGGGTCCACACGATAGAAGCACTTCAATCATGCATAAATCAGTTGTGAAAGTCATGAGTTAGCACATTAGGGTCATCAACTATGAACGGTGCTCGAGAAATATATGCCTTACCCAGAACTTGGTGGTCACAGCCTCAGCAGCTGTCGTGAAGCCTACGGCAGGGGCATCCTCATAGTCCGCCCAAGTAGTGGCTAGCTTCGTCGGGCCACCGGGGACCGTGCTAAGGGGAGTGTATCTGCCGGGCCAGAACTTCTTAATCAGAGCCCCAAGCAAGCTGTTAGGCATGCGGGGGGCTTGGCATCCCATGTCCAGTTGCTGCAAATAAATCACACATTAGTACACATGCCAAATTGTTTATTATGCCCAAGATGAAAATACATGTTCGAAATTTCTGAAGTAGTACACTTACTCATCGCTCGAAGGAATGATAAGGGTCTTGTCATCATGGGTCTTCGGCTCCTTCCTCGCATCGGGGACTCTAGCTTCTCCACGAAGCTTCAAGGGCTTCGGCGCACCTTCACCCTCCATGACCTCCAACTCAGCCCTAGAGTCCGACTCGTGTGTAGACTCCGCCTCCATCTCCACCTCCCCACTAGACGGACCCTCAAGGTACAACTCAGGAGCCACGTCGCCAGAAGCGGAGGGTGGCTCGTCAAAGTCCATGTGTACCCCGCCGCCACCTCGTCCTCCACCTCGTCCTCCTCGTCCTCGTCCTCGACCTCCACCTCGTCCTCCTCGTCCTCGTCCTCCATCGGTACCATCGGCGTAACGCGGATTTTGCACCGGGGCTCGATCACTCCGTCTAGGCACTCTAGGAATATTCCTCTTCACCTGCGCCAGCGTCTTAAGCAAGCTCTCGGAGTCTGCCTTGCCGCTGCTCATATTGTTCAGTCACCTGCATTGAGAAGAATAAAACAGTTAAGCACAAAGACATATTTTATGAAGATACTAAGAATAAAAGGCACAATGCAATTAAGAAGCATGTTGACATAATAAAATGAAGATACTAAGAATAAAAGGCACAATGCAATTAAGAAGCATCCCATCGGGGGTCCCCCGGTGGGCATATGCCTCCATTTGAGCTTGGTTAGGTCATAGGTACATGTGTAAACAAGGATCACCCCATATGATCTCAAGTTTCTCTCCGGTTCACCTCCGAGAGAGTTCCCCCTATACATGCAGAATCTGCCTAAGTGTAGGAACCCCCTGTCCGAGAAGCCGGACACACCTGGGGGGTAGCCTTGGATATAAAACCATCTCAAATCACTTTTGTGCATTCCATGTGGACACACACAAGTTTTTGGGCCATTCCCTAGATCCGATGCTCGATTTCCGACGAAGACCTAGTTCTGTTGACCGCGCGGTCTACCCCTTTGACTGCATCCCATCGGGGGTCCCCCGGTGGGAATATGCCTCCATTTGAGCTTGGTTAGGTCATAGGTACATGTGGAAACAAGGATCATCCCATATGATCCCAAGTTTCTCTCCGGTTCAACTCCGAGGGAGTTCCCCCCTATACATGCAGAATCTGCCTAAGTGTAGGAACCCCCTGTCCGAGAAGCCGGACACACCTGGGGGGGTAGCCTTGGATATAAAACCATCTCAAATCACTTTTGTGCATTCCATGTGGACACACACAAGTTTTGGGGCCATTCCCTAGATCCGATGCTCGATTTCCGATGAAACCCTAGTTCTGTTGACCGCGCGGTCTACCCCTTTGACTGCATCCCATCGGGGGTCCCCCGGTGGGCATATGCCTCCATTTGAGCTTAGTTAGGTCATAGGTACATGTGTAAACAAGGATCACCCCATATGATCTCAAGTTTCTCTCCGGTTCACCTCCGAGAGAGTTCCCCCCTATACATGCAGAATCTGCCTAAGTGTAGGAACCCCCTGTCCGAGAAGCCGGACACACCTGGGGGGTACCCTTGGATATAAAACCATCTCAAATCACTTTTGTGCATTCCATGTGGACACACACAAGTTTTGGGGCCATTCCCTAGATCCGATGCTCGATTTCCGATGAAACCCTAGTTCTGTTGACCGCGCGGTCTACCCCTTTGACTGCATCCCATCGGGGGTCCCCCGGTGGGCATATGCCTCCATTTGAGCTTGGTTAGGTCATAGGTACATGTGTAAACAAGGGTCACCCCATATGATCTCAAGTTTCTCTCCGGTTCACCTCCGAGAGAGTTCCCCCCTATACATGCAGAATCTGCCTAAGTGTAGGAACCCCCTGTCCGAGAAGCCGGACACACTTGGGGGTAGCCTTGGATATAAAACCATCTCAAATCACTTTTGTGCATTCCATGTGGACACACACAAGTTTTGGGGCCATTCCCTAGATCCGATGCTCGATTTCCGATGAAACCCTAGTTCTGTTGACCGCGCGGTCTACCCCTTTGACTGCATCCCATCGGGGGTCCCCCGGTGGGCATATGCCTCCATTTGAGCTTGGTTAGGTCATAGGTACATGTGTAAACAAGGATCACCCCATATGATCTCAAGTTTCTCTCCGGTTCACCTCCGAGAGAGTTCCCCCCTATACATGCAGAATCTGCCTAAGTGTAGGAACCCCCTGTCCGAGAAGCCGGACACACCTGGGGGGTAGCCTTGGATATAAAACCATCTCAAATCACTTTTGTGCATTCCATGTGGACACACACAAGTTTTTGGGCCATTCCCTAGATCCGATGCTCGATTTCCGACGAAGACCTAGTTCTGTTGACCGCGCGGTCTACCCCTTTGACTGCATCCCATCGGGGGTCCCCCGGTGGGAATATGCCTCCATTTGAGCTTGGTTAGGTCATAGGTACATGTGGAAACAAGGATCACCCCATATGATCCCAAGTTTCTCTCCGGTTCACGTACGAGGGAGTTCCCCCCTATACATGCAGAATCTGCCTAAGTGTAGGAACCCCCTGTCCGAGAAGCCGGACACACCTGGGGGGGTAGCCTTGGATATAAAACCATCTCAAATCACTTTTGTGCACTCCATGTGGACACACACAAGTTTTGGGGCCATTCCCTAGATCCGATGCTCGATTTTCGATGAAACCCTAGTTCTGTTGACCGCGCGGTCTACCCCTTTGACTGCATCCCATCGGGGGTCCCCCGGTGGGCATATGCCTCCATTTGAGCTTGGTTAGGTCATAGGTACATGTGTAAACAAGGATCACCCCATATGATCTCAAGTTTCTCTCCGGTTCACGTACGAGGGAGTTCCCCCCTATACATGCAGAATCTGCCTAAGTGTAGGAACCCCCTGTCCGAGAAGCCGGACACACCTGGGGGGGTAGCCTTGGATATAAAACCATCTCAAATCACTTTTGTGGATTCCATGTGGACACACACAAGTTTTTGGGCCATTCCCTAGATCCGATGCTCGATTTCCGACGAAGACCTAGTTCTGTTGACCGCGCGGTCTACCCCTTTGACTGCATCCCATCGGGGGTCCCCCGGTGGGAATATGCCTCCATTTGAGCTTGGTTAGGTCATAGGTACATGTGGAAACAAGGATCATCCCATATGATATCAAGTTTCTCTCCGGTTCAACTCCGAGGGAGTTCCCCTATACATGCGGGAATGCTGCCTAAGTGTAGGAACCCCTGTCCGAGAAGCCGGACACACCTGGGGGGTAGCCTTGGATATAAAACCATCTCAAATCACTTTTGTGCATTCCATGTGGACACACACAAGTTTTGGGGCCATTCCCTAGATCCGATGCTCGATTTCCGATGAAACCCTAGTTCTGTTGACCGCGCGGTCTACCCCTTTGACTGCATCCCATCGGGGGTCCCCCGGTGGGCATATGCCTCCATTTTAGCTTGGTTAGGTCATAGGTACATGTGTAAACAAGGATCACCCCATATGATCTCAAGTTTCTCTCTGGTTCACGTACGAGGGAGTTCCCCCCTATACATGCAGAATCTGCCTAAGTGTAGGAACCCCCTGTCTGAGAAGCCGGACACACCTGGGGGGGTAGCCTTGGATATAAAACCATCTCAAATCACTTTTGTGGATTCCATGTGGACACACACAAGTTTTTGGGCCATTCCCTAGATCCGATGCTCGATTTCCGACGAAGACCTAGTTCTGTTGACCGCGCGGTCTACCCCTTTGACTGCATCCCATCGGGGGTCCCCCGGTGGGAATATGCCTCCATTTGAGCTTGGTTAGGTCATAGGTACATGTGGAAACAAGGATCATCCCATATGATATCAAGTTTCTCTCCGGTTCAACTCCGAGGGAGTTCCCCCTATACATGCAGAATCTGCCTAAGTGTAGGAACCCCCTGTCCGAGAAGCCGGACACACCTGGGGGGGTAGCCTTGGATATAAAACCATCTCAAATCACGTTTGTGCATTCCATGTGGACACACACAAGTTTTTGGGCCATTCCCTAGATCCGATGCTCGATTTCCGACGAAGACCTAGTTCTGTTGACCGCGCGGTCTACCCCTTTGATTGCATCCCATCGGGGGTCCCCCGGTGGGAATATGCCTCCATTTGAGCTTGGTTAGGTCATAGGTACATGTGGAAACAAGTATCATCCCATATGATCCCAAGTTTCTCTCCGGTTCAACTCCGAGGGAGTTCCCCCCTATACATGCGAATGCCTAAGTGTAGGAACCCCCTGTCCGAGAAGCCGGACACACGTGGGGGGTAGCCTTGGATATAAAACCATCTCAAATCACTTTTGTGCATTCCATGTGGACACACACAAGTTTTGGGGCCATTCCCTAGATCCGATGCTCGATTTCCGATGAAACCCTAGTTCTGTTGACCGCGCGGTCTACCCCTTTGACTGCATCCCATCGGGGGTCCCCCGGTGGGCATATGCCTCCATTTGAGCTTGGTTAGGTCATAGGTACATGTGTAAACAAGGATCACCCCATATGATCTCAAGTTTCTCTCCGGTTCACCTCCGAGAGAGTTCCCCCCTATACATGCAGAATCTGCCTAAGTGTAGGAACCCCCTGTCCGAGAAGCCGGACACACCTGGGGGGTAGCCTTGGATATAAAACCATCTCAAATCACTTTTGTGCATTCCATGTGGACACACACAAGTTTTGGGGCCATTCCCCAGATCCGATGCTCGATTTCCGATGAAACCCTAGTTCTGTTGACCGCGCGGTCTACCCCTTTGACTGCATCCCATCGGGGGTCCCCCGGTGGGCAAATGCCTCCATTTGAGCTTGGTTAGGTCATAGGTACATGTGGAAACAAGGATCATCCCATATGATCCCAAGTTTCTCTCCGGTTCAACTCCGAGGGAGTTCCCCTATACATGCGAGAATCTGCCTAAGTGTAGGAACCCCCTGTCCGAGAAGCCGGACACACCTGGGGGGGTAGCCTTGGATATAAAACCATCTCAAATCACTTTTGTGCATTCCATGTGGACACACACAAGTTTTGGGGCCATTCCCTAGATCCGATGCTCGATTTCCGATTAAACCCTAGTTCTGTTGACCGCGCGGTCTACCCCTTTGACTGCATCCCATCGGGGGTCCCCCGGTGGGAATATGCCTCCATTTGAGCTTGGTTAGGTCATAGGTACATGTGTAAACAAGGATCACCCCATATGATCTCAAGTTTCTCTCCGGTTCACCTCCGAGAGAGTTCCCCCCTATACATGCAGAATCTGCCTAAGTGTAGGAACCCCCTGTCCGAGAAGCCGGACACACCTGGGGGGTAGCCTTGGATATAAAACCATCTCAAATCACTTTTGTGCATTCCATGTGGACACACACAAGTTTTGGGGCCATTCCCCAGATCCGATGCTCGATTTCCGATGAAACCCTAGTTCTGTTGACCGCGCGGTCTACCCCTTTGACTGCATCCCATCGGGGGTCCCCCGGTGGGCAAATGCCTCCATTTGAGCTTGGTTAGGTCATAGGTACATGTGGAAACAAGGATCATCCCATATGATCTCAAGTTTCTCTTCGGTTCACCTCCGCCCTGCTACTTCTCTCCCGCCCTTTTTTCCCGCTCACCCTTTCCCGCTGCTTCTCCCCCGCCCTTTTTTCCCGCCATGATTTCCCGCCAAGTTTTCCCGCCCACCCTTTCCCGCTCATTCTCTCCCGCCAAGTTTTCCCGCCCACCCTTTCCCGCCCATTCTCTCCCGCCAAGTTTTCCCGCCGTTTCAGCCCCTCGTCGGCCTATATATAGCCATGTCTTCTCCACTAACAGCACCAGCAATATTTCTCCCCTCATCACTTCTCTCATCCAACAGCACCACAAAATCCTCTGAGCTGAGCTGCCGCTGAGATGGCTCCTCGTCGCCGTAGCAACACGGGCTTCATCGGCGTTCGCCTGCGGCATGCGGGACATTTCGCGGCTGAAATCACCGCCGGTGGTACGCGTGTGTGGCTCGGCACCTTCTACACGAAGGAGGCTGCTGCCCGCGCATACGACGTTGCGGCTTGGAGGTTTGGCCGGCCGCGCCACGAAATGAACTTCCCGGAGGTCAGGTCTCTGACGGAAGCTCAGAGTCTCTCTACTGAGCCGCTACTTCGCTCACAGGGTGAAGCGCGGCGGTACAGGTCTGGCCAGCGGCGGATTGATACCACCGAGGCGGACGAGCAGTTCATGGCACAGTGGCGCAGAGACCATCCCGGAGCCGTCGAGGCAGAGCGCGCATTCTGGAAGGACAAGCAGACGTACAGGAGAGAGAGGAGGGCGGGAAAGCGGCAGAGGAAGGCTGCGGTTGAAGCAGAGTACGCCAAAGGAGAGGCGTCGACATGGGGGGAGGATGATGAACGGTGGTCGTGGATCTTCACAACCCCCGCTTCAGAGGACACCCCCAGCGAGGACGAAGATTTCGACTTCTCTGATTAATATGTGTGTGTGTCGAGTCCGTGTGTCTAGCGTTAAGTGCTTTATTCGTGTGTGGGTGTAGTTCTTTAAGTGTGTTGGTTCCTGTGTGTGGGTGTAGTTCTTTAAGTGTTTCAGTTCGTGTGTGGGTCTAGTACTTTAAGCGCTTTGGTATGTGTGTGGGTCTAGTTATTTAAGTGTTTTGTATCGTGTCTGGGTCTTAAGTTCTTAAATGTATCACTTTTCTCTCCAGTTCACCTCCGAGGGAGTTCCCCCCTATACATCCAGAATCTGCCAAAGTGTAGGAACCCCCTGTCCGAGAAGCCGGACACACCTTGGGGGGTATCCTTGGATATAAAACCATCTCAAATCACTTTTGTGCATGCCATGTGGGCACACACAAGTTTTCCAGTGATTCCGACGCTCCGTGGTGCGTAACTTGGAAAACCCTAGGGCGGGGACCCCACACATCTACCCCTATAGCTTTCTCCGTGCGAGGTTTACCAGTGGACTTTTTTATTTATTTTGCTTTGTTTAGGACATATGTACATGGAAACCATAGGTTGGGCATACTTTACCATAAAATAGGCTCCGTTCGAGCCATGGCGGGGGTTTCCACATACAGATCCTGGATTTTACCAACTGGTAGCCCATTATGCGGAAATCGTCAACGCCGGGTACATCCAAGGTTAGCCAAACCTTACATCACACTTGTACATGTATGTTAGGGGCAGAAGCAAGTTTTCCAACAATTCTGACGCTCCGGTGATCTGTTTCTTGGGAAACCCTAGGGCGGGACCCCTAGGGTTAGGGTTTTACCAAGTGATGCGGTAGGGTTACGATTAGGGTTAGCAATGTATGTGGAAACCCTAGGGTTAGGGTTAGAGTTAGGGTTAGGTTAGGGTTAGAGTTAGCAATGTATGTGGAAACCCTAGGGTTAGGGTTAGGGCTAGAGTTAGGGTTAGGGTTAGAGTTAGCAATGTATGTGGAAACCCTAGGGTTAGGGTTAGGGCTAGAGTTAGGGTTACGGTTAGGGTTAGAGTTAGGGTTAGAGTTAGGGTTAGAGTTAGGGTTAGGGTTCGGGAAACCGTAGGGCGGGGACCCCGCGGATCTACCCATATGTACATCGATAGCAAATGTTGGGCCTAGTGGCTCCGGTTGACCCGTCTGCGAAGAGCGTCACCCATGGGACCTACATATGCCATCTACGAATTCTTAAAAAATAGAACCATTTTTTACATAATTCATACTAGTAAATAAATAATAGAAACATATTATAAAGTAATATGAGAGAGGGAAAAAATAAAATAAAAATAAAAAAATACTATATGCCGAGGGTGGCCGTCGGCATAGGGTGTCCATGCCCTATGCCGAGGGTGGCCGTCGGCGTCTGACTGACGCCGTGAGCGGGCGTCGACGGCGCGGGCTGGGCCAGAGGCGATGCCGGTGCTACGCCGAGGGCCAAGGTGACGCCGACGGCTGCCCTCGGCGTAGCCTCCTCTACGCCGACGGTGTTTGTACGCCGACGGTCGGCTTCCTGAGCTGCCCCGGCGAGGCCGTACGCCGACGGCCCCGATAAAAAGCCGTCGGCGTACAGTTTGGCCGTCGGCGTCTTCTCCCATTCCTGTAGTGAATCATGTTGTAATGTTACCGCTCGTGTTAATTCCTCCGGCATCACGTGTGTGATCGGCCGCGTACGTCGTGTCGGAGGGCGTCTCTGAATCGATATCGTGCGGATTCCGGCGGATTCGCTGGAATCCTCATGGTACCGGTTTTGGGGCGTCACAATATCTTTCATGTTGCGTGTGTTTTGACCTTTGAATAGAGATCAACTAACTGAAGCAAATGTCCAAATGTTCATATTCTAGCTCCCACTTGCCTATTATCATGCGGTCGTTGCCCCTTCCTGATAACTTTGTATTTGACGAAATTTTTTATAGGTGCAATTTTTCATAGCTGAAATTTTATTTGACAATTCTGCACTGTTATATTTTCTTTTATCTGAGAATATAGTTTATGTTTCTTGTTGATAGTCGAGGTCTCGAGGATATGAACTCAAGTAGGAGTACATCTGCACACCCCCTCCAGCATTATAACCAATTCGTATCTCTTAAGTGTTTGTCGTATCTCTTAAGTATTTGTCGGAACTATCTATCCTTGTTATGGTGAATAAACATATCGTCTTATTCAAATTTGCTTTCTCGAGGCTTGAGAAGCAGGCACTTGTTTCAACTACGCTTCTCTGTCTGTCTGCCAGATGTTCCGCCTTCTCAGGTCTGTTCAAAGTCTGCACTACTAATAAAATAATAAGGCATACAAAATTCACTATGTTGTTTTTTCATGATAGATTGGTCAACATTCTTCCTCCAGCATTCCAATCGTGGTAAATGTTTTTCGTCCGTTCCAAGCTGAAAGAGGGGTTGAATAGGAGGTACCAAGTTTTTAGCATTTTCAATTTTATGTTGGTTACGGAATGTAAAGGTGATTGTAGAATAGTAAAGATGAGCCTAAATGCAATGCAAGTAGAAACAAGAGAACACAAGATGCAAAACAAGTAAGAAGGGAAGCGGTACGACCGGAAAAAAGCGCGGAGACAACAGAGACACGATATATTATATTTCCCATAGTTCCTTCCACAAAAGAAGGTGTACGTCTACGTTGAGGAGGTATGACACCACAAAATGTGTGGCACCACAAAGGTGTCAACCGCCACAAAGACATCACCTTATTCCTCGTAGGCACACCACAAAGGCGTACCCATTTCTCCACTAAGCAAAGCCATTCGAGGTGGCTAGCCTTCACACAAGGTTGCGGCGAGCTCCACAAAGGACGGAGGCTTCCAACAACATCAAGAACTAGTCACAATAAGATCTAGAACGAGATGCTCTTTCAACAACAAGGATCCCCACAAAGGAGATCTAGGGTTTCCAAGTCCACCAAGGATGAGTAGGGGAATCACGAAATTTCTTGGGTAGATAGGTAGATCTAGCCCGCCTCTTTCGATTCCCCAAGTTCGGGAGGATTTGGTTGGCTAAGGAGGGAGAACCACGTGTTTGAAGCTAAAAATCTCTTGAGGAGAGAGAAAGTCTTCATGTTGGTTAGATCTGAACTGAGGAGGAAGAAAGCTCCTCCTTTTATAGCTCATACCCGCCTTCTAGCCGTTGTAGAGTCCGATGGGGCGGATGGTCCGGCCTTATTTAGGCCGGATGATTCCCCCCGATGGTTCGGTCTTCACTTGTAGTGCGCATGGGGCGGCACAATTTCCTTCTGCTCCATATGTCGTAAGTCCGCGGTGCTTGTTCATGCGCTCGCCACACGATGGCTGACACATGGTATAGGGGGGCAGATGAAAATACCATCCGGCCCCAAACTTCTAGCCCAACTACCTGGCAAGGCGAAGCAGTGGTTGACGCACCGGATGGGGGCTGGACGAAAATACCATCCGGGGGGGATGGAGTTTTCGTCCGCCCCCATGATTTTGCCGCTTGTCCTTGAGCCTTGTGGAGCCTAGGGGCCGTATGATCCGGCCTAGAGAGAATTCCAGCACCATCTTCAATTCCGCTTCAAAATTACACATCTCCTCAACAAGATCACATCCACCAATTGGGAAATATCACATACTCAATTCAAAAGAACTAGATGTAGGATCAAACAAAAAGGTGGGTCATCATCTGTAGTGCTATAATCGATTCCTACACACTTGAGCACGTACGATAAAATTCATATTCGAGTGTTGTTATCAAACACACAAAACCTTAGAGATAGAGCATGTTCTTTCAATCTCCCCTTTTTGGTGTTTGATGAAAACACAAGAATTTGCTAAGCATAATAGATATTATGATAAAATCACAAGTATGCAAAAATAAGAGAAAAGCTCCCTCTCAAACGTGTGCGTATTTCATAGTTGCATATGAATACAAATACACATCAATTTTAGAGAAGCTCCCCTCATTTTTACACAATAGCAATGCATAACACAAGATATGAGATTTTTGGGATTTGAATTTCATACCTTAGCCTTGAGAAACCCAAAACTCACCAATGATTATAAATATGCCTCCAAAATGAGATGTAGATATGAAATAGATGATAATACCAACCATCGCTTGGAAATGGACAAAGTTGTCCAAATATCACCGTAGCCACCTAAATATAGTTATTACAAACCAAGGTTCCAAACAAATTTAAGGTTCAAGCTAGAGAATGAGGCATCATTGCATAAAGAAGCAAAATAAAAAGGAACCACAAGCAAATGATGCCCAGCCCATGCAAATTTCCGAGCAATCCTAGTAGAACTACTTCTCTCCATTTAACATCGAGATACCAAAAAGGGAGAAGAGCATACTTCACATCCCAAGGAGATGACTCTCCATCATCATCCTCATCCTTATCCTCGTCCTCATCATCCTAGTCCTCCTCGATCTCTTCCTCCCGCTCCTCCATGCACTCCTCGCCCTTGTTGATGAACTTGGAGGAGACGTTGTTGAAGTCGCTCCATTGCACGCGGTTGGAGTTGTACTCGTTGTAGGGGATGGTGGATTCAGAGTGGGTCGCAGTAGGATAAGGCACTTCATCTTCACCGGTACGGCGACGAGCGTCGTTCACGAAGTGGCGTTGGTTCCGGAGGATCTCCTTGTTTTGCTTGTAGACCTTGCGGGTTGAGCGGTATTGAGAATAGTTCTCCTTGTGGATCTCCACATTCATGCAAATCATCATCTTCTCAAACCACCCAAGCTTCTTCACCTTCTTGTTGACCAAATCTCGGGAGAGGTGAGAAGTCCAAATGGGGTCCTCACCAGGTTGGGCGGAGAAGCTCGCTTGCTCTTGGGGCGCCAGATGCTAGTGCTTGATGCGGAGAGTACTTGTCGTAGTGATGAATATCCGTGAACTCCAAGAGGTTGCCTTCGTCCTTTACCACATGGACAAGAAGCTTCATGACATATGGGGGATATGCATGCACTTTCCTCTCCATCACGGCATAGTGGAGCTCTTTAAAAATGAAGTTCATCACATCAATTTATTGAAATTGCTCGTACCCCTCGCCATTGTGAAATACTTCAAAGGAATGGGCGAGGAGATTCACAAGGCCGCCACGGAGAGCATCATTTTTCATGGCACTCGGTGAGATGTTGCATCAGAAAGAGCGAAGGAGAACATCATATAGTGGTAGAAGACCCTTTGCAAGACCGGGTGTTCCACCGGGTTGGTAGAGAGGCCCAAGCTTGTCCTTGTCTGGCTCCACTCCATGCTCATGCATCTGGATCCCATCCTTGCCATTGGTGATGTTCCTCCCACTAAAGGGGTAGCCAAGGAGCGATGCAAAGACCCGGAAGTTGGACTTCTAGGTGTTGATTCCCGGTCATCCAATAGATATCCCCGGAATCGTCCTTGCCGAAGTAGAGGGTGGCAAAGAATTGGTGCCGCAAGCTTCTCTGTGACCCAAATCATCTCACTGAAGTAGGCCTTGTTCTTCAACTTCTCGAGGTCCAAAGCGCGCATGGGTCACACCTTGGTGGAGTGAGCCAAGTAGTTCTTGTAGGATAACGTTGCATAGAAAACAAAAAATTTCCTACCGCGAACACGCAATCCAAGCCAAGATGCAATCTAGAAGACGGTAGCAACGAGGGGGTATCGAGTCTCACCCTTGAAGAGATTCCAAAGCCTACAAGATGAGGCTCTTGTTTCTGCGGTAGACGTTCACTTGCCGCTTGCAAAAGCGCGTAGAAGATCTTGATCACGATCGCTCCGGCGCCACGAGCGGGCAGCACCTCCGTACTCGGTCACACGTTCGGTTGTTGATGAAGACGACGTCCACCTCCCGTTCCAGCGGACAGCGGAAGTAGTAGCTCCTCTTGAATCCGACAGCACGACGGCGTGGTGTCGGTGGCGGTGGAGAACTCCGGCGAAGCTTCGCTAAAGCTACGCGGGAGATATGGAGGAGAGGGGGGCAGCTAGGGTTTGGGAGGGGGTGGCCGGCCACTTCAAGGGGGGCGGCCAGCTTGTGGTCTTGGGGTGGCCGGCCCCCTCCCTTGGCCCCTCATTATATAGGTGGAACCCCAAGTGTTGGACTCCAAGTCTTCGAATAAGACCCGAACCCAAAACCTTCCATAGAATAGGGAAACCTACCCAAGCTAGGACTCCCACTTGAGGTGGGAGTTCCACCTTCCATGGAGGGGGTGGCCGGCCCCCTATGGGGGAGTCCACTTGGGACTCCTCCCCCACTAGGGTTGGCCGGCCATGGTGGTGGAGTCCCACCGGGACTCCACCTTCCTTGGTGGTTTCTTCCGGACTTTTCTAGAACCTTCTAGAACCTTCCATAGAACCTTCCGCATCATTTTAATTCACATAAAATGACATCCTATATATGAATCTTATTCTCCGGACCATTCCGGAACTCCTCGTGATGTCCGGGATCTCATCCGGGACTCCGAACAAATATTCGAACTCCATTCCATATTCAAGTTCTACCATTTCAACATCCAACTTTAAGTGTGTCACCCTACGGTTCGTGAACTATGCGGACATGGTTGAGTACTCACTCCGACCAATAACCAATAGCGGGATCTGGAGATCCATAATGGCTCCCACATATTCAACGATGACTTTAGTGATCGAATGAACCATTCACATACGATACCAATTCCCTTTGTCACGCGATATTTTACTTGTCCGAGGTTTGATCTTCGGTATCACTCTATACCTTGTTCAACCTCGTCTCCTGACAAGTACTCTTTACTCGTACCGTGGTATGTGGTCTCTTATGAACTTATTCATATGCTTGCAAGACATTAGACGATATTCCACCGAGAGGGCCCAGAGTATATCTATCCGTCATCGGGATGGACAAATCCCACTGTTGATCCATATGCCTCAACTCATACTTTCCGGATACTTAATCCCACCTTTATAACCACCCATTTACGCAGTGGCGTTTGGTGTAATCAAAGTACATTTCCGGTATAAGTGATTTACATGATCTCATGGTCATAAGGACTAGGTAACTATGTATCGAAAAGCTTATAGCAAATAACTTAATGACGAGATCTTATGCTACGCTTAATTGGGTGGGTCCATTACATCATTCATACAATGATATAACCTTGTTATTAATAACATCCAATGTTCATGATTATGAAACTAATCATCCATTAATCAACAAGCTAGTTTAAGAGGCATACTAGGGACTTCTTTGTTTGTCTACATATCACACATGTACTAATGTTTCGGTTAATACAATTATAGCATGATATATAAACATTTATCATAAACATAAAGATATAAATAATAACCACTTTATTATTGCCTCTAGGGCATATCTCCTTCAGTCTCCCACTTGCACTAGAGTCAATAGTCTAGATTACATTGTAATATACCTAACACCCATGGCATTCTGGTGTTGGTCATGTTTTGCCCTAGGGAGAGCTTTAGTCAACGGATCTGCTACATTTAGATCAGTGTGTACTTTGCAAATCTTTACTTCTCCATCCTCGATGTACTCACGAATCGAGTGGTAACGCAGCTTGATATGCTTCAGCCTCTTGTGTGACCTTGGCTCTTGTGCATTGGCGATGGCACCCATGTTATCACAGTAAATGATTAATGGGTCCAATGCACTAGGAACCACACCGAGCTCTACAATGAACCTCTTCATCCATACCGCTTCTGATGAAGCCTCACGGAAGCTGCTATGTACTACGATTCTGTTGAAGACTTCGCCACCGTGCACTGCTTCGAGCTTGCCCAGCTTACTGCAGCACCATTCAATATAAACACGTACCGAGACTGTGACTTAGAGTCATCAGGATCAGTGTTCCAACTTGCATCGGTGTAACCACTTACAACGAGCTCTTGGTCACCTCCATAACAAAGAAACATATCCTTAGTTCTTTTCAAGTACTTCAGGATATTCTTGACCGCTGTCCAGTGTTCCATTCCTGGATCACTTTGATATCTGCTAGTCAAACTAACAGCATGCGCTATATCCGGTCTAGTACATAGCATGGCATACATGATAGATCCTACTGCCGAGGCATAGGGGATATTACTCATCCTTTCTCTTTCTTCTGCCGTAGCCGGTCCTTGAGTCTTACTCAAGACCTTGCCTGGTAACATAGGTAAGAATCCTTTCTTACTTTCGTCCATTCTAAACTTCTTTAGAATCTTGTCCAGGTATGTACTCTGTGATAGCCCTATTAGGCGTCTTGATCTATCTCTATAAATCTTGATGCCTAATATATACGATGCTTCACTAAGGTCTTTCATTGAAAAACTATTATTCAAATAACCTTTAACACTGCTTAATAGTTCTATATCATTTCCGATCAATAATATGTCATCTACATATAATATCAGGAATGCTACAGAGCTCCCACTCACTTTCTTGTAAATACAGGCCTCTCCATGACACTGTATAAACCCGAAGTCTTTGATCACCTTATCAAAGCGTCGGTTCCAACTTCTTGATGCTTGCTTAAGTTCATAGATTGAACGCTGAAGTTTGCATACTTTGTCAGCATTTTTAGGATCGACAAAACCTTTGGGTTGTACCATATACAACTCTTCCTCAATGTCTCCATTAAGGAACGCCGTTTTGACATCCATCTGCCAAATCTCATAATCGAAAAATGCAGCTATCGCTAACAAAATCCTCACAGATTTTAGTTTCGCTACAGGTGAGAAAGTCTCATCGTAGTCAACTCCTTGAATTTGTCGGAAACCCTTTGCGACAAGTCGAGCTTTATAGACAGTAATATTACCATCAGCATCTGTTTTTCTCTTGAAGATCCATTTATTTTCGACAGCCTTTCGGCTATCAGGTAAGTCTACCAAAGTCCATACTTTGTTATCATACATGGATCCCATTTCGGATTTCATGGCTTCTTGCCATTTGTTGGAATCTGGGCTCATCATCGCTTCTTCATACGTTGCAGGGTCCTCATCATTGTTATCCACAATCATGACATTTAGACAAGGATCATACCAATCAGGAGTGGTACGCTCCCTTGTCGATCTGCGAGGTTCAGTAGTTTCCTCGTTCGAAGTTTCATGATCATTATCATTAGCTTCCTCTGTTGCCGGTGTAGGCGGTACAAGTACAACTTCCGGTACTGCGCTACTCTGATCAACGAGTATAGATTCATCAATCTCATCGAGTTCTACTTTTCTTCCAGTCACTTCTTTAGTGAGAAATTCTTTCTCAAGAAAGGTTTCGTTCTTAGCAACAAAGATTTTGCCTTCGGATTTGTGATAGAAAGTGTACCCTATAGTTTCCTTAGGGTATCCTATGAAGACGCATTTCTCCGCTTTGGGTTCTAGCTTGTCCGGTTGTAACTTCTTTACATAGGCTTCGCAACCCCAAACTTTCAGGAAACGGACTTAGGTTTCTTATTAAACCATAATTCATACGGTGTCGTTTCTACGGATTTTGATGGTGCTCTATTTAAAGTGAATGCGGCTGTCTCTAATGCATAACTCCAAAATGATAACGGCAAATCAGTAAGAGACATCATAGAACGAACCATATCTAAGAGAGTTCGATTACGACGTTCGGACACACCGTTTCGTTGAGGTGTTCCCGGCGGTGTCAATTGTGAAAGTATTCTGCATTTCTTTAAATGCATGCCAAACTCATAACTCAGATATTCACCTCCACGATCAGATCGTAGAAATTTAATCTTCTTGTTACGTTGATTTTCTACTTCACTTTGAAATTCCTTAAACTTCTCGAAAGTTTCGGATTTATGTTTCATGAAATAGATATACCCATATCTACTCAGATCATCTGTGAAGGTTAGAACATAACGATAACCACCGCGCGATGCTACGCTCATTGGTCCGCACACATCGGTATGTATGATTTCCAATAAGTCAGTAGCTCGCTCCATCATACCAGAAAATGGAGTCTTAGTCATTTTTCCCATTAGACATGCTTCGCATCTATCAAGTGACTCAAAGTCAAGTGATTCAAGTAATCCATCAGTTTGGAGTTTCTTCATGCGTTTCACTCCAATATGACCAAGACGACAGTGCCACATATAAGTAGAATTATCATTCAATTTAATTCGCTTAGCATCAATGTTATGTATATGTGTATCACTACTATCGAGATCTAACAGAAATAAGCCATTCTTTTGTGGTGCTCGACCATAAAAGATATTATTCATAAAAATAGAACAACCATTATTCTCAGACTTGAATGAATAACCGTCTTGCATTAAACAAGATCCAGATATAATGTTCATGCTCAACGCGGGTACAAAATAACAATTATTTAGGCTTAAAACTAATCCCGAAGGTAGATGTAGAGGAAGTGTGCCGACAGCGATCACATCGACTTTGGATCCATTTCCAACGCGCATCGTCACTTCATCTTTCAGTAGTCTTCGTTTATTCTTTAGTTCCTATTTCGAGTTACAAATATGAGCAACCGAACCAGTATCAAATACCCAGGTACTAGAACGAGAACTAGTGAGATAAACATCTATAACATGTATATCAGATATACCTTCTTTCTTCTTCTTGACAAGGCCGCTCTTCAGATCAGCCAGATACTTGGAGCAATTACGCTTCCAGTGTCCCTTCTCCTTGCGATAATAGCACTCAGCGTCGGGCTTAGGGCCGTGCTTAGGTTTCATAGGAGGCGTGGCAGCTTTCTTGCCACCCTTCTTGAATTTTCCCTTAGACTTGCCCTGTGTCTTGAAACCGGTGGTCTTGTTGACCATCAACACTTGGTGCTCTTTCTTGATCTCAATCTCAGCAGCTTTTAGCATGCCAAAGAGTTCAGGTAACTCCTTGTTCATGTTACGCATATTGTAGTTCATCACAAAGTTCTTGTAACTTGGTGGCGGTGATTGAAGGACACGATTAATCCCCGATCTGTTAGGAATCACTATTCCCAAGTCATCGAGTTTCTTCGCATGCCCGGTCATGGCGAGCATGTGCTCACTAACGGAGCTGCCTTCTTCCATCATGCAGCTGAAGAATTGTTTCGATGCTTCATAGCATTCCACAGCCGCATGAGTCTCAAAAATAGCTTTCAGCTCTTTCATCAACTCATGAGGATCGTGGTGCTCAAAACGTTTTTGAAGATCGGATTCAGATCGCACAGGATGGCACACTGAACTTGAGAGTACCAAATTTTCCGAGTCTCGTAAACAGCTTTTACTTCATCGGTTTCAGTTTCTGCAGGAGGGTCACCTAGCGGTGCATCAAGCACATATTGCAGATTTCCGCCAGAGAGGAAGATCCTCACATGACGGAACCAGTCGGTGAAGTTGCTACCATTGCTCTTAAGTTTTTCTTTCTCTAGGAACTGGTTAAAATTGATTGGGGACGCCATCTCTACAACATATATTTGCAAAAGTTTAGACTAAGTTTATGACAAATTGAGTTCAAATTTTAATTCAACATAATTAAAAATCTAGGTGAACTCCCACTCAAAACAATATCCCTCGCATTGTCTTAGTGATCACACGAACCAAATCCACCGCACCTAAGTCCGATCATCACGAGACAAGGTGTGATTTCAATGGCGAACACTCAAAGTGTTCATCATATCAACCATATGATTCATGCTCTACCTTTCGGTATCACGTGTTCCGAGACCATGTCTGTACATGCTAGGCTCGTCAAGGCCACCTTAGTATCCGCATGTGCAAAACTGTCTTGCACCCGTTGTATGCACTTGTTGATTCTATCACACCCAATCATCACGAGATGCTTCGAAACGACAAGTCATGGCAACGGTGCTACTAAGGATGAACACTTCATTATCTTGAGATTTTAGTGAGGGATCATCTTATAATGCTACCGTCGCGATCTAAGCAAAATAAGATGCATAAAAGGATTAACATCACATGCAGTTCATATGTGATATGATATGGCCCTTTTGTCTTTGCGCCTTTGATCTTCATCTCCAAAGCACGGACATGATCTCCATCATCTTCGGGCATGATCTCCATCATCGTCGGCGTAGCGTCAAGGTCAATGGCGCCGTCTTCATGATTGTCCTCCATGTAGCAACTATTACAACTAATACTACTCAACATGAAATATAAAGACAACCATAAGGCTCCTGCCGGTTGCCACAATACAATAATGATCATCTCATACATATTCATCATCACATTATGGCCATATCACATCACCAAACCCTGCAAAAACAAGTTAGATGTCTCTAATTTGGTTTGCATATTTTACGTGGTTTAGGGTTTTCGAGAGAGATCTAATCTACCTACGAACATGAACCACAACGTTGATACTAATGTTTTCAATAGAAGAGTAAATTGAATCTTCACTATAGTAGGAGAGACAGACACCCGCAAAGCCTCTTATGCAATACAAGTTGCATGTCGAACGAGGAACAAGTCTCATGAACGCGGTCATGTAAAGTTAGTCCTAGCCGCTTCATCCCACTATGCCACGAAGATGCAAAGTACTCAAACTAAAGATAACAAGAGCATCAACGCCCACAAAACCATTGTGTTCTACTCGTGCAACCATCTATGCATAGACACGGCTCTGATTAACCACTGTAGGATAACGTTGCATAGAAAACAAAAAATTTCCTACCGCGAACACGCAATCCAAGCCAAGATGCAATCTAGAAGACGGTAGCAACGAGGGGGTATCGAGTCTCACCCTTGAAGAGATTCCAAAGCCTACAAGATGAGGCTCTTGTTTCTGCGGTAGACGTTCACTTGCCGCTTGCAAAAGCGCGTAGAAGATCTTGATCACGATCGCTCCGGCGCCACGAGCGGGCAGCACCTCCGTACTCGGTCACACGTTCGGTTGTTGATGAAGACGATGTCCACCTCCCGTTCCAGCGGACAGCGGAAGTAGTAGCTCCTCTTGAATCCGACAGCACGACGGCGTGGTGTCGGTGGCGGTGGAGAACTCCGGCGAAGCTTCGCTAAAGCTACGCGGGAGATATGGAGGAGAGGGGGGCGGCTAGGGTTTGGGAGGGGGTGGCCGGCCACTTCAAGGGGGGCGGCCAGCTTGTGGTCTTGGGGTGGCCGGCCCCCTCCCTTGGCCCCTCATTATATAGGTGGAACCCCAAGTGTTGGACTCCAAGTCTTCGAATAAGACCCGAACCCAAAACCTTCCATAGAATAGGGAAACCTACCCAAGCTAGGACTCCCACTTGAGGTGGGAGTTCCACCTTCCATGGAGGGGGTGGCCGGCCCCCTATGGGGGAGTCCACTTGGGACTCCTCCCCCACTAGGGTTGGCCGGCCATGGTGGTGGAGTCCCACCGGGACTCCACCTTCCTTGGTGGTTTCTTCCGGACTTTTCTAGAACCTTCTAGAACCTTCCATAGAACCTTCCGCATCATTTTAATTCACATAAAATGACATCCTATATATTAATCTTATTCTCGGACCATTCGGAACTCCTCGTGATGTCCGGGATCTCATCCGGGACTCCGAACAAATATTCGAACTCCATTCCATATTCAAGTTCTACCATTTCAACATCCAACTTTAAGTGTGTCACCCTACGGTTCGTGAACTATGCGGACATGGTTGAGTACTCACTCCGACCAATAACCAATAGCGGGATCTGGAGATCCATAATGGCTCCCACATATTCAACGATGACTTTAGTGATCGAATGAACCATTCACATACGATACCAATTCCCTTTGTCACGCGATATTTTACTTATCCGAGGTTTGATCTTCGGTATCACTCTATACCTTGTTCAACCTCGTCTCCTGACAAGTACTCTTTACTCGTACCGTGGTATGTGGTCTCTTATGAACTTATTCATATGCTTGCAAGACATTAGACGATATTCCACCGAGAGGGCCCAGAGTATATCTATCCGTCATCGGGATGGACAAATCCCACTGTTGATCCATATGCCTCAACTCATACTTTCCGGATACTTAATCCCATCTTTATAACCACCCATTTACGCAGTGGCGTTTGGTGTAATCAAAGTACCTTTCCGGTATAAGTGATTTACATGATCTCATGGTCATAAGGACTAGGTAACTATGTATCGAAAAGCTTATAGCAAATAACTTAATGACGAGATCTTATGCTACACTTAATTGGGTGTGTCCATTACATCATTCATACAATGATATAACCTTGTTATTAATAACATCCAATGTTCATGATTATGAAACTAATCACCCATTAATCAACAAGCTAGTTTAAGAGGCATACTAGGGACTTCTTTGTTTGTCTACATATCACACATGTACTAATGTTTCGGTTAATACAATTATAGCATGATATATAAACATTTATCATAAACATAAAGATATAAATAATAACCACTTTATTATTGCCTCTAGGGCATATCTCCTTCAGTTCTCCTCGTACATCTTCTCTTGCTCTCTTGTCCAAAAGCAATCATCTTGAGAGGTCCGGGCCTTGTTGTATGGATTGACTTTCCTCACCTCTCGAATTGGAGATTGGCATATTGACGGTGTTGATGGTCTTGGACTTCTTCTTCTGCCTTTGATCTTGTTCATTGCTCTCCCTAGCACCCCTCCGGGCTTCCGCCAAACCCTCTACCCACAACACACTTGTGTTGTGGTTCTTCCATCCTCCTGCTACACAAAGTAATCCCGTCGAACACGAGATTGTGGTTTCTTGTCAATCACGCTTCTAGCACTTCCTCCTTGAGAGCTTCCACCTATGGATAGCAATAGATAGATAGCATGTGGGATAAGCATATATACCTGGGAAACGATAGCCTAAGACTGAGGTGCAAAATAGTGGTGAATTTAAGAGGTAGATTTGAAGTCTTCCTAGGCCGGATGGACAGGTCGTGTGAGGGGCGGATGGTCCGGCCTCATGAGGTAGATTTGGAAAATCTTGAAATTGCACCAAAGTTTTCGTAGATCGATCAGAGGGAGCACTAGCATGTATCTTTAATTAGGTTTCTACCAAAGGAAATCGAGTATAAAGACCTCTACACACCAAACTAGGGTTGAAACCCTAAGATGAGGGAGAGACAGATGTACCGTCTTCCATTGGAAAAACTGCTTGGTGGAGAATATTCCGGGCGGAGGAGCCAATGTGCGGGTCGAGGCACGGTGGAGGATGCCTTGGGGGTCGATGGGGAGCCCCAAGGGGAGTGGTGGCCGTCGGTGGGAGTGGAGAGAAGAGAGGAGCTTGGGTCGGGTTGGGGAAGACAACTAGGTTATTTTCCTCACCCCGGGCCTGAGTCGGTACTTATATTCTCTACTTAGGCCGGATGTTCCATCCCCTAGGGGGCGGATTACCGGATGTTCCGCCCCCCATAGAGGGCGGATCATCCTACCCACCAGCCTGCAATCACTCCTGTCAAATGATGGGTACATATAGAGAGTAAAATGTTTTCAGATTTTGGAGATTGGCTTAGGTTAGAGGTGGTAACTGGTGAGAGGTACTACTTATCCAAGATTGCAAGAATCAAATGAGAGACAGAGCCCAATCATGAACAAGTTTCCCCCAAGAAAAAAACGAAAAAGAACAAAAAAATCCAAAAAGAACACAAAACTCCTCAAAGAGGAGGTTGATGGCCGAGGACGCCGTGTTTGAGTATGATAGCGTGAGGTCGCGAAGATGTATCTTGGACTCACAACTAAGACTCAACATTGAAGCTCATTTGTCACTTAATTGACGAATAGAGAAATGCTTTGGTTTGCTATGTGCATAATGGGGGGAGGCATATAGCTCAATACTTTAAACCGCACCCCCTATGTCCATGCCTACCTCCCAACACAAGATATATGCTATAAGTAGATGGTGTAGGAGCACGGCGGCTAATCGAAATTCGACAAATCAATGATATTTAGCTAATGTCTTAGCTCAATAAACCTCTTCTCGTCCAATGGCTTGGTGAAGATATCCGCCAATTGATCCTTAGTGCCAATGAATGAGAGCTCGATGTCACCTCTTGCAATGTGATCCCGGATGAAGTGATTCCAGATTTCAATATGCTTCGTCTTCCCATGGAGAACCGGGTTGTAGGCGATCCTGATGGCGCTCTCATTATCACATAGGAGAGGCACCTTGTCGTACTTGAGTCCATAGTCCCCCAATGTTTGCCTCATCCATAGCACTTGAGCACAACAACTCGCCGCGGCAACATACTCGGCCTCGGCGGTACAGATAGAGACGCAATTTTGCTTCTTTGAAGACCAACAAACCAATGAGCGCCCAAGGAAGTGACATGAACCGGAGGTAGACTTCCTATCAACCTTTTCGCCCGCCCAATCCGAATATGTGAATACACATAAGGAGAAATCTGTGTCCTTTGGGTACCAAAGTCTGAAGTTTGGCGTGTCCACTAAATATCGAAGGATTCTCTTGACCACCATGAGGTGGCTTTCCTTCGGAGCCGCTTGGAACCGTGCGCACACACCAACGCTAAGCATAATATCCGGACGGGAGGCACAAAGGTAAATGGGTGAACCTATCATTGAGCAGTAGATCATTTGGTTGATGCCTTGCCATTAGGGTCAAGGGCGAGTTGACATTTGAGAGCAATGGGAGTGCCAACACTATTTGCGCCTTTCATGTTGAAGTGCTTGAGCATATCTTGATTGTACTTGGCTTGATTGAAGAATGTCCCTTGGTGAAGTTGCTTGATCTCGAAGCCAAGGAAGAATTTAAGTGCTCCCATCATGGACATCTCAAATTTGTCCGTCATCAACTTAGCAAACTTCTCTTTAAAAACATTGTTAGTTGACCCAAAGATGATATAATCCACATAGAGTTGGCATATGAAAAGCTCTCCGTTAACCCTCTTAGTAAAAAGAGTGGGATGAAATCTCCCCACTTCGAACCCACGGTCCACTAGTAACTCACGCAAATGCTCATACCACGCACGTGGGGCTTGTTTAAGGCCATAAAGAGCTTTGTTGAATCTATAGACGTGTTCCAGAAAGTGATGGTCCTCGAACCCCGGAGGTTGTTTGACATATACTTCCTCTTGTAGAGGACCATTAAGGAAGGAACTTTTCATATCCATTTGTTAGAACTTGAAACCATGGTGAGTGGCATAAGCCAAAAGGATATGTATTGACTCCAGTCGACAATGGGTGCATATGTCTCGCCATAGTCAACTCCTTCCACTTGTGAGTACCCTTGAGCCACAAATCTTGTCTTGTTGCGCATGACCATGCCATGTTCATCTTGCTTGTTTTTTAAGACCCATTTGGTGTCGATAACATTGCGGCACGAGCCCGGCCTTTCAACTAAGGTCCACACCTTTTTCCTCTTAAAGTTGTTCAACTCCTCGTGCATTGTTAGCACCCAGTCCGTATCTTCAAGAGCATACACCTTTTGAGGCTCTACCATTGAGATGAAAACATGATGCTCACTAAAGTTTGTCAATTGCGTGCGGGTAGATACTCTTGATCGAATATTGCCGATGAAGTTCTTTAGAGAATGTGACTTGAGGCGTAGGTGGCGTGTTAGCTTGTCTTCACAGCGAGTGTTGGCTTCCTCTATTGTTTCATTGGAATCCTCTTGGTCGTCAACACTATTCTGGTCCTCGCCTTGACCTACATTGCCCCGCCTTTCATCACCTCCATTGGAAGAAGCATGTATATCATGAGATGGAGGTGAGGTCGATTTTCTTCAAGGCCCAAATGGTCCAAGGGTCCCAGGGGCCGGATGGTTCGGGGAGGCCAGATGATCTGGCTTGGAGGACCCCGGAATATCCGTCCCAACTTCATCTACAACTTCTTGCTCTTGATCAGCAGGTTCAGGCACACTTGTTGATGTTGCTTTGTTGTTGCCTGGCGCCTCAGGAACTGGAGTATGGTCTAGTGTTGGTGATGGCTCCACATGCGTGGAACTTGGTCCTTACAAGTCGGCCACAAGGTGTCTCTCAATAGGTTGGAAAAATCCAATACTCATTCTTCCTCTAGCCTCCGAGGGTATTGCACCACCTTCAACAGTAGAAACGCTTTGCTCTTCCCGAGAGCCGTTATCCTCGAGGAATTCCACATCACAAGTCTCAACAACATGACCCGTGGTCTTGTTGAATATTCTATAGCCGTGGGACTCCGTGGCATAGAAAACAAATATACTTTCTTGAGCTTTGGATTCTAACTTAGATAGACGAGTACCTTTGATGAGAATGTAGCACTTGCACCCGAAGACCTTGAAGTATGACACATTTGGCTTGTGTCCCGTGAGTATCTCATAAGGCGTCTTCTCAACCCCTTGCAGTAGTATAAGCGGTTGGTGGCATGTCATGCGGTGGAGATAGCTTCCGCCCAAAAATTATACGGAGATTTGAACTCCGACATCATAGTCCTTGCCGCATGAATCAACGCCCGGTTCTTCCTCTCGGCGACACAATTTTGTTGATGAGTGTAGGGAGTCGAGTATTGACGAGCAATACCCTCCTCACTAAAGAACTCATCGGGAGTATAGTTCTTGAACTTGGTGCCATTATCGCTACTTATTGTGATGATCTTGGCATCGAACTTGCGTTGAACTTGGTTGGCGAAGTCGATCATGGTTTGTTGACTCTCACTCTTGAGCTTGAATAAGTAGACCCAACAATAGCGTGAATAGTCATCAAGTCATCAATGATGACGAGACAATACATCTTGCCACCAAGACTCTCATGAGAGGAAGGGCCAAAAAGGTCCACATGGTGAAACTCCAAGCATCTTGTCGTCAAGATGATAGTCTTGGCCTTATAGGGCTTCCCATGCATTTTACCTTCAACACAAGCTCTGCAAACACGATCTTTGCAAAATGAAACACTATCCATTAGGATGTGACCACCCTTGTGAAGACTTTGTAAAGTGCGCATGTTGACATCAAGATACAATACTTCTTGCCACCAAGACTCTCATGAGAGGAAGGGCCAAAAAGGTCCACATGGAAAAACTCCAACCACCTACCAAGACCCGTTACCTTTGAGCGTGTTTTGTCACCGTAGGAGACCGTGGTGTTGCATGGCCTCACTTCGGTGGCTAGGTCCTTTCTTCCGGTCATATGATTTGTGATGCCGCTATCAAGCACCCATTTTGCGCCGTCGGAAGCAAAGTCCTACACAAAATTACTTCTTGGATTTAGGTCTCCATTTTCAATAGGTCCTATCATGTTAGTAATAGGGAGCTTGGGACCCAAATAGTCCATAACACATTGTCCTCATAATCACCAACAAAACGAGCATGAACATTCCCATAATAATCAACAAAGAGAATATGAGAGGGATTGTTAGAGCCGCATATCCCTTAGTGGTGGGGCCAATAACTCCCACCCCTTTGGGTTAGTCATTGGTCTCTTGGACCAAGCCTTTCTTCTTCTTGTTTCTCCTCTTCTTCTTCTTTGGCTTGGGAGTCATATCTCCTCCATTGCTAGAGCTCTCTATTGCTCCTTCTTTTGCTTTCTCATGAGAAAGAGCAAGAAGTAGGAGGTTATCTCGATTCTCCTTCAACCTAGCAATCTCATCCAAGTGTCCACAACAAGAGTTGGTAGAAAAATGCACTTCAAGACCACAATCTCCTCCTCATGATCACAACAAGGGTTAGTCGAAAAGGGGACTTCTACTTCTTTCTCCTTAGACGCTTCCTCTTGAGGTTGATCACTTTACTTAGAGAGATTTACATAATCCTTTTTCAAAGCTTTGCGGGCCTTTTCAAGGGATGCAAAGTACTATGCAAAACGCAACCCACCCTTTTAGGTGATTATTACATGCAATCGGCTCCTGGAGAAAGGTCCAAAAAATGACCGAAAAGACCAAATTAATCTGACAATAACAACACAAGATGCATCCACTATGTTGATCTACACATCACGGAACAAAAAAAAAAAAATCCAGCTATGAGTGTAGGCGCACAGCAACTACAACTCACAGTACAATTACATTCACGATACGTGAAACGAGTCAATTTAGATTTCAAACCTCCTCTCATGGTACCTTAAATCAATTTTGTCAATGTTTTCAGGAAAACAAACCAGATAGTAATAAAATGAAACAATCCTACTGTACAAGAACATATGGAACTGTCCTACTCTAGCATAGCAATGGGCATGGATTTTCTTTGTGACAATAGCGAGAATTCCAATTCCAGAACAGTATTCAAAAACAGCCCTGGAAAAGAAGTATATAGTATAAGGAGGTGAACAATAGCTTATGTAGCTCAAGATGAACAGGAATATGTTGGTACATATACACCAGAGAATTACCATTCCCCTCCATTCAAAACCAAGGGGTAGCAAAGCAGCAGCTAAGAATGCTGTAAATACATGGTTGATGGTTCCATCTTCCTCTTGCATGCACCATTTCCAAATCTTATTGCTACATCTCCATATAACCAATGGCTCTTCCCTTATCTCCCGGCCATGTTTTCTCTTGTACGTTTCATCTCTAGGGTTACTGCACATGGAAACTTCACCTTGTCGAAAGCAGCATATGACCCTGATTCTAATACAAAGGGGACTCAAAGTAAGTGACTAAGTGCTTGATATTGGATACATTGCTTAAATTGTAGAGCACACATATAAAGAAGGATAAGCTGACTTGTGCTAACTACTGATACCATGGAGAGATTAAGCTACTATGAACAAAAAGTAAATATCTTTATAGTTTATTTATTTTTGAACAGGGAAAGGCCCGGTGAGGCTACAAATTCCATAAGGGACCCCAACAAACGAAGAAATTACAGAACTGTGCCCAAATTTTGCAAGAAAGACCCTGAACATATTCTGGAAAAAAGTAATTGGGTCCTCCATCACCGCAGACTACAGAGGACTGCCGCCGTGGCCTTCTTCGTCGGTGTGAGTGGCGGGGATGGAACCACCGAGAAGAAGAAAGGCGCCACCGCCAGTTCTTCAAGAGGCCTCCACCTGGAGGTTGAGCAAACACCGGACGACACCAGCGACGTTGATGGGACTCACCTGCTGGCCAAACTTCCTCCCCGCCATCCAACTCTTCCCCAACCTCTAGCTTGACACCTACCCCTCATCTTCACCACGCTGACATGGGGAGAAGAACCACATCAAGCTGCAGAGAAGAGCCATATTGCAGCCGAAACCACAGACCTTATTTAAGGAGGTGTCGACACCGACCTCCTTCCCCACCTCCGGCTCTGGCAGATGGAGCTCCATGGGTAGAGGAGGAACCACCAAACGCACTGATCTGGTCCAGAAGGTCCAGCGCCCGACTCCTAAATGCCAGCATAACAGCGAAGAAGACAAACACTAGATTCGATCTACTAGTACTATGTATAGGGAACCCCGCGCTGCACTCACCCCACCACACCGGCCAGCAGAACCGCCACAGAGGAAAGAGGAGCCATCTGGGATTTCACGGGCGACCCAGAACGGGGCCGTGGGGATTAGAGAAGAGGAGGTTTGGAGAGAGAGCTGCTCCGGTGGTCGATTGCATGAGGGGATAATAGTATATCTCATTCTCATAGGAAAGTAGCAAACCAGATACTTTCAAAGATTAACTATTTGTTTCTGGCAAAGACTTTCGGATGGAGCATGTGAGTATGGCGCATTTGGGGCGACACTCAATGTTGCTGCATCAGAGAGCCTCTACAGGAATGGGGTAGGCTGTGGTGCATGCTATCAGGTAAAGCCCATCTGTGCCAGTGCTCAGTTTGCATGAACAACGGAACATATTTTTTCTGTCCCCACTAAGAATGTCAACTGCCAAGAGGTGAGGTGCACAGATCCATACTACTACTCTGCAGATGGTGTGACAATCGTGACTTGGGAATGAGCGACAGCACCATGTTGGAATTAAATATACAAGGCGCATGGATATAATAAACCTATCTAAAGCTATTGCTTCAACACACCCAGTTTTTTTTATGATACAATTAGTTGATTTCTCAGATGGCAAAAGGCAAGAAGAAAGACCCTGAACATCACACCAGATGTGATCTTGCATAATGAGTAAACGGAAAAACTGACATGTTGGCAAATTTCTTGGTATTCTCCCTGCTACAGGGTTTCTTGTAACTACCGAAATAAGAACATTGTCTTCCAGATTACTTAGATAAGCAATTTCCCCTATGACCTAGAATTTGAGGTAGCAGGAAATCGTCGCAGTCCAGCTTTGTGAGGTAAACAGTAAATAAACAATGTAAATCATGCGTGGAAGGACTTACAACTAATTATACAGAAAGTTTCCACGTGAGTTAAATTTATAGTACTAAATACCTGCTTGATGGCTGGATGCAGACTTTGAACATGATATGCCAGATTCTGAGCCGGACTCATGGTGCAGTATGGGCTACCGTCTCCCCCACCAACTAGTCCTCTGTCCATAAGGATGCGGTTTAGCAGCGGTGCGCCCATGGAGATGACCAGACATGGTTAGTTCCACAGGTACAATACCACAAAACTGGAAGGCAGGGGCCATACATAATTCTGGGGTCCGAGTGCAGCTGTGGTATCTATATACAATGTAGATACTGCAAGAATAAATAGATGATATTTAATGGTGTCATACTTTTTGGACATGTATATACTCTTGCAAACATCTTTTTGTAATTTGTCATGGTTATGCTTGCCTGAATATGAATAAACTTCAACAGGTAAGTTTGCTTTTCCCACATTCTCTGATCATGCATTTTTTGTAATCTGTCATGGTTGTGCTTGGCTGGATAGGCTGTGTGTATGTATAAACTGCACGTGGAAGAATAGTAAGTTCACACAAGCAGTTTAGCAACTCTTATATTACTGTCTTTAAAAAGATACCAATACTTATTTTCTAGGAACATACAATTGAGAAATCACCACAACACATAGAATAATGCAAATTCAGATAAGGCATATGCTTATAATAGTTGATTATACTTAGCACTAGCCTTACCAAATTGGTAATGATGAGGTCTTCCGGATCCACTTGGTTGCATCATCATGGCAACATATAGGTACTGTAGAAAGCCATACTTCAGCCCAAATTTGGCTAAAACTACAAGGAACCAACTGACCCGTTCAATTGTCCATTGGATTCAGGACAAGGAGAAATTCCAAAAAAGGATGTCCGTCCTGATGTTTCGTCAAGAGATAATCCAATTATCAGCAACCACTAAAAGAAGTATTGATCAAAATAATAAACTCAACAGGATGGTACAATGAACATTTAACACACAGAACATAACAATTAGTTTGAAAGAAGGGAAAATTTCCTGCTGGACACCGTTATTTTTTTGGCCTTTGCCGAAAGACACCATCTAATTGTGGCTTTGCTCAGTACCATTAGAACTTTGCGTACCATTTGCCATAACAAACTATGAGACATAAAAGGAAAGTTGTAGCTAGGGTTACCTTTATACACTCAACTTCTACCTTCCTCTCAGGGGGCTAGACAGAAAAGGATTTTTTCCAAATAATCAGTCAATGGTGAGAATCAAGTATAGATACAATCATACAAATGTTGTGGTGAGAATTTAATTGAGAGGGAGAAGAAGCAGCAACACACACTGAGAAAGTAGCAGCTGCACGCACATCCAGATGGGGAGCAGCAGCTGCACGCACATCCAGATGGGGAGCAGCAGCAGCAAGCACACGAGAGAGCAGTAGAGAGAGAACTGATTTGGGATGGGAAGACAAACAGGAACCGAACAGACAAGCGTATAAAAGGAATTCCAATTCAGATGATTTTTCCCCTAAGATTTAACTTTCCTTTTCTGTTTTCTAGTGTGCTCAGGCAAATGGTTAGCAAAATTGTAATGGTACTGAGCATAGCCACAACCCGGTGGTGTCTTTCGGCAAAGGCCAGAAAATAACAGTGTCTATCAGCAAATTTTTCCTTGAAAGAATAATAAGTCAAAATTCACATCAAAACAACAATTTAAACTTAAGTTGAAACCAACTATAAGAGAAAGGAGCAAACGAATAAAGAAATACATCAAAATGTGCTAAGGAAATCTAGTTAAAAGTAAAGCAATTAGGTGAACTCAGCCCATCGTCTGCACATATCGTGTTTTACTAATAACAGCTCGCTGTTTGGCCTGATCGTAGAAGGTGCAGAATTTCTTGTGATAGAATATGTGGTAACTGTACCCAACTATAGAGAAAAACTTCTCAGTAAATAGAACTAATCTACATGTCAAACATGTGGTTGGGAACACACACTTTTTTCCGAGAAAACGCAAAGAAGCCTTTGCGTTTCATTTCACTGAAAAGAGAGAAGTTTTGTTACCATCCTCCCAGGAGGCCAAACAGGTGAACTAAAAGAGATGGAAAAGGGATGTACATGTGGTTGGTTGAAACCATGTGGGTGGTTGCAGCCATTAGGTGATAAGCACACACATCAGCATGTTTTTCTTTGCCTTTTGTTTTTAGTATGTTCAAAAATGGGTTGTGTTGAAACTATTTTAAATATTCCTGCTCAGGGAGAACAATTGGTAATTACTCAACAGCCCAAGGTCTGGGCCTTGGTGGTCAGGAGCCATGCCACTTGCCACAGAGGAGGGAGATGAGCACAGGGTTGCAGTAGGGAATGAGAGATGGAAGAGACAGATTGGGATACTTGTTGCCTGCTGTTAATTGACAAAAGCATCCTCTTATACAGAGATGGGTTTCCTAACAGATTGATCTAGAGATAAAAATCAACTTGCCTCAAACTAAAACATTTCCCATATCCTAAGTTAATGTTCAAGAGTCAAGACATAGCCAAAAGACGCCACTCGCCAGGCCTAAGCCTGTGCTGGCCCTGGCCTGTGTGCTGGCTGTGGTGGTATTTGCTATGTATATATGCTTATTTAGAAAAAGAAATAAATTTCAAAAACTTTGGGAACAATATAAAGGACGAGAGACAGATCAAAATTAACATAGTTTTAATGTCTGTCCATCCAACTGGGGGATTTCACAACCTACAACCCGAACAATTCCATATAAAAGCAAGCTAAACTATGATATGTTAGAATGTTAAAACATTATACCATTTGCTGTATGTGCAACTGCTCTTGATTGTGTTGTATGGTCAAGATGTTGATTTCCTACAAAAGAAATCGCTTGACTACTTGAAGAGACATCATGATTTCCAATCTCAGGATAGCCTGTTTGTAAAATATCATCTAGATGCTTCAGAAGAACAGTTGATTGATCTTCGATGTATGACATTGCCTCCTCTGATTTGGCAGCCCTTGAAGCTATTAGGCTAACGTAACGACACATGTTAGCGTAGCGAACTTCGGAGGATGACTGCATAATGCTGCCAGATCCACCATTAGGTTCTTCTCCCATTCTAATAGAACGGGCATCTTTCCTCCATCTCTTCAAAATGTACTGTTCTGGGAGCTCCTTGATATTCTTGAGATCAAGTACCTTTAGTACATGACAGCACTGGATTCCAACAGATTCAAACTTCCTGCAGCTGCAAGTAGCTGAGCCATCTAGTGCATCGAATTTGACAATGCCCTCTGATGGCTTCTCATCAAGTGCTATTTTGTACTCTGAGACTGTGCCAACTACACTGCAGGGGAAGGACAGGCAGTTCATGTAAGCCTCAAACTCACCCTGGAACATCTTGAAAGCTTCAGGTGTATAAGCATTTGAGGATTGTTTTAACATTCGTAAGGACGGGATTGGCAAAGTAACCTGGTTTCCATCAACATCAGCATGCAATTTCTTTGAACGATGCTCTTCCAGCATGGTCTCATAACGCTTAAAGAACAGCAGAATATCTTCTTGATCACTGAGCTCCCGTTTGAGCTCATTGATCATATTCTCCTTCCTAAGGGTAGTGAGTATATCAGCAGAAAAGATGGTTCTCCTATAAGGCAGCGCCCATTTTTCTTTCTCTAGGAAAAGTCTGCTGAGCCATTCACTCTCACCGATGTCATATTTCTCGATTAGCTTTTCCCATGCTGACAAGAACTCCAACTCATCCTCACACTCAAAGAGACACTGGCTCAAAGTGTTGCCAAAACTCTTGGAGCTTTCAAACACCTGCTTCAGGTGCCTCTTTGAATTGTGGTAGATATGCCACACACTTGTGCAATGGTAACTCCCAGGCCATACCTCTGCTGCTGCAATAGCACATTCAGAACGCTCATCAATAAAAATAGTCTTTGGCTGCCTAGCACGCATGGCATCGGCAAACGCCTGAAATACCCATCTCACTGACTTGATGCTATCATCATAGAGCAACGCTGCACCAAACACAAGCAACTGCTTATGGTTGTCCACACCAACAAACAATGCAAAGGGGCGCCCATACACATTCAGTCCATATGTTGTATCGAAGCAAACAACGTCACCAAAGCTTCTGAAGTCGATGATTGACTTTGAATCAGCCCAGAAGAAATTCACAGCTGAATTCCCATCAGGCGCCATTCCTACCGCATAATACACCGAGGGGTTTCCCACCTGCAGCCCCTCCAAATATTCCAATGCGGCACCAGCATCCCCAAGCTGCGCGCCCTTCCCCTGTTTCCTTCGATGCAGTTCTCCTGCCCCAAGCTCGTGCGCTCGAGCCTTCATCTTATGTGACCGCAGCTTGTGGACTGTCTCTGAGTTTGCGAGCGGGTGGTTATGGTCCGGGAAGAACTTTGCAACCCGATATGTTCGGCATGGGGTGATCTTGACCACCATTCTTGCCTGACACCCTGTCCGTGTTGGCGGTGGGCCTGGCCTAGGTGTGCCTGGTGCCCCTGCACCAGCACTGCTGGTGCTGATACTGGCCAGGCCCTCATGCTTGGCACGGTCACTGACACCCTCACGGGAACATACAAAGATCCGAGACACGATCGTCCCACGCTTGCGCTTCTTGTACGAGCGGCGGACGCTGAAGCCCACATGCTCGGCATACCGGTTGTAGAAGGCATACGCGTCGTCTTCCGTCTCAAAGTGCATGTCCGTGTGCGGCCCTTCCCTCGGATCGGGCAAGCTTGCCACAGCAGCGACGGCGTGGTGCGATGAGCTCGATGGCATCATGGCCAGCGACACAGCGGGCGCCGCAGAGGCCAGCGGGTGGTTGTGCTCGGCGACAAATTCGGTGACGCGGAAGGCATTGGCTGAAGGGATGAGCTTGATGGTGAGGGACGCCAGGCAGCCGGTGCGGGAGTCTGGGCACCTGGGAGGCGGTGGCGAGGCGGCAGCCGCAACGTCGGTGGCGTTGGTCTCTTCTTGGGGCTTCTTGGGTTCCTGGCGGAATCCCTGCTTGGAGCAGACGAAGAGGCGACGGGTGACGGTGTGCCGGGAGTTCTTGGACTTGTTGGACTTGCGGACGACGAAGCCAAGGCGGGCGGCGTAGGCCTTGTAGAACTCGTACGCATCGTCCTCCGTCTCGAAATACATGCCCATTTGTGGCGATGTTGGGACGGCGGCGTCATCCCCGGCGGCAGAGGGGGTGGAAGTCGAGGTGGCTTGGCCGAGAAGGGCGGGCTCGTCGGAGCCAGCGGCGGCGGCGGCGGCGGCGGCGGTGGAGGAGGAGGAAGGGGACGGGGAGGGGGAGGATGAGCCGGAAGAAGTCGGTGAGGAGTCTCCGGACGGGGAGACCGGGGGTTGCGCGGTGGTGGACATTAGGGTTTGAGCTAGGGTTTGGAGGAATGAAGGGGGAGAGCAGCGGGAGGAGGAAGAAGGGGTTGGATGGATTGGCTGTGGCGGCGGCGGGTGTGGGTGGATGTGTGTGGTGGAGGGGTTGCGAGAGGGCGAGCTGTTCAGTGCCATCTGCTTGTGAGAGTTGCTCATGGTTGAATCTGCTTGGACTTGACACTTGAGCAATGTCCACTTTGCTCTTCATGCTCACCAACAAACCCTTAACAAATGATGAACAAGAGGTTTGCCGGTTTGAAACAAGAGGTGGTTTGGGCTCTTAGTCTAAGAGCATCTCCACTCGTTGGCGCTTCCCACGCCCAAATCCGGCGAAAGTTTCGTTCGGATTGGAGGAAAATTAGACCCGGGGAGCGCCGAAGTTCCAGCCGTCACCCCGGCAGGACACCCCCAACTTGAGGCATTTGACATATTTCAATCAAATTCGACATAAAATTTAACAAGTTCGGCGAACAAGATTCAGAAAATTGCTGAAACAAATTGGGCGAAAATCAGTACAATGTTTAACAAGTGCTGAAACAAATGAAGCACACAATTTCACAAGTTTTGAAACAAATAAATAAAGACAGACTAGTTGGCGTCGGCGTTGGCGTTGCCTCGGAGCGTCCATATGTGCTCCACCAGATCATCTTGCAGCTGTTGATGCATTGTAGAGTCTCGGATCTCCTGGCGCATAGCAATGAAGGCGGCCCATGATGGAGGCACCTGGTGATTAGGCTGTGCAAGAGGTCCCTCTCTCTCATATGGTGCTTGTTGCTCAGCCAGAGGAACCGGATGTTTTCGCTCATTTTCAATAATCATATTGTGTAGGCACACACAGCAGTTCATCACCTCCCACATCTGATCTTTGGACCAAGTCATAGCGGACGACAGCAAATCTCTGCTGGAGGACACCAAATGCACGCTCGACGTCTTTTCGGCAAGCTTCTTGTTTCTTCACAAACTCGCAAAGTTTGGGGGTGCTAGGTTTCGAGATAGTCTTCACAAATGTTGCCCACTTTGGATAGATACCGTCTGCAAGGTAGTATCCTTTGTTGTAGTGCCGACCATTGATCACATAGTTCACCGGGGGAGCATGACCCTCAACAAGTTTGGAAAAGATCGGGGAGCAGTTTAGGACGTTGATGTCATTGTTGGATCCAGGCATACCAAAGAAAGAGTGCCAAATCCAGAGATCATGGGTAGCCACTGCTTCAAGTATCACAGTGCAGCCGCTTTTGTGACCCTTGTACATTCCCTGCCACGCAAACGGACAGTTCTTCCATTTCCAATGCATGCAGTCAATGCTTCCAAGCATCCCTGGAAAACCCCTAGCTTCATTTGTTGCAAGGATCCTCTGAGTGTCTTCGACAGTTGGTGATCTCAAGTAAAAGTCCCCGAACACTGCTATGACGGCCCTGCAGAACCGGTAGAAACAATCAAGGGCGGTGGACTCCGCCATCCGAAGATAGTCATCTGCACCATCACCGGGAGCTCCATACGCCAGCATCCTCATAGCCACTGTGCACTTCTGCAGTGACGAAAATCCAACCAAACCAGTGCAATCCGCTTGCATCTGAAGTAGGGGTCAAAGTCTCGGATGGCATACACAATTTGCAGAAATAGCTTTCTGCTCATCCTGAAACGACGCCGGAAAACACTCTCACCGTGCAATGGATTGTCGGCGAAGTAGTCGGCGTACAACATGCAGTAGCCCTCCATTCGTTGTCTCAGCTTGCACTTCCGGCGACTTGGTGCCGACCCACCACGTCGACCAGTTGCCAGTCCGGCGTACATGCTTGACAAGCAACCGAGGATCATCATGTGCTCCTGGTCTTGGGCGGTGGCTGCCATCTCTTCTCGCATAAGCTCGACGGACATCTGCTCCTCCTCTTCGTCTGAGTCCATGGCCGGCGAGGCAAATGGACGAACACCTGACGGGCGTGGTCGAGGCAACCCGAGCTGCGAGCGACGAGGAGTAGGCCAAAGTCGGAAAACAGGCCGGCGGAGGAGCAGCCAGATAGGCCTTCGTCGAAAGACGGCGGAATATAGGCAGGTGGAGAAGGAGGGACGGCGGAATCTGGGCAACAAGCTGGCGGGGTGGTGCCGGCGGCGAGAGAGATACGAAGGGTGGGGGAGATTTTGAGCGAGGTGGCGGTGGGGTTCGTGTGTCGAGTCGCCGACAGATCGGGCCCTTCCCCGCTTTTCACTTGCCCGGAGTCCCCGATAGATCCCCGGGGGACCGGGGATGGCGTGGGCTCGCCGGATGGATGAAGGGCCAAATCCGGACGAAAACGAGAAACCGGGGGCGCGACTGGGCCGAATTTCGCCGTCCGGATGAAAAAACTTCGCTCGGGGGCCTCGTCGGGGAGACGAGTGGAGATGCTCTAAGAGCATCTCCGGTGCGATTCCCCAAAGTATTCTCTAAATAGTGCCGGATTGAGTGTTTGGGGACGTTGTTGCTTGGTGTAGCATTTGGGGAGCGTGGATGCCCAGTCGCGCCTCAAACCAGGGCCTAATTTTTTTATTAGAGTATTAGAAAACATAACCATTTTTATTAAATATAGCATACAAATAAATATATTTGCTAAAATTGTTTTCAAATTAAAATAGAATAAACAATATGAAACTAAATAAATATAATAAGTCGGGCTAGATCAAGCACCGCCGCATTTGCTGATAATCCTTTGACCATCCACAGATGCTCAACAAGATCATGTTGAAGTTACTCATGAACATTATTGTCACGGATCTCTGAGTGCATGGCGAGAAAATCAACAAATTTTGCAGGCACCTCATGATCAACTTCCGCAAGAGGGCCTTGGCACTCATAGGGACCAACATGTGTCGTAACCCGATTCTTGCGGTCCTCATCGATGATCATGTTGTGCATGATCACACAAGCCTACATCACTTGTCCATATCCACGCATAACAAGTAGGATATGGGTGATAACATTTTTACCCATTACAAACGGGAGGACACGGGGAATCCCCATTTCATCCGTTCCCTCCCCTCTCTCTACATAATCAACATCAGCTCTCATGGTTGCAGGTTGAACGGTACATGCAGTATATGCAGCGGAAACAACAAGAGGCGGCGGAAAAGGGCACAAAACCCATCTAAGGTTCCGTCCTCCTCGCCGGCGATACTGCTGGTCCGCTCCGCCTCTGGTGGCCTTGCGGCCTTGGAGGTGTAGCGGACCACGGTCCCTCGCCGGTGGGAGTTCTCGTTTTTAATTTAGTTTGCTTTTCAGTCTCTTTTTTGGAATGATGCAACTACATCCTGAAGTCAGAATAAAGTCATCCCCGCCCTATCCTCGCTCTGGTGGTGCATCTAGCGCTGACGGAGGGCGCGTGGAGTTGTGTGTCCGTCGGATCTCCTGAGATCCGGTTGATTTTCGTGTTCGTTGGTGTGGTTTCATGTTAGTCTCTTCCGATCTACAGTTGTTATCATTGGCGATGGTTGCCTCTCTAGTGCGTCCTTTGGGACCTTAGCACGACGACCTCTCGTCTGTCTACTACAACAAACTCTACTACGACAAGCTTTGCCTAACTCCGGTGATGGAGGGGCGATGACAGCGGTGCGCCTTCGGCTCGTGCTAGTGTCTGTAGTCGTCGCCACTTTTTGAGCTATTTATACTACTGTTAATGATTATTAATAGATCGGTGGATTCCTCGCAAAAAACAAAATCAGCTCTCATGGTTGGTAGATGGTTGATGTAGAATCGGGGAGTGTGAGAATGGGTGTAGTGCCCGGTGGATTTGGGTGTGGGCAAGGCATGTGTATGTCCTTACCCTCCCCAACGGCAAGCTTGGTTACATTGTAGATTGTTCTGATACCAGCTCTGTATAGACCCACATCTTTAAGCACAATCAAATGAGTAGTATATATAAGTAGTGTGTCAACGCTAGAGTGCATGTTTTGGGCATGGCTACACAGGGCCTTTTTTTGAACAAATAAAAGAAATGACATTTCGAAGTTTAAAAAAATTCCGAGACAAAAACTTAGATGTAGAAATAATGTACTCTACCAATGTGAAAATTTTCAACTCAAAATACCCCATATTTTAGGCTCCAAAAAAGAAATCAAAATCTGACTTCTGAAGTAGTGAGAAGTGGAGTCCTCCAAATTCTGTCAGATTTTATTATTTTTCTTAAGCCCAGAATATAAGGTATTTCGAATTGAGATTTCATCGGTTGGTAGAGTAAATCATTATCTAGGATTTTTTTCAAGAATTTTTGAAACTTTGAAAAGTTTTAAAGTTGTGAGAAAAACCAGGCTCTCCAGCCTCTGGTCAACGCTAGAAAATCTTGCGCTGCAACCAACCCTCACCTCTCCCCACAAAAGTCTACTTGACTTTTTTTCCTCAAATCCTGTAAGGCGTTCACTGTTCAGTTGGCTGTGACCTCTGAAGAATTCTGTACGGCTCCCTCTCTCTCTAGCTTCCAGATGGGGGTCATGTGTACGACAGCTGCAGCAGCACTAGCTCTTGTTGTGGCTGGTATCTTGGGAGCTGCAACTGCCAATGTAAGATGCCAGCAACAACTGTGATCAATTCTCCCTATTTCTCCCAATCCATCAACTCCTCATGACTCTGCTAATTAAAACTGAGCCTTTGGGTTTGATTTGAATTCAGGTAGGCCACACGTGCTCAAGGAGCACCGGCTGCGGCGCCGGGCAGTGGTGCTTGGACTGCAAACCAGAGCTCGCCGGCTCCCACTGTGTCCGCTCCACCGCCACCAACTCCTTCGAACTCGTTGTAAGAGCTCGTTTCTTCATGTTGTTTGTCACTTTTCTTTCTTCTGTCAAAAAAGGAATAAGGACAAGCAGTTGAGCGTATGTTTGTTTAGGATTTTGGATTCATGTATTCCTCTTTTCACAAATCATTACAGGCTGGCTAGATCTGTTTTCAACAACCACATGGTGTATGTAGTGAGCAACTTAAACAAACAAAGATCTGTTTTCAACCAAACACAGTGTGATCCCAAGAGTTTGGCAAACTGTAGTTTGCTGGAGAGCAAAAACTCTCATTGAAATTTTGGTTAGCATGTTACATGATTATGTTTATGTAAGGTTCGTGCCTGTACCACGTGCGGCCTGCACGTGTAGCATACAAAATCCAGAGTTAAACGCTCGTGCATGTATCCTGGCGCGTAGAGATTTAGATAAGATGCGGAGGGCATTATGTCCTAATTTTCTCCCCAAAATCGATAAATTTGATGCTTCTCAAAATACCCTATTGGGAGTATATAGGACTTAGTTTGGACTAGGTAGTCAAGGAAATCATGATGAGAACAATTTCTTTTCATAGCCCTAACGTTTCTTCCTCCATTGGTTTTGGTCTGGTCTTCTTCAGAATAACTCGTTGCCGTTCAACAAGTACGCCTATCTCACGACGCACAACTCATACGCCATCCTCGGGGAACCATCGCACACCGGAATTCCACGTGTCACCTTCGACAACCAGGAGGATACAGTCACTGATCAGTTAAATGTAGCTTCTGCATCACCTGATAAATTCTTCTGTTGCTACACATTTCCTATCTTATGCACAGAAATTCTCATCCCAGTTGCAATGTTGTACAGAACGGTGTTCGCGCACTAATGCTCGACACGTATGACTTTAATGGAGATGTATGGCTGTGCCATTCAATTGGAGGAAAATGCGATTTCACTGCATTTGTGAGTGCAACTACTGATTGTTCCTTCATCACTTATCTCCAACACTTGGATTTTCAGAGTACAGTGTATGCTAAATATGTAGTCCTTAATTGTAGGAACCTGCACTGGACACATTCAAGGAAATCGAAGCATTTCTTTCAGCCAACCCATCCGAAATCGTCACGGTTATCCTGGAAGACTATGTTAATGCACCAAATGGCCTGACAAACGTGTTCAGGGCCTCTGGCCTGCAAAGGTACTGGTTTCCGGTGTCGAAAATGCCGCAGAACGGTCAGGACTGGCCTCTTGTCAACGACATGGTCGCAAGCAGCCAGCGCCTCCTCGTGTTCACCTCCATGAGGTCGAAGCAAGCCACAGAAGGAATCGCGTACCAGTGGAACTTCATGGTTGAGAACAATTGTGAGTCACCAGTAGTTCTTCCATACAAAACCTTGTTGTGCAATTCATCATCGTGAATTTGTACATGCTGTTTGTATGAATTTTACGTCTTTCCCTCCGGCACAGATGGCGACGTGGAATGGATGCTGGGAAATGCTCAAATCGTGCGGAATCGGCGCCTCTCAATGACAAGAGAAAGCCGCTGGTTCTCATGAACTACTTCCCATCGGTCCCTGTGAAGCTGACTGCATGTTTGCAGCACTCCAAGAGCCTCACTGACATGGTAATGACTTGCTACGGCGCAGCTGGAAATCGATGGGCTAATTTCCTTGCGGTTGATTACTACAAGGTACTAATCACCAAACTGGTGGAGGATAGAAAGACTGTCCAGCAGTTTACGTTTTGCTAAAGTACAACAATAAGGATGCTATATTGTTGCAAGGATTCTTGTTTCAAAAAAAAAAAAAAAATCTGTTGCAAGGATTCTTTATTGATGCTTCTGAACTGAACTAATTTCAGAGGAGCGATGGAGGTGGCGTGTTCCAAGCCACAGATCTGCTCAGCGGGAGGCTCGTGTGCGGATGCCAGGACGTCAAATGCTTGTCCGGCAAGACTGATACAATTGTTTCCTTCGTTGTCGTCCCCAACTGTATAGTGTTTTGTAAATCATGGCATTTTTTTGTGACAAATGATGCCTTCTGTTAAATTGCTTGTAAGTTTGTATCAAAATGATAGTACAAGAAACAAGAATCTAGCAAGGAAGTGGTCGTGGTGGGGGTGGGGTTGATAGATTGGGAGGAGATGAAAGTGTTCGTGTCTTATTTTTCTGACAATGTTGTCGGCCTCGGTGGGCTAGGTCGTGTGAAGATAAAAAAAAAAAAAAAAAAACAGGGTGCAGGTCGGTTAACGGCATTAGTTCTCGATGCGGTGGAAAATAGTCAACAAGGCCATCAGTAGCAACAGGGTGTGTAGCTATTCCTATTTTGCTACTGTACATACAATCGTATCTACATTGTTTCTCGTATTGCACACGAAAAGCTTCTATTTCTCACTCTGAAACAAAGCACAATTTGAGGCCACAATAGCAAGTACTCCAACTGAACGAGAGGCCCCAAAGAGACAACACTACAACATTATCCTACAAACTTCGATATATTACATTGGAGAAGAACAGTGTACTTTTGAGCTACCAAAGTGTTTCTGAAAAAGCAAAATAATTACAGTGCCGTACTCAGGTTTATCTATTTGATGCCTGCCCATGACCTGAAAGCTCGGACATCTTCGATCCTTTTGCTCTGAGCTTCTGTTTTGTCATGCAATGAATTCAAGTTCCCATATAGATTCTTGTGCAGCTTCAGAAAGACTTGCCTATATTTCCACTTGTCGCAGTAAATATTATGGGTTGACATGTAACTTGTAACCTCCATCACCCTTGAAAAATAGCCACCTTTGAGGAAATCCAAAACCAAGCAGTCAAGCAAATCCCTATCAACAGATATTTCTCCACACTCGAGTCTGCGCTTTATTTCTCCCCACAGTATGGTGATCTCCCTATACATGCCTAGTGAAGAATATCCACACAATATGTGGCAAAAGGTATGCAGATTGGGCCTAATATTTTGCTCTCTCATGCGCTTATATGTACTCATAGCATCTTCCATCATATTTGCCTTGCAGAAGAAAAGAATTGAATTATTTAACTGAAAGGTTAAGTAGTCTCCAGGGTCATAGTGTTCAGTTTCTTCAACCAAAGTGGAGAGCAAAGATGATATAGTTTGGGGCATCTCATCCTTGAGTATGTTGGCAATGTCCTTTATGGTAAATGATGGACTAGTATGAAATTCAGCCATGGTAGATGCTATTTTCTGTATCTGTTGGAGAAGCCCATTGAATTCTTCAGGTTTATGCTCCTTCTCATATGCTCTCAGAAGAGACATGTAGGTACCAACCTCGATAGGAACCTTGGCTGAATCTAAAGCATCCAGGATATCATGAGCCTCATGCAACCAACCCATCTGAATGCATGCATTAATCACATCTGAAGCAGAAACTCCCTTTAGATCTTCTTCATGCAATGTAATAAAAAAGCTAGACAATGGACCCAATTTCTTCGCTTTCACGCAGCCAACAATGAATTTAGCAAGGGCTTTTTCACTAGGAAGAAGATTTCCATCAACAGGAACGAGAAGGTTGCACTGCTTTGTTGTATCCAAAACAAAACCTTTATCCAGTTTTGCGGGGTCAAACATTATTCTATATCCACTTTTGAGGTTACCAGAGCCAATTTGTATTATACCCTGTTTCTGAACGTCATTGTTATTGAAAGCATGTGACTTTCGTTGCCGATACAGATCGATCAAAAGATGTGCAGCAGCATCCATGTCATTGAAACTGAACTGTAGGCTCAATAAACTGTCATAAAAATGTTGATAGTGCTGAAAGAATGGCAAAAGGGAATCAATGCTTTTTTTCATGGTGACCAACTCGTCTCGCTGCCCAACCATTTCACAGACACGAGCAGCAATCGCCATTGTATTCACATCGGCTACAACCCCAACCAATGACATCAACTCCATTATTTTCTGGGCTTTGATCATGCATTTGAAGTTAACACACGACTCCAAAACCATATTGAACAAGGTGACGTTGTTCTTTAACGGGTCCAATTTCTTCAGCTGTCGCCTATCTGATATTTGACTCAAGAAAGACTCGCAGGTCTCAGCTAGAACATCGGCAGCGAGATAGGACCCCACTTGTGATTTCACCATGTGCAAAAACACCATCCTGAGCATATCAACATCAGGAAGCTTGCCACTCTGCATGATGACCCTAAGGGTCGCGGAGGCAGGGACAGGCGTCTGATCTCTTGAAAGTGCCAGAGCTAACCTCATCAGCGAGCTAGTGTTGAGAAGATTGCCGTTGCGCTGATAAACTGACAGAACCAGGTCATAGGCTCTCTGAAGCCACCTCCGGCTAGATGTGTAGGACAGCGACACGATCACGCTGTTCAATACCCTCGGCTCGGGAAGACCGTGCAGGCTTTTGTAATTGCCGAATGCTCGCAGCGCCTCATCGAGATTGCCGTCCTTGAGGCCAACATCGATCATCCTTAGTAGAGTTTCACGGGACGGTGATTCCCATGGCAGGGCACTTGTGCTCTTGGAAAGACGCTGTGCAGCTAGAACGCAATGCCTCCTCCATGACCCATTGCGATTGGCCTAAACCGAGTGCAGAAAGCATTTGCCTTAGATTCTACCCAACCAAAAGCAAGAGAAACTATGCAATGTACAATTGTACTTGAAAGGGAAGCTGCGAATTGTTTATCCAGGTAGTTCGCTTACAGTCAAGGCAGCTTCGGCAGCGCGAGGAAACAGCAGGAGCCCGCAGCAACGGCGGCACACCTGGGGCAAGCTCCTCATCGCATCAATCCAGCATACTCCTCATCACGCTCCGACGATTAATCCGAGTACATAGAGAGGTACACAGCTAGAACATCGAGGAAAAAAACAGAGAGTTACAAGCTGAGACATAGGACACTGGAGGCCTCGGAGTCGGAGGTGAGATTGAGGCGCAAACCTGGCCGGCCGCATTTCTCCACGCACCGTGGCCGCACGACGGGCGCCCCTCTGCCGCTATCTTCGTTATCCACCGATGCGCTGCGGCGCGCAGCCGCAGAACGAGATCGCCGCCCCTGAGGTCAGCTGCCCGCTCGCCCCGCTCCTGATTGTGTGTCGCCGCCGGCTCGCCGTAGGCAAGACGACGGGACTGGGACGGGGAGTTGGGGGTTAAGAAACACAAGTTGGGCTTTTATTGGGCTACGGACCGCCGGAGGCCCAATACTACGGGCCGCAGCCCACAACTCACTCGTCGCCTTCCACGCAGACGCAGAGAATCTCCATTCTTCCCAGCTCCCCCGTTCCTTCTCTCTAAAAAAAAGCTCTCCCGTTCTTGCAGCCGACTCCCGATTCCGGCGGCCGCTGAGCCTTCCGCTCGCCGACGCTGCAGAATAAGCGCCCTAGCCACCTTCCGCCTCCACTGCGGTAGCTCGAGTGGGGTGGAAGGCGGGAGATCCGTCCAGGCTGATTCCCTTTTCTCGGTACGGAAGCCCTAACTCGCTCTGCTTGGGTTCTGAGAGTGGTTTCTTATTTGGTGTGAGCTTATGTTTCTTCCATTGTGAAATAATTCAACACAAGTATACTGTTAGCGGTGGATTTCGATTTGACTATTTGAACAGTAGCTAGTTTTCCTAAAATTTTGGAGCTACTTCATGCCGCCGTACATTCTACTACCGTTAAATTAGTTTGTTTGTGCCGCATGTCACTAGTAATACTTGTTTTATCAGGACCTGATAGAATGATAGCTGTGTCAGTGATTCCTAATACTCATCTAATGCGCTGTATATGAGTGTTAAAAAAATTCAAGAATGGAGATAATGTGATGTACATTAATCTGGTAGCCAGTGTGCTGTAATGTTCAAAAAGGGAGATGAAGTTATTTGCAGAGAGCCAAAGTGCTGTAGATGTTCTCAGCATGCTTTTGTTAGCAGCATCTGTACAGGGTTTTTGATACCGCTGCTCTCTGTTTTTTCAGACTGAATAGATTATTTGGGACCAATGGAAGAAGAAGACTATAGCACCGAATCATCTAATGAAGAAGATGTGCAAGAAGAGGGCGAGAAGGAAACAAGCCTTGCCGAGGGTGATGTGTTTAAGCCAGTTGATATGGATCCAGAATGGGTACCCAAAGTAGGCATGGTATTCGATTCAGAAGAAGACGCCTTTCAGTTCTATGTGGCGTATGGCTGCCGCTCTGGTTTTGGTATCACAAGGAGATCTAACAACACCTTTGATGGTTTCCGCTATCGCTCGACATTCATATGCTCTAAAGGAGGCCAGTCTAGGTTGAGATCTGGTGTGACAAGGCCTGCAAGGAAGCGAGGCACAAAGACTGGCTGCAAGGCTAAGATGATTGTCAAGGATGCCCATTTTCAGAATCGGTGGGAAGTTATTGTTCTTGAGTTGGAGCATAACCATGCCCTGGATCCTAGCTTGCTTAAATACAAGAAGCACTTAGAGAACTTATCTTTAAATCCACCTCATATGTCTGAGGCGCCACAGGATTGCTCAGCTGCTGCACATTCTAGTGGTGTTGGAGATAGCAGTGTACCTTCATCTGCCCATATTGAAATCAAGACCAAGATAGACAGAAATAGGAAATTGAAGCTTGCAGAAGGAGATTTAGAAGCCTTGGTGAGTTTTTTCAATGACATGCAGGACCGAAACCCATGTTTTTTTCATAGTTTAGACATGAATGAGCAAGGACAGCTAAGGAATGTCTTCTGGGCTGATGCCAAATCACGTAGTTCTTACAATTACTTTGGTGATGTGGTTTCTATTAATATCACAAATTTCAGTGATCAGTATGATATACAGTTCGTTTCATTTGTGGGCGCTAACCACCATGCTCAGCCAGTGTTACTAGGGTGTGGTTTGCTTGCTGGTAGATCTCTTGGAGCTTACGTGTGGCTTTTTGATACATGGTTAAGATGTATGAATGCTACACCACCACCTGCAATAATTACCAACTATTGTCATGATGTTGCAATAGCTGTTAAGAAGGTTTTTCCGAATGCACGCCACCGCTTTTGCCTTCGGCACATTTTGAATGAGCTTACTGAGAAGTTGGACGGAATGGAAAAGAAGGATGGGATGATCACTACTTTCAGCACATTGTCCTATGATTCAGTTACTATGCCTGATTTTGACAAAGAGTGGCAAGAAATGACGCAGCAATTTCATTTGGACGGAAATGAATGGTTTTCCAGATTATATGAGGTCAGGGCGCAGTGGGCTCCTGTTTATGTCAAGGATTTCTTTTGGGCGGGAATGTCTGTCACGGACAGAAATGACAGTGCAGCTGACTACTTTGATGGCTGGTTGATGTCGGGAACGTCTGTGAAAATGTTTGTCGAGCAGTACGAGGCAGCTGTTAGAAGTAAGTTAGAAAAGGAATCCTACGAGGATTTACAATCATCTCAGATGAGGCAACCTATGATGACTGGATTGCCTTTGGAGGAGCAAGCAGCTAAGATGTACACAGTACAAATATTTCAGATGTTCTTGAATGAAATGGGGCGTTCATTTCAGTGCAACTATAATATACTTGATCGAACTGATTCAGGAGCAACATACATAATTTCAGAGCATTTAAATCAAGCAAAGAAGGTGGAGTACAAAGTTGCTTATGACAGTGTTGAAGAGGACATATGGTGCATGTGCCGGTTATTCCAGTTCAAAGGTATATTGTGCAGACATGCTCTCACTGTACTAAGGCAGGAGCTTGTACCGATGATTCCACCAAAATACTTCATTCATCGTTGGTGCAAGGATTGTAAACAAACTTGTTCTTCCATTTCCAGGGATGCCTCATTAGGTGCCCAGGAATTGGGAAGCTATGATGATCTCTACAAAGTCGGCCACCAATACTTTGCGGAAGTAGTGGAATTGGGTTCGGTGAACTCAGAATCAAAAGAGTATGCTTTGTCAATCATGAGGGAGATCAGGGATAGAGTGATTTCCTATGAAAAGTCACTAAGAGATCAAAGGGTTGACAGTCAAGTTTCAACTGCCAATTTTGCATATAATCCGGTGAATGAGGATTTTACGGATGATGCATTGCCCATTTCTTTGAATACGAAGGGCTGGGATCTTCCGCAAGGTCAGTCAAAACGTTCTAGGAAGAAGAAATTGGCGACGCCAAGTGTTCTTGATACCTTGAAAAAGAAAACAAAAAAGGCCTATAACAAGAGGAGGAATGCCACCGCGAACAATCTGAACACAACGGTCGCCACACCTGACAGCGTACCTGACAGCATACATGTATGTATCGTTACTAGATCCACAAATTTGACTATTCCTTTTTTTTCCCACATATGTTTGTTCTGACAATTGACATTGATTTTTTTTATCCATTAGGTGCAGCAGAATCAAGTAAATGAGGGATGGCCGTTAACATCTGCGGGTGCACCTGATGCTTACCCTTATGGAGTAAGCTAAAAAAAAATCTCTTTCTAGTTTCCCCTCTCTTTGTTCTTAGTGGGGTTAATGGAACTCTCATATGATAATGCTCATATTTTACAAATTATGTTTGGCTTATAGGTGGAGACCATTTCATTTGATTTGACACAATACAACAATGCGCCAAGCTTCCATTGGCCTGAAAGCAGTACCAGGTCTCAGCTTGAGTGAAAGGAGGCATCGGTTTAGTTGTGCATGCACTCGAGTAGCCTGCTTTCTAACAGGACCACATGATGAGTGGAGTTAGTGGTGGTCGTTCAGGTTCGGCATTATTTTCTCTGCCACGGTTGGTGAAAAAAGCTCGAACTTGGCTGAAATTACTACTATAAGATATCGACTTCTCACCCAGGTCTAAGGTTTGGCTAATGTGATGACATGTCTGTCCTGATTTTGAGCTCCATGTGATGTCCCACCTGTACATACTCATCTCTGTTTTTCCGCGCCCTTAGATATTTGCTGCTCCCGTTAATTAGGTTTGTCTGAATCTTTCAAGGTAGCTCAACTTACATGAATAATTCGATCTGATGTTACAAGGACGTACATTCTTGTGTATTGTAATGTATGCTTTTTATTTTTAATAAAATTTACTTGTCTGAAGTTACTCAGGTGGTTTTTGAGTTGCAAACCTTGTAAATTTACTCGTTTATCCAATAGAATTGTAGAAATAAAAGTTATCCTTTTGTTTCACACAACTTGTTCAGGTATCCTTCTTGATCACATCATTCTCCACTAGCATAGAATCGAGTTGGTCTAATACTTGATTGGTCTTCCTTTAACTGAATATTAGCATGTACAGTTCTAATTTGATCAGCTCTTGATGCATTGTACTCCCTCCTTTGGGTAATGCATTGGTTTCAGCGTTAACTTTTCCCATTACCTTTTTAGATTTTAGATTACTTTGTTCATAGATCGCCACTATGTGAGTAATACTTCTTCATATATATAAAATTCGCGTACTGTTGAAACTCATCTGAATATCTGATAGAAAATGAAGGCAACGGTTCAGGATCTGCAAACTACAAAACAGTTGTGAGCAGGAGCTCATGCGGGATGCAGGAGGAACACCCATTTGGTTCACGCGCCGAATGGGTCGCCGCTGATATGAACCGAACGTGGTCACCCATTTTTTGGCATGTCCGTTTGGACCAAAATTCAGCCCAAATTTGGGCTGATTTTGCGTCCTCGCAGACATGGCTCGGACGCATCTCATGTCCTCTAGTCCGCCTCTGGCTAGCCTATCGGCGACCCAAAACCATTCCGCCCACCCATCCTCCCTGTTAATTCCAGCCTCGGGTTGTAACCGCAGATTTGGCATTGAATCCACCGCCCGCTGGCCGCTGCCACAGCCGGGACGAGCTCGAGTTCGGGGCTTCTTGCTAGACGAGGACGGGTGGTCTTGCTGGTGGCGAAGGAGCTTTGCCCCGCAGCTACCGCTGTTGGCTGTTCCCACCCCTTTCCATTTGCATCGCCGACACAACCCGCCAACATCACCACAACAACCTTCCCCGTCGCTGGACGAGGCCGGCTTCGCTCGCTTGCTACCCTTTCTGGCCAGGCTAGGTTGCCCTCTCACTCTGCAGGCCTCTTCCACAGCCGAGAACTGCACCGCCCGCAAGGTGTTTGCCCCCACATGGAGCCCGTTTTCTGGTACGATTATAGTTCTCTTTTCCTCGAAAAAAAATGTCGTGAGCAGCTTGAGTAGATCATTGCCAATAGCGGAGACAAGTTCTCCAACCATGTCATTGATACGTCTTTAGAAGATGACTCCGACGATGACTCCAAGTTGTTGATGAAGGCGGCGCTTCTCATTCATGACCACATTACAGATGCCAAGGCCCCATGGATCTGTCAAGGGACGTGCCAGGGCGCTGGATCGTATAAGAGAAGCGAGCCATGTTCAACTCTTCAGCGACTACTTCCACCGTACCAACCCAATGTACACCATCGCTATGTTCTGACGTCGGTTCTAGATGTCAAGACTGTCGGAGTCAAGATATATGACAGACTACTTCATATGCAAGATGGATGCAATTGGTAAGGTGAGCGTTTGTTCTTATCGGAAATGCACAACATTGATTAGGATGCTTGCCTATGGGATTGCCAAATGATTTGGTAGATGTACGTGCGAATGAGTGAGACCACATGCCTAAAATTAATTTACAGGTTCTGCACATCAGTGGTTGCTACGGCCGGTGGAGAATATTTAAGAGAACCAAATGTTGTGGACAACCCGCTTGTTGTCAATCAGAGGTTTCCTGAGATGTTTGGAAGCATATATTATTGTACCGGGATGAAAGAACTATATATTTGACTAGCATGGTCAATATAAGAGACATGTCGGAGAGTGCACCCTCACACTTGAAGCTTTGGCTTCAAAAGACCTATGGATTTGACACTATGTTTTTTTAAATGGTTGGTTCACATAATGACATCTACATTATGCAACGCTTCCCAGTGTTCTCTAGGCTTGTAGAAGGATATTATAACAAAGGGTACTATCTGGCTGATGGTATCTACCCACTTTAAGCTACATTTGTGAAGATAACCCTGGCACCCATCAGCTAGATTTGCTGAAGAGCAAGAGGGCGCATGAAGATATGGAACGGGTATTTGGTGTGCTACTAGCCTGTTGGGCTACTCGGCACCATACCCGAGCATGGAGCATTAATACTACTAGAAGGTACCCCGCGCGTTGTTGCGGGAAAAATAGAAATTATTGTTTTATCAAATTTTATGGGATCAAATTAAGTAAAAGTACACACAATTGCTACCAAATAATTATGTACGTTCATATAATTGCATTGTTGTACATGCACATGCACATGCTATCAACCTCAATTATACATGCCTTGCAACTACTAATTAGAATTAACCGTAGGTAAATCATAGCAAGAGAGATATCACTGATCACCTACATCCACCCTTTATATTTGATATTGAGGAAGACCAACCTGGAAGAAATGAACGGTTGAAATAGGTATTCTGCAAAGTTCTAACATGGCAATTGGTACATAAAAAATAAAACAAATTGTTAGAGTGACAAATTGCTACTGTGCATTCTGTAGAGGACGGAAATGAATAACATGTACACACATGAGGTTGTTTTGGAAATATGCAAACTCGCAATGTTGAAACCAAGGAGAAAGGATCCAACAATAGCACTGGATTTATGACCTGAAAATGAAATAAGAAAAAAAAAAGATGAATGACACCAATGGCTGGAATTTGGCTTCTCAACCTAGATATATATACATTTGAACAGAAAAACTTGCACGATGCAGGTTATAGAGTATAGACATGATGGCTCGGACTGAAAGTGAAAGAAGAGAGAAAATATATCAAGAATACGTTCAGTAAAGAGGGTAATATACACAAAGCGTCAGGGATGTGTTCATAGAGTTGGTACCTGTGTCATTGTCTAAACGCTGAGAACATCATCTGTACTGCGATTCTATGTAGAAACTGAAAAATCCATTCGGAGCAAAGGATCAGTATGAACAGATCGATGTGGTATGCTTCCCTGTAACCTCTGTGGGGAAACAAAAGAATTTCATAGGAACTGAAACTGACGAAAATCTGATCAACGAATACGAGATCTAGCAAAAAAAAAATTAAACGGGATTTAACCGGTCATTAGTGTGGGGTGAATCCCCAAGTGCAAAAGGCCCGGCCAGGCTTATTGTTGTTCTCGGAGGTAACATCTGAGGTACTGTATTGACTACCAGATACGTGGGCAGTGTAGAAACCCATAGTATGAAGTGATGGCGACGACTGCAGATCCGTCCCGGCCAGCGCGTGCAGTCCCAGCAGGAGATGGATGTCGACAACGAAGACTTGAAATCTGCCCCCATCAATCTCATGGAAGTTGTGGTGATGATGATGGCAACGAAGATCTCCACAGATTAATAAATAATAGGAGAGCAACTCCGTCGGTTACTTCTGCATTTGTTTGATGGAGAACATGAGGAGGGTGACGAAATCCATCAGATCCCTCTGCATTATAATGGTGCTCTGTAGAGGAATTGGATTGATGTAGAAGGTGAAGAGGAAGAATGAAACAATGGGAGGGGAATCAATACGTGGGCAGTTATTTGGAACTTAGAGCGCAGTGGTGCCTGTAGAAGATGAGGCGCTGCTTCTTGGAGTGAATAGCATAAAACCACCATTTTGATGGTGAAATTTACCGTATGGTACCACTTTACGTTTGCGTGACAAAAAACCACCACATTTTGCTCGGTTTTTTGCGGAATGCCTTAAACGCGAATTGAACGCGAATTGACAACAAATTAACATGAATCTAATAGGTGGGTCCCATTGTCAGCGCTGAGGTGGCAATGTTGTGCAGCAGTTTGCTGATGTGGACAGAGGGCCCACGTGTCAGTCCACATTAAAAAATAAAAAATTCCAAAAAGCATAAAATTGGGGAGGTTATCTCCTCCCGTGAACACCGGCTGGCGGCTGCCGGCCGTCGGAGTACTCCCGCCGCCGCCCCAGTGAGAAGGACGGCGCCGGCGAGGAGATCCCCCAGCGCCACCGGGCCCAGGCGGCGGCTGCGCGGGCGAGCTCGGCGGCTGCGTGCGGCTTCGGAGGTCGTCTTCCCCATCTCCGGCGTGCGGCTCGGCGGCCAGCTGCGTGCGGGCAGGCTCGGCGGCGGCTCGCCGTTTCCGTCGTGCCCGCCCTCCCCTTTTCCCGGCCGCCTCCTTCGACGACAAGGACGCCGGCGGCGGAAGAGGAACTGCCCCCTGCATCTCCCGCCGTCGCTCCACTGCATCTCCCGCGCCGTCGCTCCCGCATCTCCCGCGCCGCCGCCCTGCATCTCCCGCGCCGCCGGACGGGCACGGACGGCGAGACGGTGGCGGGCAGGCTCGGCCAGTCGACGGCGGCGTGCGGGATGGCTTTGGAATTTTTGTACAGACTTTTTGGATTTTTTAATTAAATTATTATACGGGTTCCTCTCCATCTCACAGATTCCTGCCACATCATCACTTACAGCAGGCCCCACCTGTCAGATTCCCTGTCAATTCGCGTTCAATTCGCGTTTAGGGCATCCCGCAAAAAACCGAGCAAAATGTGGTGGTTTTTTGTCACGCAAACGTAAAGTGGTACCATACGGTAAATTTCACCATCAAAGTGGTGGTTTTATGCTATTTACTCTGCTTCTTGAGTACTTGCGGGAGAAAACCACCCAGCGACCGAAGACAACCCAGCCTGATCGATTAAATGATGACGTGGAGGCAGGAGAGGCCTGGAAAATCATGTAGTGGGGGTCTCCTATTTAGATATAGAAGATGTGGGAAATGATGAGTGATCATGGACAATGTGATTATCGAGTCTGAGCCGAAATGATGATTCAGTGTATGACCAAGATTGAGAAGGGTCAGGGCAAGTTGATCTAGCCCCGGGGCGGATTGTGGTTGTTTCCAAGACTTTATTCATGTGTATCATGGAATCCACGACCAGCCGACTCACTATAACTTCGCAACGATTTGGTTCACCACATGAAAAACCATGTAGAAAACAATGCATAACTCGATCCATAGGACGCTTGTCTTATTTTATTTTATTTTAATTGACTATGTGAACTTTATATTTGCTTGATGGGGAACAATATTGTTGAATTGTGAATGCATAATTTGTGTAACCATTTCGTATTATTGAATTTTTATTTGTACAGTAGCATTTGATGATTGCATGACGGTGTTGAGGGCTAAATGATCAAGGTTACAAAAAAAATCGTGGCCAACGGATCAAATAGATAACCGCGTTAGGAGCATTTATACCAGCCTAATAAAAACATGCGTAAATGACTGTTAGCACGATTAACCAAACGGTTCGAATCGATCACAAAATGTATCCCAAATGGATGACCAGTTGGCCACCCTGTGATGTCGCGGAGACCTTGGGAAAGGACAGCACCGCGTATATACAAACAAGTCTTTACCCTCTCTAGGAAACAGCTGGCGTTGCTCACTCGCCCCGCCGCTGACCAAATAAACTAGCCAGATGCGGTGCTCCGGTAGCCGTGCCGGTGTCCTCATCGTCGTCATCGACGCTGCTCCGCGAGATCTAGGCATGAACTAAGCTGCCACATCGCAGCATGGCCTATCTCCATATTCCCTAGCCGTGCAGGCGTTATCCACATACATCGTGCTAGGCTGACATAGTGCCATCTCTCGCTGATCACTTCGCATTCACTCTTTCGCCATGGTGGCAGTGACGAGCTTCGAGCTAGTTTTTTTTTCTTTTTTTTGTTTTGTTTGTGTGCTTCTCTGTGTTGACGTCAGAGAGAGATACGTTGGGAACTGAAAGTGAAAAGGTTAGAAGATAAAATTAAGATCAACGGTGTTGCTGAGGTGCATAGGAAGATGCAGATTAACTAGAGGTTTCGCACGCGGCTCCTTGAGAATTGAGATGAGCGAGAATGAGATGCTGCACTGCCCTGCCAAACGGGACGTACGTATACCTTGATAAGAGCATCTTCAGATGATGTAAAAGAATTTTTTAGGGCACAAGAAGGCCAAACGTACGTAGTCTCTATCAAAAAAACTATCAAAAAAAAATCCGAAAGATCTCTATCGAATTGTTATAGCAGAAAATTTCGTGTCGCCCTAAAACTAACATTTGGTGACCTGATTTTTCTCTCTCTTGGAAATGATCTAAGGGCATCTCCAGTGGGGCGACACATTTCAAACACCAAAACGGACGCCTTGTGTCCGTTTGCGTCGGGTCGAATAGTCGAAATGGACCGCGCGCCCCTTTGCGTATAGGTGTGTGCCCAGTAGGGCCGACGCATAATTTTCCCCCCATTGATAAACCTATAATTTATATTAATAAAAAAAGATAAAAAGACTTCGTCGTCGTGGTCCTCGTCGTTATCGTTCTCGTCTTCTTTCGCGGCTATCTCGCGATTGAAGTAATCGAGGTCGCCGAGGTATCCCGCTCGGCGGCGCGCGTTAAACTCCCACGTCTCGGACGAGATCCAATTGTAGGAGTTAAGCGTGTACGCCAGATCTTCTCGGAGATCGGCCGGCAAGATGGCTCGGCGGCGGCGCACCTCGTCACGGCGCTCTCTGCCCTCGCGTGGCACGGGTGGATCGGCACGCGCCTGGAGTTGAGGTATCAGCCTCCTCCAGGCAGGTTAGCGTCCGACCATGGCACCGATCGATTTTCCTCCCAGAGGCGGCGCGCGAACTCGATGCAGACGTACCGCCCGACCCGTGGCTTCTTGCCGGACGGCGAGCCGCTATCCTTGTGGTCGTTCTTGGTTTTGCGGAACGGTCAAGATTTCTTCCCCATGGCGTCGGTCGGGTGGATACGGTGGACTCTGGCAATGGTACGGTCGAGAAAATGGACGCCGCCAACGAACCTTTATAAGACTCGGACGTCATCTCGTCTTCAATGTCCTGCCACTGCGATGGCGCCCACCAGCGCACGCTCAGAAAGCCGATGAGCACCATTAGCGTGGCTCTGAAAAGCTACAGCGCGCCGCCCGTAAGTTATGTCGCGCTGAAGACGAAGCATCTGTGCCACTGCAAGATGGGTCCATGCGAGAAGCTTGCGGACGACCGATCCATCTACGTCCACGTAGACGTAAAGACGTCGCATATTTAGAACGTGTTTACGGATCAAACACAAATACTGTGCGTCGGGTTTTCGCAAACGAAAAGAATCGTGCTTCCTCCCTCTTTCTCTCTCTAGATATTGCCGCGACCGCATAACCGCGTCTGGTTATCACTCCAACCAACGTACAGTCATAAATTGTGTCCGAAGCGAGTGACTGCTATTTTGGCTCCTTCACTGCATCCGCACTTGCTCCAGAAGCGCAGCTTTAAGCTGCGTGCAGCCGTTGACATGTTCTCCGTCCCACGCATGGACCACAGGGTCGGTCTGAATTGCTTTTTTTTTTCTTTACATAACATTTCTCTGGATTTCCTTTTCTTTATTACTATGCAGAAAGATTTCCACTTAAAAAGATTTGCATCGTCCATGAGAGATAATGAATGCTTAGGGGCCTTAGGGGCTCCTTAGCGGAGAGATAATGATTTGCATCAGATTTCCATGTATTTCAGAGGAATTTTAGCGGCTCCTTAGGGGCCTCTCTGATTTTTATTTCGATAATGAATGCTTTATTATTTACATTTGGTATCCGCATAATTTTTTTTTGAAACGAAGATAAAAGTTTTGCCTCAATCTATTAATTAAGAAGAAGATGCCCAGTTAATTAACGAAAAACTGGGCAAAACCCATTACAACAACACCACATGCAGACTAAACAAGTCCGCAACTCCTCGGTCGCCTAGGCAAAGCAATCAACTCTCCCAACCTGCGTGGCCGCAACTCTCAAACAAGAAAATCACCACACACACACAAGGGAACCCCACTGAAAACACAAGAAACGAAGATCCGGACACGACAACCTGAAAATATGAGATCATCCATCAAGCAGCCGTGGATGCCTTCCTTGTGGTTCCACTCTTCTTGCTTTTGCCTATGAGGTACTCCTTCACCTTCTTAGTGTTGTTGCCCGTATCCTTCCCTGATAAAAGGCGCACAATCTCTTTGCTAGATCTAGGGATTGCTCTCTCCAAATTGCCGAGAAGGTCACAAAGCTCATTTGCAAAGATCGCCTCAGAGTCAACGAAGGCAAGTGACTGACTAAGCTCTGAAGAAGGTGGCATGGAAGCCACCGCCGAGGACCCAAGCGAGTCCACCTCCAAATGCCTCGTCGACAAGGGAGAATCTGACTTCCCACACAACTCCTACAACTTAGGCATGATCAACATCACCGAAGCTATGACCTCACTCTCAGATCCAGCCGACACATGGGGCTGCGGTAGTGGACATGGCACGTGGGGAGAAACCACCAAACAGACCTTCTTTCCCAACTTCAGCTGAGCCGACACTGATCTCAACAGAAGGAGAGGCTTCATGTGCAATAGGGGTTGTGTGATGACCCACAAGTATAGGGGGTGTATCGTAGTACTTTCGATAAATAAGAGTGTCGAACCCAACAAGGAGCAGAAGGTGTTGGCAAGCAGTTTCGATGAAGGATTCACTGTAAATGCTCACAGACAAGTATTCAGGGGGTTTTCATATAGCAGATAAATAAAGTACAAGTAAATAAAATGCGAGAGTAATAGTTGCAGCGAGTGGCCCAATCCTTTTTAGCACAAAGGACAAGCCGGTTTGTTTACTTATGATGACCAAACGTTCTTGAGGACACACGGGAATTTAGTCTAGTGTTTTCGCTTCATATAGTTGATTAATCTTCATTGTTTTGATAAATGTTGTGTGGGTGAACCTATGCTAATGCATCGCCCTTCCTAGGACTAATACATACTTGTGATTATACCCCTTGCAAGCATCCGCAAATACAAGAAAGTAATTAAGATAAATCTAACCACAGCCTTAAACTCTGAGATCCTGCTATCCCTCCTGCATCGATATACCAACGGGGGTTCAGGTTGCTATCACTCCGGCAACCCCACAATTAGCAAACGAATACAAGATGCATTCCCCTAGACCCATAAAGGTGAAGTATCATGTAGTCGACGTTCACATGACACCACTAGAAGAATAACACCACAACTTAAATATCAAACCATTAAATATTACTCAACATAGTTCACTACTAACATTTAGACTTCACCCATGTCCTCAAAAACTAAACGAACTACTCACGAGACATCATATGGAACATGATCAGAGGTGATATGATGATGAATAACAATCTGAACATAAACCTTGGTTCAATGGTTTCACTCAATAGCATCAATAACAAGGAGTAATCAATACCGAGAGAGTTTCCCCTATGAAATAATCAAGATTCAACCCTAGATGTTACAGCGGTGACGAGGTGCAGCGGTGGAGATGACGGTGACGGTGGTGGAGATGATGGTGATGATGATCCCAATGAAGTCCAGCTCGATGACGGTGACGATGGCGTCGATTTCCCCCTCCGGGAGGGAATTTTCCTGGCAGATTTCAGCCTGCTGGAGAGCTCTTTTCTCTCTGGTGTTTTCCGCCCCGCAGAGGCGGCTGTGTCTCCTTGCAATTATTCCCCGTACCTTAGGTTTTCGGGTAGATGAAGTACGCGAAAGAGAGGCGGCCGAGGGGGGCTATGTGCCCCCTCCCCACAAGGCGGCGCGGCCAGGGTGGAGCCCGCGCCGGCCTATGGAGGGGGCCCATGGCGGCCCTCCTCGGCCCCTCCTTTTGGCTGGCTCCTTCTTCTGGAGAAATAAGACCTTCGGTGTAATTTCCGTCAGTTGTTGATCTTCAGAAATTTTGCATTCTGACGGTGCTTTTTCCAGCAGAATCCTGACTCCGGTGAGTGATTCTCCAATAATCATGAAACATGCAAAATAGGTGAAATAACATAAGTATCATCTCTAAATATGAAATATATCAATGAATAACAATAAATTATGATATAAAATAGTGGTGCAAAATGGACGTATCAACTCCCCCCAAGCTTAGACTTCGCTTGTCACCAAGCGAAACTGAACTCACTAAACAAGCCCACATGTTTATGGAGTGAAGAGTCGATAAATAAAATACGGACAAGAAGCATCACATTAATTCACACAAGACATTCTAGTGAACAACTTCCTCATATAATTCAACTTGAAACAAGTAGAAGGAAATCACAAATAAAGGTGCATAGGAAATCATAGTTGGTGATGGCAAACTTCGTTCTTGGTCAAAGAACAATTAACAGGTTGTACTTATCTGTCGAGCTGCGCTCTTATATTAAAGCTTATACGGCAAAACTTGCATACTCAATCATAATAATCTCCTCATAATCATTGATAACTTTCAAAGCTATATTCATTCGGATAAAACTTGTACTAAACAAGGAAGAATAAAAGGCATGATTAAATAGATCACAATATAAATGGTTGGATCACAACAACTCAATTGCTTGCTTAGGATAGAGGGAAATAGGTTTACTGACTCAACATAAAGCAAAAGATAGGCCCTTCGCAGAGGGAAGCAGAGATTAAATCATGTGCTAGAGCTTTTTAAGTTTTAAAATCATATAGAGAGCATAAAAGTAATGTTTGAGAGGTGTTTGTTGTTGTCAAGAATGGTAGTGGGTACTCTAACCCCCTTGCCAAACAGACTTCCAAAGAGCGGCTCCCATGAAGGACGTTATCTCTACCAGCAAGGTAGATCATCCCTCTTCTCTTTTGTTTACACATGTACTTTAGTTTATTTAAGGATGACACTCCTCCCAACCTTTGCTTTCACAAGCCATGGCTAACAGAATCCTCGGGTGCCTTCCAACATTTCACATACCACGGAGGAGTGTCTATTGCAAAATTAAGTTGCTTACTGATGAATCAGGGCAAAACATGTGAAGAGAATTATTAATGAAAGTTAATTAATTGGGGCTGGGAACCCCGTTGCCAGCTCTTTTTGCAAAATTATTGGATAAGTGGATGAAGCCACTAGTCCATTAGTGAAAGTCTGCCCAACAAGATCGAAAGGTAAAACACCACATACTTCCTCATGAGCTATAAAACATTGACACAAATAAGGGATGATAACTTTTGAATTGTTTAAAGGTAGCACATGAAGTATTTACTTGGAATGGCAGGGAAATACCACATAGTAGGTAGTTATGGTGGACACTGATGGCATAGGTTTGGTTTAAGGGTTTGGATGCATGAGAAGCATTCCCTCTCAATACAGGTCTTTGGCTAGCAAGGTTGGTTAGCAAGCATAAGAGTTGAGGGAAACAAACAAATATACATGTGATAGAAACAATCATGCATCTTTCTTGTAAGCACAAATAATTTTAACTTCAGAATACTAAGCTCATAGCTAACAAGAAAGAAAGATAATGAAATAACATATCTACATGTATTTACTCTTTTCTACTTAAACTCAAAGTGTTGTTGCTATTGACCAATGCTAAGTTTGCCAAAACCAAATAGATTTACTCAATGCTCCCAAAGTGACACCAATACTAACAACAAGATCAATCATATAATAGAGATTGCAAACTAAAATAAGGTGTGCAATATGTAAATGATAAAACTTCTCATTAATATTCCATAACGATAACTCACACCAAGGGATACATAGATAACCAACTAAAGAGAGATACTTCCACACTGCAACCATCTTATATGATAACTTCCCTACTCATGATATGACACTACTTGATAGTAAAAAGATAAAAGATAGTGATGATGTGATACCGCGGCACTCCCCCCAAGCTTGGAACAAACCAAGGGGGTGCCAATACCAATGATGAATTACTCCTTCGGCGGTGGTGGTGATGAATTCTTGATAAGCTTCTTAACAAGCTCCTTTAACTCATCAATCTCGTATATGAGGTTGCGGATCATCTCCGAATTGTGCTCGACGCGGCTAAGAAGTATGTCCGACGGCGAGTCCCAACTCTTAGAGTTGTTTCCCCACTCTTAAGCTTCAGGTTTCATCCTTCCTGCAGTGTTAGAACGATCCATATCCCAACTGCTAGGCAATACTGCCTTGGGAATCCTTTCAATTTGACTATTATGAATTAGAGTGTGGAAGGGGTTGTAGATGCTTGGAGGAGATGTCCTTGGAGCTAGGAAGTGACGTGGAACTTTTCCCCCGGTGCGAATTCATGCGCTCTTCTTGGGGTTGAAAGGATCTTCCACCACCCCGATGCTTGCGACGGTGACATGCGGGTATGCACGCGAGTCTTCCTCCACTTCTTCTTCATCTTCGCTCTCAAATTCTTCTTTGAACTCGGGGTCTTGAATATCTTTCTCAAAAGGCTCCTTGTCCTTGTTGTTGGAGACCATGGTGCTTCTAGATCAAAAACAGATCCTGGCAGAAAACAGCTCAAAACAAAACACGACGAGAAAACGATATACGGACCTCCAGGGGTCCGGGAGATTATATAGCAAAAAAATTCACGACAGAAGGAAAGTACCAGGTCGAACCAGAGTTGGAGAGGGACTCCGAGGGGCCGTCCTCATAGGGCAGCGCGGCTAGGGTGGGCCCCGCGCCGGCCTATGGGGGCACGCCCTCGTGCATCTCCTCCTCTCCGTTTCGATCTCGTAATTTTTCATATTTTCCGAAAATAGCAAAAATATTGTTCGGAAAGTTAAACGCAGACTTTTTATTACCAGAACTGTTACCTATTCAAAGTCGAACTCTGCAGAACTGTCAATTTGACCTTTGATGAAAGCTTCCGGAGTCACCACTCGAATAACATCAACATCTTCACTATAAGAATCTCCAAAAATATAGTGCTTGAGCTTTTGTCCATTCACTACTTGTGTGGCATCACCTTTCAGAGAACCAATCTTAATTGCCCCTGAACGATACACCTCCACAATGACATATGGTCCTTCCCATTTTGAGAGCAATTTCCCTGCAAAAAATCTGAGACGAGACCGATACAATAGGACTTTATCCCCAACATTAAATTCTCTTTTGATAATTCTTCTATCGTGCCATTTCTTAACTTTCTCCTTAAAAAGTTTAGCATTTTCATAAGCTTCACTTCTCCATTCATCTAGAGAACTCAATTGTAGCAATCTTTTCTTACCGGCAAGTTTAGGATCTTTATTTAGTTCTCTCACAGCCAAATAAGCTTTGTGCTCTAGTTCTAAAGGTAAATGACAAGCTTTCTCATAAACCATTTTATAAGGTGACATCCCCATAGGATTCTTATAAGCAGTTCTATAAGCCCATAGTGGTTCCTTCAATTTACTAGCCCAGTTCTTTCTAGATTTATTAACAGTCTTTTGCAATGTAGATTTAATCTCTCTATTTGATAATTCTACTTGCCCACTAGTTTGAGGATGATAAGCGGAAGCAATCCTATGATTAATACCATATTTAGCAAGAGTTTTTCTAAAACCACCATGAATAAAATGAGAACCTCCATCAGTCATAAGATATCTAGGAACTCCAAATCTAGGAAAAATAATATCTAAAAAGCATTCTTAAAGAGGTCTCACCATCAACACTTTTTGTGGGTATGGCTTCCACCCATTTAGTAACATAATCAACAGCAACAAGTATATGAGTATTACCTTTTGAAGAAGGGAAAGGACCCATGAAGTCAAATTCCCAACAATCAAATGGTTCAATAACAAGAGTATAATTCATAGGCATTTCATTGCGTCTGGAGATATTACCAACTCTTTGACATTCATCACAAGATAAAATAAACTTTCTTGCATCTTTAAAGAGAGTTGGCCAATAGAAACCTGATTGTAGAACCTTTTGCGCGGTTCTATCTCCGGCGTGATGTCCTCCATAAACACTACCATGACACTTACTCAATATCTCTTGTTGTTCATATTCGGGAACACATCTTCGCATAATACCATCCACTCCTTCTTTATATAAGTGTGGGTCATCCCAAAAATAATGCCTCAAGTCATAAAAGAATTTCCTCCTTCGCTGAGCTGAAAAGGTCGGAGGCAAGTACTTGGAAACAATAAAGTTAGCATAATCAGCATACCAAGGACTATCTCGCGAGCTCACCTTTATTACAGCCAATTGTTCATTTGGAAAACTATCATTAACAGGAATAGGATCATAAGCAATATTTTCCAATCTAGATAAGTTATCAGCAACAGGATTATCAGCACCTTTTCTATCTATAATATGTAAATCAAATTCTTGCAAAAGAAGCACCCATCTAATAAGCCTTGGCTTAGCATCTTTCTTTTCCATAAGGTATTGATGCGTGTAGTTGACACGTCCGTTGGGAACCCCAAGAGGAAGGTGTGATGCGCACAGTAGCAAGTTTCCCTCAGTAAGAAACCAAGGTTTAATCGAACCAGTAGGAGTCAAGAAGCACGTTGAAGGTTGATGGCGGAGGAGTGTAGTGCGGCACAACACCAGGGATTCCGGCGCCAACGTGGAACCTGCACAACACAATCACAGAACTTTGCCCCAACGTAACAGCGAGGTTGTCAATCTCACCGGCTTGCTGTAAACAAAGGATTAGATGTATAGTGTGGATGATGGTGTTTGTTTGTGAAGAACAGTAAAGAACAATTGCAGTAGAATTTATTTCAGATGTAAAGAATAGGACCGGGGTCCACAGTTCACTAGTGGTGTCTCTCCCATAAGATAGCAGATGTTGGGTGAACAAATTACAGTTGGGCAATTGACAAATAAAGAAGGCATAACAATGCACATACATATATCATGATGAGTACTATGAGATTTAATCAGGGCATTACGACAAAGTACATAGACCGCCATCCAGCATGCATCTATGCCTAAAAAGTCCACCTTCAGGTTATCATCCGAACCCCCTCCAGTATTAAGTTGTAAACAACAGACAATTGCATTAAGTATGGTGCGTAATGTAATCAACACAAATATCGTTAGACAAAGCATCGATGTTTTATCCCTAGTGGCAACAGTACATCCACAACCTTAGAACTTTCTGTCACTGTCCCAGATTTAATGGAGGCATGAACCCACTATCGAGCATAAATACTCCCTCCTGGAGTCAAAAGTATCAACTTGGCCAGAGCCTCTACTAGCAACGGAGAGCATGCAAGAACATAAATAACATATATGATAGATTGATAATCAACTTGACATAGTATTCAATATCCATCGGATCCCAACAAACACATGTTGCGGTCAAAACCCACCGGCGGGCAGCGACGGGCAACACCGTAGAGCCGGGAACAACTTAGGGCTGCGGCTGGCCCTGGTCCCTCCGAGCGACGGCCCGCAAAGCCTCTGGTACACACGTCCGATGCTGATGCAAGGGCGTGCCACCTGACCTATACCTGGTCAGGAAGGTGATGGAGATGCCTCGCTTAGTTTCCTGCATGGCATACACGTAAACATTAAATACGAGCCTCGATCGGCCCTCAGGTTATCCTGTGAATCGGCTCAAGGAGCCGATCCACCCATGATTCGTACGAGGTGCACGAATATATGGTGGTCCTGCTTGATCAAGATAAAGCTAAAACGATCTACGACGATCTGGGGTTTTCACCGCATAATCGGATCATCCTACTCACGATTGGGCCTCGCGGCCACGCACGGTGATCGTAAGCCGATCCTAGATAGGGCCTAAAAACCAACACGAGGTTGATCCCCGGAACATCCTGTCTAGGACTAGCGAACGACACCCTACGTGCCGCTGGATCCTCCAACCCTTTGTAAGGCCTAACTATTGCAGATATTAAACTAATCCTTGTAGAACAAGGAGCAACCGTAACGGATCGGATCTACTAAATTAAGATCAAGCGGGGTGCCGCCCCCACACCTAAGATAGGTGTGAGGGCGGCTAGATATGCAAGGGTCGCACTACGATAGCATATGATACGAAGAACAATGCTAACTGAAAGATCGAGATGTCGCCTAGAGGGGGGGGGGGGTGAATAGGCAATTACAAACTCTCGCGGATTTGTCTTGTAACAATGCGGAATAAAACTATCGTTTAGTTTACAAGCACAAACCCTAAATATGCTAAGCTCAACTAATTGTAACAATAGCAACTAGAGCTAAGCAAGATAGGCACAAGATATATGTAGCACAAGTGATAGCAAGATATATGTACTTCAAGCACGATGGCTATCACAAGGAAAGAGAGCTCGGGTATAGAAATAACCGAGGCACGCGGAGACGAGGATGTATTCCCGTGTTCCCTTGCTTTGCAACAAGGTACGTCACGTTCGGAGGAGTGGAGGTCCCACGAAGGATTCCCCGCGCCACGAAGGCTCACCCTATTCTCCGAACCACACCCACGAAGGATAATGGCCCTTTCCTTATGGTTAGCTTTTCCTCCGCTTCGGAGATGGCAAGCTCCACAACCACTTCACAAGCTCCACGAAGGAGAAGCCCGGGCCTCTTCACAATCTTCTTGAAGAGATCACCGGAGCACCAATCACCAAGCCAACTAGGAGGTCGCCCTCCAAGAGTAACAAGCTCACGGTCTCTCACTCGAACAAATCGTGGTGGAGAGCTCAACACTATGCAATGATGCAAAGCAAGAACACCGGAGGTGTTCAAGTCCTTCACACTCAAATCCCACCAAAGCAACGAATGCTAGGATGAGATTGGAGAGGAAGAACAAGGGGGAAAGTCAACCAAAGACTCCAAGATCTAGATCCCAAGAGTTTCCCTCACTTAGAGAAGAAAACGATCGGTGGAGGTGTAGATCTAGATCCCCTCTCCCAAATCCTCAAATATGAGCAAGAATGGTTGGAGGATTCAAGGGGGAGAACAAGTTCTTCAAATAGTAGCAATGGAGGAGAGAGAATGGGAAGAACTAGTTTGGCTCAAGGTGGAAGAAGCCTATTTATAGCAAAGGGAGAAATAGAGCTGTTGGGGAAAAAACCAGGAGAAAAACGCATTAAAAACGAGCTAAAAAACAGCCCAGCCGGTTGCCAGGCCGGCCGACCGGCCTGGGCACTGAGGAGCCCGGTCGGTGGCCCGGTCCGACCGGCCCAGCAACCGGGCGGGACAACTGGGCCGCGCGAACAAAGCAGCCCCCGGGCGGGGCGAGCTGCGGGGGCGGCGGATAGCGGGGGGACGCGCGGGCTGTGCCGGCCGTCTGGACCGCGCGGGGGCGGAGGTGGCCGTGTGGGCCGAGTGGGGCGGAGCGGCCCAGTGGGCGCCCTGGGGCGTCGGTCGCGTGTGGGCCGCGCGGGGAAGGAGGCCCGGTGGAGAATCCGGCCGGACCGGAAGGCGCGCCGGGCAGGCCGGTCGTGGACCGGGCTGCAACCGGTCACGGGCCAAAGGCCCCTGGACACGGGCCGGATGGCACCGGTGCCAAATCCGGTCGCGACCGGGTGGGCCCGGCTGGGCAGTCGGCCGGCTGCCACATTCCCCATTTTTTTCTTTTATTCTTTTCTCCATTTCCTTTTTCCTTTTTCTTTAATAACTATTGCTCCCGAACTCTGAATCGCATGAAACCAATTTTGTTTGGAAGATAACAACGAATGCTATCTAATAGAAAGTGAAAACCCAAGAATCTGTAGGAGGGGATTTTATCATGAATATAAAAGGTAAAACCTTATATCATGAATAACCGGTAAAATCACCCAACCTCGAAAACGCAATAGAAGATGCATGTGAACTCCGTTTTCGATGAACTTGGGCTTGTTGTAAAGCTAGCAATAAGCTCAAGAACCTCACACCGAGAAATACCAAGAAGCAATAAGAATATGCGATGCATGCAAGGATTGAGCTCCCTAAGACGATGTGATCAAGTTACCCAACCGAAAGCCCCTCTTAATAGTGCGGCTATCTATCCTATAATCCGGTCTCCCATCAACCACCTCGAGACCGGTAAAAGGAAAGCCTATCAAGGTCATACCTTTGCCTTGCGCATCCCATCACTTGATCATTGTTGCTTCGTGTATACTCACAAATGCTCCCCCATACACTATGATGGGAAAGCTTCATTGATGCACATCTTCACATGTCCATTATCACCAAATGGACGGCAAGCTTCAAGCATGTGATCCACTCAAGATGCTCATCTTGAACTTGCCCAACTCAACCCTGTATCTTCTCATACTCACTTGAGATAGAGCATGGCTAATATTGAGTTCCACATAAGAACTCCATCTTCATTTCTTCTTCTTGACCATATCACATATATATCTTCATACCGATGATCTTGATGCCAATACACAAGGTATATCTTTATCTTCATGGCATCCATACTTGAATCCAACACATGGAGAGCAAGTAGTACCTATGGAATATTCCTTCATATAAACTCAATGAAAACATTAGTCCATAGGGGTTGTCATTAATTACCGAAACCACACATAGGGGCAATGTACCCTTACAATCTCCCCCATTTTGGTAATTGATGACAACCACAATAAGAGGGTTTATATAATGAATATTAGTGACAAGTACGCAACTTATCCGAGAATAAGTTGTATACAAGAGGTTGTATTTGATATGGTCAAGTAACACAAAGCAACTAGTCCATATCAAAACCAGCTCTACTCACACAACTACAACAAATGCAATGGATGTGAGTAGAACCAATATATATAGAGAAAACTCCCCCACAATGTATGCACGTGTGATGAACATGAATTCATTGCATATATTGTCAAGATTAGCCTTTGGGATAGTTTCCACTATATATATATACAACCATGCAAGACATATAAATATGGAATGCATGAGAGGCAAAACACTTAAGCACAAACCAAGCTTAAGTATAAAACTAAACCCTCTAAACTTCTCCCCCATTGGCATCGATTGTCAAAATGGGTGAAAAATTTAGAAGGCCAATATAATGTGAGTTCCTCCCCAAAGTGTGCACTTCTCATAATTTGAGTGGAATCAAGTGCACATATCCAATGATGAATACTTGAAGGAAATCAAACTATATTGAGGATCAAAGATTGCATAAAGATAACATGGTGAGGTGAGCTTCAACAAATAAAGCAAGCAAACAAAGATCCACTTGGACAAACAAGGATATCAAGATAGGAGAGATATAGTGCTCTAAAAATAAGAAAGCTCCCCAAGGTTCGTGCACAATTTATAATGTTTGCATTTGAATACAATATGCACAAACATGGAATCCTTACTCCCTATATATCATTTAGAGCACAATCAAAGATAAAAAGAATATGCTTATCAAGAACAACTTGAGTCCAACAATTACGAGATATGAGTGCATGAAGAGAAACAAATAAACCAAGCACTCACAAATCTCCTTTACCAATAACACTAAAATCAAAAGGGTAAGAAGATAGTTGGCAAAGAACAAGGATATCAAGGTGATGGATTAACGCTCTTATGTATATGAGTTTCTAAAGTGGACAAGGTGATCCATAAAGAAACATGCACACACAAGAGGTTAACAAAATAGATAAGACAAGATATCCAAGATGAAGTCATAAAATATACCAAAGGATGTTTGCTTAAGAAGCATATATAGCCTATGGCTCCAATTTTCACTTATGGTATATGAATGAACTTCAACCAAGTTAAACCTCAAAAACAACACAACTAACAATAAGGGAAGTAGAGCTAGTTGGAGTGTTTTGAGAAAGGCAACAAGTATCACAAATACGGATTTATTTCACAAATTCATCAATATTGCACACAAGAGCTCTTTGAGGAATTGATATGCAATAAATTGCTAGAGGGCATATTTGTGATAGGTGAATCATAAAATATGATATATATATATAACCTATCATATGCATCTTCTCAAATTACTCAAATGTTCAATAAGAAGTTTTTACTTTAAAAGGGTTTTTCAAGAACCGCAATATTTTCGAAATAAATAATTTCATGCCAAGATACAACCTACACGAGGTTGGATGCTATATGTGAGTGCATGAATAAGATACTTGTTACCGAGATAGCAATGGCTTGATGTAGTAGATAAGAGTTCATCGATCATCCTAGCTTGACTCCAATTCTCATATGGTGACAACACCTTTCTTATAGATGAGACAAGCCTCCATTGCATCTCCAATGTACCTAAAACATCATTCAAGTACATCTTGGTCCCCAAACTTATTGGGTCCAACATGGTTAGACTAACCACAATATATAGGACACACTCCATATAAACATGTGCATATTTAGATGAAGTTTGAATTTCATGCACATCTTAGCCATTTAGGATTTGATGGAGTATATCCTACATAATGGATCAAAAGAAAGCAAGCATGCTACAAGTATAAACAAATTACATATAAGCATGCACCAAAACCTTTAAAGATCCAAGAGAGATATACTTTGGACAAAACACCAAAAAGAAATAGATAAGGCATAGAGGTGCCACAAAACAAATTTGTTGTCCAAGTTATATCTAAGAAGCAAATCACAAAAGATTTGTTCAACAAAGTTCAACAAATGAACTAAGAAGAAACCATTGAGCATAACGGATGAAATAAAGCAAACATGCTCAAGGATTTATCTCATTCAAGCAAATAAATCATGTAAGAAAGAATGAGATAGCAAACTCCCCAAAAGAGCAAGGTTCAAACAAAATAAACCAAACCCTATACACTTTTCACAATGGCACAATGTACCGTAAGGAAAAGGTTTGTCTTCCAAAACAAACACTTGATATGAATCAAGAGAATTTATCAAAACATTTTTCAAAGGGACAAGGAAGACCCATGGGAGCAACAAAGATTTCTTGGAAATAAAATAAGGAGGTAAGAAACAATCCAAGGTGAAGGTGATTCATAAATTCAACCACATATAAGGTTATCAATTGTCAAGGCAATGAGTATATTGGAAATAATTTCCGGTGGTGAATTGACAAAGATAGTAAGGATCAATCTTCACAATAAAAGGCATAGGATAAGTATATAGAATTAAGCACTATGCACGGATGAAAATTCTTGATAACTTCAACTAGTCACACAATCACGCACGGCAATGATTAGAATAACTTGAAGCAAACGGTGTCCCAAATAAGATGTAGAGATATGTATTTGAGGAAAAACCGTACCAAGAGTTTCATATTCAAAACAAGAGCCCACAAGATGAGCAATAAAATATTTTTATTATGAATGGAGCTTGTTTGAGCAAACATGCCACCTAGGAACAAGATAATTAAGAGCATCAACTCTAAGTGGCATAACCTCATATGTTCACATTTTCTAGGCTTGTGATATGTACAGAACATATTACTCCCCCATAATGTGATAAAACATTTCTTCTAAATAAGAGGCAACTAAAATTCAACTAGAGATGATTAATGGATATTTAGAATTTGAATTTCTCATGAGTACGGCACACCACATAGTGACTAGATAATCTTGCAATATCAATACTAAGTGGTGGTACCCATGTACACACATTTTAAAGAAAGAGAGATGCACAAAGCATATCACTCCCCCAAGATGGGATGTTCCATTAATCACTTCAAAGAGAGCCAAATAAGATATCATCAAGGTGCATTAGGCTCAAAACAATACACAAGTATATGGTGAGTCAAACAAACATACTTGAATACACAAGATAAGCAAGTAAGACACAACACATACATACATATATTTGGTACAAAACCAAACATGCAAAGGGGCAAGTAACTTACAATAAACATGAAGAGTTGAAGTATAAGTTACCGCAAGGAGGAACATTGGATTATAAGATATAGACGATAATCCATACGACTTGGCTTGGTAACAACACAATATATGAAGATCCCTTAATTCTTCATGAAGAAGCCAAATCTCCAATGCCCTCCACTTGTACCTATTGATCAAGTTTGAGATTGTTGGTCCCCAACCAAGTTGGGTCCTAAGAGGTTAGTCACAATAGGCTTGGCAACCCAAATGGTTCTTTTCTTGAAACCACTTTGAGTTCCAACAAACTTGGCAAACACATTGCCATCCTTATCCTTCCCTAGAGAATAATCATTATCAACAATTATAGGGTTAGATAAGGTACCACCTAAGCAAGAAGAAGCAAAGTGCCCCTTCTCACGGCATAAGTAGCAAGTGTTCCCCTTTCTCTTCTTTATTGATTTCTTCTCTTGGGGAACAATATCTTGATTCTTCTTGGGAAGTGGCCTATCTTCAACTTGAGGTCGAGCATGAGCTTGACCTTTACCTTGTGGCCGTTTCCCTTGTTGTTTCTCACTCAAGTGCTTCTTCTTCTTCTTCAATGGGCATGATCTAACATGATGCCCTTCAACCTTGCACTTGAAACAAACCAACTTGGCCGAATCCTTGACTTTGTCTTGGCCCTTCTTCTTGTTGCTCTTGCTCTTGGACTTGTTCTTGTTATTGGAGTTGAATCCAAGTCCACTCTTGTCATTGGGGGATTGTTGCACACTTAGCATCTTGTCAAGTGCGGATTTCCCTTCATGACGTTTTTCCAAGTCTTTCTTCAAAGAAAGAACTTGGGCCTCGAGCTCTTTTAGTTCCTCTACATGGTTAGTAGAAATACAAGTACTAGAGGAAGTAGAAGCTTCATTGTTAGAGCAACAAGGCAAAGTGAGTAATCCAACACAAGGTGTATCACTAGTTTGACTAGATGGATTACAAGGACTAGCACATGGCAATATAACATTTTGGGTAGAGGTTGTGCTAATGTCCACATGAGGCTCACAAGATGTTACCTTAGTGATACTGGCCTCATGAGCTAACTTTAGCTCATCGTAGGAAGTTAGAAGATCCTCAAAAGAGTGTGAGAGCGTTTTATTGCTTTCTTCCAATTCCCTACAATTGCTAGTTAGCAATTCAAGTTGAGCCCTTAGCTCAACATTCTCCTTTAAGGTAGATGCTTCACAAGAATTAGAGTTAGTAGCACAAGCATCATCAATAGATTTTTCATTTTCAAGCTCATAGGATTCAATTTTTTGTGTGAGCATAAAATTAGTATGCTTCTCATCTTTTAGCTCTTGCTTGAGGAGATTGAATCTCATTTCCCCATTTTCAACATGGGACTCCAACTCCACTATGGTTTCCTTATATTTATTCAAGATATCCATAGAGTATTCGAGATTAGCACGAGCTTCTTTATTACCATGAAGAGAAGCATATATCATTGCCATATTATGCACCAAGGTATTATATTCTTCATCATTATCATCATCATCACTCTCATCATTAGAGGAAGTGTTAGGAGTCAAAGTAGGAGATACCTTTGATCCATTTGCCATAAGGCACATGTGCATACCGGAGAATGAAGATGAAGATATTCTTGAATTCTCATTTGAAAACATGTCTTGATCCATATAGTGTTCGGTTTCCTCTACATTGTTAGTCAACAAACAACTAGAGGAAATATAAGCATTTTGATTATGGGGGCAAGACAAGGTAAGCATATCTTCATGAGATCCATGTAAGCAATTTACACATGATATGCAAGGACTAACAACACAAGCATGTAGGTCATTTTCAATGCTAGATGTGTTTAAGTCCAAAGAGGAAACATTGCAATGAGATAGAGATGAAGAGTCATCACTATTGAGCACAATATCAACATTGCAATTTCCCTCACCACTCACCATATCATTACCTTGTGTCTTGCAACACGTTGGTGAAGTGAAAGAAGATGATAATTCATCACGACCGGAGGTGGAAGCAACTTGGAGCTCTTCATGATGTGAAGGGGAAGAGAGCTCCTCGGAGTCACCACCGACCAATTGAGAAGTGGATCCACCAAACATTTCCTTAAGCTTGATCCACATCTCATGAGACGATTTTCGCTTTATATATATCAAGAACCTACGAAAATCGGGTCTCAAAGAGAATAAAAGCTCATTAGATACTTGAGCTTCAAGATGTAAGTTTTTCTCATCCTCTAAAGATAGATTTTGAGAATCCATCGGAGGAGAAAAACCGACATCTAGAAATTGCTCTATATGTGGACACAAGGTCCGAAGCTTACAAAGCAAGCAATTTCGCCACAAATGATAATTTGTGCCAACAAAGATAATTGTGTCATTGTGCACTAAATTACTAGCCGACATCTTTACTCTTAAGGCGGTGAAGCCTAAAACAAGGAGAGACCTTGCTCTGATACCAATTGAAAGATCGAGATGTCGCCTAGAGGGGGGGGGGGGTGAATAGGCAATTACAAACTCTCGCGGATTTGTCTTGTAACAATGCGGAATAAAACTATCGTTTAGTTTACAAGCACAAACCCTAAATATGCTAAGCTCAACTAATTGTAACAATAGCAACTAGAGCTAAGCAAGATAGGCACAAGATATATGTAGCACAAGTGATAGCAAGATATATGTACTTCAAGCACGATGGCTATCACAAGGAAAGAGAGCTCGGGTATAGAAATAACCGAGGCACGCGGAGACGAGGATGTATTCCCGTGTTCCCTTGCTTTGCAACAAGGTACGTCACGTTCGGAGGAGTGGAGGTCCCACGAAGGATTCCCCGCGCCACGAAGGCTCACCCTATTCTCCGAACCACACCCACGAAGGATAATGGCCCTTTCCTTATGGTTAGCTTTTCCTCCGCTTCGGAGATGGCAAGCTCCACAACCACTTCACAAGCTCCACGAAGGAGAAGCCCGGGCCTCTTCACAATCTTCTTGAAGAGATCACCGGAGCACCAATCACCAAGCCAACTAGGAGGTCGCCCTCCAAGAGTAACAAGCTCACGGTCTCTCACTCGAACAAATCGTGGTGGAGAGCTCAACACTATGCAATGATGCAAAGCAAGAACACCGGAGGTGTTCAAGTCCTTCACACTCAAATCCCACCAAAGCAACGAATGCTAGGATGAGATTGGAGAGGAAGAACAAGGGGGAAAGTCAACCAAAGACTCCAAGATCTAGATCCCAAGAGTTTCCCTCACTTAGAGAAGAAAACGATCGGTGGAGGTGTAGATCTAGATCCCCTCTCCCAAATCCTCAAATATGAGCAAGAATGGTTGGAGGATTCAAGGGGGAGAACAAGTTCTTCAAATAGTAGCAATGGAGGAGAGAGAATGGGAAGAACTAGTTTGGCTCAAGGTGGAAGAAGCCTATTTATAGCAAAGGTTGAAATAGAGCTGTTGGGGAAAAAACCAGGAGAAAAACGCATTAAAAACGAGCTAAAAAACAGCCCAGCCGGTTGCCAGGCCGGCCGACCGGCCTGGGCACTGAGGAGCCCGGTCGGTGGCCCGGTCCGACCGGCCCAGCAACCGGGCGGGACAACTGGGCCGCGCGGAGCAAAGCAGCCCAGGCGGGGCGAGCTGCAGGGCGGCAGATAGCGGGGGGACGCGCGCGGGCTGTGCCGGCCGTGCGGACCGCGGGCGAGAGGTGGCCGTGTGGGCCGAGTGGGGCGGAGCGGCCCAGCTGGGCGCCACAGGGGCGTCGGTCGCGTGTGGGCCGCGCGGGGGAAGGAGGCCCGGTGGAGAATCCGGCCGGACCGGAAGGCGCGCCGGGCAGGCCGGTCGTGGACCGGGCCTGCAACCGGTCACGGGCCAAAAGGCCCCTGGACACGGGCCGGATGGCACCGGTGCCAAGTCCGGTCGCCGACCGGGTGGGCCGGCGGCTGGGCCGGTCGGCCGGCTGCCACATTCCCCATTTTTTTCTTTTATTCTTTTCTCCATTTCCTTTTTCCTTTTTCTTTAATAACTATTGCTCCCGAACTCTGAATCGCATGAAACCAATTTTGTTTGGAAGATAACAACGAATGCTATCTAATAGAAAGTGAAAACCCAAGAATCTGTAGGAGGGGATTTTATCATGAATATAAAAGGTAAAACCTTATATCATGAATAACCGGTAAAATCACCCAACCTCGAAAACGCAATAGAAGATGCATGTGAACTCCGTTTTCGATGAACTTGGGCTTGTTGTAAAGCTAGCAATAAGCTCAAGAACCTCACACCGAGAAATACCAAGAAGCAATAAGAATATGCGATGCATGCAAGGATTGAGCTCCCTAAGACGATGTGATCAAGTTACCCAACCGAAAGCCCCTCTTAATAGTGCGGCTATCTATCCTATAATCCGGTCTCCCATCAACCACCTCGAGACCGGTAAAAGGAAAGCCTATCAAGGTCATACCTTTGCCTTGCGCATCCCATCACTTGATCATTGTTGCTTCGTGTATACTCACAAATGCTCCCCCATACACTATGATGGGAAAGCTTCATTGATGCACATCTTCACATGTCCATTATCACCAAATGGACGGCAAGCTTCAAGCATGTGATCCACTCAAGATGCTCATCTTGAACTTGCCCAACTCAACCCTGTATCTTCTCATACTCACTTGAGATAGAGCATGGCTAATATTGAGTTCCACATAAGAACTCCATCTTCATTTCTTCTTCTTGACCATATCACATATATATCTTCATACCGATGATCTTGATGCCAATACACAAGGTATATCTTTATCTTCATGGCATCCATACTTGAATCCAACACATGGAGAGCAAGTAGTACCTATGGAATATTCCTTCATATAAACTCAATGAAAACATTAGTCCATAGGGGTTGTCATTAATTACCGAAACCACACATAGGGGCAATGTACCCTTACACTAACCCTAACATATCTAAGATAACTACGTTGCTCGCCATCAAAAAGGCTTCAGTACGAGCAACGTTTGAACAACATAAAGCTTCTGCTGCCTAGATCGCAAGATGCGATCTAGGCAGCATGATGCTTACCGGTAGAAACCCTCGAGACGAAGGAGTTGGCGATGCGCCGAGATTGATTGATTGGTTGAACGTTGGTTGTTGTTTTTTCCATAAACCCTAGATACATATTTATAGTCCAGGGGACTTTCTAACGTGGGAACAATCCCCACCGTGCATGATACAAACTCTAACTTTTAGTCTAAGATGTAATCTACTATAATTAAAGATACACGGGCAATCTAGCCCAAACTCTTCGTGCAAGGCCGCTTCAGAGATCTTCCACGTGTAATCTTCCAAGCCCATCTCCCTTACGGCCCACCTCCTGATTTGGCCAAAATCTGGTGATAACACATGCCCCCCTGGTTTTGGCAATGATAATTTCAAAACCACTCTGTTTTTCCTTCGAAGGGTCATGTCGTGGCAGAGCAGATCCATTGCAGCATCCTTCATCATGATGTCCTGTCTTCTCATTTTCTCTGCAATTCGATAGCTTCAGCATCACCTCCTCGGAAACTGCAATGGCATTAAATCTCCACCAGGCTTCTCATTATTTATCCGTGCCGATCGATTAGCCCTCTTCATCCCCTTCCTCTTCTTGCAGCAACAGGGCGGTCCAAAACCTGTAAAGCCGACAGCCTCCTTTTCCGGCTCCTCCATAGCTTTAGCAGTTTTCTTTTGCAACACCTGAACTGCCTTCAGAGAAGATCACGATGCAGGGTCAATCGATGTGACTCCAATCGGCTCCCAAAACAGAACATCTACCAAGTTAGCTGCCCCCCGAGCCTTAATCAAGGCGAGAATACCGGCGAGGATGCACTGGTCATTGATCAGCTTTCTTCCACTGAACGCCGATGTTGTAACGGAAACACCAAACTGAAAACCATCTTGGCGAAAATGTGAACCTCGAGCACATAGCCAGTAGGTCTAGGTCTTGTGTAACTGTACTAGAGTCGGCTTCGTTTCTTAGTTCTAAAGTCGATGCCCTTGCATCGGCTGTAAAAATTTTTTTTTTACTGGCCGATTTTTCCTAATCGGCCCCAATATTTTACTGCACCATGTTCTCCTGTGCATGTCCACATGTTCATCTCCTGTGCATGTCCACATGTTCATCCGCTTTAGGTGCCCCCCGAGCCGAATCTGTCAGGTGACTGCAGATATCGGCTCTGTAGTTTAGCCAAGGCATTGTATTTGAACGTCGGCTCTGGTAAGACCAATGTTGACTTCTCCTGACTCATCAGCCGACGTAAACCGCTGTCCAGTAGATCGACGTTGCATACAAGCAGAACATGTGGTTAGGATAATTTTGGCCAATTGCTGGAATCGGCCTCCATATCGACTGAAACGCTCAATGAAGGCTTCGTAACGTTCCTTCATAGATCAATGGGGGGCCGATCCCCAGGGATCGGCCTCGCCACGTTTGCTCATTGTTTTGCTCCTGCTACCTGGTTAGGCCAGTGGATAAAACCAGCCCAACCTCTGATTTTATCATGTTGATACGCTTGCTGTCGTCCACCTCGAGTGCATCGTGTAATCGTGGAGCACTAAGCTCCGTCGAAAGGACGAGTACCATGTTTGTGCCAGCCGACGTTTCATCATCGGCTTTCCTCTGTTTGGGGCGCCACTCCATCTTTCGTGGTTGACCCTCTTCGTCCAGGGTTCGCTGAACTTTCGCAGCCAGATCAGGTCGTGCCTTCCTTAACGTATGCAAGTATAACCTTTCGGCTTCCTCCAGGCCGCGCAATCGCTGAACCCTGCGCTTTTGTGAACGGCTGAGTCCATCCGGGCACCACCTTGGACGGTGGTACCTGTCTTCTTCTTCCCCCTCGTCTTCTGAATCCTCGAGATCTTCTAAACGAGGGGACTCAGCGCGTTTGCTTTGTGTTGGGAGAGGCCCTAGGCGTTTGAACACGGACACGTTGGCTGCCTCCTTCTTCTTCTGGTTGCATTCTGGGCAATTGCCGATTGTGGGCAATCGGCTCATTCCTGAATCCCAGCAGTGTCTGAAGAAGGGGTAGTCCCAGTGCCTATCGTTGTCGCCTTGCTCCCTTGTCCTTTCCTTGGCACGGCGCTCGTGCTCCTCCTCATCGTGATCATGCCGACGATGTCTTCTGGCTTCCCTAGCCAGACGATCTCTTTCATCATCATCGCTGGACCGTCGGCGTTGGTCATACTGACTCACATACTTGTTGAGGAGGTGATCAGAGAGGGGTCGCTGATATCTTATGTTCTTCACTTCTCCCTCTGTGACGTAGCGCTTGCCATCATGACGGAGCCGATCGCGTGGAGCGGCCTCCTCTGTGTCCTTGCTACGAAAGCAGCTGCCCTCGTCTTCATCCTTGCCAGCGTGGTGTCCAAGTCCTACCATGTTGATGCTGAACGAGGATCCTGGCTGGCAACCTTCAGGGTAAGTGCATTCCACCATGTTAACGGCGGGGAAGGGGTGAGTGTCGACCTTCATGGCGTACTGGTTGAAAATCAGACGTCCTTGTTCTATCGCCATTTGGATCTGCTGACGCCACACCCTGCAGTCGTTGGTGGCATGGGAGAGCGAGTTATGCCATTTGCAGTATGGCTTTCCATTCAGCTCCTGTACCGTGGGGAATTTGAGACCTTCGGGTATCTTCAACTGCTTCTCCTTGAGTAGGAGATCGAAGATTTGCTCAGTTTTGGTCACATCAAAATCAAACCCCCTGGGCGGACCAGGTGGCTTAACCCATTTGCAGGACACGGGGGTTGCCCCCCGAGTCCATTCAGCCACTGCTACCTCTTGATCTCCCGCAGAAACTTCGTCTTCCTCTGTCTCGACCAGGACTACTGCACGCTTGAACTTATCCTGGTACAAGTCCGGGTGGCGCTGTTCATATGCCGACAACTTCTGAACCATGTGCGCCAGTGAGGGTAGTACGCAGGAGGCCATGTCCTTGAGTGGTGCTGCAAGGCCCGCCATCGCCAACTCGATTGCTTCTTTTTCGTCACACGAACCGAATAACATCGGTTCCTAAGATTCCTGAAGCGCTGGATGTGATTCTGTCACGGTTTCTCCACGCTTACGTCGTATTTGTGCTAGATCGGCAAGGCCGGACTCGGAAGCCTACGAGTGGTGCTGCGTATGGAACTGCTCTTCCAATCGCTTCCAAGTCCGGATCGAGTCTGCAGTGGCAAAGAGGTGTACCACCCAGCCGATCCCGTGAGGGACTGTGAGAAGAACCTCACACGTAGTGGATCCGACACTGAGGCCGTTCCTAGTTGTGCCAAATATCGGCTCACATGCTCGATGGAGCTAGAACCATCCGATCCACTGAATTTGGAGAAATCAGGGAGCCGATATTTAGGTGGCAGCGGGATCAACTCGTACTCGTCAGGGTACGGCTTGGAATAGCCGATTGCCCTCCTTTTCGGCACCATGCCGAACTGGTCTCTCAGTATGGTACTGATTTGATCCATTTGTCTTTGCTGGCTGCGGGGAGTCGAACTACGAAGATTCGCCGGGGTGGCGTACTTAGCCAGCCATGTTTGCTTTTCCAGCTCTGAGCCAAGCTGCAGGAGCTGAGCTCACGGAGGTTCGTCGGGGTGGCATATTTAGTTAGCCACGTACGCTTCTCAAAATCTGTCGCTGACGTTCCTCCTGCTTTCCCAGAAGTCCCTGATGTTGTGGCCTGGTTTGTGAGCGCCCAGTTACCGCAATCTGGCACGTATGTGCACATGTACCCGTGAGGGATCTCCTTAGGCGCCTCATGCAAGAACTGGCAGTCACTAGGGTCACCACCTATCTTGTAGACGACGAATGCCGGTGAATTCGGCACTTCTGGTGCTGCCCATGCAAATGGCAGCGGTGGACGGGACTGGAGTGGCATCTCTCCCTGGTGTGTCCCGAGAGCCGGTCCTGACGGCGAAATGCGGTGCCTCATGTTCTCCTGGATCACCCGAAGAGCGACACGCTCCAAAGTGTTCACCGGAGTTCTCGGAGTGGCGGTGTAGCGAGTGAGCCACCATGTAGTTGATCTCTGCCCGCGGGGACCTGGTGCGTTCTTCGACGGGGGCAGAGGTCTATCCCATCGAGTGCACCATCAGGCGTGAACCCCTTCCACCTGATGCCATGTGAACGGGTTCTGTGAAAAGAGCCGATGAGGTCGGCTTCGAGGATTGCTTTGACCTCGTCATACTTCTTCTTGAGCTCGTCAGTCAGATCCTCGTACGTGACTGGAGTGCCGTCCGCCATCTCAGATGTAGATGGCGATGTGGTGGATGAAGAAGCTTGTCCCACTGGGCGTGCCAGAATGTGTTGCGGTCAAAACCCACCGGCGGGCAGCGACGGGCAACACCGTAGAGCCGGGAACAACTTAGGGCTGCGGCTGGCCCTGGTCCCTCCGAGCGACGGCCCGCAAAGCCTCTGGTACACACGTCCGATGCCGATGCAGGGCGTGCCACTGACCTATACCTGGTCGGGAAGGTGATGGAGATGCCTCGCTTAGTTTCCTGCATGGCATACACGTAAACATTAAATACGAGCCTCGATCGGCTCTCAGGTTATCCTGTGAATCGGCTCAAGGAGCCGATCCACCCATGATTCGTACGAGGTGCACGAATATATGGTGGTCCTGCTTGATCAAGATAAAGCTAAAATGATCTACGATGATCTGGGGTTTTCACCGCATAATCGGATCATCCTACTCACGATTGGGCCTCGCGGCCACGCACGGTGATCGTAAGCCGATCCTAGATAGGGCCTAAAAACCAACACGAGGTTGATCCCCGGAACATCCTGTCTAGGACTAGCGAACGACACCCTACGTGCCGCTGGATCCTCCAACCCTTTGTAAGGCCTAACTATTGCAGATATTAAACTAATCCTTGTAGAACAAGGAGCAACCGTAACGGATCGGATCTACTAAATTAAGATCAAGCGGGGTGCCGCCCCCACACCTAAGATAGGTGTGAGGGCGGCTAGATATGCAAGGGTCGCACTACGATAGCATATGATACGAAGAACAATGCTAACCCTAACATATCTAAGATAACTACGTTGCTCGCCATCAAAAAGGCTTCAGTACGAGCAACGTTTGAACAACATAAAGCTTCTGCTGCCTAGATCGCAAGATGCGATCTAGGCAGCATGATGCTTACCGGTAGAAACCCTCGAGACGAAGGAGTTGGCGATGCGCCGAGATTGATTGATTGGTTGAACGTTGGTTGTTGTTTTTTCCATAAACCCTAGATACATATTTATAGTCCAGGGGACTTTCTAACGTGGGAACAATCCCCACCGTGCATGATACAAACTCTAACTTTTAGTCTAAGATGTAATCTACTATAATTAAAGATACACGGGCAATCTAGCCCAAACTCTTCGTGCAAGGCCGCTTCAGAGATCTTCCACGTGTAATCTTCCAAGCCCATCTCCCTTACGGCCCACCTCCTGATTTGGCCAAAATCTGGTGATAACAACACAACATGAAGGATTACAAATAGACGATCTTGATCATGATAGGCAGCTCACAAGATCGAACATGATAGCACAATGAGGAGAAGACGACCATCTAGCTACTGCTATGGACCCATAGTCCAGGGGTGAACTACTCACACATCGATCCAGAGGCGATCATGGCGATGAAGAGACCTCCGGGAGATGATTCCCCTCTCCGGCAGGGTGCCGGAGGCGATCTCCTGAATCCCCCGAGATGGGATTGGCGGCGGCGGCGTCTCTGGAAGGTTTTCCGTATCGTGGCTCTCGGTACTGGGGGTTTCGCGACGGAGGCTTTAAGTAGGCGGAAGGGCAGGTCAGGGGGCGTCACGGGGGACCCACACAACAGGGCCGCGCGGCCAAGGCCCAGGCCGCGCCGCCCTAGTGTGTCATCGCCCCGTGGCCCCACTTCGTTTCCTCTTCGGACTTCTGGAAGCTTCGTGGAAAAATAGGACCCTGGGCGTTGATTTCGTCCAATTCCGAGAATATTTCCTTACTAGGATTTCTGAAACCAAAAACAGCAGAAAATAGCAACTGGCTCTTCGGCATCTCGTCAAAAGGTTAGTGCCGGAAAATGTATAAATATGACATATAATGTGTATAAAACATGTGAGTATCATCATAAAAGTAGCATGGAACATAAGAAATTATAGATACGTTTGGGACGTATCAAGCATCCCCAAGCTTAGTTCCTACTCGCCCTCGAGTAGGTAAACGATAACAAAGATAATTTCTGAAGTGACATGCTATCATAATCTTGATCAATACTATTGTAAAACACATGAGATGAATGCAGCGATTCGAAGCAATGATGAAGATAATGAGTAAACAAATGAATCATATAGCAAAGACTTTTCATGAATAGTACTTTCAAGACAAGCATCAATAAGTCTTGCATAAGAGTTAACTCATAAGCAATAAATTCAAAGTAAAGGCATTGAAGCAACACAAAGGAAGATATAAGTTTCAGCGGTTGCTTTCAACTTCAACATATTTATCTCATGGATAATTGTCAACACAAAGTAATATAACAAGTGCAATAGGTAAACATGTAAGAATCAATGCACACAGTTTACACAAGTGTTTGCTTCTAAGATAGAAAGAATAGGTAAACTGACTCAACAATAAAGTAGAAGAATGGCCCTTCGCAGAGGGAAGCATAGATTACTATTTTTGTGCTAGAGCTTTTCATTTTGAAAACAAGAAACAATTTTGTCAACGGTAGTAATAAAGCATATGAGTTATTTATAAGACATCTTATAAGTTGCAAGCCTCATGCATAGTATACTAATAGTGCTCGCACCTTGTCCTAATTAGCTTGGGTTAACACGGATTACCATTGCATAGCATATGATTCAACCAAGTGTCACAAAGGGGTACCTCTATGCCGCCTGTACAAAGGTCTAAGGAGAAAGCTCGCATTGGATTTCTCGCTTTTGATTATTCTCAACTTAGACATCCATACCGGGACAACATAGTATTTGGCTTAAGGATTTGGATGCACGAGAAGAATTCCTCTCAATACAAGGCTAGGCTAGCAAGGTTGTTTGAAGCAAACTCAAGTATAAAAGGTGCAGCAAAGCTCACATATGAACATATTGTAGGTATTATAAGACTTTATATTGTCTCCTTGTTGTTCAAACACCTCAACCAGAAAATATCTAGACTTAGAGAGAACAATCATGCAAACCAAATTTTAACATGCTCTATGTAGTTATTCATTAATGGGTACAAGGTACATGATGCAAGAGCTTAAACAAGATCTATATGAGCACAACAATTGCCAAGTATCACATTATTCAAGACATTATACCATTTACCACATGCGGCATTTTCCGTTTCCAACCATATATCAATGAATGAAATAGTTCAAATTTCGCAATGAACATTAAAGATAAAGCTAAGAACATATGTGTTCATACGAAACAGCGGAGCGTGTCTCTCTCCCACACAAAGAATGCTAGGATCCGATCTTATTCAAACAAAACGAAAACAAAAACAAACAGACGCTCCAAGTAAAGCACATAAGATGTGACGGAATAAAAATATAGTTTCACTAGAGGAACCTGATAATGTTGTCGATGAAGAAGGGGATGCCTTGGGCTTCCCCAAGCTTAGACGCTTGGGTCTTCTTAAAATATGCAGGGATGAACCACGGGGGCATCCCCAAGCTTTGACTTTTCACTCTTCTTGATCATATTGTATCATCCTCCTCTCTTGACCCTTGAAAACTTCCTCCACACCAAACTCGAAACAAACTCATTAGAGGGTCAGTTCATAATTCATATATTCAGAGGTGACATAATCATTCTTAATACTTCTGGACATTTCACAAAGCTACTGAAAGTTAATGGAACAAAGAAATCCATCAAACATAGCAAAACAGGCAGTGCGAAATAAAAGGCAGAATCTGTCAAAACAGAACAGTCCGTAAAGACGAATTTTAAAGTGGCACCAGACTTGCTCAGATGAAAATGACCAAATTTAATGAAAGTTGCGTACATATCTGAGGATCACGCACGTAAATTTGCAGATTTGTCTGAGTTACCTACAGAGAATTCTGCCCAGATTCGTGACAGCAAGAAATCTGTTTCTGCGCAGTAATCCAAATCTAGTATTGACTTTACTATCAAAGACTTTACTTGGCACAACAATGCAATAAAATAAAGATAAGGAGAGGTTGCTACAGTAATAACAACTTCCAAGACTCAACAAAACAGTAATAAAAACATACATGTGTTATCTCCCAAGAAGTGCTTTCTTTATAGCCATTAAGATGGCTCAGTAATTTTAATGATGCACTCGCAAGAAATAGGAGTTGAAGCAAAAGAGAGCATCAAAAAGAAAATTCAAAACACATTTAAGTCTAACCCACTTCCTATGAAAAGGAATCTTGTAAATAAACAAATTCATGAAGCATAATGCCACAAGCATAGAAAAATAAAACCAGTGTAGCTTCAAAAATTTCAGCATATAGAGAGGTGTTTTAGTAATATGAGAATTTCTACAACCATATTTTCCTCTCTCATAAAGATTTTCAGTAGCATCATGAACAAACTCAACAATATAACTATCAAATGGAACATTCTTATTATGAGCTATATGCATAAAATTATTACTCTCCACATAAGCATAATCAATTTTATTAGTTGTAGTGGGAGCAAATTCAACGAAGTAGCTATCATTATTATTCTCATCAAGTGTAGGAGGCATAGTATAATCATAATAAAATTTACTCTCCATAGTAGGCGGCACCAAAAGACCACTATCATTATAATCATCATAAATAGGAGGCAAAGTATCATCAAAGAAAATTTTCTCCTCAATGCTTGGGGGACTAAAAATATCATGCCCATCAAAACCAGCTTCCCCAACCTTAGAATTTTCCATAGCATTAGCAACAATGGTGTTCAAAGCATTCATACTAATAACATTCCCATTAGCATGCATATAAAGTTCCATGGGTTTTTTAATTTTCTCTTCAAACACTGTTATCACCAGAATTTGACCGAGTCAGAGGTGGGCCGCGATCAAGATGGACTTGAAGAATATACATGGAAGAAATACGTGAATCGGCCTGTTATGCAAAGTTTGGGCTAGTTTGCCCGTGTATCTGTAATATAGTAGGATACGTGTCGGTTAGTTAGAGTTTGTCTCGTGCACGGTGGGGATTATTCCCACGTTAGAAAGTCTACGGACTATAAATATGTATCTAGGGTTTATGAAATAAACAACAATCACGTTCATCACAAATCAATCTAGGCGCATCGCCAACTCCCTTGTCTCGAGGGTTTCTTCCGGGTAAGCATCATGCTGCCTAGATCGCATCTTGCGATCTAGGCAGTACAAGTTTATTCGTCGTTCATGCGTTGCTAAATCGAAGCCTTTTTGATGGCGAGCAACGTAGTTATCTTAGATGTGTTAGGGTTAGCATTGTTCTTCGTATCATATGCTGTCGTAGTGCAACCCTTAGACATCTAGCCGCCCTTACACCTATCTTAGGTGTAGGGGCGGCACCCCGCTTGATCGTTATTTAGTAGATCCGATCCGTTATGGTTGCTCCTTGTTCTTCAAGGATTAGTTTAATATCTGCATAGTTAGGCCTTACAAAGGGTATGAGGATCCAGCGACGCGTAGGGTGTAGTTTGCTAGCCCTAGACAGGATGTTCCGGGGATCAACCTCGTGTTGGTTTTTAGGCCTTGTCTAGGATCGGCTTACGATCACCGTGCGTGACCGCGAGGCCCAATCACGAGTAGGATGATCCGATTATGCGGTGAAAACCCCAAATCGTCGTAGATCGTTTTAACTTTATCTTGATCAAGCAGGACCACCATATATTCGTACACCTCGTGCGAATCATGGGTGGATCGGCTCCTTGAGCCGATTCACAGGACAACCTGAGAGCCGATCGAGGCTCGTATTTAATGTTTACGTGTATGCCATGCAGGAAACTAAGCGAGGCATCTCCATCACCTTCCTGACCAGGTATAGGTCAGGTGGCACGCCCTTGCACCAGCATCGGACGTGCGTGCCGGAGTTCTTTGCGGGCCGTCGCTCGGAGGGACCAGGGCCAGCCGCAGCCCTAAGTTGCTCCCGGCTCTCCTGTGTTGCCCGTCGCTGCTCGCCGGTGGGTTTCTGACCGCAACACATTCTGGCACGCCCGGTGGGACCATCTTCTACATCAACCACATCGCCATCTACATCTGAGATGGCGGACGGCACCCCAGTCACGTACGAGGACCTGACCAAGGAGCTCAAGAAGAAGTATGACGAGGTCAAAGCGATCCTCGAAGCCGACCTCATCGGCTCCTTTCACAGAACCCGCTCACATGGCATCAGGTGGAAAGGGTTCTCGCCTGGAGGTGCGCTCGATGGAGTGGACCTGTCCGCCCCGTCAGAAGAACGCACCAGGTCCCTGCGTCAGGAGATAAACTTCATGGTAGCCCATTCGCTACACCGCCACTCTGAGAACCTGGTGAACACTTTGGAGCGAGTTGCTCTTCGAGTGATCCAGGAAATCATGAGTCGTCAATACTCTCCGTCAGGACCAGTGATGTCTACGCCCCCTCCTTTTCCTATAGACAGTGTTGGGCCTCCAAGAGCAGAGGTTTGTAGAACAGCAGCAAGTTTTCCCTTAAGTGGATCACCCAAGGTTTATCGAAGTCAGGGAGGAAGAGGTCAAAGATATCCCTCTCATGCAACCCTGCAACCACAAAGCAAGAAGTCTCTTGTGTCCCCAACACACCTAATAGGTGCACTAGTTCGGCGAAGAGATAGTGAAATACAGGTGGTATGAATAAATAGTAGCAGTAGCAACGGTGCCAGAAAATAGCTTGCTGGCGTGTAGTTGATGGTGGTAGTATTGCAGCGATAATGCAACGGTAAAACAGTAAACAAGCAGCGATAGCAGTATTTAGGAACAAGGCCTAGGGATTATACTTTCACTAGTGGACACTCTCAACATTGATCGCATAATAAATAACTCTTTCTCATATGTGCTACATACACTCTTTTGTTGGATGATGAACACATTGCGTAGGATTACACGAACCCTCAATGCCGGAGTTAACAAGCTCCACAATAATGTTCATATTTAAATAACCTTAGAGCATAATAGATCATTGCAAAATAAACCAAGAACTAACATAGTGCACACACTGTCCACATTACACTATGAAGGAGGAATAGATCACATCAATACTATCATAATGATAATTAACTCCACAATCTACAAGAGATCATGATCATAGCCTACGACAAGAACCACATGGTGCACACACTAGTCACCTTTACACCATGCAGGAGGAATAGACTACTTTAATAACATCACATGAGTAGCACACAACTAGTAGCGATACAAAGCTCATATGAATCTCAATCATGTAAAGCAGCTCATGAGATCATTGTATTGAAGTACATAGGAGAGAGATTAACCACATAGCTACCGGTACAGCCCCGAGCCTCGATGGAGAACTACTCCCTCCTCATGGGATCAGCAGCGGTGATGAAGATGGCGGTGGAGATGGCAGCGGTGTCGATGGAGAAGCCTTCCGGGGGCACTTCCTCGTCCCGGCGGCGTGCCGGAACAGAGACTCCTGTCCCCCAGATCTTGGCCTCGCGATGGCGGCGGCTCTGGAAGGTTTCTGTGGGTTTCGTCGAACGTATCAGGGTTTTCGCGACGGAGGCTTTAAATAGGCGAAGAGGCGGCGCATGAGGGCTTCTGGGGGGCCCACACCATAGGGCGGCGCGGCCCCCCCTCTGGCCGCGCCAGGGTGTGGTGTGGGGCCCCCGAGAGGCTTCCCTGCAGCGGCTCTCGGGTGTTCTGGATGGTTCCGGGAAAAATAGGAACCTGGGCGTTGATTTCGTCCGATTCCGAGAATATTTCCTTACTAGGATTTCTGAAACCAAAAACAGCAGAAAACAGGAACTGGCACTTCGGCATCTTGTTAATAGGTTAGTTCTAGAAAATGCACGAATATGACATAAAGTGTGCATAAAACATGTAGATAACATCAATAATGTGGCATGGAACATAAGAAATTATCGATACGTCGGAGACGTATCAACCAGCTCTCGGGACTTTCCAAGGAGAGATGCCACTCCAGTCCCGTCCACCGTTGCCATTCGCGTTGGCAGCACCAGAAGTGCCGAATTCACTGGCATTCATCGTCTACAAGATCGGTGGTGACCCTAGCGACTACCAGTTCTTGTACGAGGCGCCTAAGGAGATCCCTCACGGATACACGTGCACATACGTGCCAGACTGCAGTAACTGGGCACTCACAAACCAGACTGCAACAGCAGGGACTTCTGGAAAAGCAGGAGGAACGTCAGCGACAGATCTTGAGAAGCAGACGTGGCTAGCTAAATATGCCACTCCGACAAACCTCCAGAGCTCAGCTCCTGCAGTTGGCTCAGAGCTGGAAAAGCAAGCATGGCTGGCTAAGTATGCCACTCCGGCAAATCTTCAGAGTTCGACTCCTGCAGCCAGCACCGCGGATCAAATCAGTATGATACTGAGAGACCAGTTCGGCATGGTGCCGAAAAGGAGGACAATCGGCTATTCCAAGCCGTACCCAAACGAGTACGAGTTGATCCCTCTACCACCCAAATATCGGCTCCCTGATTTCTCCAAGTTCAATGGATCAGATGGTTCCAGCTCCATCGAGCATGTGAGCCGATATTTGGCACAGCTGGGCACGATCTCAGCAGCAGATGAGCTACGTGTGAGGTTCTTCGCACAGTCCCTCACAGGATCGGCTTTCGGGTGGTACACTTTGTTGCCACCAGACTCGATCCGGACTTGGAAAGCGATTGGAAGAACAGTTCCACATGCGGTATCACTCGAGAGGCTTCAGTGCGGCCTTGCCGATCTAGCACAAATACGTCGAAGCGTGGAGAAGCGTGGCGTATACGTCCGGCGCTTCAGAAATCTTAGGAACCGATGTTATTCGGCTCGTGTAACTGAAAGAAGCGATCGAGTTGGCAGTGGTGGGCCTTGCATCACAAATCAAGGATATGGCCTCCCAAGCAGACTACCCTTCACTGGCGCACATGGTTCAGAAACTGTCGTTATATGAACAGCGCCACCCGGACTTGTACCAGGACAAATTCAAGCGTGCGGTAGTCCTGGTTGAGGCAGATGAAGACAAAGGCTCTGCGGGAGATCAAGAGGTAGCAGTGGCTGAATGGACTCGGGGGGCAACCCCCGTGTCCTGCAAATGGGTTAAGCCACCAGGTCCGCCCAGAGGGTTTGATTTTGACGTGACTAAAACCGAGCAAATCTTCGACCTCCTACTCAAGGAGAAGCAGTTGAAGTTACCCGAAGGCCTCAAAATCCCCACGGTACAGGAGCTGAATGGAAAGCCATACTGCAAATGGCATAACTCGTTCTCCCATGCCACCAACGACTGCAGGGTGTGGCGTCAGCAGATCCAAATGGCGATAGAACAAGGACGTCTGATTTTCAACCAGTACGCCATGAAGGTCGACACCCACCCCTTCCCCGCCGTTAACATGGTGGAGTGCACTTACCCTGAAGGTTGCCAGCCAGGATTCTCGTTCAACATCAACATGGTAGGACCTGGACACCACTCTGGCAAGGATGGAGACGAGGGCAGCTGCTCTCGTAGCAAGGACACAGAGGAGCCCGCTCCACGCGATCGGCTCCGGCACGATGGCAAGCGCTACATCACAGAGGGAGAAGTAAGGAACGTAAGATATCAGCGACCTCTCTCTGATCACCTCCTCAACAAATACGTGAGTCAATATAGCCAACGCCGACGATCCAGCGATGATGATGATAGAGACCGTCTGGCTAGGGACGCCAGGAGACATCGTCGGCACGATCGCGACGAGGAGGAGTACGAACGCCGTGCCAAGGAAAAATCGAGGGAGCAAGACGACGAGGATAGGCACTAGGACTGCCCCTTCTTCAGACACTGCTGGGATTCAGGAATGAGCCGATTGCCTACAATCGGCAACTGCCCAGAATGTAAACAGAAGAGGAAGGATGCAGCTAACGTGTCCGTGTTCAAACGTCTAGGGCCTCTCCCACCTCGAAGCAAACACGCTGAGTCCCCTCGGATGGAAGATCTCGAGGATTTGGAAGACGAGGAAGAAGAAGAAGAAGACAGGTACCACCGGCCAAGGTGGTGCCCTGATGGACTCAGCCGTTCCCAAAAGCGTAGGGTTCAGCGATTGCGCGGCTTGGAGGAAGCCGAAAGGTTATACCTGCACACGCTAAGGAAGGCGCGGCCTGATCTGGCCGTGAAAATTCAGCGAACCCTGGATGAAGAGGGTTGACCACAAAAAATGGAGTGGCGCCCCAAGCAAAGGAAAGCCGATGATGAAACATCGGCTGTCACCAACATGGTGTTCATCCTTCCTACGGAGTTCAGTGCTCCAGGATTAGACGAGGCACCAGTGGCACAACTTGACTGCGGCCCACGGCCGGTTATCTTTGAGAAGCCACGAGAAAGAAGCTACAGACATCTGAAGGCCTTGTACTTGCGAGGTTATATCGATGGGAGGCCTGTCAACAAGATGCTGGTAGACACCGGAGCGGCAGTCAACATTATGCCATACTCTATGCTACGTCGGTTGGGACACTCTAGCTCGGATCTGATCAAGACCAACGTGACATTGAGCGATTTCAACGGTCAAGCGTCTGACGCACAAGGTGTTCTGAACGTGGATCTGACCGTAGGAAGGAAAACCATCCCTACGACGTTCTTCATCGTCGATAGCAAGAGCACCTATGCTGTTCTGCTAGGAAGAGATTGGATCCACGCCAACTGTTGCATTCCCTCCACGATGCACCAATGCGTGATACAGTGGGATGGAGATGAGGTAGAAGTCATCCGGGCCGATGACTCAGCCGAGATTTCAACGGCTGGCATGAACGCTTGGGAAACAGCAGGCCAAGAGCCACTCTCAGGTATCAATTTGGACGACTGCGAGCGCATCGACGTTACGAAGGGCAAGGTTAGGCTGGTCTTATCCACCGGCCTAACCGTGTAGCAAGGACAAACCGATGAGCAAACGTGGCGAGGCCGATCCTTGGGATCGGTCCCAAAGATCTATGAAGGAACATTACAAAACCTTCATTGAACGCTTCGATCAATATGGGGGCCGATTCCAGCAATCGGCCAAAAATTATCCTCACCACATGTTCTGCTTGTGTTCAACATCGATCTACTAGGCAGCGGTTTTACGTCGGCTGATGAATTAGGAAAAATCAACATTGGTCCTACCGGAGCCGACGAGCAAATACATGTGCCTTGGTTAACTACAGAGCCGATATCTGCAGTTCCCTGACAGATTCGGCTCGGGGGGCACCTAATCAGAGGAACATGTGCAGATGAACATGTGTGCAGTAAAATATTGGGGGCCGATAGGAAAAATCGGCCAGTAAAAAAAAATTTCATGGTATACAGCCGATGCAAGGACATCAACTTTAGAACTAAGAAACGAAGCCGATGCACAGCCATCGTCTCTAGTACAATTACACAGGATCTACAGTAAGAGCTTCCTCAGCAGCAATGAGCCGATTGCAGCAGGACTGTCAGAAGACAGTTTTGGCGTACAAGGCGGCCTTTTGCTCGTTAAGCCGTTGGTGTTTCGTCTGCAATATCGGCTTTCAACGGAGGAAGAGGCAATCGATGGGGTCAAGGGCGGCTGAATCGGCAGGGTGGCCGTCTCGGGATTACCTGAGTTCAAAGCCTTTTTGTCTGATCTGTGCATCCTCACCAGTATTCTCGCCTTGGCTGAGGCTCGGGGGGCAGCTGGCCCGGTAGATGCTCTGCTTTAGAAGCCGATTGGGGCGTCATCGGCTGATCCTTCATTGCAACCTTCTTCAAAAAATGGTGAGTTCTTGCAGAAGAAGATCATTGGGCCTGGTGGGAAGAATTTAAAGGCTCTCTTGAAGACTCCGCATCATCCACCAGATCTCAAGGTCATCAGTTGAAGAATTGAAGGATGGATTGTAAAGGACCGATGCGTTGCTATCGGCTCATTAAGCATTGGCTAAGTGGACGAATCGGCAAAATCAGTATGAGGGGAAATCGGCTAAATTGGCTCAAGGGAAATCGGCAAAATCAAATTGGGGGAATTCTTCATTGATAAGCAAGATTTCTTACATAAAGAGCTGATTGCTCCCAAAAGGAAGTACTAGGGGATACATTGCCCCGTCTACTACTACTGATCCTATGCTAATGGTCCTATCTATGGGCCGTCGCTGCCCTCGTCGTCGCCGTCGTCGCCGCTGTCGGCGCTACTCCCGGCGGGCTCGTCGTCGCTGCTCCAGCGGCCGCCGGCCGGGCCCTCATTGTCCTCATCCTCCTCGTCAGCGTCGTCGTCGTCGTCGCTGTCGAAGTCGCTGAGGTTCCCCGGCCAGGGACAGAAGCGTTTGGCCGGCGGCTCGTCGGAGGAGGTGTCGTCCTCCTCCTCCTCCTCCTTCTCCTCCTCCTCCTCGGGAGAGGTGAAGTCATCGCAGGAGAAGCGATCGTCATCGCTCTCCTCCTCCGTTTCCCCGTCGGCAAGGAAGCGGAGGTCACTTTCTCCGTCGGTCAAGGACTTGTCGTCCTCAGACCAGACGGAGAAGTCATGGCTGGATTCCTCCCCGGCCTCGATGGCACGGCGGGTGTTGGCCGCATGGACCTCCTCCGGGTTCTGCTCCGGCGTCGGTTCGCGGGAAGAGGAGGACTGGGTGGAAAGATCCGATGAGGTAGAGGAGGAAGAAGACATGGAGGCGCAGGAGGGCTTTTGGAGTGCTAATGCGAAGGGGATGCGGAAGCAAACCGTTTGGAGCGGTTAAATAAAAGGGGATATAGTGGAAATTCAATGCCACAGCAGTTTCCGAGGAAGTGGTGCCTAAAAAAAAACTGCCAGATCATGCGGAGAAGTTGAGAAGGCAAGGCATCATGATGAAGGATACTGCGACGGTTCTGCCACGACATGACCCGACGAAGAAAAAGCAGAGTGATTTTGGAATTATCAATTCCAAAACCAGGGGGCATGTGTTATCACCAGAATTTGACCGAGTCAGAGGTGGGCCGCGATCAAGATGGACTTGAAGAATATACATGGAAGAAATACGTGAATCGGCCTGTTATGCAAAGTTTGGGCTAGTTTGCCCGTGTATCTATAATATAGTAGGATACGTGTCGGTTAGTTAGAGTTTGTCTCGTGCACGGTGGGGATTATTCCCACGTTAGAAAGTCTACGGACTATAAATATGTATCTAGGGTTTATGAAATAAACAACAATCACGTTCATCACAAATCAATCTAGGCGCATCGCCAACTCCCTTGTCTCGAGGGTTTCTTCCGGGTAAGCATCATGCTGCCTAGATCGCATCTTGCGATCTAGGCAGTACAAGTTTATTCGTCGTTCATGCGTTGCTCGTACTGAAGCCTTTTTGATGGCGAGCAACGTAGTTATCTTAGATGTGTTAGGGTTAGCATTGTTCTTCGTATCATATGCTGTCGTAGTGCAACCCTTAGACTTGGTCGCACGGCCCTGGCGTGTCGGCGCCTCGTCGCCCCACTTCGTAACCCTTTCGGTCTTCTGGAAGCTTCGTGGAAATATAAGACCCTAGTCGTTGATTTTGTCCAATTCGGAGAATATTTCCTTTGTAGGATTTCTGAAACCAAAAACAGCAGAAAACAGCAACTGGCTCTTCGGCATCTCGTCAATAGGTTAGTGCCGGAAAATGCATAAATATGACATATAATGTGTATAAAACATGTGAGTATCATCATAAAAGTAGCATGGAATATAAGAAATTATAGATACGTTTGGGACGTATCAGGTATCTATCTGCAGCATGATCACTATGAATCGTAACTTTTGAATCAACAATATAAGATCTAAACTTGTCACAAGCAAAAACTATAGCTAATAATTCTTTTTCAGTTGTAGCATAATTTCTTTGAGCAGCATCAAGAGTTTTACTAGCATAATGAATAACATTCAATTTTTTATCTACTCGCTGTCCAAGAACAGCACCTACAGCAAAATCACTAGCATCACACATAATTTCAAAAGGTAAATTCCAATCAGGAGGTTCAACTACTGGAGCAGTTGTTAAGGCTTTCTTTAGAGTTTCAAAAGCTTCCTTACAATCATCATCAAAAACAAAAGGTACATCTTTTTGAAGAAGATTACTAAGAGGCTTCGAAATTTTAGAGAAATCTTTAATAAATCTCCTATAAAAACCAGCATGACCAAGAACACTACGAATACGTTTAACATCCCTCGGATAGGGTATCTTCTCAATCGCTTCAACCTTAGCTCTATCGACTTCAATACCTCTTTCAAAAATTTTATGTTCCAATACAATTCCTTCATTAACCATAAAGTGGCATTTCTCCCAATTAAGGACAAGGTTAGTTTCTTCACGTCTCTGCAAAACTTTATCAAGGTTTCGCAAGCAATTATCAAAAGAATTCCCATAGACAGAAAAATCATCCATGAATACCTCTACAATCTTTTCACAAAAGCCATGAAAAATAGCAGACATGCATCTTTGAAAAGTAGCAGGAGCATTGCATAAACCAAAAGGCATACGCCTATAAGCATAAGTTCCATAGGGACAAGTCAAAGTGGTTTTCTCTTGATCTTTAGTTCTAACAGCAATTTGTGAAAACCCAGAATAACCATCAAGAAAGCAGAAATGAGTATTTTTAGATAACCTTTCTAACATTTGATCAATAAAGGGTAAAGGGTAATGATCTTTCTTAGTAACTTTATTAACTTTTCGATAATCAATGCACATTCTATACCCTACAACTACTATTTGAGGGATAAGCTCATCATTATCATTAGGTACAACAGTTATTCCTCCTTTCTTAGGAACACAATGCACATGACTAACCCATCTACTATCAGCAATAGGATATATAATACCAGCTTCAAGAAGTTTCAATACCTCATTCCTTACCACATCCTTCATCTTAGGAATTAAACGACGCTGATGTTCAACAACAGGCTTTGCATCATCTTCCATGTTGATGGCATGTTGGCAAATAGCGAGAGAAATCCCCTTCAAGTCATCAAGAGTGTAGCCAATAGCTCCTCGGTGTTTCTTCAATATTTCCAATAATCTTCCTTCCTCAAAATCTGAAAGCTTAGCACTAATAATAACAGGATATGTTTTCTTACCATCAATATAAGCATACTTAAGATTATCAGGCAACGGTTTCAAATCAAAAACAGGATCTTTCTTTGGTGGTGGTGTTGTACCTAGATCTTCAACCGGTAAGTCATGTTTAAGAATAGGTTGACGAAGGAAAATTTCATCAAACTCATTCCTTTCTTCCCTAAAGAATTCACTCTCTTGATCCTCCAAATGTTGCTGCAAAGGATTATTAGGAGCAAGAGCAATAGATGCAAGCTGTTCAACTCTAAAATCATTATTAGGCAATTCAGCTTTATAAGGAACTTTGGCAAATTTAGAGAAATTAAACTCATAAGATTCACCAGCAAATTTAGTCACAATTTTCTCTTTCTTGCAATCTATAATAGCTCCACAAGTATTTACAAAAGGTCTACCAAAAATAATAGGACAAGACTTACTAGCAGCAGAACCAAGTACCAAAAAGTCAGCAGGATATTTAGTCTTACCACGTAGAACTTCCACATCTCGAACAATACCAATAGGAGAGATAGTTTCTCTATTAGCTAGCCGAATAACCACATCAATATGTTCAAGTTCACAAGAACCAATTTCATGCATGATTTCCGTGTAAAGCTCATAAGGAATGGCACTAATACTTGCACCAATGTTGCATAAACCATAATAACAATGATCACCAATTCTAACAGAGAGCATAGGAACACTGGCTTTCCTAGACTTATTAGGATGCGAAACAATATTAGAAGCATCTTCACAGAAAATGATATGACCATCTTCTACATTTTCAGTCACAAATCTTTAACTATTGCGATAGCAGGTTCAACCTTTATTTGCTCTTCAGGTTCTATAGGTTTCTTTGCACTTTTATTAACCGCACTAGTTATAACAGAATACTCCTTCATTTTAGCAGGAAAAGGAGTTTTTTCAATATAAGCTTCAGGAAGAATATGATCAACAGTTTTAATTTCAACACATTTATCTATAGGTGAATCAGTTTTATCTTTGTAAGGTTCATGATACTTATCAAAATTCTTCCTAGGCAATTCAAAATGAGAGGCAAAAGCTTTATAAAAATTTGCAACAACTTGAGAGTCAAGACCATAAGTAGCACTCATATTACAAAATTTATCAGTATCCATAAAAGTTTCAATGCATTCATAATCATAATTTATACCTGACTCTCTATCTTTGTCGTTCTCCCATCCTTCAGTATTCTCCTGAATCCGATCAAGAAGGTCCCATTTAAACTCTTCTTTGTTGTGTGTAAATGATCCAGAACAAGTAGTATCCAGCAAGGTTTTATCTTGAAAAGAAAGTCTTGCATAGAAATTATCAATAATGATATTACCAGGAAGCTCATGAATGGGGCATTTGAGCATTAAAGACTTCAATCTCCCCCATGCTTGGGCAATACTCTCTCCATCATGAGGCTAGAAATTATATATGCGGTTCCAGTCTTTGTGAATTTCACTTGGAGGATAGAATTTAGAATAAAATAGAGGCACAATATCCTTCCAATCAAGAGAATCCCCATTCTTCAACAATTTATACCAATGCGCCGCTTTACCAGACAGCGATATAGAGAATAGTTTCTTCCTAACTTCATCCATAGAAATACCTGCACACTTGAATAACCCGCATAATTCATGTAAAAACAGTAAATGATCTCCAGGATGGACAGTTCCATCCCCTTCATAGCGGTTATCCACAACACGTTCAATAATTTTCATAGGTATTTTGTATGGAACCTCTTTCTCACCTGGCGCCTCATCCACTACCTTTGCAGTAGTAGTAGATTTTCCAAATAGGAATTCAAGAGAAGACCTCTCCATAATGAATTATAGCAGCAGGCAGAAGTAAAATCAGCACGTACAGTAAAAGTTTCCCTTACCAATTCCACTTACCAATAGCGCTTCACTCACAGTAACGGCGCGGAAGAAAATAGTCTTGATGACCCACAAGTATAGGGGGTGTATCGTAGTACTTTCGATAAATAAGAGTGTCGAACCCAACGAGGAGCAGAAGGTGTTGACAAGCAGTTTCGATGAAGGATTCACTGTAAATGCTCACAGACAAGTATTCAGGGGGTTTTGATATAGCAGATAAATAAAGTACAAGTAAATAAAATGCGAGAGTAATAGTTGCAGCGAGTGGCCCAATCCTTTTTAGCACAAAGGACAAGCCGGTTTGTTTACTTATGATGACCAAACGTTCTTGAGGACACACGGGAATTTAGTCTAGTGCTTTCGCTTCATATAGTTGATTAATCTTCATTGTTTTGATAAGTGTTGTGTGGGCGAACCTATGCTAATGCATCGCCCTTCCTAGGACTAATACATACTTGTGATTATACCCCTTGCAAGCATCCGCAAATACAAGAAAGTAATTAAGATAAATCTAACCACAACCTTAAACTCTGAGATCCTGCTATCCCTCCTGCATCGATATACCAACGGGGGTTCAGGTTGCTGTCACTCCGGCAACCCCACAATTAGCAAACGAATACAAGATGCATTCCCCTAGGCTCATAAAGGTGAAGTATCATGTAGTCGACGTTCACATGACACCACTAGAAGAATAACACCACAACTTAAATATCAAACCATTAAATATTACTCAACATAGTTCACTACTAACATTTAGACTTCACCCATGTCCTCAAGAACTAAACAAACTACTCACGAGACATCATATGGAACATGATCAGAGGTGATATGATGATGAATAACAATCTGAACATCAACCTTGGTTCAATGGTTTCACTCAATAGCATCAATAACAAGGAGTAATCAATACCGGGAGAGTTTCCCCTATGAAATAATCAAGATTCAACCCTAGATGTTACAGCGGTGACGAGGTGCAGCGGTGGAGATGATGGTGACGGTGGTGGAGATGATGGTGATGATGATCCCAATGAAGTCCAGCTCGATGACGGTGACGATGGCGTCGATTTCCCCCTCCGGGAGGGAATTTCCCCGACGGATTTCAGCCTGCCGGAGAGCTCTTTTCTCTCTGGTGTTTTCCGCCCCGCAGAGGTGGCTGTGTCTCCTCGTGATTATTCCCTGTACCTTAGGTTTCGGGTAGATGAAGTACGCGAAAGAGAGGCGGCCGAGGGGCGCTGTGGGCCCCCTCCCCACAAGGCGGCGCGGCCAGGGTGGAGCCCGCGCCGGCCTGTGGGGGGGCCATGGCGGCCCTCCTCGGCCCCTCCTTTTGGCTGGCTCCTTCTTCTGGAGAAATAAGACCTTCGGTGTAATTTCCGCCAGTTGTTGATCTTCAGAAATTTTGCATTCTGACGGTGCTTTTTCCAGCAGAATCCTGACTCCGGTGAGTGATTCTCCAATAATCATGAAACATGCAAAATAGGTGAAATAACATAAGTATCATCTCTAAATATGAAATATATCAATGAATAACAGTAAATTATGATATAAAATAGTGATGCAAAATGGACGTATCAATGTGCCAAGAGCAGCCCCCGCTCTCACCAAGAAACTCTCAACCCTTGTGAGGCAGTCGTGAAGCTCGGAGCACGGCAACCTAGCCTCCTCAACAATGGTAGGCTGCACATCTATTGTATGAAGGTGGTACTGCTGCAGCTGAGGTCGGGGATGTTGGGAATATGCCCTAGATGCAATCATGTGTGATGTAATTCCCAATATATTCATAAAGTTATTAAGTTGTCCTTGTATGAGCATCTGATATGCATCATTGAATATGTGATTCGATAGTGAAACTGTGTATTCATGTTGTTCATACTAGATTGTCATTAACGTCGAAATTGTGTTGGACACACAACTTAGACTAATGTGTATGTCGGCTGATGACTCGGCTCCACTTGGCATGGGCATGGTGATGCTATCCCGACTTACACGGATTCGGCTAAACAGTTCAGCATGAGTCGGACGGACCCATATTGAGATACAATGAACAAGTCATCATTTGTATAACTCAATCAGTGTAATCCTTAGACATGAGTTTGTTGCATGATCCGAGTTGTGGATGAACCGGCTTAGGTTCTGTCAAACGTTGTTCCATAACAGGACAATTATAAAGGCAGGGTTCGGGCCGGCTAAGAAGCAAGCTGCGTGACATGGATAACCAAGATGGGATTTTGCACCTCCAACTGGAGAGATTCTCTGGGCCCTCTTGAGTGATATGATTTGGAAAGCATGGCCATGCACGACTCGGTTAAGTGTTAATCGAGGCGATCGACTAAGTGTTAGTCGAGTGGATCACATATCTGTTGGAGATATGCCCAAGAGGCAATAATAAATTAGTTATTGTTATATCTTAGTGTTCATGATAAATGTTTACATCCCATGCTATATTTGTATTAACTGAAACATTGATACATGTGTGTTATGTAAACAACAAGGAGTCCCTAGTAAGTCTCTTGTATAACTAGCTTGTTGATTAATGGATGATCATGGTTTCGTGATCATGAACATTGGATGTTATTAATAACAAGGTTATGTCATTAGGTGAATGATATAATGGACACACACCCAAATGAGCGTAGCATAAGATCAAGTCATTAAGTTCAATTTGCTATAAGCTTTCGATACATAGTTGCCTAAGTCCTTCGACCATGAGATCATGTAAATCACTTACACCGTAAGGGTACTTTGATTACATCAAACGCCATTGCGTAAATGGGTGGTTATAAAGATGGGATTAAGTATTTGGAAAGTATGAGTTGAGGCATATGGATCAATAGTGGGATTTGTCCATCCTGATGACGGATAGATATACTCTGGGCCCTCTCGGTGGAATGTCATCTGATTAGCTTGCAAGCATATGATTGGACCATAAGAGATGACATACCACGGTACGAGTAAAGAGTACTTGTCGGTAACGAGGTTGAACAAGGTATGGAGATACCGATGATCGAACCTCGGACAAGTAAAATATCGCGTGACAAAGGGAATCGGCATCGTATGTAAATGGTTCAATCAATCACTAAGTCATCGTTGAATATCTGGGAGCCGTTATGAATCTCCTGATCCCGCTATTGGTTATTGCTCGGAGAGGAGTCTCGACCATGTCTGCATAGTTCACGAACCGTAGGGTGACGCGCTGTTCGATGTCGCATAAGTAGATTTGGAATATGGTATGGAGACAAAGTTTGTTCGGAGTCTCAGATGGGATCCAGGACATCACGAGGAGGTCCGGAATAGTCCGGAGAATAAGATTCATATAAGGGAAGTTGATTTCTAGGTTTCGGAAAAGTTCGGGATTTTTCCGGTGAAAGACCGGAAGGTTCTAGAAGGTTCCCGAGGGGTCCACCATGGGGCCCACGACCTAGGAGGGGCCCACATGGGCCGAGGGGGTGCTGCCTAGCCCTAATGGGCCAGGCACACCAAGCCTCAAGGCCCAGGCTGGCCAACCCCTAGGGTTTCCCCAAAACCCTAGGGGGATCAACTTGGGGGGAGGGGGGAGTTCCCCCCCCTCCCCCTTGTGCGCCGGCCCTAGATGGGTTTGGGCGGCAGGGGGGCCACCCCAGCCGACCCTCCCCCTATATAAAGGGGGGAGAGGGCAGGGGGCCGACCCTGATGTCTACGGGTGCTTCTATTCTTGTAGACAGTGTTGGGCCTCCAAGAGCAGAGGTTTGTAGAACAGCAGCAAGTTTCCCTTCAGTGGGTCACCCAAGGTTTATCGAACTCAGGGAGGAAGAGGTCAAAGATATCCCTCTCAAGCAACCCTGCAATCACGATACAAGAAGTCTCTTGTGTCCCCAACACACCTAATACACTTGTCAGATGTATAGGTGCACTAGTTCGGCGAAGAGATAGTGAAATACAAGTGGTATGAATGAATATGAGCAGCAGTAACGGCGCCAGAAAAGTGCTTGCTGGTGTGCAGTTGATGGTAGTAATATTGCAGGAAGTAAAGATGCAGTAAAACAATAAACAAGCGATGATTGCAGTATTTGGAAACAAGGCCTAGGGATCATACTTTCACTAGTGGACACTCTCAACATTGATCACATAAATAAATAAGTTCTCTTCCTTTGTGCTACATATACTCTTGTTTGATAATGAACACCATTCGTTGTGTAGGGCTACAAGAGCACCTCAATGCCGGAGTTAACAAGCTCCACAACATTCGGCATTCATATTTAAGTAACCTTTAGAGCATAATAGATCTTTGCAATTTAACCGAGTACTAACATAGCATACACACTGTCACCTTTACACTATGAAGGGGGAATAAATCACATCAATACTATCATAGTAATAATTAACTCCATAACCTACAAGAGATTATGATCATAACCTACGCCAAGTACTACACGATGCACACACTGTCACCATTACACCGTGAAGGAGGAATAGACTACTTTAATAACATCACAAGAGTAGCACATAGACTAATAGTGATACAAAGCTCATATGAATCTCAATCATGTAAGGCAGCTCATGAGATCATTGTATTGAAGTACATAGGAGAGAGATTAACCACATAGCTACCGGTACAGCCCTTAGCCTCGAGGGAGAACTACTCCCTCCTCATGGGAGACAACAGCGTTGATGAAGATGGCGGTGGTGTCAATGGAGATGCCTTCCGGGGGCACTTCCCCGTCCCGGCGGCGTGCCGGAACAGAGACTCCTGTCCCCCAGATCTTGGCTTCGCGATGGCGGCGGCTCTGGAAGGTTTCTCGTACCGTGGCTTTTCCGTATCGAAGATTTAGGTCAGGGAGCTTTAAATAGGCGAAGAGGCGGAGTCGGAAGGGTTACGGGGGCTCCTCACACTAGGGCGGCGCGCCTGGCTCCTTGGCCGTGCCGCCCTACTGTCTGGTGGCCCTGTGGCCCCCCTCTGGTTCCTCTCGGGTGTTCTGGAAGCTTCGTGGAATTCTAAGATGCCGGGCGTTGATTTCGTCCAATTCCGATAATATTTCCTTACTAGGATTTCTGAAACCAAAAACAGCAGAAAACAGGAACTGGCACTTCGGCATCTCGTCAATAGGTTAGTTCCGGAAAACGCATCAAAACGATATAAAGTGTGAACAAAACATGTAGGTATTTTCATAAAACTAGCATGGAACATAAGAAATTATAGATACATTTGAGACGTATCAAGCATCCCCAAGCTTATTTCGTACTCGCCCTCGAGTAGGTAAACGGGAACAATGATAATTTCTTAAGTGACATGCTACCAACATAATCTTGATCAATACTATTGTAAAGCATATGAGATGAATGAAGTGATTCAAAGCAATGGTAAAGGCAATGACTAAACAACTGAATCATATAGCAAAGACTTTTCATGAATAGTACTTTCAAGACAAGCATCAATAAGTCTTGCATAAGAGTTAACTCATAAAGCAATAGATTCAAAGTAGAAGGCATTGAAGCAACACAAAGGATGATTAAGTTTCAGCAATTTCTTTCAACTTGTAACATTGATATCTCATGGATAGTTGTCAACATAAAGCAATATAACAAGTGTAATAGGTAAACATGTAAGAATCAATGCACAGTTGACACAAGTGTTTGCTTCTAAGATAGAAAGAAGTAGGTAAACTGACTCAACATAAAGTAAAAGAAAGGCCCTTCGCAGAGGGAAGCAGGGATTAAATCATGTGCTAGAGCTTTTTAAGTTTTGAAATAATATAGAGAGCATACAAATAAAGTTTTGAGAGGTGTTTGTTGTTGTCAACGAATGGTAGCGGGTACTCTAACTACCTTATCAACCAGACTTTCAAGAGCGGCTCCCATGAAGGACGTTATCTCTACCAGCAAGGTAGATCATCCCTCTTCTCTTTTGTTTACACATGTATTTTAGTTTCCTTATTTATGGATGACACTCCTCCCAACCTTTTGCTTACACAAGCCATGGCTAACCGAATCCTCGGGTGCCTTCCAACATTCACATACCATGGAGGAGTGTCTATTTGCAAAATTAAGTTGCTTACTGACAGATCAGGGCAAAGCATGTGAAGAGAATTATTAATGCAAGTTAATTAATTGGGGGCTGGGAACCCCGCGCCAGCTCTTTTTGCAAAATTATTGGATAAGCGGATGAAGCCACTAGTCCATTGTGAAAGTCTGTCAAAAGTAAATGACAAGATCGAAAGATAAAACACCACATACTTCCTCATGAGCTATAAACCATTGACACAACTAAGAGATAATAGCTTTTGAATTGTTTAAAGGTAGCACATGAAGTATTTGCTTGGAATGGCAGAGAAATACCATGTAGTAGGTAGGTATGGTGGACACAAATGGCATAGTTTTTGGCTCAAGGATTTGGATGCACGAGAAGAATTCCTCTCAATACAAGGCTAGGCTAGCAAGGTTGTTTGAAGCAAACTCAAGTATAAAACGGTGCAGCAAGACTCACATATGAACATATTGTAAACATTATAAGACTTTACATCGTCTTCCTTGTTGTTCAAACACCTTAACCAGAAAATATCTAGACTCTAGAGACCAATCATGCAAACCAAATTTTAACAAGCTCTATGTAGTTCTTCATTAATAAGTGCAAGGTACATGATGCAAGAGCTTAAACATGATCTATATGAGCAAAACAATTGCCAAGTATCAAATTATTCAAGACTTTATACCAATTACCACATGCAGCATTTTCTGTTTCCAACCATATAACAATGAACAAAGAAGTTTCAACCTTCGCCATGAACATTAAGAGTAAAGCTAAGAACACATGTGTTCATATGAACAAGCGGAGCGTGTCTCTCTCCCACACAAGCATGAATTTATTCAAATAAAAAAACAAAAACAAAAACAAACAGACGCTCCAAGTAAAGTACATAAGATGTGACCGAACAAAAATATAGTTTCAAGAGAAGAAACCTGATAAATTGTCGATGAAGAAGGGGATGCCTTGGGCATCCCCAAGCTTAGATGCTTGAGTCTTCTTGAAATATGCAAGGATGAACCACGGGGGCATCCCCAAGCTTAGACTTTTCACTCTTCTTGATCATAGTATATCATCCTCCTCTCTTGACCCTTGAAAACTTCCTCCACACCAAACTCGAAACAAACTCATTAGAGGGTTAGTGCATAATCAAAATTTCACATGTTCAGAGGTAACACAATCATTCTTAACACTTCTGGACATTGCCCAAAGCTACTGGAAGTTAATGGAACAAAGAAATCCATCCAACACAGCAAAAGAGGCAATGCGAAATAAAAGGCAGAATCTGTCAAAATAGAACAGTCCGTAAAGACGAATTTTTTGGAGGCACTGGACTTGCTCAGATGAAAATGCTCAAATTGAATGAAAGTTGCGTACATATCTGAGGATCACGCACGTAAATTGGCAGATTTTTCTGAGTTACCTACAGAGAACCCTGCCCAAATTCGTGACAGCAGGAAATCTGTTTCTGCGCAGTAATCCAAATCTAGTATCAACCTTGCTATCAAAGACTTTACTTGGCACAACAATGCAATAAAATAAGATAAGGAGAGGTTGCTACAGTAGTAACAACTTCCAAGACTCAAATATAAAACAAAAGTGCTGTAGTAAAATAAACACATGGGTTATCTCCCAAGAAGTTCTTTCTTTATAGCCATTAAGATGGGCTCAGCAATTTTAATGATGCTCGCGCAAGAAATAAGAGTTGAAGCAAAAGAGAGCATCAAGAAGCAAATTCAAAACACATTTAAGCCTAACCCACTTCCTATGAAAAGGAATCTTGTAAATAAACAAATTCATGAAGCATAATGCAACAAGCATAGAAAGATAAAACAAGTGTAACTTCAAGATTCTCAACATAAAGAGGGGAAACTTAATATTATTAAGATGCATATAACCATGTTTCCCTCTCTTATAATAACTTTCAGTAGCATCATGAACAAATTCAACAATATAACTATCACATGAAACATTCTTATCATGAGCTACATGCATAAAATTATTACTCTCCACATAAGCATAATCAATTTTATTAGTTGTAGTGGGAGCAAATTCAACAAAGTAGCTATCATTATTATTCTCCACATCAAATATAGGAGGTATAGTATTATCATAATAAACTTTATCCTCCATAGTAGGCGGCACCAGAAGACCACTATCATTATAATCATCATATATGGGAGGCATATTGTTATCACCAGAATTTGACCGGATCAGAGGTGGGCCGCGATTAAAGATGGGCTTGAAGGATATACATGGAAGAAATACATGAATCGGCCTTATATGCAAAGTTTGGGCTAGTTTGCCCGTGTATCTGTAATATAGTAGGATACGTGTCGGTTAGATAGAGTTTGGCTCGTGCCCGGTTGGGATTATTCCCACGTTAGACAGTCTACGGACTATAAATATGTATCTAGGGTTTATGAAATAAACAACAATCACGTTCACCACAAACCAATCTAGGCGCATCGCCAACTCCCTTGTCTCGAGGGTTTCTTCCGGGTAAGCATCATGCTGCCTAGATCGCATCTTGCGATCTAGGCAGTACACGTTTATTCGCTGTTCATGCGTTGCTCGTGCTGAAGCCTTGTTGATGGCGAGCAACGTAGTTATCTTAGATGTGTTAGGGTTAGCATTGTTCATCGTATCATATGCTGTCGTCGTGCAACCCTTAGACGTCTAGCCGCCCTTACACCTATCTTAGGTGTAAGGGCGGCACCCCGCTTGATCATTATTTAGTAGATCCGATCCGTTATGATTGCTCCTTGTTCTTCAAGGATTAGTTTAATATCTGCATAGTTAGGCCTTACAAACGGGTTGAAGGATCCAGTGGCGCGTAGGGTGTAGTTTGCTAGCCCTAGACAGGATGTTCCGGGGATCAACTTCGTGTTGGTTTTTAGGCCTTGTCTAGGGTCGGTTTACGATCACCGTGCGTGGCCGCCAGGCTCAATCACGAGTAGGATGTTCCGATTATGTGGTGAAAACCCTAAATCGTAGTAGGTCGTTTTAGCTTTATATTGATCAAGCAGGACCACCATATATTCGTACACCTCGTACGGATCATGGGTGGATCGGCTCTTTGAGCCGATTCACAGTACAACCTGAGAGCCGATCGAGGCTCGTATTTAATGTTTACGTGTATGCCATGCAGGAAACTAAGCGAGGCACATCCATCACCTTCCTGACCAGGTATAGGTCAGGTGGCACGCCCTTGCACCAGCATCGGACGTGCGTGCCGAGTCTTTGCGGGCCGTCGCTCGGAGGGACCAGGGCCAGCCGCAGTCCTGGGAGCCTCCCGGCTCTACTGTGTTGCCCGTCGCTGCTCGCCGGTGGGTTTCTGGCCGCAACACATTCTGGCACGCCCGGTGGGACAGTCTTCGACATCAACTGCATCGCCATCTACATCTGAGATGGCGGAAGGCACTCCAGTCACGTACGAGGATCTGACCGAGGAGCTCAAGAAGAAGTATGACGAGGTCAAAGCAATCCTCGAAGCCGACGTCATCGGCTCTTTTCACAGAACCCGCTCACATGGCATCAGGTGGAAAGGGTTCTCACCTGAAGGCGCGCTCGATGGAGTGGACCTGTCCGCCCCGTCAGAAGAACGCACCAGGTCTCTGCGTCAGGAGATTAACTTCATGGTAGCTCATTCGCTACACCGCCATTCTGAGAGCCTGGTGAACACTTTGGAGCGTGTCGCTCTTCGGGTGATCCAGGAAATCATGAGGCATCAGTACTCTCCGTCAGGACCAGCTCTAGGGACTTACCAGGGAGAGGTGCCACTCCAGTCCCGTCCACCGCTGCCATTCGCGTTGGCAGCACCAGAAGTGCCGAATTCACCGTCATATGTCGTCTACAAGATCGGTGGTGACCCTAGTGACTACCAGTTCTTGCATGAGGCGCCTAAGGAGATCCCTCACGGATACACGTGCACATACGTGCCGCATCGCAGAATCGGGCACTCACAAACCAGATCTGCAACAGCAGGGGACTTCCGGAACAGCAGGAGGAACTTCGGGAACAGATCTTGAGAAGCAGACGTGGCTAGCTACGTATGCCACTCCGACAAACCTCCAGAGCTCAGCTCCTGCAGTTGGCTCAGAGCTGGAAAAGCAAGCATGGCTGGCTAAGTATGCCACTCCGGCGAATCTTCAGAGTTCGACTCCTGCAGCCAGCACCACGGATCAGATCAGTACAATCCTGAGAGACCAGTTCGGCATGGTGCCGAAAAGGAGGACAATCGGCTATTCCAAGCCGTACCCCAACGAGTACGAGTTGATCCCGCTACCACCCAAATATCGGCTCCCTGATTTCTCCAAGTTTAATGGATCAGATGGTTCCAGCTCCATCGAGCATGTGAGCCGATATTTGGCACAGCTGGGCACGATCTCAGCAGCAGATGATCTGCGTGTGAGGTTCTTCGCACGATCCCTCACAGGATCGGCTTTCGGGTGGTACACATCGCTACCACCGGACTCAATCCGGACTTGGAAGCGATTGGAAGAGCAGTTCCACATGCAGTATCACTCAGAGGCTTCCGAGGCTGGCATTGCCGATTTAGCACAAGTACGTCAGAAGCGCGGAGAAACAGTGTCAGAATACGTCCAGCACTTCAGGACCGTTAGGAACCGATGCTATTCGGCTCGTGTGACCGAAAAAGAAGCGATCGAGTTGGCGGTGGTGGGTCTCGCATCACCGATCAAGGACGTGGCCTCCCAAGCGGACTACCCTTCACCGGCGCACATGGTGCGAAGGCATCGGTATATGAACGGCGCCACCCAGATGTATACCAGGATAAATTCAAGCGTGCGGTGGTCCTGGTTGAGGCAGATGAAGACGAAGGCTCTGCGGGAGATCAAGAGGTAGCAGTGGCTGAATGGACTCGGGGGGCAAGCCCCGTGTCCTGCAAGTGGGTTAAGCCACAAGGTCCTCCAAGAGGGTTTGACTTCGACGTTACCAAAGCTGAGCAGATTTTCGACCTCTTACTTAAGGAGAAGCAGCTAAAGGTACCCGAAGGCCACAAGATCCCCACGGCGCAGGAGCTGAACGGAAAGCCATACTGCAAGTGGCATAACACGTCCACCCATGCCACCAACGACTGCAGGGTGTGGCGGCAGCAGGTCCAAATGGCGATAGAACAAGGGCGTCTAATTTTCAGCCAGTACGCCATGAAAGTTGACACACACCCCTTCCCCGCCGTTAACATGGTGGAGTGCACTTACCCTGGAGGGTGCCAGCCAGGATTCTCGTTCAACATCAACATGGTAGGACCTGGACACCACTCTGGTAAGGACGGAGACGAGGGCAGCTGCTCTCATAGCAAGGACACAGAGGAAGCCGTTCCACGCGATCGGCTCCGTCACGATGGCAAGCACTACATCACAGAGGGAGAAGTGAGGAATGTGAGATATCAGCGACCTCTCTCTGATCACCTCCTCAACAAGTATGTGAGTCAATATGACCAACGCCGACGACCCAACGACGATGATGAAAGAGATCGTCTGGCTAGGGATGCCAGGAGACATCGTCGGCATGATCGCGACGAGGAGAGATATGAGCGCCACGCCAAGGAAAAGTCAAGAGAGCAAGACGACGAGGATAGGCACTGGGACTGTCCCTTCTTCAGACACTGCTGGGATTCAGGAATGAGCCGATTGCCTACAATCGGCAACTGCCCAGAATGTAGACAGAAGAAGAAGGATGCAGCTAACGTGTCCGTGTTCAAACGTCTAGGGCCTCTCCCGCCTCGGAACAAGCACGCTGAGTCCTCTCGGGTGGAAGATCTCGAGGATTTGGAAGACGATGATGAAGAAGAAGAAGATAAGTACCACCGGCCAAGGTGGTGCCCTGATGGACTCAGCCGTTCCCAAAAGCGTAGGGTTCAGCGACTACGTGGTTTGGAGGAAGCCGAAAGGTTATACCTGCACACGTTGAGGAAGGCGCGGCCTGATCTGGCCGCTATAATTCAGCGAACCCTGGACGAAGAAGGTCGGCCACAAAGGAAAGAGTGGCGCCCCAGACAAAAGAAAGCCGATGATGAAACATCGGCTGGCACAAACATGGTGTTCATCCTTCCGACGGAGTTTAGTGCTCCATGATTAGACGAAGCACCTGTGGCACAACTTGACTGCGGCCCACGGCCAGTTATCTTTGAGAAGCCACGAGAGAGAAGCTACAGACATCTGAAGGCCCTGTACTTGCGAGGTTATATCAATGGGCAGCCTGTCAACAAGATGCTGGTGGACACCGGAGCGGCAGTCAACATTATGCCATACTCCATGCTACGTCGGTTGGGACGCTCTAGCTCGGATCTGATCAAGACCAACGTGACACTGAGCGATTTCAACGGCCAAGCATCTGACGCACAAGGTGTTCTGAACGTGGATCTGACCGTAGGGAGGAAAACCATCCCTACGACGTTCTTTATTGTCGATAGCAAGAGCACCTATGCTGTCCTGCTAGGAAGAGATTGGATCCACGCCAACTGTTGCATTCCATCCACGATGCACCAATGCTTAATACAGTGGGATGGAGATGAAGTCGAGGTCATCCATGCAGATGATTCGGCCAAGATTTCAACGGCTGGCATGAACGTTTGGGAGACAACAGGCCAAGAGCCACTCTCAGGCATCAATTTGGACGACTGCGAGCGCATCGACGTGACGAAGGACGGGGTTAGGCTGGTCTTATCCACCGGCCTGACCGTATAGCAAGAACAAACCTATGGACAAACGTGGCGAGGCCGATCCTTGGAACGGCCCCAAAGATCTATGGAGGAACATTGCAAAACCTTCATTGAGCGATTCAATCAACATGGAGGCCGATTCCAGCAATCGGCCAAAATTATCCTCACCATACGTTCTGCCTGTGTTCAACGTCGATCTAATGGGCAGCGGTTTTACGTCGGCTGATGAGCTGAAAAGTCAATATTAGTCCTAACGGAGCCGACGTTCAAATACAGTGCCTTGGCTAACTACAGAGCCGATATCCGCAGTTACCTGGCAGATTCGGCTCAGGGGGCACCTAATCAGATGAACATGTTTGATACATGTGCAGTAAAATATTGGGGGGCCGATAGAAAAATCGGCCAGTAAAAAAAAATTCTCATGGTATACAGCCGATGCACGGACATCGACTTTAGAGCTAAGAAACAAAGCCGATGCACAGCCATCGACTCTAGTACAATTACACAGGATCTACCCGCTGCGTGTTCAAGACGCGGATTTTCACCAAGTCGGTCTTCAGTTCAGCTTCGAGGCCTTCTGCTTCCTTGAGGGAGTGAACAATGAGAGCTTCCTCAGCTGCAATGAGCCGATTTTGGTGCCCGAACCTTCTCTTCGAGGACTTCCAACCCTTTGCGCCTGTTCAGCAGTACTGTCAGAAGCGTCAGTTTTGGCATGCAAGGCAGCCTTTTGGCTCATTAAGCCGTTGGCGTTTCGTCTACAATATGGGCTTTCAACGGAAGAAAAGGTGATCGATGGGGGCAAGTTTGGCTGGCTCTGCATGGTGGCTGTCTCAGAATTACCTGAGTTCAAAGCCCTTTGTCTGATCTGTGCATCCTCACCGCTATTCTCGCCTTGACTGAGGCTCGGGGGGCAGCTGGCCTGGTAGATGCTCTGTTTTTAGAAGCCGATTGGGGTGTCATCGGCTGGTCCTGCGTCGCAACCTTCTTCAAAAATGGTGAGTTCTTGCAGAAGAGGATCACTGGAGCTGGTGGGAGGAATTTAAGGGCTCTCTTGAAGGCAAGGGTCTTCCACATTATCCACCAGATCTCAAAGTCATCAGTCGAAGAGTTGAAGGATAGATTGTGAAGGACCGATGCGTTGCCATCGGCTCATTGAGCATTGGCTAAGTGAACAATCGGCAAAGTCAGTATGAGGGGAAATCGGCTAAATTAGCTTAAAGGAAATCGGCAAAATCAAATTGGGGGAAATTCTTCATTGATAAACAGGATTTCTTACATAAAGAGCTGATTGCTCTCAAAAGGAAGTACTAGCGGATACATTGCCCCATCTACTACTACTGATCCTATGCTAAGGGTCCTATCTACGGGCCGTCGCTGCCCTCGTCGTCGCCGTCGTCGCCGCTGTCGGCGCTACTCCCGGCGGGCTCGTTGTCGCTGCTGCAGTGGCTGCCGGCAGGGCCCTCGTTGTCCTCGTCCTCCTCGTCAGCGTCGTCGTCGTCGCTGTCGAAGTCGCTGAGGTTCCCCAGCCAGGGGCAGAAGCGCTTGGCCGGCGGTTCGTCGGAGGAGGCGTCGTCCTCCTCCTCCTTCTCCTCCTCCTCCTCCTCGGAGGAGGTGAAGTCATCCCAGGAGAAGCGATCGTCATCGCTCTCCTCCTCCGTTTCCCCATCGGCAAGGAAGCGGAGGTCACTTTCCCCGTCGGTCGAGGACTTGTCGTCCTCAGACCGGACGGAGAAATCGTGATTGGACTCCTCCCCGGCTTCGATGGCGCGGCGGATGTTGGCCGCATGGGCCTCCTCCGGGTCCCACTCCGGCGTCGGCTCGCGGGAGGAGGAGGATTGGGTGGAAAGACCCGATGAGGCAGAGGAGGAAGAAGACATGGTGGCGCAGGAGGGCTTTTGGAGTGCTAATGCGAAGGGGATGAAGAAGCAAACTGTTTGGAGCGGTTAAATAAAAGGGGATATAGTGGAGATTCAATGCCACAGCAGTTTCCGAGGAAGTGGTGCCCAACAAAAAAAAATTGACAGGTCACGCGGAGAAGTGGAAGAGGCAAGGCATCATGATGAAGGATACTGCGACGGTTCTGCTCTGCCACGGCATGACCCGATGAAGAAAAAGCAGAGTGATTTTGGAATTGTCATTTCCAAAACCAGGGGGGCATGTGTTATCACCAGAATTTGACCGGATCAGAGGTGGGCCGCGATTAAAGATGGGCTTGAAGGATATACATGGAAGAAATACATGAATCGGCCTTATATGCAAAGTTTGGGCTAGTTTGCCCGTGTATCTGTAATATAGTAGGATACGTGTCGGTTAGATAGAGTTTGGCTCGTGCCCGGTTGGGATTATTCCCACGTTAGAAAGTCTACGGACTATAAATATGTATCTAGGGTTTATGAAATAAACAACAATCACGTTCACCACAAACCAATCTAGGCGCATCGCCAACTCCCTTGTCTCGAGGGTTTCTTCCGGGTAAGCATCATGCTGCCTAGATCGCATCTTGCGATCTAGGCGATACACGTTATTCGCTGTTCATGCGTTGCTCGTCTTTGAAGCCTTGTTGATGGCGAGCAACGTAGTTATCTTAGATGTGTTAGGGTTAGCATTGTTCATCGTATCATATGCTGTCGTCGTGCAACCCTTAGACGTCTAGCCGCCCTTACACCTATCTTAGGTGTAAGGGCGGCACCCCGCTTGATCATTATTTAGTAGATCCGATCCGTTATGATTGCTCCTTGTTCTTCAAGGATTAGTTTAATATCTGCATAGTTAGGCCTTACAAACGGGTTGAAGGATCCAGTGGCGCGTAGGGTGTAGTTTGCTAGCCCTAGACAGGATGTTCCGGGGATCAACTTCGTGTTGGTTTTTAGGCCTTGTCTAGGGTCGGTTTACGATCACCGTGCGTGGCCGCCAGGCTCAATCACGAGTAGGATGTTTCGATTATGTGGTGAAAACCCTAAATTGTAGTAGGTCGTTTTAGCTTTATATTGATCAAGCAGGACCACCATATATTCGTACACCTCGTACGGATCATGGGTGGATCAGCTCTTTGAGCCGATTCACAGGACAACCTGAGAGCCGATCGAGGCTCGTATTTAATGTTTACGTGTATGCCATGCAGGAAACTAAGCGAGGCACATCCATCACCTTCCTGACCAGGTATAGGTCAGGTGGCACGCCCTTGCACCAGCATCGGACGTGCGTGCCGAGTCTTTGCGGGCCGTCGCTCGGAGGGACCAGGGCCAGCCGCAGTCCTGGGAGCCTCCCGGCTCTACTGTGTTGCCCGTCGCTGCTCGCCGGTGGGTTTCTGGCCGCAACACAAACCACAAACCAATCTAGGCGCATCGCCAACTCCCTTGTCTCGAGGGTTTCTTCCGGGTAAGCATCATGCTGCCTAGATACCCGGAGGGCTAAAGAGATCATTTTCATCAAAACCGACCTCCCCAAGCTTAGAACTTTCTATATCATTATCAACAAAGGTGTTCAAAGCGTTCATACTAATATTACTACTAGCATGCAAATAAGGTTCCATAGGTTTTTTAATTTTCGCATTAAACCATTCATGTCTTGACTCAGGAAATAGTTTAAAAAGCTCACAGATGTTTTCCATTATGCCTTACTAGTATTTAACAAGAAACAAAAAGATGCAACTGCAGGATCTAAAGGAAATAGCTTCGAGCACACACACAACGGCAACAGAAAAGTACTTAGTTACCTGGGACCGGAGTATGAGTGCCTTTTACCTTTCCTCCCCGGCAACGGCGCCAGAAAAGTGCTTGATGTCTACGGGTGCTTCTATTCTTGTAGACAGTGTTGGGCCTCCAAGAGCAGAGGTTTGTAGAACAGCAGCAAGTTTCCCTTAAGTGGATCACCCAAGGTTTATCGAACTCAGGGAGGAAGAGGTCAAAGATATCCCTCTCAAGCAACCCTGCAATCACGATACAAGAAGTCTCTTGTGTCCCCAACACACCTAATACACTTGTCAGATGTATAGGTGCACTAGTTCGGCGAAGAGATAGTGAAATACAAGTAGTATGAATGAATATGAGCAGTAGTAACAACGCCAGAAAAGTGCTTGCTGGCGTGCAGTTGATGGTAGTAATATTGCAGGAAGTAAAGATGCAGTAAAACAGTAAACAAGCGATGATTGCAATATTTGGAAACAAGGCCTAGGGATCATACTTTCACTAGTGGACACTCTCAACATTGATCACATAAATAAATAAGTTCTCTTCCTTTGTGCTACATATACTCTTGTTTGATAATGAACACCATTCGTCGTGTAGGGCTACAAGAGCACCTCAATGCCGGAGTTAACAAGCTCCACAACATTCGACATTCATATTTAAGTAACCTTTAGAGCATAATAGATCTTTGCAATTTAAACCGAGTACTAACATAGCATACACACTGTCACCTTTACACTATGAAGGGGGAATAAATCACATCAATACTATCATAGTAATAATTAACTCCATAACCTACAAGAGATTATGATCATAACCTACGCCAAGTACTACACGATGCACACACTGTCACCATTACACCGTGAAGGAGGAATAGACTACTTTAATAACATCACAAGAGTAGCACATAGACTAATAGTGATACAAAGCTCATATGAATCTCAATCATGTAAGGCAGCTCATGAGATCATTGTATTGAAGTACATAGGAGAGAGATTAACCACATAGCTACCGATACAACCCTTAGCCTCGAGGGAGAACTACTCCCTCCTCATGGGAGACAACAGCGTTGATGAAGATGGCGGTGGTGTCGATGGAGATGCCTTTCGGGGGCACTTCCCCGTCCCGGCGGCGTGCCGGAACAGAGACTCATGTCCCCCAGATCTTGGCTTCGCGATGGTGGCGGCTCTGGAAGGTTTCTCGTACCGTGGCTTTTCCGTATCGAAGAATTAGGTCAGGGAGCTTTAAATAGGCGAAGAGGCAGAGTCGGAAGGGTTACGGGGGCTCCTCACACTAGGGCGGCGCGACTGGCTCCTTGGCCGCGCCGCCCTACTGTCTGGTGGCCCTGTGGCCCCCCTCTGGTTCCTCTCGGGTGTTCTGGAAGCTTCGTGGAATTCTAAGATGCTGGGCGTTGATTTCGTCCAATTCCGAGAATATTTCCTTACTAGGATTTCTGAAACCAAAAACAGCAGAAAACAGGAACTGGCACTTCGGCATCTCGTCAATAGGATAGTTCCGGAAAACGCATCAAAACGATATAAAGTGTGAACAAAACATGTAGGTATTGTCATAAAACTAGCATGGAAGATAAGAAATTATAGATACGTTTGAGACGTATCAGACCCCAACCATTTGCCTCCTCCTCTGGCCGCCCCTCTCCTCCTCCATACGCTGCTCCGGCTTAGGCGAAGCCCTGCAGTTTTTCCTCCTCCACCACCACCACCACGCCGTCGTGCTACTGGGTTTTGGAGGAGATCTACCACACCTCCGCTGCCCACTGGAACAGGGAGAGGACGGGCTTCATCAACACCGTACGCGCGACCGAGTACGGAAGTGCTGCCGTATTGCAGCACCAGGGACGATCGTCTACACCAACAACGAGATTAATCTCGTAGGTTTTGGAATCTTCGAGGGTTAGTCTCATCTCCATCTCGTTGCTCCGAACTTGTAGATTAGATCTTGGGTGTTCCATAGATTAGATCTTGGATTTATTCGTCTTGCGGTAGGAAATTTTTTGTTTTCTATGCTACGAACCCCATCAGTGGTATCAGAGCCATGTCTATGCATAGATCTGTTGCACGAGTAGAACACAATGGTTTTGTGGGCATTGATGCTTTTGTTGCTTTAGTTTGTGTACTTTGCATCTTGAGGGATGGTGGGATGAAGCGGCCCGGGCTAACTTTACATGACCGCGTCTCATGAGACTTGCTCCACGCTTGACATGCAACTTGTATTGCATAAGTGGCTTTGCGGGTGTCTGTCTCTCCCACCATAGTGAAGATTCCAATTTGCACTTTCTATTGTCAACACTAGTATCACCGTTGTGGTTCATATTCGTAGGTAGATTGGATCTTACTCAAAAACCCTAAACCACGTAAAATATGCAAACCAAATTAGAGGCGTCTAGCTTGTTTTTGCAGGGTTTGGTGATGTGGTATGGCCATGATGTGATGATGATTATATTTGATGTATGAGATGTTCATTGTTGTATTATGGCAACCGGCAGGATCCTAATGGTTGTCTTTAATTTTTGTTAAAGACCTGCGTGTCTATTCATCATGTAATAGCTTTATTTCAAGTAGTTGTTATAGTAGCTATAAGTGATGGACAACCATGAAGCGGTGCCATGGACCTTGGTGCAATGCTGGTGATGATGGAGATCATGCTCATGTGCTTTGGAGATGGAGATCAAAAGCACAAGAAGAAAGGCCATATCATATCACATATTATGAATTGCATGTGATGTTAATCCTTTATGCATCTTATCTTGCTTAGATCGCGACAGTAGCATTATAAGATGATCCCTCACATTAATATCAAGATAATAAAGTGTTCTCCCCTCGTATGCACCGTTGCTACAGTTCGTCGTCTCGAAACATCTCTTGATGATTGGATGTGATAGATTCTACGTTCACATACAACGGGTGTAAGCCATGTTGCACACGCGGAAATACTTGGGTTTGCTTGACGAGCCTAGCATGTACAGACATGGCCTCGGGACAACGGAAACCGAAAGGTTGAACACGAGTCATATGGAAGATATGATAAACATGTTGATGTTCACTGATACGTCTCCAACATATCTATAATTTCTTATGTTCCATGCTAGTTTTATGACAATACCTACATGTTTTGCTCATACTTTATATCATTTTTATGCATTTTCCAGGACTAACCTATTAACAAGATGCCGAAGCGCCAGGCCTGTTTTCTGCTATTTTTGGTTTCAGAAATTCTACACAGGAAATATTCTCGGAATTGGACCCCACGAAGAGAGAAGTCAATATTTTACCGAGACGGACCCAGAGAGCCAGAGAAGGGCCAGAGGGGGGTCAAGGGGCCCCCACACCATAGGGGGCGCGGGCCCACCCCTCGCCTCGCCACCAGGTGGGGAGGGCACCCTGGGGCCCCTCCGAGGCTGCCCTTCCGCCTATATATTCTCCCAGATGCGAAAACCCTAAAGGCACCAGTCATATTCCACGAAAAGTTACGTAGCCGCCGCCATCGCGAAGCCAAGTTCGGGGGACAGAAGTCTCTGTTCCGGCACGCCGCCGGGACGGGGGAAGTGCCCCCGGAATCCATCTCCATCGACTCCATCGCCATCTTCATCGCCGTTGCTGTCTCCCATGGTGAGGAGGGAGTAGTTCTCCCCCGAGGCTGAGGGCTCTACCGGTAGCTATGTGGTTCACCTCTCTCTCCCATTGTGTGATCTTTATGTGATCATGAGCTTTGTGATCTAGTTGAATATGTAGATGTTACTCTTGTCTATTATGCACTCTAGAGGTTACTTTAATATGAACTCCAGAGTTACTCTCGATGGTGTGATGGTGACAGTATGCGCATCGTGTGTGATTCCTTTATGACGTTGTGGAGCTTGTTTACTCCGGCTTGAGGTGTGCTTTTGTAGCCCTACACAATGAATGGTGTTTGTCATCCAACAAGAGAGTGTTTGAGAGTAGCATTTATTTATTCAATTATGTGATCATTGTTGAGAGTGTCCACTAGTGAAAGTATGATCCCTAGGCCTTGTTTCTAAGCATTGAAACACCGCTTCCAACAAGTTCTGCTACATGTTTGCTTGCTTCCATTTTTATTTCAGATTGCAATTACTACTTATAATCATCCATATTACTTGTATTTCACTATCTCTTCGCTGAACTAGTGCACCTATACATCTGACAAGTGTATTAGGTGTGTTGGGGACACAAGAGACTTCTTGTATCTTAATTGCAGGGTTGCTTGAGAGGGATATCTTTGACCTCTACCTCCCTGAGTTCGATAAACCTTGGGTGATCCACTTAAGGGAAACTTGCTGCTGTTCTACAAACCTCTGCTCTTGGAGGCCCAACACTGTCTACAGGAATAGAAGCGTGCGTAGACATCAAGCTATTTTCTGGCGCCGTTGCCGGGGAGGTAAGGTAAAAGGTATTCACATCCTCCAACTACTAAGCAATTTCCTAGCACTGTTGCCGGTGTGTGAGTGCTCGAAGCTATTTCCTTTAGATTCTGCAATTATATCTTTTTGTTTCTTGTTTTTATTTCACTAGTTAGGCTTAATGGAAAACAACAAAAATATTAGAGATCTTTATAGTATTTATCTTGAGTTAGGACATGAGGTGTTTGAAGAGAAAATTAAAAAACCTATGGAACTTTATATGCATGCTAATGACAATGTTATTAGTATGAATGCTTTGAACACCATTGTTGCTAATGCTATGGAAAATTCTAAGCTTGGGGAAGCTGGTTTTGAGGAGAATGATATTTTTAGTCCCCCAAGCATGGAGGAGAAAATTTACTTTGATGATACTTTACCTCCTATATATGATGATTACAATGATGACTATTGATGCGCGTGAGACACACGTCCGTTGGGAACCCCAAGAGGAAGGTGTGATGTGCACAGCAGTAAGTTTTCCCTCAGAAAGAAACCAAGGTTTATCGAACCAGTAGGAGCCAAGAAGCACGTTGAAGGTTGTTGGTGGCGGAGTGTAGTGCGGCGCAACACCAGGGATTCCGGCGCCAACGTGGAACCTGCACAACACAATCACAGTACTTTGCCCCAACGTAACAGTGAGGTTGTCAATCTCACCGGCTTGCTGTAAACAAAGGATTAGATGTATAGTGTGGATGATGATTGTTTGCGAAGAACAGTAAAGAACAATTGCAGTAGATTGTATTTCAGATGTAAAGAATAGGACCGGGGTCCACAGTTCACTAGTGGTGTCTCTCCCATAAGATAAACAGATGTTGGGTGAACAAATTACAGTTGGGCAATTGACAAATAAAGAAGGCATAACAATGCACATACATATATCATGATGAGTACTATGAGATTTAATCGGGGCATTACGACAAAGTACATAGACCGCTATCCAGCATGCATCTATGCCTAAAAAGTCCACTTTCAGGTTATCATCCGAACCCCTTCCGGTATTAAGTTGCAAGCAACAGACAATTGCATTAAGTATGGTGCGTAATGTAATCAACACAAATATCCTTAGACAAAGCATCGATGTTTTATCCCTAGTGGCAACAGCACATCCACAACCTTAGAACTTTCTGTCACTGTCCCAGATTTAATGGAGTCATGAACCCACTATCGAGCATAAATACTCCCTCTTGGAGTCACAAGTATCAACTTGGCCAGAGCCTCTACTAGCAACAGAGAGCATGCAAGAACATAAATAACATATATGATAGATTGATAATCAACTTGACATAGTATTCAATATTCATCGGATCCCAACAAACACAACATGTAGCATTACAAATAGATGATCTTGATCATGATAGGCAGCTCACAAGATCTAACATGATAGCACAATGAGGAGAAGACGACCATCTAGCTACTGCTATGGACCCATAGTCCAGGGGTGGACTACTCACACATCAATCCGGAGGCGATCATGGCGATGAAGAGACCTCCGGGAGATGATTCCCCTCTCCGGCAGGGTGCCGGAGGCGATCTCCTGAATCCCCTGATATGGGATTGGCGGCGGCTGCGTCTCTGGAAGGTTTTCCGTATCGTGGCTCTCTGTACTGGGGGTTTCACGACGAAGACTATATGTAGGCGAAAGGGTAGGTTAGGGGGCGTCACGGGGGACCCACACAACAGGGCCGCGCGGCCAGGGCCCAGGCCACGCCGCCCTGGCGTGTCGTCGCCCCGTGGCCCCACTTTGTTTCCTCTTCGGACTTCTGGAAGCTTCGTGGAAAAATAGGACCCTGGGCGTTGATTTCGTCCAATTCCGAGAATATTTCCTTACTAGGATTTCTGAAACCAAAAACAGCAGAAAACAGCACCTGGCTCTTCGGCATCTCGTCAATAGGTTAGTGCCAGAAAATGCATAATAATGACATATAATGTGTATAAAACATGTGAGTATCATCATAAAAGTAGCATGGAACACAAGAAATTATAGATATGTTTGGGACGTATCAAGCATCCCCAAGCTTAGTTCCTACTCGCCCTCGAGTAGGTAAACGATAACAAAGATAATTTCTGAAGTGACATGCTTTCATAATCTTGATCATACTATTGTAAGTATATGAGATGAATGCAGCGATTCGAAGCAATGATGAAGATAATGAGTAAACAAATGAATCATATAGCAAGGACTTTTCATGAATAATATTTTCAAGACAAGCATCAATAAGACTTGCATAAGAGTTACTCATAAAGCAATAAATTCTTAGTAAAGGCATTGAAGCAACACAAAGGAAGATATAAGTTTCAGCGGTTGCTTTCAACTTCAATATGTATATCTCATGGATAATTGTCAACGCAAAGTAATATAACAAGTGCAATAGGTAAACATGTAAGAATCAATGCACATAGTTGATACAAGTGTTTGCTTCTGGGATAGAAAGAATAGGTAAACTGACTCAACAATAAAGTAGAAGATAGGCCCTTCGCAGAGGGAAGCATGGATTACTATTTTTGTGCTAGAGATTTTCATTTTGAAAACAAGAAACAATTTTGTCAACGGTAGTAATAAAGCATATGTGTTATGTATAAGATATCCTATAAGTTGCAAGCCTCATGCATAGTATACTAATAGTGCTCGCACCTTGTCCTAATTAGCTTGGATTAACACGGATTATCATTTCATAGCATATGTTTCAACCAAGTGTCACAAAGGGGTACCTCTATGCCGCCTGTACAGAGGTCTAAGGAGAAAGCTCGCATTGGATTTCTCGGTTTTGATTATTCTCAACTTAGACATCCATAACAGGACAACATAGACAACAGATAATGGACTCCTCTTTAATGCATAAGCATTCAACAACAGTTAATTTTCTCATAAGAGATTGAGGATTAATTGTCCAAACTGAAACTTCCACCATGAATCATGGCTTTAGTTAGCGGCCCAATGTTCTTCTCTAACAGTATGCATACTCAAACCATTTGATCATGAAAATCGCCCTTACTTCAGATAAGACGAACATGCATAGCAACTCACATGATATTCAACAAAGGTAAAAGTTTAAGGCGTCCCCAGAAACATGGTTACCGCTCAACAAGCAACTTATTAAGAAATAAGACACATAAGTACATATTCTTCACCACAATAGTTTTTAAGGCTATTTGTCCCATGAGCTATATATTGCAAAGGCAAAGAATAGAAATTTAAAGGTAGCACTCAAGTAATATACTTTGGAATGGCAGAGAAATGCCATGTGGTAGGTAGGTATGGTGGACACAAATGGCATAGTATTTGGCTCAAGGATTTGGATGCACGAGAAGAATTCCTCTCAATACAAGGCTAGGCTAGCAAGGTTGTTTGAAGCAAACTCGAGTATGAAAGGTGCAGCAAAACTCACATATGAACATATTGTAGGTATTATAAGACTTTACATTGTCTCCTTGTTGTTCAAACACCTTAACTAGAAAATATCTAGACTCTAGAGATCAATCATGCAAACCAAATTTTAACAAGCTCTATGTAGTTATTCATTAATGGGTACAAAGTACATGATGCAAGAGCTTAAACATGATCTATATGAGCACAACAATTTCCAAGTATCACATTATTCAAGACATTATACCATTTACCACATGCGGCATTTTCCGTTTCCAACCATATATCAATGAACGAAGTAGTTCAACCTTCGCAATGAACATTAAGAATAAAGCTAAGAACACATGTGTTCATACGAAACAGCGGAGCGTGTCTCTCTCCCAAACAAAGAATGCTAGGATCCGATCTTATTCAAACAAAACAAAAATAAAAACAAATAGACGCTCCAAGCAAAGCACATAAGATGTGACGGAATAAAAATATAGTTTCACTAGAGGTGACCTGATAAGTTGTCGATGAAGAAGGGATGCCTTGGGCATCCCCAAGCTTAGACGCTTGGGTCTTCTTAAAATATGCAGGGATGAACCATGGGGGCATCCCCAAGCTTAAACTCTTCACTCTTCTTGATCATATTGTATCATCCTCCTCTCTTGACCCTTGAAAACTTCCTCCACACCAAACTTAAAACAAACTCATTAGAGGGTCAGTGCATAATTCATATATTCAGAGGTGACATAATCATTCTTAACACTTCTGGACATTGCACAAAGCTACTGAAAGTTAATGGAACAAAGAAATCCATCAAACATAGCAAAACAGGCAATGCGAAATAAAAGGCAGAATCTGTCAAAACAGAACAGTCCGTAAAGACGAATTTTTTAGAGGCACCAGACTTGCTCAGATGAAAATTCCCAAATTGAATGAAAGTTGCGTACATATCTGAGGATCACGCACGTAAATTGGCAGATTTTTCTGAGTTAGCTACAGAGAACCATACCCAAATTCGTGATAGCAAGAAATCTGTTTCTGCGCAGTAATCCAAATCTAGTATTGACTTTACTATCAAAGACTTTACTTGGCACAACAATGCAATAAAATAAAGATAAGGAGAGGTTGCTACAGTAGTAACAACTTCCAAGACTCAAATATAAAACAAAAGTGCAGAAGTAAAATAATGGGTTGTCTCCCATAAGCGCTTTTCTTTAACGCCTTTCAGCTAGGCGCAGAAAGTGTGAATCAAGTGTTATCAAGAGATGAAGCATCGACATCATAATTTGTTCTAATAATAGAATCATAAGGTAACTTCATTCTCTTTCTAGGGAAGTGTTCCATACCTTTCTTGAGAGGAATTTGATATTTAAGATTACCTTCCTTCATATCAATGGTAGCACCAACAGTTCGAAGAAAAGGTCTTCCCAATATAATGGGACAAGATGCATTGCATTCAATATCCAAGACAACAAAATCAACGGGGACAAGGTTATTGTTAACCATAATACGAACATTATCAATCCTCCCCCAAAGGTTTCTTTATAGCATTATCAACAAGATTAACATCCAAATAATAATTTTTCAATGGTGGCAAGTCAAGCATATCATATATTTTCTTAGGCATAACAGAAATACTTGCACCAAGATCACATAAAGCATTACAATCAAAATCATTGACCCTCATCTTAATGATGGGCTCCCAACCATCTTCTAACTTCCTAGGAATAGAAGTTTCAAGTTTTAGTTTATCTTCTCTAGCTTTTATGAGAGCATTTGTAATATGTTTTGTAAAGGCCAAATTTATAGCACTAGCATTGGGACTTTTAGCAAGTTTTTGTAAGAACTTTATAACTTAAGAGATGTGACAATCATCAAAGTCTAAATCATTATGACCTACAGCAATGGGATCATTGTCCCTAATGTTGGAAAAAATTCAGCAGTTTTATCACAAGCAGTTTCAGCAGTTTTAGCAGTTTCAGGCAATTTTGCACGCTTTGCACCAGGAGTAGAAACATTGCCAACACCAATTATTTTACCATTGATAGTAGGAGGTTTAGCAACATGTGAATCATTATCATTACTAGTGGTGGTAATAGTCCAAACTTTAGCTACATTATTCTCTTTAGCAAGTTTTTCATTTTCTTCTCTTTCCCACCTAGCATGCAATTCAGCCATCAATCTTATATTCTCATTAATTCTAACTTGGATGGAATTTGCTGTAGTAACAATCTTATTTTAATTATCCTTATTAGGCATAACTTTCAATTTTAAAAGATCAACATCAAAAGCAAGTTTATCAACCTTAGAAGCAAGAATATCAATTTTATCAAGCTTTTCCTCAACAGATTTGTTAAAAGCAGTTTGTGTACTAATAAATTCTTTAAGCATGGATTCAAGACCAGGGGGTACACTCCTATTATTGTTGTAAGAATTCCAATAAGAATTACCATAACCATTGCTATTAGCAGCAGGATATGGCCTATAGTTGTTACCAGAATTATTCTTATAAGCATTGTTGTTGAAATTATTATTTTTAATGAAATTCACATCAACATGTTCTGCTTGGGCAACCAATGAAGCTAAAGGAACATTATTAGGATCAACATTAGATCTACCATTCACAAGCATAGACATAATCACATCAATCTTATCACTCAAGGAGGAGGTTTCTTCAACAGAATTTACCTTCTTACCTTGTGGAGCTCTTTCCGTGTGCCATTCAGAGTAATTTATCATCATATCATCAAGAAGCTTTGTTGCCGCCCCCAAAGTGATGGACATAAAGGTACCTCCAGCAGCTGAATCCAATAGGTTCCGCGAAGAAAAATTCAATCCTGCGTAGAAGGTTTGGATGATCATCCAAGTAGTTAGTCCATGTGTTGGGCAATTCTTTACCAAAGATTTCATTCTCTCCCATGCTTGAGCAACATGTTCATTATCTAATTGCTTAAAATCCATTATGCTACTTCTCAAAGATATAATTTTAGCAGGAGGATAATATCTACCAATAAAAGCATCCTTACATTTAGTCCATGAATCAATACTATTCTTAGGCAAAGATAGCAACCAATCTTTAGCTCTTCCTCTTAAGGAGAAAGGAAACAATTTCAATTTTATAATATCACCATCTACATCCTTATACTTTTGCATTTCACATAATTCAACAAAATTATTAAGATGGGCAGCAGCATCATCAGAACTAACACCAGAAAATTGCTCTCTCATAACAAGATTCAGTAAAGCAGGTTTAATTTCAAAGAATTCTGCTGTAGTAGCAGGTGGAGCAATAGGTGTGCATAAGAAATCATTATTATTAGTGTTTGTGAAGTCACACAACTTAGTGTTTTTAGGAGTATTCATTTTAGCAATAGTAAATAAAGCAAACTAGATAAAGTAAATGCAAGTAACTAATTTTTTTGTGTTTTTAATATAGAGAACGCAAACAAGATAGTAAATAAAGTAAAGCTAGCAACTAATTTTTTTGTGTTTTGTTTTAGTGCAGCAAACAAAGTAGTAAATAAAGTAAAGCAAGACAAAAACAAAGTAAAGAGATTGGAAGTGGAGACTCCCCTTGCAGCGTGTCTTGATCTCCCCGGCAACGGCGCCAGAAAACAGTCTGCTGGCGTGCAGTTGACGTGGGAGATAGACATCTTTGTGGTGTAACTTTTCTTCAGGTCCCCGGCAACGGCGCCAGAAAACAGTCTTGATGCGCGTGAGACACACGTCCGTTGGGAACCCCAAGAGGAAGGTGTGATGTGCACAGCAGTAAGTTTTCCCTCAGAAAGAAACCAAGGTTTATCGAACCATTAGGAGCCAAGAAGCACGTTGAAGGTTGTTGGTGGCGGAGTGTAGTGCGACGCAACACCAGGGATTCCGGCTCCAACGTGGAACCTGCACAACACAATCACAGTACTTTGCCCCAACGTAACAGTGAGGTTGTCAATCTCACCGGCTTGCTGTAAACAAAGGATTAGATGTATAGTGTGGATGATGATGATTGTTTGCGAAGAACAGTAAAGAACAATTGCAGTAGATTGTATTTCAGATGTAAAGAATAGGACCGGGGTCCACAGTTCACTAGTGGTGTCTCTCCCATAAGATAAACAGATGTTGGGTGAACAAACTATAGTTGGGCAATTGACAAATAAAGAAGGCATAACAATGCACATACATATATCATGATGAGTACTATGAGATTTAATCAGGGCATTACGATAAAGTACATATACCGCTATCCAGCATGCATCTATGCCTAAAAAGTGCACCTTCAGGTTATCATCCGAACCCCTTCCAGTATTAAGTTGCAAGCAACAGACAATTGCATTAAGTATGGTGCGTAATGTAATCAACACAAATATCCTTAGACAAAGCATCGATGTTTTATCCCTAGTAGCAACAGCACATCCACAACCTTAGAACTTTCTGTCACTGTCCCAGATTTAATGGAGGCATGAACCCACTATCGAGCATAAATACTCCCTCTTGGAGTCACAAGTATCAACTTGGCCAGAGCCTCTACTAGCAACGGAGAGCATGCAAGAACATAAATAACATATATGATAGATTGATAATCAACTTGACATAGTATTCAATATTTATCGGATCCCAACAAACACAACATGTAGCATTACAAATAGATGATCTTGATCATGATAGGCAGCTCACAAGATCTAACATGATAGCACAATGAGGAGAAGACGACCATCTAGCTACTGCTATGGACCCATAGTCCAGGGGTGGACTTTTCACACATCGATCCGGAGGTGATCATGGCGATGAAGAGACCTCCGGGAGATGATTCCCCTCTCCGGCAGGGTGCCGGAGGCGATCTCCTGAATCCCCCGAGATGGGATTGGCGGCGGTTGCGTCTCTAGAAGGTTTTCCGTATCGTGGCTCTCGGTACTGGGGGTTTCGCGACGAAGACTATATGTAGGCGAAAGGGTAGGTCAGGGGGCGTCACGGGGGACCCACACAATAGGGCCGCGCGGCCAGGGCCCAGGCCGCGCCGCGCTGGCGTGTCGTCGCCCCGTGGCCCCACTTCGTTTCCTCTTCGGACTTCTGGAAGCTTCGTGGAAAAATAGGACCCTGGGCGTTGATTTCGTCCAATTCCGAGAATATTTCCTTACTAGGATTTCTGAAACCAAAAACAGCAGAAAACAACAACTGGCTCTTCGGCATCTCGTCAATAGGTTAGTGCCGGAAAATGCATAATAATGACATATAATGTGTATAAAACATGTGAGTATCATCATAAAAGTAGCATGGAACACAAGAAATTATAGATACGTTTGGGACGTATCAACTATCATATTTTCAGTCCACCTACTATTGAGGAGAAAATTAATTATGATTACAATATGCCTCCTATATATGATGATTATGGTGATGAGAATAATAATGATAGCTATCTTATTGAATTTGCTCCCACTACAATTAATAGTAATGACTATGCTTATGTGGAGAGTAATAATTTTATGCATGTAGCTCATGATAAGAATGTTTCATGTGATAGTTCTATTGTTGAGTTTGTTCATGATGCTACTGAAAATCTTTATGAGAGAGGACAATATGGTTGTAAGGATTTTCATGTTACTAAAACACCTCTCTTTTTGCTTAAAATCTTGAAGTTGCGCTTGTCTTGTTTTCCTATGCTTATTGCATTATGCTTACATGACTTGTTTATTTACAAGATTCCTTTTCATAGGAAGTGGGTTAGACTTAAAAGTGTTTCTTATTTGCTTTTGATGCTCTCTTTTGCTTCAACTCTTATTTCTTGCGAGAGCATCATTAAAATTACTGAGCCCATCTTAATGGCTATAAAGAAAGCACTTCTTGGAACATAACCCATGTTTTTATTTTGCTACTGTTTTGTTGTGTCTTGGAAGTTGTTACTACTGTAGCAACCTCTCCTTATAATGTTTATTTCGTTTTTGTGCCAAGTAAAGTCTTTGATAGAAAGTTGATACTAGATGTGGATTTCTGCGCAGGAACAGATTTTTAGCTGTCACGAATTTGCGTTTTTCTCTCTGTAGAAAACTCGTAAAATGCTGAAAAAAATCATGAGTAATCCTCAGACATGTACGCAATTTTCATTCAACTAGAGCTTTTCCATCTGAGCATGCTAAGTGCCTTGAAAAAATTCGTCTTTACGGACTGTTCTGTTTTGACAGATTCTGCCTTTTATTTCGCATTGCCTCTTTTACTGTGTTTGAGTGGATTTCTTTGCTGCATTAAATTTAAGTAACCTTGGGTAATGTCCAGAAGTGTTGGGAATGATTGTGTCCTTGCTGAACATGTGAATTTTTGATTATGCACTAACCCTGTAATGAGATTGCTTTGAGTTTGGTGTGAAGGAAGTTTTCAAGGATCAAGAGAGGAGGATGATATAATATGATCAAGAAGAGTGAAAAGTCTAAGCGTGGGGATGACCCCATGGTTCATCCCTGCATATTTCAAGAAGACTCAAGCGTCTAAGCTTGGGGATGCCCAAGGCATCCCCTTCTTCATCAATAACTTATCAGGTCACCTCTAGTGAAACTATATTTTAATTCCGTCACATCTTATGTGCTTTACTTGGAGCGTCTGTGTGCTTTTATTTTTGTTTTGTTATCTTAGTTCTATGAATAAATTGGATCCTATCTATCTTGTTTGGGAGAGAGACACGCTCCACTTTTTCATTTGAATACTCCTATTCTTCACTTATATTTGTTGAGTATTCAGTTTTCGCACTGTGTAGCTTCTAGCTCTTGGTTTTCATGTATCTCTTGTTCAGAGCTATTAGTTATTTTATAGAAAATACTCTCTTACTTCACTTATATTTGTTTTGAGAGTTTCTTGCTATTTGGTTGGAAACAGAAAATGCTTCATGTGGTAGTTGGTATATTGTCTTGAATAATTTGATGCTTGGCAATTGTTTTGAGCTCTCAAGTAGATCATGTTTAAGCTCTTGCATCATGTAGTTTAAACCTATTAGTGGAGAACTACTGTAGAGCTTGTTGAAATTTGGTTTGCATGATTGGTCTCTCTAAGGTCTAGATATTTTCTGGTAAAAGTGTTTGAGCAACAAGGAAGACAGTGTAGAGAGTCTTATAATGCTTGCAATATGTTCTTATGTATGTTTTGTTGTACCGGTTTATACTTGTGTTGCTTCAAACAACCTTGCTAGCCAAAGCCTTGTACTGAGAGGGAATGCTTCTCGTGCATCCAAAACCTTAAAACCAAACCTATGACATGTGTGTCCACCATAACTACCTACTATGTGGTATTTAGCGCCACTCCAAGTAAATACTTCATGTGCTACCTTTAAACAATTCAAAAGAAGTTATTATCTCTTATTTGTGTCAATGTTTTATAGCTCATGAGGAAGTATGTGGTGTTTTATCTTTCAATCTTGTTGGGCGGACTTTCACCAATGGACTAGTGGCATACACATCCGCTTATCCAATAATTTTGCAAAAAGAGCTGGCAACGGGGTTCCCAGCCCCAATTAATTAACCTTCACTAATAATTCTCTTCACATGTTTTGCCCTGATTCATCAGTAAGCAACTTAATTTTGCAAATAGACACTCCTCCATGGTATGTGAAATGTTGGAAGGCACCCGAGGATTCGGTTAGCCATGGCTTGTGAAAGAAAAAGGTTGGGAGGAGTGTCATCCATAAATAAAACTAAAGTACATGTGTAAACAAAAGAGAAGAGGGATGATCTACCTTGCTGGTAGAGACAACGTCCTTCATGGGAGCCGCTCTTTGAAAGTCTGTTTGACAAGGTGGTTAGAGTGCCCACTACCATTCGTTGACAACAACAAACACCTCTCAAAACTTTACTTTTATGCTCTCTATACGATTTCAAAACTTGAAAAGCTCTAGCACATGATTTAATCCCTGTTTCCCTCTGCGAAGGGCCTTTCTTTTACTTTATGTTGAGTCAGTTTACCTACTTCTTTCTATCTTAGAAGCAAACACTTGTATCAACTGTGTTCACTGATTCTTACATGCTTGCTTATTGCACTCATCATATTACTTTGTGTTGACAATTATCCATGAGATATACATGTTGAAAGTTGAAAGCAATTGCTGAAACTTAAACCTTCCTTTGTGTTGCTTCAAAATCTTTTATTAAGAATCTATTGCTTTATGAGTTAACTCCTATGCAAGACTTTTTGATGCTTGTCTTGAAAGTACTATTCATGAAAAGTTTTTGCTATATGATTCAGTTGTTTAGTCATTATCTTCTTGTTAGCAAACTATAGACCATTGCTTTGAGTCACTTCATTCATCTCATATGCTTTACAATAGTATTGATCAAGATTATGTTGGTAGCATGTCAATTCAGAAATTATTCTTTTTATCGTTTACCTACTCGAGGGTGAGTAGGAACTAAGCTTGGGGATGCTTGATACGTCTCCAACGTATCTATAATTTCTTATGTTCCATGCTAGTTTTATGACAATACCTACATGTTTTGCTCATACTTTATATCATTTTTATGCATTTTTCGGGACTAACATATTAACAAGATGCCGAAGCGCCAGTTCCTGTTTTCTGCTGTTTTTGGTTTCAGAAATTCTACACAGGAAATATTCTCGGAATTGGACCCCACGAAGACAGAAGTCAATATTTTACCGAGACGGACCCAGAGAGCCAGAAAAGGGCCAGAGGGGGGGCCAAGGGCCCCCCACACCATAGGGGGGCGCGGGCCCACCCCTGGCCACGCCACCAGGTGGGGAGGGCACCATGGGGCCCCTCCGAGGCCGCCCTTCCGCCTATATATTCTCCCAGATGCGAAAATCCTAAAGGCACCAGTCATATTCCATGAAAAGTTACGTAGCCGCCGCCATCGCGAAGCCAAGTTCGGGGGACAGAAGTCTCTGTTCCGGCACGCCGCCGGGACGGGGAAGTGCCCCCGGAATCCATCTCCATCGACTCCATCGCCATCTTCATCACCGTTGCTGTCTCCCATGATGAGGAGGGAGTAGTTCTCCCCCGAGGCTGAGGGCTCTACCGGTAGCTATGTGGTTCATCTCTCTCTCCCATGGTGTGATCTTTATGTGATCATGAGCTTTGTGATCTAGTTGAATATGTAGATGTTACTCTTGTCTATTATGCACTCTAGAGGTTACTTTAATATGAACTCCGGAGTTACTCTCCGCGGTGTGATGGTGATAGTGTGCGCATCGTGTGTGATTCCTTTATGACGTTGTGGAGCTTGTTTACTCCGGCTTGAGGTGTGCTTTTGTAGCCCTACACAATGAATGGTGTTTGTCATCCAACAAGAGAGTGTTTGAGAGTAGCATTTATTTATTCAATTATGTGATCATTGTTGAGAGTGTCCACTAGTGAAAGTATGATCCCTAGGCCTTGTTTCTAAGCATTGAAACACCGCTTCCAACAAGTTCCGCTACATGTTCGCTTGCTGCCATTTTTATTTCAGATTGCAATTACTACTTATAATCATCCATATTACTTGTATTTCACTATCTCTTCGCCGAACTAGTGCACCTATACATCTGACAAGTGTATTAGGTGTGTTGGGGACACAAGAGACTTCTTGTATCTTAATTGCAGGGTTGCTTGAGAGGGATATCTTTGACCTCTACCTCCCTGAGTTCGATAAACCTTGGGTGATCCACTTAAGGGAAACTTGTTGCTGTTCTACAAACCTCTGCTCTTGGAGACCCAACACTGTCTACAGGAATAGAAGCGTGCGTAGACATCATTCACCATTGAAGCTACATCATCTCACGTGATGATCGGTTTTGGTGTAGTGGATATGGATCGTGTGACACTTAACAACTATGAGGGATGTTGTATTAAGTGGGAGTTCATTAGTAATTAGATTAAAACATGAACTAATTATCATGAATATAGTCTGAATAGTATTTTGAATTAAATTTGTAGAATTGGCATCCGTTATCTACCATGCGCTAGTCTTGCGTTTGAGATAGAAATACTATTAAGTCTGACAAGTAACTTTACAGACTGGTACCGTATTGTTAAAGAATCAAGATATGATTAAGTCCTAATGCAAACGTTTAGTAAACCTCACATTGATGATTCAAAGAGCAATGGTTTCAATTAGTACCAAATCATCTTTTCTCCGTGAAACTTGAAGTTCAAATCCGTTTGAAAAGTAAGGAGTTGGAAATTTTGTTTTCAGAAATAAGCAAGGTATGAGATATGTGTGATATCTAAGACCCTATTGCAAGATGATAGAATATAATCTAGTGAGACTGCATAAACTCATAAGTTTTATGGGAATGTACGAAGGTTGAAGACGCTAGGCGTCCCAATCCTCCAACTAGTTGGGCACTAACGATATTCGCATATCCATGAAATGATCGTCCTTAGTATGCACCGTTGCTAAGACTCGTCGTTTCGAAGCATCACGTGATGATCGGGTGTTATAGGTTCTACGTGTGCATACAACGGGCGCAAGCCAGATTTGCACATGCGAACACTGAGGTTAAACTTTACGAGCCTAGCATGTACAGACATGGTCTCGAAAAGTCATCATGATATGATGGATAAAATTAGGAGTGAAATTGTTCATCATATTACAAAGTTACTAATAGTGAAATTTGGAACACTTGTCATATGATGATCAACTTCAAGGTAAGAACCTCAAGGTTATTGGTATTTGACCAATGGACCTAGAAGTTATTGAAGGTAAAGTGTTTTCTAAGAATGAGGAAAGCTAAAAGAGAAACTACAAAAGATATTTTGGCAGAAAGAAAGAAAAGACTAGAAAGTCTAGCTCAGGTGTATATAGATGATATACTACATGTTATGAATGTATTCCTAGTTTGGTCACACAATGAAATTCTTGGGTATTTGTACCATATTGGTTGGTATGAAGTGTCATACAAAACAATGCAATACAAGAATACAATGGCCTAACTGACTGACAAGGAATATGATAGGAATGCACGTCTGGAACAAAAATAAAGTGTTATTATGTTCGTCGTTGGCATTCTATCTAGCCCTTCAGATTTATAATACAGAACTTCAAAATTGTTGTTTTGTTCTGGTCAAATGAAAACAATGAGTTGTTCAAATTTTGACAGTATTCCATGTATGAAGGATAAGTTGTTATAAATCTTTATGGTGAAGCACACATACATAACACTGACGCTAAAATGCCGTAAGGCAAATGATGTGAATTCCACTCATTAGTGGAACCGCCATTTAGGTCATGTTAGAAAGGAACGCGTGAAGGAACTCCATTTGAATGGAATTTTGGAGTCATTTGATTTTTGAATCGTTTGGCACTTGCAAATCTTTTCTAAAGAGAATGAGTGTAATACCGTTCATAGGCCAAGAGTTGAACGGGCAACTAACTTAGTGGAAACATACATGATGATGTATATGGTTCACTGGGTATAGTTGTGTGCGGGAGATTCTTCTACTTCATGAAAACTTCCAACAATGAATTGAGTATGTATATGTGGATATATTCGATAAGGAAGAAGTTTAAAACATTTGAATGGATTCAAATAAATTAAAGCATGAAGTGAAAATCATCGTAATAGAAAAGTCAAATATATATGATTGGATCATGGTGGAAATATTTGAATTACGAGTTTTAGCGAACATCTAAGAGAGTTATGAAATTGTTCTACAACTCACGTTTCTTGGAGTATCATAGTGATGATGAAGTATCCGAGAGACACATCCAAACCTTGTTGGATTAATGATGAGATAAAATAAAATGACTCCATTATATTTTTGTGGATTATGCTTTAAAGACTACCGCTTTTACACTGAATAGAGCATCATCATGATCCATTGAAATGACACCATACGAGTTATGGCATGGGTATAAACCCTAAATAGTCCTTTCTTAAATTTTGGTATGCATAGCATAAGTAAATGAATTTACAACCAAAATTGGATAAATGTCTTTGTTGATTATCCCATAAAATTGATTGGGAATTCTTTCCACTATAAAGTCAAAGACAAAAGTGTTTGTCGATGTTTCTTACTTATTTCAAAGAAATTGTTTCTAGCGAAGTATTTGAGTGGGAGGACAATGGAACTTGATAAGGTTCATGAACCTGAGCATGATGATCAGAGTAGCACAACATCGGAAATGGTTCCGGAAGCAGCTACGAAGATCATGGGTCCCATGTCTACAAAGTGTTATAGTCATGGAGATCAAAGTACTTACTGAACCTTGTAGATGTGGTTTATTTTGTGATCAAATAAATGATTTGTGGACAAAGGATTGTTTTTTAACAATGATAAACCAACTACATACAAAGAAGTTATGATGGGCCCTGACTCCGTTAAAATGGCTATGCGCCATGAAATCCAAGATAGATGAATACTTTTTGAAAGTAAATGGATCTATAAAATTGATGGACTTAGATGGAATATCCTTAAAGAAGCTTGACTTATCGAAAAGTTGTTTACGACAGAGTTCAAAGAGTTGACTACGATAAGATTAGATCTTCCGTGGCAATGCTTATAGTCTATGTGGATTATTCTAGTAATCGCTACATATTTCTTTTATGAGATATGATAGTAGGATGGCAGAAATACATTCCTTACCAGAAGTGTGTATGAAGGATGTATACTAGATACAACCAAGAGTTTTGCTGGTCTGTGGAATACTAGATACGTATACAAACTTCAATTGGATGAAATGAGTATCGCGGAGTGGGAATCTTCACCGGATGAAATAATCAAAAAAGAGTTTTGATTTCATTAGAAACGATGAGGATGTTGCATTTGCAAGAAATTAAGTGGAAGCGCTGAGACATGTTTATAATACTTTATGTAGATGACATATTGTTGGTTATAAATGATGTAATCATATACTTGATTAAAAGGTTTCATTGAGAATTAACTTCAATGAAAGGATATGGACTGAAACATATTTAGTGTCAAGATCTATGAAGATAGATTGAAACACATAATAAGTTTAAGTCAAAGTACATAGAATGGATATTGAAGAAGTTCAATATAGAAATATTAAGAAGGTGTTCTTTTCATGTGAAGGTTTAAACAAGACTTGAGTGTATTTGACACTCAATGAGTAAAAACACATGAGTGATTATAGATCACGAATAATATGTACACAATCAGATGTCATGAGCTCTAAAGTGTTATGAGCATGTACCAGAATGATTCATGTGATGATCATTGGACAACAGTAAGAATATCCTTGAGTACTTTAGAAGAACCAAGGATATATATATAGTTTTGTATGGGGTAATGACAAACAAATCGTTGTAAGGTGTTGCACCGATATTAGTTTGGTCACATATAAAAATAAATCTCAATCTCAATTAGGCTAAGTGTTATTAAAAGGGTAGCACAATGCTAGATTTAGAAGAGTTCTAAATATTGTGACGGATTCTACAATAGAAGGCAGAGTATGTCATTGTTCTGACAATGATTGAGGATGTTTAAGTCGAGGAGTTCTTTGAGAACTTGGAGTAGTTTCGATAGTGTCAGAACTTTGAAGCTATATTGTGTATGACAATATTAGTGACATATTTCAGACCGCGGAATTAAGGTTCCACCAGAAGACCGAACATATACGATTAATGCAACTCATTTGGAAAATGAGTGATGCGTAGAGACGCAAATGAATTGCAAAATACATACGTTTCTGAGCGTGTCAGATCCGTTGACTAAAACCTCTCCCGTGAGCAAAACCTGATAAAGCACCGGAAGGCCAAGGTGTTATATCTTTACAAATGTAAACTAGATTATTGACTCTAATGCAAGTGGGAACCTGTTGGAGATATGCCCAAGAGGCAATAATAAATTAGTTATTGTTATATCTTAGTGTTCATGATAAATGTTTACATCCCATGCTATAATTGTATTAACTGAAACATTGATACATGTGTGTTATGTAAACAACAAGGAGTCCCTAGTAAGCCTCTTGTATAACTAGCTTGTTGATTAATGGATGATCATGGTTTCGTGATCATGAACATTGGATGTTATTAATAACAAGGTTGTGTCATTAGGTGAATGATATAATGGACACACACCCAAATGAGCGTAGCATAAGATCAAGTCATTAAGTTCAATTTGCTATAAGCTTTCGATACATAGTTGCCTAAGTCCTTCGACCATGAGATCATGTAAATCACTTACACCGGAAGGGTACTTTGATTACATCAAACGCCATTGCGTAAATGGGTGGTTATAAAGATGGGATTAAGTATTTGGAAAGTGTGAGTTGAGGCATATGGATCAATAGTGGGATTTGTCCATCCTGATGACGGATAGATATACTCTGGGCCCTCTCGGTGGAATGTCATCTGATTAGCTTGCAAGCATATGATTGGATCATAAGAGATGACATACCACGGTACGAGTAAATAGTACTTGTCGGTAACGAGGTTGAACAAGGTATGGAGATACCGATGATCGAACCTCGGACAAGTAAAATATCGCGTGACAAAGGGAATCAGCATCGTATGTAAATGGTTCAATCGATCACTAAGTCATCGTTGAATATGTGGGAGCCATTATGGATCTCCAGATCCCGCTATTGGTTATTGCTCGGAGAGGAGTCTCGACCATGTCTGCATAGTTCACGAACCGTAGGGTGACGCGCTTAAGGTTCGATGTCGCATAAGTAGATTTGGAATATGGTATGGAGACAAAGTTTGTTCGGAGTCTCGGATGGGATCCATGACATCACGAGGAGGTCTGGAATAGTCCGGAGAATAAGAATCATATAAGGGAAGGTGATTTCTAGGTTTCGGAAAAGTTCGGGATTTTTCCGGTGAAAGACCGGAAGGTTCTAGAAGGTTCCGGAGGGGTCCACCATGGGGCCCACTACCTAGAAGGGGCCCACATGGGCCGAGGGGCACCAAGCCTCAAGGCCCAGGCCGGCCAACCCCTAGGGTTTCCCCAAAACCCTAGGGGGATCAACTTGGGGGGGGGGAAGTTTCCCCCCTCCCCCTTGTGCGCCGGCCCTAGATGGGTTTGGGAGGCAGGGGCCACCCCAGCCGACCCTCCCCCTATATAAAGAGGGGACAGGGCAGGGGGCCGACCCCAACCATTTGCCTCCTCCTCTGGCCGCCCCTCTCCTCCTCCATACGCTGCTCCGGCTTAGGCGAAGCCCTGCAGTTTTTCCTCCTCCACCACCACCACCACGCCGTCGTGCTGCTGGGTTTTGGAGGAGATCTACCACACCTCCGCTGCCCGCTCGAACGGGGAGAGGACGGGCTTCATCGACACCGTACGCGCGACCGAGTACGGAAGTGCTGCCGGATTGCAGCACCGGGGACGATCGTCTACACCAACAATGAGATTAATCTTGTAGGTTTTGGAATCTTCGAGGGTTAGTCTCATCTCCATCTCGTTGCTCCGATCTTGTAGATTAGATCTTGGGTGTTCCATAGATTAGATCTTGGATTTATTCGTCTTGCAGTAGGAAATTTTTTGTTTTCTATGCTACGAACCCCATCAATATCATAGATCGAGAAGAGAGTTGAGATACTAAAGGGATGGAGATAGTTCGCCTATAGCTCGACAAGGTATATCGTGAGGCCAAAGGGAGACGCAAGTCGCATTGAAAAGGCATGTCGTCATGACACTATGGGACTTGGGAGTCGGCACGTTCTGCTAGGAGCCGCTACCGACTAATCGATTGAGAGTGAGACTCCAATCGTGTCCAAGTCGCCATGGGCTTGCGGGGTCACACACTTAAGAGCGGGAGAAAGTACTTTACGTTGGACCCGAATCAGACACGGACTGAATCAGTGAGGTGGACTTGCGGTGATTAGAGTAAGTGATTTAGTGGTTGGGCCGAAATTGTTGAGAAAGCCCACTGTCACTCCACATGTGTTGTGGAGTGAGAGCCCACTATCACCCTCTATATAAGTGGGGCATAGGCTGCCCAAAGTGTACACGGTTAGACCAGTCCATGTGTTGGAACCCTAGCCCCCATTCAGTCCAGCCATCATACTGGACCTAGCAGTCCACCGTCGGTGCTCCTCCTCGTACGTGTGGATATCGGCAGATCCGCTGTACGTTCAATGCTTCGACGATCGTGGGATTGGATCGGATCGGATCGGATCGTGGGACGATCGGATCATCTACACTGCCCTGACACGCTTCATCGAGTTTCCACACATGCGGTAATCTTTGTGGCCTTCTACCTCGGCTAGATCTTGGGAGTTCCGCGTTAGGTTAACATTTTGTTTAACACCTCGCGGCCCAACAGAGGAGGAGGTCGCTGCAAGGGACAAGGCCGAAAAACACTAGGCGTGTGCTCAGCGTGGTGAAATTAGACCGGCGGTGGGCGAGGAGCAGTTCTCCCCGTGCAACACTTTGCTTTGTGGCCAAATTAGCGACAATTGTTGCACCGGAGCTTCTTAGAGCAGGTTGAAGCCCAATGTCCGGCTTCATGGCAATGGTGACATCTCCCGTTAATGCAAGATGGAGGCGGTGGACGTATCTTCAAAGTCGGATGGGCGAAAGACATCCGGCGCAGGTTGCGCTTAGTCTCAATGAGCACCCATGGAGCATCACCCTGCCCTGTATCGCTCGAAAGAGCATCTCTTTGTGAGTGGAATCCTCTTGATCTAGATCTTGGAGTTCTTTGTGGATTTATTTTGTTCTTCCTCTCTTCTTCCCCCACAAGCTTTTGTAGCTTTGGTGGAATTTGGGAGTGAAGGATTTGCCATTGCATTTGGTGCATCGTTTTGAGCTTTCCACGGTGTTTCGTGGAAGTGAAAGTGAGCAGCTTGTTACTCTCAGGTTCTTGGAACCCTAGACAGCTTTGAGGTCTTTGTGTAGAATTTTTGGAAGCCTCCAATTAGTTGTGGTTGTGTGCCACGAGCTTTGTGTAAGGCTCGGTTTCCGCCTCAAAGGAAATCCCTTAGTGGAACCATGACCTAGGCCTTTGTGGCGAAGGTCACCGGAGAATAAGGTGATGCCTTTGTGGCGCTCGGTGTGTGGTGTCACTACCTCATCTTGGGGTGAGGCCTTTGTGGCATTGGTGTGCATCGAGCAACCACACCTCAAGGTGAGGCCTCTTGTGGCGTTCGGGAGCACTAAGCCACCGTACCTCTCCAACGGAGAATAGCACTCGCAAGAGTGTGAACTTCGGGATAAATCATCGTCTCCCACGTGCCTCGGTTATCTCTATACCCGGGCTCTTTACTTATGTACTTTACTTTGTGATAGTCTTCGTGCTTGAAGTTATATATATCTTGCTATCACATAGTTATTTATCTTGCTTAGCATGACTTGTTGGTGCACATCGGTGAACCGTAGTATATAGGATTGGGCTTGACAAAGTAAACACTAGTTTTATTCCGCATTAGTTAAGCCCATCTCGGAAATTTTTTTAACCGCCTATTCACCCCTCCAACTAGGCGGCATTTGTGTCCTTCCAATTGGTATCAAAGCCTCGTCTCTCATTTTAGGCTTCACTGCCTTGAGATTAAAGATGTCGGCTAGGAAATTTGTGCATGATGACACTTTTATATTAGATGGCACAAATTATGATGTTTGGAAAATTCGCATACTTAGACATTTTCGGGACATTGACCCTCATATGGAGAAAATTGTAGATATAGGTTTATCTCCTCCTATGGATTCCCAAAATCTAGCTTTAGAGGATGAGAAAATTTTGTATCTCAATGCGCAAGCTTCTAATGTTCTTATGAATGCTTTGAGAGATGTAGGTCTTTTACATTCTTGCCTTTTTGGAGCGCTCATGAGTTATGTACAAAGATTAAAGATAAATATGATGTTTCCAATATTATTAAGGATGACTGCATTGCTTCCACTTTCGACCGTGATGAGTTCTCATCTTCATCCACTTCACCAATGTGTGGCAAGACACAAGGTAATGATATGGTGAGTGGTGATGAAAATTGCAGTGTTGATATTGATCTTACAATTGATGATCCTTCATCTCTATCTCATTGCAATGCTTCATCTTTAAACACTTTGTCACTCCCATGAGGATCTTCTAGCTTCCCATGATAGGCTAAAGTTAGATCATGAGGATATTATGTCAAAGGAAACATCTTGTGAGACTCATGTGGACATTAGCACTACTACTCAACATGCTATATTACCATGTGATAGTCCTAGTAAATCATCCACTCATAGTATTGCTAAATCTAGTGATGAATTATCTTCCTTTCCTTGTTGCTCTAACAGCGAATGTTCTACTTGCTCTAGTCCTTGTGTTTTTACCAACCATGTAGAGGAAATCAAAGAGCTCAAGGCCCAAGTCACTTCTTTGAAGAAAGACTTTGTAAAGATTCATGAAGGGAAACTCAAACTTGACAAGATGTTGAGTGTGCAACAATCCCCAAATGACAAGAGTGGGCTTGGATTCAACTCCAATAACAAGAACAAGTCCAAGAACAAGAAGAATAAGGAGGGCCAATTACAAGTCAAAGACCCGACCAAGATTGTTTGCTTCAAGTGAAAAATTGAAGGACGCCATGTTAGATATTGCCCTTTGAAGACGAAGCAAAAAGGGAAGCAGCCTCATGCTCAAACTCATATTCAACCTCAAGTTGAAGAAATGCCACTTCCCAAGAAGAATCAAGCCAATGCTCCCATTGTGGAGAAATCTAGTGATAATAATGAAAAGAGAAGAGTGTGCTACATATTCCATGAGAAGGGCCACATCTCCTCCTTGTGCACTATTGGTACCTCATCCAACCCTATCATCATTGATGATGTTTATTCTCTTCGGAAGGATAAGGGTGGCAATGTGTTTGCCAGATATGTTGGTGCTCAAAGTGGTGTCAAGAAAAGAACCATTTGGGTTGCCAAGCCTATTGTGACTAACCTCTTAGGACCCTACTTAGTTGGGGACAAACAAATCCAAAACTTGATCAATAGGTGCTAGTTAGAGGGCATTGGAGACTTGGCTACATTATGAAGAATTAAGGGATCTTCATTAGTTATATTGTCTCAAGCCAAGTCATTTGTATTATCTCACTTCTATAATATATCCAATGTTCCTCCTTGCGGTAACATGTGCTCAACTTATTTACATTAAAAGTTACTCGCCCCTTTACATGTGTTAGTTTTGTTCTGGCATGTTGTGGTGACCCAACATATCACTGCATGGTGTAGTATGCAAGTCTGACATAACACCAATGAAACACCGTTCCACTAGTATTATATCGCTCAGAGTGGTACAACAAAAACATATGCGGGTCCAAGGCATGTTTATAGAATTACAACTCTGACTCTTTACATAAGATCAACATAGCCTCCTACTTTACAATGAGGTAAGACTACAAATAAACTCCAGAAGAACGACTCGTAGTATAATCTTATCACGAACTCTACTTGTAGAGGTGTTGACTAGCTATGGAGGCTATGAATAGATTCTAGCTAAATAGGAGCTATGTTTAGGAAGCTAGTTCCCTTCTATTGCTAATCTAGGTTTTCTCCTTGTTGAATGTGGTGTTTGAATCTTCTGTCATTGTCTTGTCCCTTGAAGTAGTTGTTGACTCCTCAGCCTTCAAGTTGCACTGTAGATCCTCCTTCGATGCCTCCATATCTAAGCAGGGGATTTAAGGGTGGAATGAGTACGAGCGTACTCAACAAGTTCATTATAGGAAAGAGGTGTTTAATGCACTAGCTGCGGCATTAGACCAGAAAGTCTAATACCAATGCAGGGTTTTTATAATCATTTCTTCAAAAGGTTGCTTTTATTCAGAAGAACTATGTCCGCCAGCCTTCACCGGTTTACTAGAACTTCATGGAGTTCCTTTCCGGCAGCGTTCGCAGTTCCATAACCCGGAACAGGGAGTGACAGGTCACGATTCATTACACTCTGCAGAGGTGTGTTGCTTTACCCATAAGAGATCTTAACCTTGGTGCCAACCGGGCTCGAGTTTCCCGTCCACACTTCCGTGGTGTGAGGCCCAGTATAAGGTCCTAGCCAATATTGCATTCCTCCGCGACCTCGCACACCCACCCTTTGTTGCAATTCCGACCTTGGGTCCTTGCCGGTCAGCATACCCATTTGGATACCTTCCGACCTCGACAACAACCAGGTTCTCGACCTGATTCCTTCGCCGGTCGTTGCAACCACTCATAGACCGCATTACCGTGGGCAATTAGAATGGGATCCCCACCCTAACGTTGCTCTCGCAAGACACAACTGCTATGGTAAGCGCATCCGTTGATGTACGAGAGGAAGAAACACACTTGACTACTCCGTCCCACTCCAGATCTTATGGTTAACACGGGTATTACTGAACAAGAATCACTGGACGACATTTGTTGTTAATCCTAGATGGATACAAACCCATTGCAATGGAACCTCCACCATACTCATACCATGGTTCCATTGCCCACCACATAGTCATATTCATATTTATGAAATTATCATTTTTGCTTTTCATGCAAGAGTGATAAGTATAGTACATTGCAAGTAATTTGGTAAAAGTACTCAAAGTGACATGAGCAAGTGATGAACTTGCCTTTCTTGACTGCAAGATTATGCAGGCAAGGTCTTCGATACGCAATAACTCCAAATTCTGAAATAGCATCATCGTCCGGTAAGGACGATGTTTAAAAGATTGGCAAGGATGCAATAATGCATAAGTATGAGATGGAATCGCTCTAAGCGTGACCTAACCCCGATGATTTAGGATTAGTGAGTTGTAATGATTAGTTCAAGGTATGTTGCACTTTTAGAGATGGTTCGCAAACAAGGTTCTTATTAAGGGTTGATTACTTGGTATCATAAACAAGTAGTGCAATACATCATAACAATAATATTAATATCACACAACAATAAGATTTGGTATAATCCTAACATGTAATGAACAGTGGTTGGTCTTAGTACTATATGGCATGGTTAATGGTTATATTCTTCAAAAGAATAACTTTTGAAGAACACGTTCTTTAATAAAGAACAAGTATGATAATTAGGGTTGTGGAGTGCTATGATTTACTATGGTTTCCAAATTAGTTTCTGGAGTAAGGATTAGATGGACCCCAACAATGTTGGATTCATCAATAGCTGGTGCTTGCATGTTTTTAGTTAAGCATAAGCATCTTAAACAATTAGTGATAAATGGTTGCTATCAAGGTTGGTATATCTTGCTGGTGATAGCTAGCTAGGGTTTATAGGTCCTATTAGGTAAGGTTGATGACTATTATTTATTTTTTCAAAAGAATAACTTTTGAAGAACATACTTCTTAAGTACTAAGAAGTATTTCAGTTAAGGTTGTGGTTGTCTAGGGTTTGCTATTGTATCCACTAAGTAAAGAATAGTTGGTTCCTAAATAGGATGATTCCTAATTATGAAGTACTTATAGGGTTTAATGGAGTATGAGTAGAAAATGCAAATATTGGATATGGTTACTTTTAGAGCTCATCACAATGGTGTGATGCTAAGTATGGATAATTTAAGGTTGATGTCTCTGGGGATAGGAACTAGGGTTTACATTTATAAGTGTCCCTACTTGCTCTTTTAGGTTTTATTAGCATGAACACATGGAATACCAATTTATTATCAAAAGGGTTCCTATATTTTATGTGAACATGGGTATGCATTTAGCTGCTAATTATGGAGCTATGAATGTAAAGAAGGTAATAAGATCACATACTATAACCTAGGGTTTAGGTTTGGAAGCAATTTAGGGTTCATATGGATTAATGGAGCTAGGGTTCCTAATGGCATTTGACTTTTAGGATTCCACATAAAATTATGAGGTTATAATTTTATTCATAATGGAACTAGGGTCTCCTAATTACCCAATAGTTCTTAGGTTAATAAATTCATTATAAAGTTGAAGTTATAATAACTTTGAAATAAAACAATATTGGATTTGGCATTTTATTATTTTTAAAGAATTAATAATTAAGATAATTATTAATCAAGGTTTAAATCCCTCTAATAAGGATTTAATAAGCTAATAAATAAAGAAAATTATTTTTAGTGTTTTGTTTATTTACTTAATGGTTTTTACTAAATTTAGAAGTTTTTCCTAATTTTTAAATTTTATTTGAATTTAGAATTAGAATAAAAGGTTTAAATAATAAGTATTAAATAATTAAATTTTTATTAAAAATAAAAGTTTCATATTATATTTTTGTTGGATAGAGTTTATTTTTATGAATATTTTGATGTATTAGTTATATTTTTCTGAGCTAAAGTGAATTTTATATATTCTTCTAAAGTTGCAGCAATTTATGGGATTTAAATTAAAACGAGATATTACTAAATCTACCCGGGCTAATCTACCCATAGAGGCTGACTGGTGGGCCTTAGGCCACGTCAGCGGCCACGTCGATTTTGACTGAGTCAAAATCGATGACCTAAAAGTAACCATATCCAAGGTTGGCCTTAAGGCAGTCGACCACGGCGCCGACGATACCGTGTACCCCCGAACACGCGACTATACTCGCTGGAATCAGCTCGACGTGGCGAACTAAGTAGTGGCGGTGCCCCCTCCAAATGGTCATCGGAGAGTGGCCGGTGGCGATGATCTGCGGCGGTTTTCGACAAGCAGCGTCGACAACGAGCTACGACGCGGGCTAGGATACAATAGGAGGCTCTCGAGAAGCGCATGCTCACCCTGATGCTCCCTGAGTTGTCACCGGCGTGGATAGAAGACTGAGGCGACGAGGCGGTCACCGTTTCCCTCGCAGAACTTTGGAAGGGAACGGTTGATTCCTTCCTTTCCTGAGCTCCTCTTGACGCGGAACTTCACCAGGAGGATCAGTAAGACGAGGCGCTTCTCCTGAGCTAATTGGCTGACTCAGGTGTGGTCGGAGATGGTGGGGCGAGACGGTCACCGGCGAGCTAGGGTTTCGGAGTTTTGGTCGATTGAGACGGAGAGAGGGAAATTTGTGGGCTGATGGGGCGCTTTATACCTCCTTCTGCGTGCGCTGGCGGTCAGCAACAGCGGCGACGACCACGAGACGTGGCCTCTCCATCGTGGTGGCGAGCTGCCGTGCATCGACGCTAGCGAAGACGAAGACGGTGAGCTCTTCTTCGGTCTTATCCAGCGAAGAGGTATACGGGCTGGGCTGCCTTCGTGGGCTGTGGTGGTGGGCTGCTACGGCCAGGTGAGCCAGGTGAGTTTTTCTCTCTTTTCTTTTTCTTCTCTATTTTCTGTTTTGTATTTGCTCGTTTAAATTCATATTTGAATTCTGTTATTTTTGCAGGTTTCTCAATTATGTTAGTTCCATTAAGATTTAGTGCAATGATTATTACACCACTATTCTATTTGAAACAAGTATTTTATATTGGATTATATAGCATAATTCTGGCTTATTCAAATAGCAAATATGCATGAATTTATGTCCTCATTTTAATTTCATGTTTTTCTTGTGAATCAATTTGTTTGAATTGTTAGAGTTGATGCTTTCAACTCAAAGTATTTCAGAGGTTGTTGTTAGGACTTGGTTTCTATTTGAGAAGTGGATGACTTACATATAATTTTATGTGAGCACTAATTTATTAGGGTTTTATAATTTCTATTATGACCCCCTTTTAAGGTTAACAGTATCATTTTCTTTGAAAGTATCTAAGGTAGGTATTGTTTCCATCATGGTTTGGTCTTGGTTACAAGAATAAGTGGTTGATCACCACACATGGGTTTAATTATAGGATTTAGCACTAGGTGTTCTTATGTTTGATAAGTGAAGCATAACATTTAACTAGTGAGAAATTCTAGGGTTCTAATGCTATTTACCTAATGACACATGGGTTGGAACTTAATTGTGGCTTAGGTTTTAGTTGTGATCACCCAAGTGATACACAAACTAGGGTTGAGATATACTTCTAGGTTGTAGAGATGAAATGACACCATATTGCATTGGCTAGGGTTTAATCTCCCCTATCCATGATAAGATGGTTACTTGCTTAATATTTTATGTTCTCCTCTAGTTACTAAGGAATTGAGAATTGGTTTTATATTATACCAATAGACTTCTACTATTATCCTTAACCTATCATTGAAGTATTTAGGGTGGCTATGATTCTCATCTTAGTTGCCTTTGGTTTTAAGGATATTTGTTTATTCACACCCAATTAAGTATAGGGTTTGGCACTAAGGGTTTCTTAGGTTCACTAATTGAGGAACAAGTGAAATATAGATGTGGTAGGATTATACTTATGATCACCAATTGATTCACAAGTTAGGATTGAGATATAAATCTAGGGTTGCTTACTAGTGATCTACCTATGATTTCATAGGATGTATGATATCTACTTATCTCCTAGGGTTTAACTGGTAATTATATATCTCCCAAGCATGGTCATGGATTAGACATGATCATCTTGTTCTTCATACCTTCTACCTCAAGTTCTTAGGGTTTATGATCATTATTCAATTGATAATGATCAAAGATTTGGCTTCCTAAGGTATCTCTCATGAACTAGGTTTCTCACTTCCAGGATCAAGTATTGTCTTGATCAACTAGGGTATAGTACTTCTATTTTACTTTCTTGGATGGGCCTACTATGGTTGCCTCAATAGTTTACATCCGAGGATAATGCCTGAGATATTCACTTAGAGTTCTTCTCAAGGAATGATGATTTAATCATCAGGTTCTATGAATAGTTCTCTCCCTCAAATTCAAGTGTTGCCTCAACTAACTTGAGTGTAACACCATAGCTTGAGCTCTCTTGTATAAGAATGGATCATTCTAGGGTTTATGGTGTACTCCTAATATTTCCTTAGGTATCTAGGCAAATACTCCACTTGGCTATCTTGGTTGGATTAGTCTCCTCCTTACTTTATTTATTCATGGTTGTGATATTATTCCATTTAATCCTAGATCTTCTCACCACTCCAAGGTGAGATGGTTTATATCCTAATACTTTAGTTCAAGAATTATCCTTGGTTCTTAAATAGGTAAAGCTAGGATGGGTATGAATGGTCTCTCTCATATGGGATGGACTTTAATACTAACCTAAGGTTAGACTCCATAGAGAATGATGTGATCATCAATATCTATGTTTAACATAAATGGTTTCTCTCTCTAGGAAATGTATTAAATAATACCCTAGGGTTCTTCTTAAGGATGATGTTGTGATCATATGGATATATATATCCAAGGTTTGCCTCAATGTTTGTCATTGCTTCTCTAATAAATAATACAGAACTCTCACCTCTCTAGGTTTGATGTATAATAATTTTGAATAGAGAAGAATATATTCTTCTAGAGTTGATCTCCTTGTCATGTTTCCAAGAATGAAGTAAAATCAATACCATGAGGTTCATGGTAGGAACATAGATTGGTTTAAGACATGGAAAAGATAAGTCAAGAATAGTTTGTTCATTTTATTGCTACTTGATTTGCAATTGAATAGATGTTCAGATGTTATGGGAAGGATTACCATATTATTATCTTTTATAAGATCAAGCAATTGATCCTTGATTAATATGTTATTGTGTTGGTTTTAGTTCCATTTCATCTAACCCCTTTTAGATCAAATCTTCTCTACCCAAAACAAGGTTTTAACAAAGGTCACATTGAGGTTTATAGCACTTGACTCTATGAGCTACTTCAATTCCACCAAGGTCAAGTGAAACTTCAGTTACTGTGACTGTTTTACTTTAAAGCGCGAAAATTCCCCGGATTTTCTATGCATGAATGCAATGCACACATCTGTTTTCTCTATTTTTGTAACCCCAAATCCTGGGATATTACACATGTGTTTATATATGTTCTGCTTCCTACTTGCTTTATCTTGAGAAATCAAGGTCTATGTATGTTGGTTTGCACACCATGTATTTGTGTTCGTTTTTTAGCCTATTGCATCTTGTTGGTATCTTATGTGGCGCTTGTGAGATATTAATGGACTATCCCATTATGGGGGAGTGATATGCCTTTGGGCATGTCACAATCCGAAAAAATGTGTGTAGATGAGGAATATCACTTAGAATTGATATTGCAATATTATCTAATCCCTATGTGGTATGTCATCCTCAAGAGAAATTCAAATTCTTATTGCCATTAATTATCACTAGTTGGATCTTATTTTCCTCTTGTGAAAATAAATTGCTTATCACATTATGGGGGAGTAATAAGCTTTGTACATATTACAAGCCTACAAAATGTGAACATTTGAGGTTGTGTCACATATAGTTGATATTGTAAATTATCTCTTTCCTATGTGGCATGTTTTCTCAAACAAGTTCAAAGTTGCATAAATGGCTTCCTCTAAAATCTTTATGGATCTTATTCACGAGATCTTTTCTTGGCATGGTTTTCGCAATGTGTTGCTCAATATCGTTTTGGAAAACCATGTACTTAAAGTTATGCTATTCATTGCTTTGCATGGTGGTTGTAATGGTAATTTACCCTTAACCATGTTAACAATGACACCGATGCTATTGTGTGGACTAATGGTTTCTATAAGTATATACACATGTTTTAGTCCACATATGAGATTACAAGGTGGTGAGTAAGGTTTTTAGTTGGGATACGAGGATGCTAGGTGATGAGAGACACCCCAATTGTTGTTCTCAACTAGTGACGGTGTGTTGACTATTTTTCTCTAAAGAGGAGGTTGCCAAAGCCACACATACACATAATCTTCACACCAAAATGTTGAGAGGAAGAATTGCCGAAAATAAGAAGAAGTTCTGAAGCTCCAGGAAAAATTGGCACACAGCCCGGCAGGCCGAGTGCTGCTGCCGAGCAGCTCGGCACCCAGCCCGGCCCACCGGGTGCTGCTGCTAGAAAAGTCGGCAGGAAGCCCGGCCTACCGAGGGTTGCTGCCGGACTGCCAAAAAGAGCCGAAGCCCAAGAGAAGTCGGCACACAGCCCGACAGGCCGGGTGCTGCTGCCGGGCAATTCGGCAGCCAGCCCGGCCCACCGGGTGGTGCTGCCGGGCAGCCCGGCATGTGGCCCGGTACCACCGGGTCAGCTGCCAGGTTCCTCGACTCTGAAGTGCCAAACGGCTATTTTTCCGGGACGACTATATAAGCCCCTTCTTCTTCCTTGATGGGGTATTGAGACCAGTGCAAAAGCTCAAGACATTTCTATCTCTCTCATACTCCATTGTTGAGATCCAAATCCTTTAGATCTCCCTCCTCCTCCACCCAAACTCAAATCCCCCCGGGGAAAAGCTAGAGGAGGTCTTGATCTATAGTTTCACCAAGCCAAATCTTGTTCCCCCTTGTATTCATCAAGATACTTGCTCTCTAGGGTTCCTTGGAAACCCTAGGTGGGCAAGAGTGGTCCAGAAGCATCCGGGCTATGGATTTGCTCCTAATAAGATTGTAAAGGTTTGGAGGCTGCCTCAAAGTCTACCATAAGTGAGTGAGCTATTCCTTCATGGGATAGGCTCCAGAGAAGAAGGTGAGCCTTCGTGGCATTGGGGAATCCTTCGTGGGACCCCCACTTCTCCAAACGCGACGTACCTTCTTGCAAAGGAAGGGAACACGGGAATAAACCTTCGTCTCCGCGTGCTATCGGTTATTTCTAACCGAACTCTTACTTGTGATATATCTGTCTGTGAGAGCCTTCATGCTCGAGTTACTTGTATTATCACAAAGGGTGCCTCACTTAGTTTGCATTAGGCTCACCTTTATATTCCGCAAAGCCTAACATTGCAAAGAAAGAATTAAAATTTGTAGAAACCTATTCACCCCCCTCTAGGTTTACCATCTCTGAACTTTCAATTGGTATCAGAGCCTGGACTCTTTTTAAGGGCCTTACATCCTTAAGAGTGAGATGGATAAACTATTCGAGGGTCTGGATGACGATTCTAACCTTTCGGTTAAGGAGATGAAATCCAGATTCTTAGCATATGAGGCTGAGAAAAAGAAGAATGAGGATAAAGTCCAAAGCCAAATGGCACAAATGACTGCCATGCTTAAAAACTTGACTAACTTCTAGTGGGACTTCGATCCCTCCGGAAACTTTCCATGAAGTCAACCATGACTATCACAAAAACACTTCACCCATGCCTTATATAAACCATAGTGGGAATGTTCCCCATTTTGATGGAACTCACTTTTCTTTTTGGAAATCCTCTATGGAGTCTCATATTCGCATTGTAGTGTCGAGATGTGGGAGATCATCGTGGAGGGTTACCGGAAGCCACAAGATCCCATTAGGCTAACCTCCACCGAGTTCTACAACCGCCAACTCAATGCCTCTGCATGTGACAAGATTAGAAGTGGCATCAACCGCAAGCTCCTTTTATCAAGTCAATGACATTGGCTCTGCTAAAGAGCTTTGGGATCAGATTGTAGTACTCCAAGAGGGAACCATCCAATCCAAGGAGCTCTCTATGAGTCAGCAAAGATAGAGGCAACTTTGTTCATGATTAGAGAAGGAGAATCCTTGGCTGATGCCTATGGAAGGCTTGGTGCTCTTAGAGTAAAGGTCAAGGGCCTTGGATGTGAAAAATACAATGATGGCTTTGAAATGAATGAAGATTCATAAAGTCCAAGGTCATGGCCATGATTGTTGTCAAACAAAAGGACACCAACCTTGCACTCAACTTGCAAATCCTCACCAAGCAAGCTGATCTGAACGCAGATGATCTAGTCTCCTATGTGGTAGCCAATGAAAATATGGCCAAGACAGGAGAAAAGCTCATGGCAATGAACCGTGTAGAAGGATCCTCACACAACCTTGATTTGAAGGCTAGAGTTGACCAAGAAAGAGAAGAAGTCTATGCAATCGAAGAAGATGAAGAGATGACTTCAACTAGTGACATCGTGACAGATTTTGCCTTCTTTGCCAAGAAGTACAAGAATAAGTTCCCAATATCCTTCAATGAGAAGAAGAGAACGTGTTACAACTGTGATAAAGATAGTCACTTTGCAAACGAGTGCCCTTATGAAAAAAGGGTAGACAAGCCAAAGTTTGTCAAAGGGGTCAAGCCAAAATTGAAGCCAAAACCAATCGACGAACGATACAAGAAGAACAAGGGAATAGCCTTTGTTGGGGCTGAGTACATTTCTGATGAAGAGGAGAAGGAGGCTCGAGTGGCTGGTTTGGCTTTCTCCAAACCCGTGTCACTCTTCACATATGACTACTCCAAGGATTACTCCACGGAGTCCTCAACTTCGAATGATATTGGTTCTTCCTTCATGGCAAGAACAACTCATGATGATGACTACATGACTCTCCCTCCTCTACGACCGTCCGCTCTTGTCTTATGGCAAGGGGAACAAAGGTAATGGAATCACCACCTTCTCTATCTAGTGTTCTTGATGATGAAACTGAAAATCAAGATGAGGTAGCTATGCTTAAGGAACTTTACAAAGTAAGATGCACTCTTTGTGGTGATGCTCTTGTCAAATTTGATTACTTGATGGACTCCCTCAAAGAAAGGGACGAGTCCATTGAGGAATTAGAATATCATTTGAATGATGAAAAACGGAGATTCAATCTCCTAAGACAGGAGCTGAAAAACGGAAGGTGCATATCTCAAGGCCTTAAGCAACAAATTGAAACTTTTGAATTAGATAAAGTTAAGGACCTAGAAACTATTGAAAGGGCTCAATTATTGGCCCAAAAGCTTGATGCTTCAAGAAGGAGCTTTAAGTTGCTCATGCTTTTCTCACTAGGGATCTTGACCACCTTGAAAAGGCTAACAAGCTTGTTAAGGATGAGCTCAAGAAACTTGGAGAGAACCATGACCTACTCCAAGAAACCTACAAGAAGGCTCTTGGATTAATGAATGATCCCATTATTTCTGAAAATGTTGCTAGTTCCTCCACCTCATTTACTTGTGAGCATGCCAAACTTGTTGAGGAACATGTTCATTTGCAAGAGGAACTATCTTTGTATGTTGATACCAATACATATCTTGAATTCGTGGTAACCAAATATGGTCTCAACTGTCATCCAACTCACTCGGCTTGTGAACAAGCAACTATTCTTGAGGAAAATCCTAGGTTGACAAAACAACTAGCCAAGTTCACCACCGCCAAGAATAAGATGGGATTGGATGACCTCTTAAGTAATCAAAGGTCAAACAATCAAAAGTATGGACTTGGGTATGTTCCTAAGCCCTACAAGAATAACAACTACAAGAAGGAGAAACCCACTCAAGAGAAGAACAAGAAGGTCACTAATGTTGGCAAAGCCTCAAAGGGCAAAGCCACTAGTGGTGACCGCACGGGACCTAAAAATCACTATGATTTATTTGTTGATAATTATGGTGATGTTTATGCTAAATATGTTGGCCCTCGTAATGGCTATGCTTATAGAGGGTACCCAATTTGGGTACCAAAAGATCTTGTTGCCATTATAAAGGAACCCATTAATCGATGGGTTCCTAAATCCTCTACTTGATCTTGTAGGGGTATTCCTCCGGTGGTCCAAAATGGGTGTTTGATACGGAGGAAGAGGGGTGCTTGCCCAATTCATAGAATATGTTAATAAAAAGTCAAGCATCACCTTTGGTGACAATTCAAAGGGGAAGCTACTTGGGTATGGCAAGGTGGCAATCTCTAAGGACTTGTGCCTTGAGACGGTCATGCTTGTTGAATCTCTTGGCTATAATTTGCTTTCTATATATCACCTTGCAGATGCCGGCTATAATTCATATTTTACTAATTACTGTGTGAAAGTCTTTAGGAGTGATAATCTCAAATTGGTCCTTGTTGGATATGTGGAGAACAACCTTTACGTGGTTGACCTCTCGAAAGAGAGCCCCTCTCTCCCCACATGTCTAATGGCGGCCAAACATGACGAAGGATGGATGTGGCATCGCCGCCTTGGTCATGTCAATATGAGAAATCTTAAACAACTCCTAAAGGGTGAGCACATTGTTGGACTAACCGGCATTTCTTTTGAGAAATATCGTGTGTGCAGTGCATGTGTAGCAGGAAAGCAACTCAAGAAGGGACATCCTATCAAGAGTATCGTCTCCACCTCTAGGCCATTGGAGCTCCTTCACTTGGATCTCTTTGGGCCATCTCATTATGATACTCTTGGTGGAAGTAAATATGGACTGTTCATTTTTGATGATTACTCAAGATACTCTTGGGTCTTTCTCCTCAAGTCTAAGGATGAGACCCATAGAGAGTTCATCATCTTCGCCAAGAAAGCTCAACGGATGTATGAATCTGAGATCAAGGCGATAAGGATCGACAATGGCACCGAGTTCAATAACTACACTTGTTGGAGATATGCCCAAGAGCCAATAATAAAGTGGTTATTATATATCTTTGTGTTTATGATAAATGTTTATATACCATACTATAATTGTATTAACCGAAATATTGATACATGTGTGTTATGTAAACAACAAAGAGTCCCTAGTAAGCCTCTTATATAACTAGCTTGTTGATTAATAGATGATCATAGTTTCATGATCATGAACATTGGATGTTATTAATAACAAGGTTATGTCATTAAGTGAATGATGTAATGGACACACCCAATTAAGCGTAGCATAAGATCACGTGATTAAGTTCATTTGCTATAAGCTTTCGATACATAGTTACCTAGTCCTTCGACCATGAGATCATGTAAATCACTTATGCCGGAAAGGTACTTTGATTACATCAAACGCCACTGCGTAAATGGGTGGTTATAAAGGTGGGATTAAGTATTCAGAAAGTATGAGTTGAGGCATATGGATCAACAGTGGGATTTGTCCATCCCGATGACGGATAAATATACTCTGGGCCCTCTCGGTGGAATGTCGTCTAATTAGCTTGCAAGCATATGAATGGTTCATAAGAGATGACATACCACGGTACGAGTAAAGAGTACTTGTCAGAGACGAGGTTGAACAAGGTATAGAGATACCGATGATCAAACCTCGGACAAGTAAAATATCGCGTGACAAAGGGAATCGGTATCGTATGTAAATGGTTCAATCGATCACTAAGTCATCGTTGAATATGTGGGAGCCATTGTGGATCTCCAGATCCCACTATTGGTTATTGGTCAGAGAGAAGTCTCAACCATGTCTGCATAGTTCACGAACCGTAGGGTGACACACTTAAGGTTTGATGTCGTTTAAGTAGATATGGAGTATGGAATGGAGTTCGAAGTTTTGTTCGGAGTCTCGGATGGGATCCAGGACATCACGTGGAGTTCCGGAATGGTCCGGAGAATAAGATTCATATATAGGAAGTCATTTTATAAGTTTGAAAATGATCCGGTGCATTTATGGAAGGTTCTAGAAGGTTCTAGAAAAGTCCGGAAGGAATCACCATGAAAGGCGGAGTCCCGGAGGGACTCCACCTAGCATGGCCGGCCAACCAAGGGGTGGAGGAGTCCCAGGTGGACTCCACCATAGGTGGCCGGCCACCCCCCCAAGGAAGGGGTGGGAGTCCCACCTTGAGTAGGAGTCCCACCTTGGGTAGGTTTCGTCCTCATGGCAAGTTTTGAGTTGGGGTCTTATTTGAAGACTTGGACTCAAACTCTTGGGGGTTCCACCTATATAATGAGGAGCAAGGGGAGGGGGCCGCCCACACCAAAGCCTCCTTGGCCGCACCCCACCTTGGCCGGCGCCCCCCTCTCCCCAAACCCTAGCCGCCTCTCCTCCTCCACCTCTCCCGCATACGCTTTGGCGAAGCCCTGCCGGAGATCTCCACCACCACCGCCACCACACCGTCGTGCTGCCGGGATTCCGAGGAGGATCTACTACTTCCGCTGCCCGCTGGAACAGGGAGAAGGACGTCGTCATCAACACCGAACGTGTGACCGAGTACGGAGGTGCTGCCCGACTGTGGCACCGTCAAGATCTTCTACGCGCTTTTGAAAGCGGCAAGTGATCATCTTCTGCAACAACGAGATCTAATCTCGTATGCTTTGGAAATCTTCAAGGGTTAGTCTCGTGATCCCCTCGTTGCTACCGTCTACTAGATTGCATCTTGGCTTGGTTTTCGTTCTTGCGGTAGGAATTTTTTTGTTTTCTATGCTACGAATCCCATCAGTGGTATCAGAGCCGTGTCTATGCATAGATTGGTTGCACGAGTAGAACACAATTGTTTTGTGGGCGTTGATGCTTTGTTGTCTTTAGTTCGTGTACTTTGCATCTTGCGGCATAGTGGGATGAAGCGGCTCGGGCTAACTTTACATGACCGCGTTCATGCGATTTGCTCCACGCTCGACATGCAACTTGTATTGCATAAGTGGCTTTGCGGGTGTCTGTCTCTCCCACTACAGTGAAGATCCAATTTACTCTTTCTATTGACAACACTAGTATCACCGTTGTGGTTCATGTTCATAGGTAGATTGGATCTTACTCGAAAACCCTAAACCACGTAAAGTATGCAAACCAAATTAGAGACGTCTAACTTGTTTTTGCAGGGTTTGGTGATGTGATATGGCCATGATGTGATGATGAATATGTATGAGATGATCATTATTGTATTGTGGCAACCGGCAGGAGCCTTATGGTTGTCTTTAAATTTCATGTTGAGTATTATTTCAAAGAGGTTGTAATAGTTGCTACATGGGAGAACAATCATGAAGACGGCGCCATTGACCTTGACGCTACACCGACGATGATGGAGATCATGCCCGTTGATGATGGAGGATCATGTCCGTGCTTTGGAGATGAAGATCAAAGGCGCAAAGACAAAGGGGCCATATCATATCACATATGAATTGCATGTGATGTTAATCCTTTTATGCATCTTATATTGCTTAGATCGCGATGGTAGCATTATAAGATGATCCCTCTCACTAAATATCAAGATAATAAAGTGTTCATCCTTAGTATGCACCATTTCTAAGACTTGTCGTTTCGAAGCATCACGTGATGATCGGGTGTGATAGATTCTACATGTGCATACAACGGGTGCAAGCCAGTTTTGCACACGCGGATACTAATGTTGCCTTGACGTGCCTAGCATGTACAGACATGGTCTTGGAACACGGGGTACCGAAAGGTAGAGCATGAATCATATGATTGATACGATGAACACTTTGAGTGTTCGCCTTTGAAATTACATCTTGTCTCGTGATGATCGGACTTGGTGTGGTGGATTTGGTTCGTGTGATCACTAAGACAATGCGAGGGATATTGTTTTGAGTGGGAGTTCACCTAGTTTAATTTTTTAGAATTAAAATTTGAACTCAATTTGTCATAAACTTAGTCTAAACTCTTTGCAAATATATGTTGTAGATCATGGCGTCCCCATCAATCAATTTTAACCAGTTCCTAGAGAAAGAAAAGCTTAAAAGCAATGGTAGCAATTCATCGACTGGTTCCGTCATGTGAGGATTTTCCTCAATGGCGGAAATCTGCAATATGTGCTCGAAGCACCGCTAGGTCCCCCACCACCACCTGCAGTATCCGAGGATGTAAAAAATGTTTATGAGACTCGGGTGAATCGCTACTCTCAAGTTCAGTGTGCCATTCTGTGCAGCCTAGAGACAGAGCTCCAAAAGCGTTTTGAGCACCACGACCCTTGTGATATGATCAATGAGCTCAAGGTTATCTTTGAAACTCATGCGGCTGTGGAGAGCTATGAGGCCTCGAAACAGTTCTTTGGTTGTATGATGGAAGAGGGCAGCTCCATTAGTGAGCACGTGTTCGCTATGTCCGGACACGTGAAGAAGCTCAAGGACTTGGGGATAATAATCCCTAACCAGCTGGGTATTCATCGTGTTCTCCAATCACTGCCACCAAGTTACAAGAACTTCGTGATGAACTACAACATGCAGAACATGAACAAGGAGTTACCTGAACTCTTCTCCATGCTAAAATCTGCTGAGATTGAGATACAGAAAGAGCACCAAGTGTTGATGGTCAACAAGACCACCAGTTTCAAGAAGCAAGGCAAACCTAAGAAAGGCAACTTCAAGAAGGGCGGCAAGAAAGCTGCCGCGCCTCCTGAGAAGCCTAAGGCTGGCCCTAAACCTGATACTGAGTGCTATTACTGCAATGGGAAGGGGCACTGGAAGCGTAATTGCCCCAAGTACTTGGCTGATCTGAAGAGTGGCCTTGTCAAGAAGAAGAAATGTATATTTGATGTACATGTTATAGATGTCTATCTTACTGGTTCTCGTACTAGTGCCTGGGTATTTGATACTGGTTCGGTTGCTCACATTTGTAACTCGAAACAGGAACTACGAAATAAACGAAGCCTGGCGAGGGACGAAGTGATGATGCGCGTTGGAAATGGATCCAAGGTCGATGTGATCGCTGTCGGCACGCTCCATCTACATCTACCTTCGGGATTAGTTTTAAACCTCAATAATTGTTATTTAGTGCCTGCATTGAGCATGAACATTATATCTGGATCTTGTTTAATGCAAGACGGTTATTCATTCAAGTCTGAGAATAATGGTTGTTCTATTTTTATGAATAATATCTTTTATGGTCATGCGCCTGAGATGAATGGTTTATTCTTGTTAAATCTCGATAGTAGTGATACACATGTTCATAACATTGATGCTAAGCGAATTAAATTGAATGATAATTCTACTTATATGTGGCACTGCCGTCTTGGTCATATTGGAGTGAAACGCATGAAGAAACTCCATTCCGTTGGATTACTTGAGTCACTTGACTTTGAGTCACTTGATAGATGCGAAGCATGTCTAATGGGAAAAATGACTAAGACTCCATTCTCTGGTATAATGGAGCGAGCTACAGACTTATTGGAAATCATACATACCGATGTGTGCGGACCAATGAGTGTAGCCTCGCGCGGTGGTTATCGTTATGTTCTAACCTTCACAGATGATCTGAGTAGATATGGGTATATCTATTTCATGAAACATAAATCCGAAACTTTCCAGAAGTTTAAGGAATTCCAAAGTGAAGTAGAAAATCAACGTAACAAGAAGATCAAGTTTCTGCATTCTGATCGTGGAGGTGAATATCTGAGTTATGACACCGCCGGGAACACCACAGCGCAATGGTGTGTCCGAACGTCGTAATCGAAATCTCTTAGATATGGTTCATTCTATGATGTCTCTTACTGATTTGCCGTTATCGTTTTGGGGTTATGCATTAGAGACAGCTGCATTCACTTTAAATAGGGCACCATCTAAATCCGTTGAAACGACACCGTATGAATTGTGGTTTCAGAAGAAACCTAAGCTGTCGTTCCTTAAAGTTTGGGGTTGCGAAGCTTATGTAAAAAAGTTACAACCGGACAAGCTAGAACCCAAAGCGGAGAAATGCGTCTTCATAGGATACCCTAAAGAAACTATTGGGTATACTTTCTATCACAGATCCGAAGGCAAAATCTTTGTTGCCAAGAACGGAACCTTTCTTGATAAGGAGTTTCTCACTAAAGAAGTGACTGGAAGAAAATCAGAACTCGACGAGGTTAATGAACCTTCTCTCGTAGATCAGAGTAGCGCAGTACCGGAAGATGTTCTTGTGACGCCTGCACCGATGACAGAGGAAGCTAATGATAATGATCATGAAACTTCGAACGAGGTAGCTACTGAACCTCGCAGATCGACAAGAGAGCGTACCACTCCTGATTGGTATGATCCTTGTCTAAATGTCATGATTGTGGACAACAATGATGAAGACCCTGCGACGTATGAAGAAGCGATGATGAGCCCAGATTCCAACAAACGGCAAGAAGCCATGAAATCCGAAATGGGATCCATGTATGATAACAAAAAGTGGACTTTGGTAGACTTACCTGATAGCCGCAAGGATGTCGAGAATAAATGGATCTTCAAGAGAAAAACAGATGCTGATGGTAATGTTACTGTCTATAAAGCTCGACTTGTCGCAAAGGGTTTCCGACAAATTCAAGGAGTTGACTAGGATGAGACCTTCTCACCTATAGCGAAGCTAAAGTCTGTGAGGATTTTGTTAGCAATAGCTGCATTTTTCGATTATGAGATTTGGCAGATGGATGTCAAAACAGCGTTCCTTAATGGTGACATTGAGGAAGAGTTGTATATGGTACAACACAAAAGTTTTGTCGATCCTAAAAATGCTGACAAGGTATGCAAACTTCAGCGTTCCATTTATGGACTGAAGCAAGCATCCCGGAGTTGGAACCGACGCTTTGATAAGGTGATCAAAGACTTCAGGTTTATACAGTGTCATGGAGAGGCCCGTATTTACAAGAAAGTGAGTGGGAGCTCTGTAGCATTCCTGATATTATATGTAGATGACATATTATTGATTGGGAATGATATAGAACTATTAAGCAGTGTAAATGGTTATTTGAATAAGTGTTTTTCAATGAAGGACCTTGGTGAAGCAGCGTACATTTTAGGCATCAAGATTTATAGAGATAGATCAAGACGCCTAATAGGGCTTTCACAGAGTACATACCTGGACAAGATTCTAAAGAAGTTTAGAATGGATGAAAGTAAGAAAGGGTTCTTACCGATGTTGCCAGGTAAGGTATTGAGTAAGACTCAAGGTCCGGCTATGGCAGAAGAAAGAGAGAGGATGAATCAGATCCCCTATGCCTCAGCAGTAGGCTCTATCATGTATGCCATGCTGTGTACTAGACCGGATATCGCACATGCTGTTAGTTTGACCAGTAGATATCAAAGTGATCCAGGAATGGAACACTGGACAGCGGTCAAGAATATCCTGAAGTACTTGAAAAGAACTAAGGATATGTTTCTTTGTTATGGAGGTGACCAAGAGCTCGTTGTAACCAGTTACACCGATGCAAGTTGGAACACTGATCCCGATGACTCTAACTCTCAGTCTGGGTACGTGTTTATATTGAATGGTTCTACAGTAAGCTGGTGCAGCTCCAAGCAGTGCACGGTGGCGAAGTCTTCAACAGAATCGGAATACATAGCGGCTTCGGAGGCTTCATCGGAAGCGGTATGGATGAAGAGGTTCATAGTTGAGCTTGGTGTGGTTCCTAGTGCATTGGACCCACTAGTCATTTATTGTAACAACATGGGTGCCATCGCCAATGCACAAGAACCAAGGTCACACAAGAAGCTGAAGCATATCAAGTTGCGCTTTCATTCGATTCGCGAGTACATCGAAGATGGAGAAGTAAAGATTTGCAAAGTACACACTGATCTGAATGTGGCAGATCCGTTGACTAAAGCTCTCCCTAGGGCAATGCATGACCAACACCAGAATGCCATGGGTGTTAGGTACCTTACAATGTAATCTAGATTATTGACTCTAGTGCAAGTGGGAGACGGTTGGAGATATGCCCAAGAGGCAATAATAAAGTGGTTATTATATATCTTTGTGTTTATGATAAATGTTTATATAGCATGCTATAATTGTATTAACTGAAACATTGATACATGTGTGTTATGTAAACAACAAGGAGTCCCTAGTAAGCCTCTTATATAACTAGCTTGTTGATTAATAGATGATCATAGTTTCATGATCATGAACATTGGATGTTATTAATAACAAGGTTATGTTATTAAGTGAATGATGTAATGGACACACCCAATTAAGTGTAGCATAAGATCACGTCATTAAGTTCTTTTGCTATAAGCTTTCGATACATAATTACCTAGTGCTTCGACCATGAGATCATGTAAATCACTTATGCCGGAAAGGTACTTTGATTACATCAAACGCCACTGCGTAAATGGGTGGTTATAAAGGTGGGATTAAGTATTCGGAAAGTATGAGTTGAGGCATATGGATCAACAGTGGGATTTGTCCATCCCGATGATGGATAGATATACTCTGGGCCCTCTCGATGGACTGTTGTCTAATTAGCTTGCAAGCGTATGAATGGTTCATAAGAGATTACATACCACGGTACGAGTAAAGAGTACTTGTCAGAGACGAGGTTAAACAAGGTATAGAGATACCGATGATCAAACCTCGGACAAGTAAAATATTGCGTGACAAAGGGAATCGGTATCGTATGTAAATGGTTCAATCGATCACTAAGTCATCGTTGAATATGTGGGAGCCATTGTGGATCTCCAGATCCCGATGTTGGTTACTGGTCGGAGAGAAGTCTCAACCATGTCTGCATAGTTCACGAACCGTAGGGTGACACACTTAAGGTTTGATGTCGTTTAAGTAGATATGGAATATGGAATGGAGTTCGAAGTTTTGTTCAGAGTCTCGGATGGGATCCAGGACATCACGAGGAGTTCCGAAATGGTCCCGAGAATAAGATTCATATATAGGAAGTCATTTTATAAGTTTGAAAATGATCCGGTGCATTTATGGAAGGTTCTAGAAGGTTCTAGAAAAGTCCGGAAGAAATCACCATGGAAGGCGGAGTCCCGGAGGGACTCCACCTAGCATGGCCGGCCAACCAAGGGGTGGAGGAGTCCCAGGTGGACTCCATCATAGGTGGCCGGCCACCCCCCCCCAAGGAAGGGGTGGGAGTCCCACCTTGAGTAGGAGTCCCACCTTGGGTAGGTTTCGTCCTTATGGCAAGTTTTGAGTTGGGGTCTTATTCGAAGACTTGAACTCATACTCTTGGGGGTTCCACCTATATAATGAGGAGCAAGGGGCCGGCCACACCAAAGCCTCCTTGGCCGCACCCCACCTTTGCCGGCGCCCCCCTCTCCCCAAACCCTAGCCGCCTCTCCTCCTCCACCTCTCCCGCATACGCTTTGGCGAAGCCCTGCCGGAGATCTCCACTGATACGTCTCAAACGTATCTATAATTTCTTATGTTCCATGCTAGTTTTATGACAATACTCACATGTTTTATATACACTTTACATCATTTTGATGCATTTTCCGGTACTAACCTATTAACAAGATGCCGAAGCGCCAGTTCCTGTTTTCTGCTGTTTTTTGGTTTCAGAATCCTACACGGGAAATATTCTCGGAATTGGACGAAACAAAAGCCCACGGTCTTATTTTCCACGGAGCCTTCCAGAACACCGAAGAGGAGACGAAGAGGGGCCACGAGGTGGCCACACCATAGGGGGGCGCGGCCCCACCCCTGGCCGCGCCGCCATATGGGGTGGGCCCCTCGGGCGTCCCCCGACTCTGCCCCTTCGCCTATATAATCCTTCCATCACGAAAACCCTAGTACCGAGAGCCACGATACGAGAAAAGTTCCAGAGACGCCGCCACCGTCAACCCCATCTCGGGGGGTTCTGAAGATCGCCTCCGGCACCCTGCCGGAGAGGGGAATCATCACCGGAGGGCTCTACATCACCATGCCCGCCTCCGGACTGATGCGTGAGTAGTTCATCCTTGTACTATGGGTCCATAGCAGTAGCTAGATGGTTGTCTTCTCCTCTTGTGCTATCATGTTTAGATCTTGTGAGCTGCCTATCATGATCAAGATCATCTATTTGTAATGCTACATGTTGTGTTTGTTGGGATCCGATGAATATGGAATGCTATGTCAAGTTGATTATCGATCTATCATATATGTGTTGTTTATGATCTTGCATGCTCTCCGTTGCTAGTAGAGGCTCTGGCCAAGTTGATACTTGTGACTCCAAGAGGGAGTATTTATGCTCGATAGTGGGTTCATGCCTCCATTGAATCTGGGACAGTGACAGAAAGTTCTAAGGTTGTGTATGTGCTGTTGTCACTAGGGATAAAACATCAATGCTTTGTCTAAGGATATTTGTATTGTTTACATTACGCACAGTACTTAATGCAACTGTCTGTTGTTTGCAACTTAATACTGGAAGGGGTGCGGATGCTAACCCGAAGGTGGACTTTTTAGGCATAGATGCATGCTGGATAGCGGTCTATGTTCTTTGTCGTAATGCCCTAAGTAAATCTCATAGTAGTCATCATGATATGTATGTGCATTGTTATGCCCTCTCTATTTGTCAATTGCCCAACTGTAATTTGTTCACCCAACATGTTATTTATCTTATTGGAGAGACACCACTAGTGAACTGTGGACCCCGGTCCATTCTTTTACATCTGAAATACAACCTACTGCAATCATTGTTCTCTGTTGTTCTTTGCAAGCAAACATCATTCTCCACACCATACGTTTAATCCTTTGTTTACAGCAAGCCGGTGAGATTGACAACCTCACTGTTAAGTTGGGGCAAAGTATTTTGATTGTGTTGTGCAGGTTCCACGTTGGCGCCGGAATCCCTGGTGTTGCGCCGCACTACACTCCTTCACCAACAACCTTCACGTGGCCTTCATCTCCTACTGGTTCGATAACCTTGGTTTCTTACTGAGGGAAAACTTGCTGCTGTGCTCATCATACCTTCCTCTTGGGGTTCCCAACGGACGTGTGCTTCACGTGCCATCATCCACCACCACCGCCACCACGCCGTCGTGCTGCCGGGATTCCGAGGAGGATCTACTACTTCCGCTGCCCGCTGGAACGGGGAGAAGGACGTCATCATCAACACCGAACGTGTGACCGAGTACGGAGGTGCTGCCCGACTGTGGCACCGTCAAGATCTTCTACGCGCTTTTGAAAGCGGCAAGTACGTGATCATCTTCTGCAACAACGAGATCTAATCTCGTAGGCTTTGGAAATCTTCAAGGGTTAGTCTCGTGATCCCCTCGTTGCTACCGTCTACTAGATTGCATCTTGGCTTGGTTTTCGTTCTTGCGATAGGAAATTTTTTGTTTTCTATGCTACGAATCCCATCAACACTATGTAAGAGTTTGTTGATGATGAGGGCATCAAGCATGAGTTTTCAGCTCCATATACTCCTCAGCAAAATGGTGTTGTTGAAAGGAAGAACCGTACTATTGAGATGGCAAGAACCATGTTGAGTGAATTCAAGTCCCCCCATAATTTTCGGGGAGAAGCCATCTCTATAGCTGTCCACTACTCCAACCAGCTCTTCCTCCGCCCCCTGCATAATAAAACTCCATACGAGCTTGTCACAGGTAACAATCCTAATGCCATGTACATTCATGTCTTTGGATGCAAATGTCTTGTTAAGAACAATAAAGGGAAGCTCGGTAAATTTGAAACTAGAACTATAGAGGGCACATTTGTTGGATATGCGGAGAACTCCCACGCCTATAGATACTACAACAAGTCCACTAGGGCTATTGAAGTATCTTGTGACGTGGTGTTCTTGGAGGATAATGGCTCCCAAGTGGAGCAAGTTGTTCCATGTGCTGCAGGTGATGATGATCATCCTTCTAATGCCATCAAGCTTATGGGCATCGGCCACATCCGGCCACATCCGGCCCACAGAAGTTCATAGTGATGATCAAAGTGATGGAATAGAAGTATCAAGCTCAGCCCAAGTGGAGCCTAGCTCAACTCAAGCTGAACCATCAAGTGCAGCTCAAGATTTATCCTCTACTCAAGATGAGTCACATTCCGAAGAACAAGAAGAAAGCCCTCAACCCACTGAGCAAGACCATGAAGCTGATCAAGAAACATCCTCGACTCATGATCAAACTCAAGTTGTCCCTTATGATCAAGTACTTGCAAGAGATGAGTTTATTGACCATGAAGGAACTACTCGGAAGATCAAGGCTGCTTCAAGGGCAAGTGACATGAAAGTAGATCAAGTCCTTGGTAGCATCTCAAGAGGAGTGGTAACTCGTAGACACCATTCATTACTTATCACTTATTGTCAACACCATGCTTTTGTGTCTAGTTTTGAGCCACTCAAGGTACATGAAGCCTTGGTTGATACGGATTGGGTAATTGCCATGCAAGAAGAATTGGAATGTTTCACCCGCAATGAAGTATGGTCTCTAGTTGAGAGACCCAAGGATCATCGCATCAATGTCATTGGGACCAAGTAGATATTCAAGAACAAGCAAGATGAGAATGGCATTGTCGTAAGAAATAAAGCAAGGTTAGTGGCGCAAGGGTTTGCCCAAATGGAAGGTATGGATTTTGAGGATACCTTTGCACCGGTAGCCCACCTTGAAGCTATTCGTCTTTTGCTTGCATTTGCATCTTTCCACAATTTGAAGCTATATCAAATGGATGTAAAAAGTGCATTTTTGAATGGTCCCCTAAAAGAAACTGCATATGTGGATCAACCACCGGGTTTCGAAGACCCATGCCGACCCAACCATGTGTATTTACTCCATAAGGCACTCTACGGTCTCAAGCAAGCTCCGCATGCTTGGTACGAGTTCCTTAGGGATTTCTTACTTCATGATGGGTTTTGCATGGGTACGGTCGATTCCACCCTTTTCACCAAGCGGGTTAAAGGGGGTGTCTTATTTATATGTCAAATATATGTTGATGATATTATCTTTTGTGGAACTATCCCCAATCATAACAAAGCTTTTGAGCTACTGATGACTAGGAAATTTGAGATGTCCATGATGGGAGAGTTGAAGTTCTTCCTAGGCTTCCAAGTGAGGCAACTTGCAAAAGGCACCTTCATCTCTCAAGAAAAGTATGTGAAGGACATGCTCAAGAAGTTTAACATGACCAATGCAAGCCCAATGAAGACACCCATGCCCGTGAAGGAGCAGCTTGGTTCATGTGATGGTGAGAAGGATGTGGACCAAAAGGTATACCGTTCCATGATTGGATCCTTGCTCTACCTTTGTGCTTCTAGGCCGGATATCATGCTAAGTGTAGGGATGTGTGCTTGTTTTTGATCTGCTCCTAAGGAGAGCCACTTGGTGGCGGTCAAACGGATTCTAAGATACCTTGTTCTCACTCCTACTCTTGGGTTGTGGTATCCAAAGGGGTCAACCTTTGAACTCATAGGCTATTCGGATTCTGATTGGGCTGGTGATAAGGTTGACCGGATGTCTACCTCCGGGGCTTGCCAATTCATTGGCCGGTCATTGGTGAGTTGGTCATCCAAGAAACAAAACTCCACTGCCCTATCCACCGTCGAAGCCAAATACATATCCGCGGCATGTTGTTGCACTCAGTTGCTATGGATGAAGCAAACCTTGAAAGACTACGGTGTGTCTCTTGGTACGGTGCCTCTTCTATGTGACAACGAAAGTGCAATAAAGATCGCCAATAACCCAGTTCAACATTGTCGCACCAAACATATTGACATTCACCATCACTTCCTACGTGATCATGTTGCCAATGGGGACATTGATCTAACTCATGTGGGAACAACGTACCAATTGGCGAATATTTTCACTAAGCCTTTGGATGAAGCCCAGTTTGTAAACTTGAGAGGAGAACTTGGTATTCTTGATCCTAACAACTTAGATTGAACAACTTCTTGCACAATATTCTTGCATTTATCTTGCTATCTAGCTTAGTTGTGCAACATATATGGGGATAGTCATCTTACCATGTCAAAATATGGACCCAAGCATGTCTCTTCGAGGTCTCATGACATTTGCGCTTTCACATAAGGGGGAGAAATACCCCGCCCTTTTATTTGCCTCTTATGCATCTTAGCCTACTCATCTTATGAGGCCACATGATTTTAAGTGACATATCGTATCTCTTTGGTTTATGCTTAATTCGAAACCATGCTCATTGTTGCAACTTACCTTCTTTTTCCTACCATTGAGCATGTATAGAATCTAAACTTTCTCTAACCAAACCTACTCTATCCTTCATCTATGTATGTGCATGCCCGTCTTGAAACTCTAGCAAAATAAGGTCATCTTGGAATTTCGGTATCTAACCCGGTGGACCGGGTGCTGCTACCAGAATTTCCGGCAGCCAGCCCAGCCTGCCGGGTGCTGCTACCGGGCCGCTGGTGCCTGGCCCGGCCTGCCGAGCTGGGTACCGGGTAGGTCGGCACTCAACCCGGTGGTACCAGACTGGGTACCGAGTTCGCGCGTGGCAAAGGGGTACTTACTCCCTAGGAGGTTAGGGATACCCCTTGGATCCCCTTTCTTTCCCATCTCATGTCTCCACCATAGCCACCATTACCACACCTCCCTCATCTCCAAGTGGTTGATTCAACCATTGGAACTCCAGATCCATCCACTCCACTTGCTCCCCTCATCATTTGGAGCATCTCCACCGAAGGGATTCAAGTTTGGTCAATCTATTTGGGAGGATTTGGATTTCCACCCACCAAAGCTTCCTCCATTAGAAGCTCTTCTCTGCCAAGTTAGGGCAAGGAGAGCATGTCTTCGGGTAACTTCATCTTGTCCTCATCCCCCTCCTCAAGTGTTCTTCTTTTTGTTACCCAACATATGAACTTGAGGATTTAGGGTTAGAACTTGTGCCATTAGGGAGTCAACCACTTCTATCCATGACTCTCACTTCATCATAAATTAGTTTTGCAAAAGTTTTGAGAAATTTCTGGAACAAACACAAGAGAAGACAAATTGGGGATTTTTCTCTCGAAAATTTCGGTAGGCGACCCGGTGGACCGGACTACCTGCTGAGTTACTCGGCACCTCACCCGGTCTGCCGGGTGCTGCTGCCGGGTAACCCGGTATCTGGTCCGGCCTGCCGGGCCCCTTGCCGAGTTGTCTCTGATTGCCTCCAAAAGTTCACTTTTGCAAAATTTCCTTCGTTTTGGCCTCCATTTTTCGGGCATGTACACGTATCCTTGTTGCTCCTCTGTGCTCTATTTTTCACAGGTGATGAGGCAAGTGACTCAAACTTTGTTCCCCCAGACACTCATAAGGGCAAAGGACACATGGTTGATATTGGTGGTAGTCGAGTGTCGTCGTGGTGAACAGACAGATGCCATAGGATGGCTTAGATTGGGGCCGAATGGACGCTAGAGGATTCGGGGGAGGGTTTGCGATTAGATGGGAAGAACTTCTGGATGCTTTCCTCAAGAACACAGCCAAGGGCCGGTATACAAGAAGAGAGACAAGAGGAAGAACTCTTTACTAGATCGCTGGCTTCATTGATTTCAACATGATTACAAGTGCATGAACACAAGCTCTATCGTCTAATCTCCTCTGTCGACACACACCTGTAAGAGGCAGTACCCCCTCTCCTTATATAGGGGAGAGGGTGGCTTACAGAACAAGAAACCCTAATGGTATCTTTGACTGGACAAACTACTTTACAAAGCTACTTTAATCATAGGTGACACCGGAGTCATCTTTAATCAGGGATGCTGACGTCCTCCAGCTTCTTTCAGCGTCATCCCTCTCTTTGGCGCCAGGGCTCTGATTAAAGCCACCTTGCTTAGCTCATCCTTGTCTTCTTGCTCCGAAGAGAATCTTTGACCAGTCCTGCCGACAGGCCCTTCTCTCCGGTATCTTCTTTACCGGGCTCCGGCATACCCCCTTGGGGATACCGGCTTAGCCTCACTTAGCCCAAATTCCTACCTTGTTTCCGGTGAGAACATTAAACCGGTATCTCGATGGCTTAAACCATCCGGTTTGGCATGCCTTTGGCATACCGGGGGTTATCCCCCCAACATTAGTCCCCGAAGCTGGTATAGTCTGGAGGATTCTATCCCACAAACTATGCCAGGTTTTCATGTTTTTAGGATACCGGTTTAATCTCTCAGGCTTTGAGCTCGGTTCCGGCACCTTTACCCTCGTTCGTTTTCCTCTCTTTGCAAGGCACGTTCCGGCATCTCTTTTCTCCGGTATCATTTGCATTTATTCCTTCCTCGGCGAAGTCGAGAATATTTTGGGCCCCGCGCCTGTCAGTGACATGCGCACTGTCCACTGGCGCGCCAGTGTCAAATGTCACTTCGCTTCGACTCCCGCGCGCTCATTAAATGCACCACTGCGGATCCCACTGGCCACTTGGTATCCTGTGTGCGCCCCCGTGTGGCCTCCCATTTTCTCGCGTGTACTTCCTCGCCACATGGCGGCCCGTGGTGCGAACCGTCGCGGGCCGCGAGGCGAACCGCTGCGGCCCGGCGGTTTTCAGCCCACCTCCTTTCTTCTTTATAAGCACAACCGCCGTTTCTTCTTCCTCTTCTCGCATTCCCCAACCTTCGCGCACAGTGCTCCTTGCCTCTGCGCCTTCGCCGCTCTCCGTCCGCCATTGTTTGCTCGAGCTCCGTCGCCCGGCGAACTCACGCCGCGCTTTCGCCGGACCTCGTCGTGCGGGACTCTTCTGCAGCACCTTCGTCGCCCCCGATGCATTCTTGCTTCTTCGTGACCTTCTTCACCTCGCCGTCGGCGGTGCTCGTCGGCGACCGCAGGTCCGCTTCTTCACCGGCGAACGTCTTCCCCAGCGACTGCGCCGCTCCAGGTTAGTGCCAATCTTACTTTGCTCGCCATCTGCTCGTTTTCTAGATCTTGGGTCGATGGTGTTCTTATCTCTTCTTTTCCTTTGATTTTCTTCTTACTCGTAGATCTTCGCGCGGGGTTCAAGTGTGGGATTTCTGTTTTTTGCCTACCTAACCAATGTCTGTCGAGGAATCTTCCTCTGCTTCTTCTTCTTCCCTCTTCGTTAACCGTCGTAGACAATCTCCCGGCGAATCCACGGCCTCAGATCCGATGGATACCGATTCCGGCAACCAGCAGGGATCCGGTAGCCGCCAAGAGTCCGGTGGCCGTCTCGAATCTGGCAGCTCTAGCCAAGCATCTGGTAGCCACTCAGAAACGAGTAGCTCTAGCGAATCATCCGGTGGAGAGCCCTCTCCCATTACTCGTGGAGCCTGGATGGGCTCCAATGTTACTGAATATGAGATCGATTGGTTATACCGGTCCCGCAGAATTCCGGAAGGAGTAACCTGCCGGCTTCCCGGTGACGAAATCGTGCCGGAGCCCCAGCCCGGTGAATATGTTGTTTTTCTTGCTCATTTTGAGCGTGGCTTCGGCCTTCCTGCATCTCCCTTCTTCCGGGAGTTCTTAGATTTCTATGAACTCCAACCTCACCACCTTCCTGGCAATGCCATCTTTTATCTTTCCTGCTATGCCACCTTCATGGAGGCCTACATTGGCATTCATCCCACTCGTGAGACGTTTGCCCGCTTCTTCTCTCTGCGGATTAATTCCGTCCAGGGCAAGGAAATCCCTAAGCCCAAGCCGCCTGTGGAGTGCGGATCTTGCATCGTTGGCTTCCGTCAGGGGAGTCCTTTCTTCAAGTTTACCGGCCTCGAGTCCTGTCGCGCCTGGCAGGGAACTTTCTTTTACGTGAAGAACAATGGCCGCGCAAATCTCATTGATCTTCCGCCATTCAAGGTGGGGCCTCCCAGTAGAGCCAATTGGAGTTACAACCCGAAGTCTGATCATATTGAAACCAACCGGGTGGTACGCTTCATGGCCTCTTTGAAGAAGGAGACCAACATCTGCTCGGATGATATCATCCGCACGTTTATTTCGCGCCGGGTGCTTCCTCTCAAGCGCCGGATGCACAGGATGAGCGAGATGTACGGTCCTGGCGATCCCACCAAGATCACAGGCCGTCCCCTTAGCAAGAAGGACGTCGTTCGCAAGGCTAAGCAGATGTCAACACCCGGATTTTTAAGTCCAGATGCCTATTATGCCGTACATCGCAATCCCAGGAATAATGTTTTTGCGAGACATAATAGTAAGTAGCATAGAGTCATCATTTATTATAACACATATTGTCTTACAACCATAGATCACATGATCCAATATTACACGAATATATTGTTCAATATCACAAGTAGTAGCGGAAGCGAAGTAGTAGTGGACTATCTATTCCACAGGCAACGCTTGACGTTAGAAGACGATCCTAGTTATCGTAGACGTCCTGCTGTCCGTCATCCTGATACTGGTGCTCTCCTTCATAGTCTGGCATTTGAATAGCCAGGGCAAAGCCATGAGTACTTTTAAAGTACTCGCAAACTAACTTAACAATAATTACTTATTAAGTATCATTAGGGGGTGCTAAGCTCTAGGTTTATTTGCATAAAGCCAAGTTTTAGTTTAGTAAACCTTTAGCAAAGCTTTATCATGTGCAAAACTAACTCAAGTGGGAACATTAGTGTCATTCCCACGACTCATTATGGTTCACCATAATATCACTTCTCAATCCACCATTCATTTCTAGAGTCAAAACATTTTCATGATAACAGGGATAGTATGGCCTTTCCAATCGTCCGTAACCGTGGACACGGCTATTCGAATAGGTTTAACACTCTGCAGAGGTTGTACTCTTGTGCCACAACTTGTGATTACATCCGTCGAGGATAACCCCGAATCATCGTAACACAGTACGCGGATCATCAACCCTAACCTTTCACTTATATATGCTAGTATGAGCACCTCTCCCCATGAGCTTGGCCTCCCGGTGAAAACCGCAGTCAACCCGGGAACTGCACAGGGCTTGGGCCGTACATTCACCTCATATTTAACATCGTTCCACACTTAACGGAGGCAGCCTCGGCGTAACCCCTATGATGTTTGTGTAGAGGGAACCCATACTAAAATACACAAGCTTCTAGTTAAGCCCTACCCATAATCAGGTATTGTGGGGGTACTTGTATAATTGGAAGGGTATCGCATTTAGACCCAATCATCAATTTTATCAAAAATCACTATCTTCTCTTGTTCACATCCACCTTCACTTTACTTTCTTTCGAAGTCATTTCACTTCACCATGTTCCCATCTAGAGTAGTCAATTTTAGTTGATTAGCACTAGCAACTATATGAGGGGTGCTATCTAGCTTTGAGTGGTGCTAATCTATTCCAAGTATTTGTCTACTCTAGACCCAGTGAATCATAAATCAAAAAGATACTTTGAAATAAATAAGCAAAAGTAAATGAAAGTAAAAACATGGGCTGGGTAATACATCAAAGAAAAGGGTAAATGTGCCTTTGCTCTTGTAGAGCTAAGCACTTGTGTGTTAGCAAGGGTTAGCTTGCCTTGAGCTGAGTAGTTCTCAAAGGTTTCTTCTTCTTCCGGCGAGTAGTCCTCCTCCTCTTGATACTCCTCGTTACTAGCGTCTATATACGAATATGAGGTATAAATACTAAACCAAACTCACATACCTATCTAGAAACACTCAAAAGAGTTCACACTCTAGTCCTATTATCAATCAAACATGGCATGGTGAGTTATTTGATAAATTCTTATTTGGGAGAAAATAATTTCCTCTCATTATTCTTATTTCTAAATTTTAGTATGTAGATCCTTAGAGCAATTCATTTCTTCTCATTACATCTTATTAAAATTTAATCTCTTCATATAATAATAAGGTATGAAATATAGGTTGACTCAAGTCAACATTTCATATCTACTATATGTGAGTATAATTTAATTAAGGTGCTATACTTCACATGTTATAATACTACCATTTTAAATGCATTAAAATCTCTAAGTAATAATTATCAGGGGTTCATTAGCCTAGGTCATTCCCCCTGGTTATATCACTTAAGATCAAGATTTCAATGAGAGAGTAGCTCTCATAGTATTTATTAAGTTTGAATTCCAAGTTGAATTGTTCTAGAATTGACTACATAGCTCTCTTATTTGATCTAGTCCTTGATCATACAAATAACATGTCTATATTATTGCATAATCAATTAGGGGACATCATTTTTGATTTATTAGAGTTGGAATCAACTTAAAATCATTTATAGATTATTTTTAATGATTATTTAAAGTTAGAAAAGGCCCTGCCTTGTTATTTTTGTCATTTAAAATTTACTACGAATTTGGATATGAGGCCAGTGGCATTAGTTAGATAATTTCATGAGCTTTCTAAATATATAAAATTGGTTAAATTTGGTGTAGTAGATCTCAAGATATTCAAATTTGAAGTTAGCATCAGTATTGAATTTGAACTAAATGGATTAAATCCTATTTGAATTTTTTTGGGCCACGCGGGAAAATCTAATGGGCCGAAACGGTTTAAACCATCACTGCGCGGCCCAGCACGCATCTGGTGCGAGTGGGCTGCCCTGACGAGGTGGGGGCCACCTGTCAGCGGTGCTTAACACAGCGAAGCGGTACGCGGGATCTAAACCGTAGGATTAGAACGAGATCCGACGGCGTGTGAACATCGTCGTCTCCGGCGGGATTCCGACGAGGTCACGGCGGCAGTAGGGGGTCGGAGAGCCTACCAGGGTTCTCGCGGTGTTCTACTGGTGGCGAGGCGACGTTGTCGAGGATGCTGAGGCAGCTGGTAGCAGTGGCGAAGCTCGGGGTGGCGCCAATCGTCGACGGTGAGCTGCGTCCCCCGGCGGCTCCGATCTTGAAATTGCGTCTCCTCCGGCAGCAATCGAACGAGCTATGGTGGTGAGGAAGATCAGTGGTGAGAGGGGAGTCGATTGGTGTGAGGAGAGCTTGCTGGGAGGGCCTCTATTTATAGTGTCGAGGGGTGCCGCGGGGTGCTGCAAGGGCGCGGCCATGGCGTGGCGTTTCCGGCGAGCGAAAGGGCAAGCGAAGGACGGCAGCGTGTAGGCATCGCCCTGGAGATGCTCTAGGTGTAGAGGGCGCAGTGATAGGGCTACGGAAACGCTCGAGTTCTTGCAGTAATCATGGCGGTACCCGCGGTACGTCGCCGGCGAGGACGACGGTGACAAGGCTCCTGCGCGTGCTCGAGCATGTCTAGCGTGTAGAGGGCGAGGAGTAGCTGCTCGACGTCGCGGTAGGGATGCAGGGCGAGGACGGTAGCGATCGAGTGGGCGATGTACTGGCGCGGCCAGTGCGCGCTCACCGCGTGCACGGGCGTGTGCTGGCAAGGTTTGGACACGGGCGTTCTGGGCAATGCCGTGCAGTGGCGATCGAGTGAGTGGTACAGGCTTGGTCCTTATGCATCAGAGATGCTCGCAGACATGAAGAAACGACGAGGGAGAGGCCAGGGAGAGGAGTGCACAAAGGTGGCCGGCATGGCCACGGCATGCATAGTTTTAAGGTTTTCTTCTCCCTCTCTCTCACTTTAATCGATCAAGGAGGTACTGGGAGGATGCAGGGGTCCTAGAACTAGCTAATGATCACAAGTTTAAAGTGGTTTAGTGAAGAAACCGTTGGATAATAGTGTGTAACACCATTTGGAAAAGGTGCCTGCCACCTGTTCGACACAATGGCCGCATGAAGAAATTATTTGAATTTTGAACTTCTTTTTGGTACATCTCAAAGATATAATTAATGTGAGGTATTGGTGGTGGTGGCACTCCATTTGGATTTGATTTGCAAAATTTCAAATTTGAGGGGATCTTCTTCTCTCTCTCGGGTTCCCTCTTTGCCCTCTTATTCTGGTCAACCTAGTCAACTTTAGGGAGGGTGGTCAACATCAAAGTTACTCACCTTGACATGTTCTTGGATGACATGGCTTTGGTTGACAAAATTTAGTTTAGGATTTGAGAAATACAGAGGGGTAAAGTGGTGAAGAAAATATTTTTGGTTCACATGACCATTATCATATGTATGCAAGATTTTTGATTTCCTTGTGTTTGATTCTTGATCCAATGATGCAATAGTGTTAGTTTATCATATTAAAGTATTTTAGAAACCATGAGGCAAACAATTATGGCCTTGGTGGAAGATTTGCATTTTGGCATGTGGTGTATGTAAGTGAATATGGGTTTTTCCCATTTTCTTTACTTATCCTCAATTTAAGGTTTTGTGATCTTGATTAGGGTTCACATAGCAATAGTTCAACATGCTAACACTCATCATGGCAATTGCACAAAAGAACATCACTCAAATGCATATATCTATATGTGGCACTATATGCATAGAAAAAGTTTTTGTTAATTGCAAAATTTGAGTAATTGAAATTCTCTATTGATCTTTATTATTGTTAAAACTTGGGATGTTACAAACCCTTCCCCCTTACAAAAGATCTCGTCCCGAGATCTGAGAAAACTAGGTACTAAAGAGATCTGGGTACTCAGTCTTCATAAAGTCTTCTCTCTCCCATGTGGCTTCTTCTTCGGTGTGGTTACTCCATTGGATCTTCAGAAACTTGATACTTCGAGTACGGGTGGTTCTGAAAGCTTCTTCTAGGATGTGAATAGGTACTTCGCGGTATGTCAGATCTGAGTTGATATCCACAGCTCGATGGTCGATGTTCTTGAAAACCTCGGTCTTCTCAGGTACCTCTAAACACTTCCGGAGTAGCGAGATGTGAAACACATTGTGCACCGCTGACATTTCTTCTGGTAACTCCAGTTGATAGGATACTTCTCCTCGGTGACTCAGGACTTTGAAAGGTCCGACATATCGGGGTGCGAGCTTTCCTCTAAGTTGGAATCTCTGCATTCCTTTAAGAGGGGACACTTTGAGATACACGAAATCTCCGATCTCGAAGGTCATCTCTCGGCGTCTCTTGTCGGCGTAGCTCTTCTGTCTTTATTGGGCTGTCTTGAGGTACTCGCGGATCTTGTGAACCTTCTCTTCGGCTTCTCGGAGAATATCTGGTCCAAAGACTTGACTCTCTCCCACTTCCGACCAATTCAGAGGGGTACGGCACTTCCTTCCGTACAAGGCTTCAAAGGGGGCCATCTGCAAGCTGGCTTGATAGCTGTTGTTGTACGAGAATTCTGCGTACGGCAAGCAGTCTTCCCACTTAGATCCATATTCTAACACACATGCTCTCAGCATATCTTCTAATATTTGGTTGACTCTTTCAGTCTGTCCATCTGTCTGCGGGTGATAGGCTGTGCTGAAATTCAGACGAGTTCCGAGTCCTTCATGTACTTTCTGCCAGAATCTGGAGGTGAATTGGGATCCTCTGTCGGATACTATCGACTTCGGGGTTCCGTGAAGGCTAACTATCCTTGATATATATAACTCTGCGAGTCTTGGTCCTTGATAGGTGGTCTTGACGGGGATGAAGTGGGCGACTTTGGTCAGTCTGTCCACCACTACCCAGATGGAATCATTTCCTTTATTAGACTTGGGCAGTCCGGTGATGAAGTCCATTCCTACGGAATCCCACTTCCATTCGGGAATCTGTAGTGGTTGCAACAGTCCTGCGGGGCGTTGATGTTCTGCTTTGACTCTTTGACAGATGTCACACTTGGCGATGTAGCTTCCAATTTCTCTCTTCATTCCATGCCACCAGAATTGTTCCTTCAAATCCTGGTACATCTTGGTTCCTCCGGGGTGAATGGAGTATAGGGTGTCGTGAGCTTCCTTCAGTATAACTTGCTTCAACTCTGAGTCTGACGGCACGCAAAGGCGCTTGTTATACCATAGCACTCCTTCTTCATCTACGGTGAATCCTGGTGCCTTTTCGGCGGCTATTTGGTTCTTGATTCCGTCAATGCTAGCATTTCCTTTCTGGGCTTCTTTGATCTGACTAATCAGGGTGGGTTGGAGTTCGATGCTGGCGAGGTATCCTTCGCTAACCTGTTCAAGCCTAAACTGTTCAAACTCTTCAAACAGGCTGGGTTGCTCAATTGCTAACATGGAGTTCAACTGACACGGCAGTCTACTCAGAGCATCCGCTACCACATTGGCCTTGCCGGGGTGATAGTGGATTTCCATGTCGTAATCCTTGATTAACTCTATCCATCTGCGTTGTCTCATATTCAGCTCCTTCTGCGTGAAGATATACTTCAGGCTCTTGTGATCCGAGTAAACCTCGCATCGATTACCCATGAGGTAATGACGCCATACTTTCAGTGCTAACACCACCGCTGCTAGCTCTAAGTCATGGGTTGGATAGTTCTGTTCATGCTGCTTCAGCTGCCTTGATAGGTAAGATATCACTTTGCCTTCTTGCATCAGCACACATCCAAGACCAATCTTGGAGGCGTCGCAGTACACATCGAAGGGCTTGGTAATGTCCGGCATAACCAGTATTGGGGCTGTTGTCAATCTTAGCTTGAGCTGTTGAAAGCTCTCTTCACACTTGTTGGTCCATTCGAACTTCCGGTCCTTCTTCAACAATTGAGTCATTGGTCTGGCTATGCTCGAGAATCCTTCAACGAATCGGCGGTAATATCCCGCCAATCCCAGAAATGCACGGACCTCGGTCTGAGTGGTTGGGGCTTTCCATTCTTCAACAGTCTTGATTTTTGCGGGGTCAACGGCAATTCCTCCGGCTGATAAGATATGACCCAAGAATCCTACTTCTTTCAACCAGAACTCACACTTGCTGAACTTGGCGTACAACTGATGCTCCCGAAGGGTATCTAATACCACTTCCAAATGTTGCTCATGTTCTTCCTCGGACTTGGAGTATATGAGGATGTCGTCGATGAAGACAACGACAAACTTGTCCAGGAAGTTCATAAAGATCTTATTCATGAGATTCATGAAGTAAGCGGGGGCATTGGTCAATCCAAATGACATGACATTGTACTCATACAATCCATATCTGGTGGTAAAGGCAGTTTTGGGGATATCGGTGGCACGAATCTTCAGCTGATGGTATCCTGTCCGCAGATCAATCTTCGAGAATACTTGTGCTCCGGTCAGCTAGTCAAACAGATCTTCTATCTTGGGCAATGGATACTTGTTCTTGATGGTGACATTGTTGAGTTTACGATAGTCCGTAACCAAACGAGTGGCACCGTCCTTTTTATCCACAAACAAAACTGGCGATCTCCAAGGTGACGCACTTGGTTGAATCAGGCCTTTGAATAGCATATCATCCAGTTGCTTCTTCAGTTCCACTAACTCTGCCGGGTTCATGCTATAGGCTCTCTGGGCTATAGGTCCGGTTCCAGGGATTAGTTCTATGATAAACTCGATATCCCGATCTAGGGGCATACCGGGTAGATCATCCGGAAACACATCAGGATATCGACAAACGACCCTGATCTGATCCAAGGTGGGTTTGGCTAGGCTTTGGTTACAAGTGAATTTTTTGGGCAGTTTTTCGGATATGTGTTCAACTATGATTCCGGTGCTACTAGTCATGGTGATGGCCTTCTTGGCACAATCAATCAGTCCATGATGTTTCGCCATCCAGTCCATTCCGAGGACTACTTCCAAACCCTTGGCTCCCAGAACAATCAAATTTGCATAGAATTCTATTTCATGTATTCTGATTGGCACATCTTTGCAAATTTTTCTAGCTTTAGTTGTTGATCCGGGTATTTGAACTATCATGACATGCTTCAAACTGATGGGTTGAATCTTACTAGTGCATGCAAAATCTTCGGTAATGAATGAATGCGATGCTCCAGAATCAAACAGCACTCTTGCGGGTATTGAGTTAACAGAGAACATACCCAGCACAACGTCTGGGGCTTCCTGAGCTTCTTCTGCATTCATGTGGTAGAGGCGGCCATTGCGGTTGTTCGGGTTGTTGGGGGCGAACTTCTTGTTGGTGGTGACACGACGCTGCTGCTGCGCAGGGCCCGAGGTGTTGGCGGCAGTCTTGGCGAGCTTCTTGGGGCACTCATAGGAGAAGTGCCCAGCCACTCCGCACTCATAGCAGTTGTAGGTGGACTTGTCCTTGGGGGTGATGGGAACAGCGTTGCTCCCAGTCCGTGGAGCGGTGTTGGAGTTGTTGGAGTTGTTGTTGGGGGCGCGGGGTGGAGCGCGGTTGAAGTTGTTGGTGTTGTTGTAGTTGTGGTGGCCTCCCGGCCTGGGGTTTCCTCCACTCCGGTTCTGATAACTCGGACGTGGGTTCTGCATCGGGGGCTTGTTGTTTCTTGGGGCGAACCCTCCGCTTGAGCTGGGGCGATACTTGTGGTTGTTGCTGGGCCCACTCTGGTTCATCATACGGCGCTTGCGGTTCTCATTGGCTTGGTGTATCTTCCCCTCCATCTGAATTGCGGAGTCAACAAGGGCTTCTAGATCAGCAAAGGGAATGTTGATCAGCACAGTCTGCATCTCATCATGCAGTCCATTCAGGAACCTCTCCTTCCTCTTCTCGACGGTATCTGTCTCATCCGGGGCGTACCTTGACAAAGTGAGGAACTTGTCGCGGTATTCCACCACGGTCATCCTGCCTTGCTTCAGTTCCCGGAACTCATCCCTCATTTTCTTAATCAAACCTGGGGGCACATGATACTTACTAAACTTGAGTTTGAAATCCTCCCAAGTCATCATTTGCCCCGCATGTAAGGCGCGGGTACTTGTCCACCAGGCACGTGCAGGTCCAGCCAGATAGTGGGTGGCGAACAACACCTTTTCGTTGTCCTCCACTCCGGCAACCTCGAGATTGTTCTCCATAGTTTGGAGCCAATCATCAGCATCGAGGGGTTCCTCTGTCTTGCTGAACACAGGTGGATTGGTGTTTTGGAAGTTTTTCAGCTTTGACCCTGGGTGGTCGTGGTTTCCGTGGCCTTGATTGCCCTGAGCAATCTGTTGAAGTGCAGCTAGGTTGGCTTGACGGTCAACTCTCTCAGCTTCTCTTTCTGCCATCATCTGTTGCAGCAGTTGCATCATTGCATTTTCGTTGCGGGTTGGGGGTGCCATCTGAACAGTGATAGGGATCATGAGATGAGACCAGAGGGAAATTTCTATGGTTCATTTTGGGATAAAATTCACACAACTTAAACTTGATTCATAAAATATTAATAATATTACACACACAAACATAGTCATGGAGGTAGCAAATATTACAAGCCAAATGTTCAGGAGGGTTTTAAGAACCCTTTCAACAAACTACGATACATGGTGCGGATACAAGGGACCGATACATCTCATACTACGCGAGTGCTCATAAAAGGGGGATGGAAGCTATCCATCGATGCGGAGCGGGAAGGTGGTGTCCATCCCGGCAGGCAGGAGCTGGTGGAAGTCCAGGTCTCCCTCGTCATCCTCCTCGTAGTCGCCGTCGTTGCTGACGTAAGAGTAGCCATCCCCTTGGATGTCTTCCCCTTCTCCCTCTCCTTCGAGGATCTGGAGCTGCTCCGCCTGAGTGGCGATGGTCTCCTTCAGGACGGCGATCTTGGCCTTCAGGCGGTGAATGGTAGAGTCCCTCTTCACGACCAGCTGGCGGAGAGTTCTACGCTCCTTTGCGATGACCTTGATGGTCTCCGCATACTTATTCAGCTGGTCTTGGGTGTGGATGGCGGCGGAGCGGGAGTTGTCCAACTCAGCACGAGTTTCGAACAACATGAAGTCCAAGTGATCCACGTGGTGCCTGAGCACCGGGTGGAACGGCAGGCTGATGGGTAGCCCGAGAGAGGAGTGCCTTGCAAAGTGCTCAAAGCGTTCTCCTTCAATCGCCACCGTGTTTTGCCCGCATAGACGAGCGAGAGCCTCCTGTAGAGCGTGGGCGAGTCCATCCACCCAGTTGTTCTCTCGGAGAGAGAACTGAATCTGGCGGAACATGGGGGACTCCGGCTTCCCTGGGAGGCTAGCCATGATGAGCCATTGGAGTTGGCCTCCAACTTGGTCCGCGATCTGGCCTCCGTAGAACACGGGAGGCGAGCGTCCGAGGAACTGTGAGAGGGCCATCAGATCCCTCTCGAAGATCAGGTCCCCACCGTTGGCCAGGTCGTACACCTGAGTCTGGATGAAGGGCTCCGTGGGGATGATATCCATCTGTAGAGAGATGGAGGAGCAAGTTAGAGATGTGCAAGTGTTCAAAATTTTAAGCAACTTATAAATAAGAGCATGAATTTGGCTAGTTAAAAAGGATCAAGGGTAAGGGTATGATTGTATTTTTCATAACTATTCAATTCATTGATTTTGAAACTAAGTTTATCGAACGTCCATTCTAACTAGGGTCTCCTAAGGTCAAACAACAGCTATGATACCAACTTGTCAACACCCGGATTTTTAAGTCCAGATGCCTATTATGCCGTACATCGCAATCCCAGGAATAATGTTTTTGCGAGACATAATAGTAAGTAGCATAGAGTCATCATTTATTACAACACATATTGTCTTACAACCATAGATCACATGATCCAATATTACACGAATATATTGTTCAATATCACAAGTAGTAGCGGAAGCGAAGTAGTAGTGGACTATCTATTCCACAGGCAACGCTTGATGTTAGAAGACGATCCTAGTTATCGTAGACGTCCTGCTGTCCGTCATCCTGATACTGGTGCTCTCCTTCATAGTCTGGCATTTGAATAGCCAGGGCAAAGCCATGAGTACTTTTAAAGTACTCGCAAACTAACTTAACAATAATTACTTATTAAGTATCATTAGGGGGTGCTAAGCTCTAGGTTTATTTGCATAAAGCCAAGTTTTAGTTTAGTAAACCTTTAGCAAAGCTTTATCATGTGCAAAACTAACTCAAGTGGGAACATTAGTGTCATTCCCACGACTCATTATGGTTCACCATAATATCACTTCTCAATCCACCATTCATTTCTAGAGTCAAAACATTTTCATGATAACGGGGATAGTATGGCCTTTCCAATCGTCCGTAACCGTGGACACGGCTATTCGAATAGGTTTAACACTCTGCAGAGGTTGTACTCTTGTGCCACAACTTGTGATTACATCCATCGAGGATAACCCCGAATCATCGTAACACAGTACGCGGATCATCAACCCTAACCTTTCACTTATATATGCTAGTATGAGCACCTCTCCCCATGAGCTTGGCCTCCCGGTGAAAACCGCAGTCAACCCGGAATCGCACAGGCTTGGGCCGTACATTCACCTCATATTTAACATCGTTCCACACTTAACGGAGGCAGCCTCGGCGTAACCCCTATGATGTTTGTGTAGAGGGAACCCATACTAAAATACACAAGCTTCTAGTTAAGCCCTACCCATAATCAGGTATTGTGGGGGTACTTGTATAATTGGAAGGGTATCGCATTTAGACCCAATCATCAATTTTATCAAAAATCACTATCTTCTCTTGTTCACATCCACCTTCACTTTACTTTCTTTCGAAGTCATTTCACTTCACCATGTTCCCATCTAGAGTAGTCAATTTTAGTTGATTAGCACTAGCAACTATATGAGGGGTGCTATCTAGCTTTGAGTGGTGCTAATCTATTCCAAGTATTTGTCTACTCTAGACCCAGTGAATCATAAATCAAAAAGATACTTTGAAATAAATAAGCAAAAGTAAATGAAAGTAAAAACATGGGCTGGGTAATACATCAAAGAAAAGGGTAAATGTGCCTTTGCTCTTGTAGAGCTAAGCACTTGTGTGTTAGCAAGGGTTAGCTTGCCTTGAGCTGAGTAGTTCTCAAAGGTTTCTTCTTCTTCCGGCGAGTAGTCCTCCTCCTCTTGATACTCCTCGTTACTAGCGTCTATATACGAATACGAGGTATAAATACTAAACCAAACTCACATACCTATCTAGAAACACTCAAAAGAGTTCACACTCTAGTCCTATTATCAATCAAACATGGCATGGTGAGTTATTTGATAAATTCTTATTTGGGAGAAAATAATTTCCTCTCATTATTCTTATTTCTAAATTTTAGTATGTAGATCCTTAGAGCAATTCATTTCTTCTCATTACATCTTATTAAAATTTAATCTCTTCATATAATAATAAGGTATGAAATATAGGTTGACTCAAGTCAACATTTCATATCTACTATATGTGAGTATAATTTAATTAAGGTGCTATACTTCACATGTTATAATACTACCATTTTAAATGCATTAAAATCTCTAAGTAATAATTATCAGGGGTTCATTAGCCTAGGTCATTCCCCCTGGTTATATCACTTAAGATCAAGATTTAAATGAGAGAGTAGCTCTCATAGTATTTATTAAGTTTGAATTCCAAGTTGAATTGTTCTAGAATTGACTACATAGCTCTCTTATTTGATCTAGTCCTTGATCATACAAATAACATGTCTATATTATTGCATAATCAATTAGGGGACATCATTTGTGATTTATTAGAGTTGGAATCAACTTAAAATCATTTATAGATTATTTTTAATGATTATTTAAAGTTAGAAAAGGCCCTGCCTTGTTATTTTTGTCATTTAAAATTTACTACGAATTTGGATATGAGGCCAGTGGCATTAGTTAGATAATTTCATGAGCTTTCTAAATATATAAAATTGGTTAAATTTGGTGTAGTAGATCTCAAGATATTCAAATTTGAAGTTAGCATCAGTATTGAATTTGAACTAAATGGATTAAATCCTATTTGAATTTTTTTGGGCCACGCGGGAAAATCTAATGGGCCGAAACGGTTTAAACCATCACTGCGCGGCCCAGCATGCATCTGGTGCGAGTGGGCTGCCCTGACGAGGTGGGGGCCACCTGTCAGCGGCGCTTAACACAGCGAAGCGGTACGCGGGATCTAAACCGTAGGATTAGAACGAGATCCGATGGCGTGTGAACGTCGTCGTCTCCGGCGGGATTCCAACGAGGTCACGGCGGCAGTAGGGGGTCGGAGAGCCTACCAGGGTTCCCGCGGTGTTCTACTGGTGGCGAGGCGACGTTGTCGAGGATGCTGAGGCAGCTGGTAGCAGTGGCGAAGCTCGGGGTGGCGCCAATCGTCGACGGTGAGCTGCGTCCCCCGGCGGCTCCGATCTTGAAATTGCGTCTCCTCCGGCAGCAATCGAACGAGCTATGGTGGTGAGGAAGATCAGTGGTGAGAGGGGAGTCGATTGGTGTGAGGAGAGCTTGCTGGGAGGGCCTCTATTTATAGTGTCGAGGGGTGCCGCGGGGTGCTGCAAGGGCGCGGCCATGGCGTGGCATTTTCGGCGAGCGAAAGGGCAAGCGAAGGACGGCAGCTTGTAGGCGTCGCCCTGGAGATGCTCTAGGTGTAGAGGGCGCAGTGATAGGGCTACGGAAACGCTCGAGTTCTTGCAGTAATCATGGCGGTACCCGCGGTACGTCGCCGGCGAGGACGACGGTGACAAGGCTCCTGCGCGTGCTCGAGCATGTCTAGCGTGTAGAGGGCGAGGAGTAGCTGCTCGACGTCGCGGTAGGGATGCAGGGCGAGGACGGTAGCGATCGAGTGGGCGACGTACTGGCGCGGCCAGTGCGCGCTCACCGCGTGCACGGGCGTGTGCTGGCAAGGTTTGGACACGGGCGTTCTGGGCAATGCCGTGCAGTGGCGATCGAGTGAGTGGTACAGGCTTGGTCCTTATGCATCAGAGATGCTCGCAGACATGAAGAAACGACGAGGGAGAGGCCAGGGAGAGGAGTGCACAAAGGTGGCCGGCATGGCCACGGCATGCATAGTTTTAAGGTTTTCTTCTCCCTCTCTCTCACTTTAATCGATCAAGGAGGTACTGGGAGGATGCAGGGGTCCTAGAACTAGCTAATGATCACAAGTTTAAAGTGGTTTAGTGAAGAAACCGTTGGATAATAGTGTGTAACACCATTTGGAAAAGGTGCCTGCCACCTGTTCGACACAATGGCCGCATGAAGAAATTATTTGAATTTTGAACTTCTTTTTGGTACATCTCAAAGATATAATTAATGTGAGGTATTGGTGGTGGTGGCACTCCATTTGGATTTGATTTGCAAAATTTCAAATTTGAGGGGATCTTCTTCTCTCTCTCGGGTTCCCTCTTTGCCCTCTTATTCTGGTCAACCTAGTCAACTTTGGGGAGGGTGGTCAACATCAAAGTTACTCACCTTGACATGTTCTTGGATGACATGGCTTTGGTTGACAAAATTTAGTTTAGGATTTGAGAAATACAGAGGGGTAAAGTGGTGAAGAAAATATTTTTGGTTCACATGACCATTATCATATGTATGCAAGATTTTTGATTTCCTTGTGTTTGATTCTTGATCCAATGATGCAATAGTGTTAGTTTATCATATTGAAGTATTTTAGAAACCATGAGGCAAACAATTATGGCCTTGGTGGAAGATTTGCATTTTGGCATGTGGTGTATGTAAGTGAATATGGGTTTTTCCCATTTTCTTTACTTATCCTCAATTTAGGGTTTTGTGATCTTGATTAGGGTTCACATAGCAATAGTTCAACATGCTAACACTCATCATGGCAATTGCACAAAAGAACATCACTCAAATGCATATATCTATATGTGGCACTATATGCATAGAAAAAGTTTTTGTTAATTGCAAAATTTGAGTAATTGAAATTCTCTATTGATCTTTATTATTGTTAAAACTTGGGATGTTACAAACCCTTCCCCCTTACAAAAGATCTCGTCCCGAGATCTGAGAAAACTAGGTACTAAAGAGATCTGGGTACTCAGTCTTCATAAAGTCTTCTCTCTCCCATGTGGCTTCTTCTTCGGTGTGGTTACTCCATTGGATCTTCAGAAACTTGATACTTCGAGTACGGGTGGTTCCGCAAGGACCTCAACCCCTCCTCCTCGCTCAAGCCCGGCACCATCTGGTGCCGGCAACACCTCTGCCTCCCTTTCGGGGGGCACAACAAGTTCGGGGCGTGCGGCCCCTTCATCATCAGATCACCGCACGGAGGAGGATCTTTCCTTCCTCCCAGAGAAACAGGATACCGGCGCCAGCAATATCGGCGCCGAAGAAGAAGAAGCTGCCGGGCGGGCGGAGCCTTCGGCTCCTCCCGTCCTTGAAAAGACGACAACTTCCGCGCCGGAATCTTCCGCGCCGGAAAGTTCCAACCCGGGTGATGCGCCTAGCGCTCCCCCTTCTCCACGAACCATTCTCATGCCACCGCCAGGTGCTCCTCGCACCAAGCCTTCCGGGGCCGCTCCTACCGCGCCGCCGCCCAAGACCTCCAAACTCATCAAGGGGAAGGCGACGGCCTCCAGCGCCCCTTCCGGCGGCCAGCGGCCCCTGGTGCTGCACGTCTCCAAGGCCGCCAGGGATACCGCCATGAAGGCCACCGGCCTTCTTGGCCGTATTACTGAGTTCCAGCGCAGAGGCCGGGACCTGGGGCATCTTCTGCCCTACGCCCAGAAGTGGAACGCCGCAGACATGACTCCGGCGACCCGCGGTTTGGGCAAGGACAGGCTGCCGGCACCTGACCCTGTTGGGGACCGGTCTTCCGAGGAGCATTTCATGCGGCTTCGCAGCGCCGTGAAGGAGCTTGACAGCGCGTGGTACGATGCCACGAACAACTTGATGGTACGTTTTACTAACTTTTTTCAACTTTTTCCGGTTTCCTGCTTCCGGATTTGTTCTATCCTTTCTTTAGTTTCATTCCGGTTTCTCTCTTGTCTATCTTCCCAGTCCCCGAGTTTTGTAGTGAGAGCGCAGCTTTTAGCACAAAACTTTAACTTAAAAACTTAGTGCGAAACCGGCACTGCCAGTCCCCGAGTTTCGGGTTAAGGATCTTGTTCTTAGCACAAGACTTAACTAATCTCTCTTTCTTGAACAGCTCACGGCTGACGCTCGGAAGGCCCTCTTTGAGGAGCTTCTATGGGAGCATCGGGAGCTCGCTGAGGCACATGATAAGTGCCAAGGTAAGTTTTTGTTCTACCGGCATCCTTCTTACCGGAAATCTTTTTTCCTCCTAACACTCGCGATTTCTGCTTAACAGTGATCCCGGAAGCTTCCATTGATGCTCTCAGGGAGCAGCTCGCCGCCGCCCAACGTATGATTTTCTCCTTTCTCCTGTTAACTTGGTTTCCTTTTCATCTTTACTAGCATAACCTTGTTAACACCCTCTTTTCCGGGTTGTAGGGAAAAGGACCAGCTCATCCGGCAGCATCAGGAGGAGCTGAGCGCCCACAAGACCAGCTACCAGGAGCTCAAGTCCCAGTTCATTCAGCTGGGGCTTGATCATGCCAAGGCCCTCAAAGCCGCTAAAGCTGATGCAGCGGCCAAGATGGACGAGGCTCTGGAGGACGCCAGCAATGCCACCGTGGTATTGCAAGCTGAGCTGGAGGAGCTGGCCAAAGCCCGGAAGGGTGCCGAGGAGAAAGCTGCGCGGCTGGAGGAGGAGCAGAAGGAGTGCAACAGGCTGGTGTTGCAAACCGACACACTTGCCTATCGTAAGTTCTTTCCTTTTGCATTTTTTATTGCGCACGAGCCTTTTTTCTCCCGACCCCATTTTCTTTTCGTTATCTTTCCATCCGGTCTCCTTTTCTTCCGGATTCTTTTCCTTAGCCTTTTCCTTTCTTTGCACAGGCCTCTTTCCGGACTCCCAGAGGTTTGCTATCAAGAAGGTTGATGAGCGCCGCACTGCTCAGGGCCAAGCGAATCTTGCCGTGCCATGGACCCCCCTTGACCATCTGGTCGCGCTGAGTGCGCGGGTGTCTCACATGCGCGCAATAGATCGTAATTTATCTGATATTCCTGATGTAGCTACCCAGCTCTTCAGGACTTTGTGGCCTGGCGAGGAGGTGCCGGATACTTTCTCCCTCATCAGCGACCGTCTTAAGGGTGCCGGCAAGAGGATCCGCGAGTGGCAGTGCTCTGCTGCCCGCGCTGGAGCAAATTCTGCCCTCCGCGTAGCTTGCTCCTGGTACCCGGAGCTGAACCTGGATGCCCTCACCGGAGTGCGCGAAGGCGCGGAAACCGATCTGGACCCGATTCTTGCCGCTAAGCGGCAGGATCGCGCGTACCACATCGCGGAGTACGCCGATGTGCGCACCTTCATCCCTCCCCCTCCTGACGTCCAAGATTATCTCGACGAGGAGGAGGATGAAGCCGAGGAGGAGCCTCTGGGCGACGCTGGTGCTGGCGACGCCCCTCCTGAAGCCCCCGCTGCCTGATTATTCACCTGCTTGAAGATTTACCTTTGTCATGTTGTTTAGTCCTGCGCGTCTTGAGACAATGTTCTGTTAAATTCTGCCCCGGTATGCCGGGGCTTATGATGTAAAACTTAAAGTCCGCTTTTGGTTGCCGCACAACATTTTATGCCGGTAAGTTATACCGGTAGTTAATTATCTTGAGTTTGTCTTAGCATATTTGCTTTTAGTTTTGCTTTTATCCTGCACTGCAAAGATTTCCAAATTGTTTCCGCATCCAATTCGATGCACACTTGGTTCTTTTGCCTTGGCTCTGCCTGCCTTCTCTGGGCATTCTTTGGCGTATGAGCACAAGGTTCTTTCACCAAACAAGCATTTTCTTGAACTTAGAAATAACTTCGAAATTTTGCAAAAAACCGGTTTAACCGGGGTTAGTTAAATTTTCCGGATTGTTCTTTCCTGCTCTCCCTCTTCGCAGTTCATGTGCTTATCTCCTACCGGTTTATCTTGCTTGCCATGAAGCCGGGTTGCAGACAGCAGCAAAGTCGAAGACTCCGGTAGGATTTAGCACACTACTAAACCGGAAAGAAAAAACGTTCAATAAGCAACCGGTAAACTGAAAAAATAAACAGGTTACATGCAACTTAAGTTTGGGTAGCCCCCGAGATTTATTCAAGGTTCCGACATCTTTTATTCATAGCATGTAAGGTACAAAAAGGAACTTCTTACACCACAGCTTCAAGAGTAGAAAGGATGCAACAGAGCTACGTTCCATGGATGCTTGCTCTCCTCTCCGGACCTGTCCGCCTTTCCTTTTTTCCACTCATGTGCATCGATCAAGTAATATGCATCATTGTGAAGCACCTTGCTTACAATGAAGGGACCTTCCCATGGTGGCAAAAGCTTATGCCGGCCTTCAGTGCGCTGCACTAGGCGAAGTACGAGATCTCCTTCCCGGAAAATTCTCGGGTTAATCTTCCGGCTGTGATAGCGTCTGAGGTTTTGCTGGTAAATGGTTGTTCTTGCCAAAGCCAGCTCTCTTGCTTCTTCTAGCAAGTCCACATCATTTTCTCTGGCCTCTTTGACCTCTTGCTCAGTATAGAGATGTACCCTTGGTGAATCATGAATGATATCAGTTGGTATGACTGCTTCTGCTCCATAAACCATGAAGAATGGAGTGTATCCGGTAGACCGGTTTGGAGTTGTTCTTATACTCCACAGCACTGATGGTATCTCATCAAGCCAACATCCCGGTGATTTTTCCACTGCATCAATGAGTCTAGGTTTGATACCGGAGAGTACCAGAGCATTCATTCTTTCCACTTGGCCGTTGCCTTGTGGGTGTGCCACTGAGCACAAATCTAACCGGATGTTCTTGTCCTCACAAAACCTCTTGAACTCACCTTGAGCAAAGTTGGTTCCATTGTCAGTGATGATGCTGTGCGGGTATCCATACCGCAAAATGACATCTTTTAAGGACTTCACCACTGTGTGCCCATCACATTTTGCGATAGGTTTCACTTCTAGCCACTTGGTGAATTTATCCACCATAACCAAGATGTGAGTCATGCTGCTTCTTGCAGTTTTGAATGGGCCAACCATATCGAGGCACCAAACGGCGAACGGCCATGTTAATGGTATTGTTTTTAAACCGGACGCTGGGGTATGATTTTGCTTGGCGTACCTCTGGCACCCGTTGCATTTTCTCACTAAATCCTCAGCGTTTTCCAAAGCAGTGGGCCAGTAAAACCCGTGCCGGAATACTTTTGCTACCAGCGCCCTTGATGAAGCATGATGGCCACATTCTCCTTGGTGAATCTCCTCAAGCATTTCTTTCCCCTCTTCCGGTTCCACACATTTTTGAAGGACACTGGTAACACTTCTCTTGTACACCTCACCATTGATGAATGTATACGCTTTAGACCTTCTTTGAATTCTCCTTGATTCATTTTCGTCAGCCGGCAAGGTGCCGTTGATCAGGAATTCCTTAATAGGTTTAACCCACGACGGTGTCTCTCGAACCAGAAACACCGGTGCATCTATCTCCATGCTATCTACCAGCATCGCTTCTTCTGGTATGGGTACAGCAGTCCCCGAGCTTGCCGGAGCAGTCCCCAAGTTTACCGGTGCAGTCCCCGGGTTCCCTTCATCGATGTCCATGGGTACTACATGCGATTCCGGTACGAAAATTGATTCCGATTCTGGGCTTGGTTTGATCGATGGTACTCTTAAGTGAGCCAAAGCTATTCCGGGAGGAATTTCTTGCCTAGATGAGCCCAGCTTGGATAAAGCATCCGCGTCTTCATTTTCTGCGCGCGGCACATGGTGAAATTCACACCCTTCGAAGAATCCGGCAATCTTTTGCACGTGAAACTGGTATGAGGCCATGTTGGCATCTTTCGCATCCCAATCCCCGGAACACTGTTGTACCACAAGATCTGAATCTCCATAGCAAATGATCCAGTGCGCACCGATTTCTTTTGCGACCTTAAGCCCGTGGATCAAAGCTTCATATTCAGCGACATTATTCGATGCCCTGAAATGTACTTGCAAAACGTACCGGAGGTGATCTCCTTTTGGTGAGGTGAGCACACCGGCACCTAGACCCTCTTTGAGTTTGGATCCATCAAAGTGCATCTTCCAGTATTCTATCCGCTGATCTGGCGGTTTGTATTGCATCTCCGCCCAATCAACGAGGAAGTCAGCCAAAGCCTGTGATTTTATGGCATCTCTTCTTTCATACACCGGCACATATGGTGATATCTGGATTGCCCACTTTGCAATCCTTCCACTAGCGTCCTTGTTGCACATGATATCGGAGATTGGTGCTTCACTCACCACTTTCATGGGGTGCTCCTCAAAGTAATGCTTGAGTTTTGTGGCGGCCATGTACACGCCATAAGTCATTTTTTGGAAGTGAGGGTAGTTTTGTTTTGAGAGGGAGAGCACCTCGCTCAGGTAGTATACCGGCCTCTGGACGGTTTTTCCTTCCTCTTCTCTTTCAACCACAACCACTACACTCACAACCCGGTTTGTTGCCGCTATGTATAAGAGCATGGGCTCTCTTTCTAGAGGTGAAGCCAGTATAGGTGCTGTGGCTAGCATTGTTTTTAGCTCTTTAAACGCTGTGTCTGCCTGAGGGGTCCAGACGAACGTGTCAGATTTTTTCATGAGAGCATAGAGTGGTAGAGCTTTTTCTCCCAACCTGCTTATGAACCGGCTTAGCGATGCCAAGCTACCGGTAAATTTTTGCACATCTTTTAGCTCTCGTGGGATAGTCATTCTTTCTATTGCCCGGATTTTTACCGGATTGACTTCTATGCCCCGGCTTGACACCAAGAAACCGAGCAACTTGCCGGCAGGGACACCGAAGGTGCATTTTGCCGGATTAAGTTTCATCCGGAACCGTCTTAGGTTATCGAATGTTTGCCTGATGTCATTGATTAAGGTGTTCTTTACCTTAGTTTTTATCACAATGTCGTCTACATAGACTTGCACATTCTTTCCGATTTGATCAAACAAGCATTTTTGCATACAGCGCTGGTACGTTGCACCAGCGTTGCGTAGACCAAAGGGCATAGTAACATAGCAATAAGCCCCATGCGGGGTAATGAACGCAGTTTTTATTTGATCTTCCTTTTTCAAGGGAATTTGATGGAAACCGGAATACGCGTCCAGGAAGGACAACAACTCACACCCAGCAGTTGAATCAATCACTTGATCGATCCGTGGTAGAGGAAAAGGGTCTCTTGGGCAAGCCTTGTTTAGGTTGGTGTAGTCGATGCACATGCGCCACACCTTCGGAGCTTTTGCCTCTAGGTTCTCATCTTTTTTCTTTTCGACCATTACCGGATTGGCCAGCCACTCTGTGTGCGTGACCTCCACAATGAATCCGGCAACGAGCAGTTTTGTCACCTCCTCTCCTATAATTTTCCTTCTATCTTCAGCGAACCGGCGCAAGGGTTGTCGCACCGGCTTGGCATCCTTCCGGACGTTTAAAGAGTGCTCAGCCAGCTCCCTCGGAACACCTACCAAGTCATCAGTTGACCAGGCAAAGATATTCCGATTCTCACGGAGGAAGCTGACGAGCGCGTTTTCCTATGCTTGATCAAGTCCGGCACCAATGCGAACGGTGCGCTCTGGGTAAGCTGGATCCAGCACAATGTCCTTTGTTTCATTCGTCGGCTTGAATGCCGGCGAGCCCAAGTTTCCACTCATTGCCGCTAAGCTCAACTGTGAGGACTGAGCCAGCGCAACCGCTGTTTGCATCCTTTTCTTTTCCTCCGCGATCACCAGCGATTCCGCTAGGTTTGATCCGGCAGATGCAGTTTCCAGTGAGACTTTGTAGTTCCCCACCACAGTCAAGGGTCCACGAGGTGCCGGCATCTTCATCTTGAGGTAAGCCGTATGAGTCGTAGCCATGAAAGCCGCCAATGCTGGCCTTCCCAACAACGCATGGTAAGGACTATCTAGGTCCACCACCTCAAACTCAATATTTTCAACCCGGCAATTGTCACGTCCTCCAAACGCTACATCCACCCGGACTTTTCCTACCGGAGCACAGGATAAGCCCGGAACGATCCCGTGGAATGTTGTGCGCGTTGGCTGAAGCATGTTTTCTGTTATGCCCAGCGTATGCATGGTATGCTTGTACATGATGTTTATGCTGCTACCGTTGTCTATCAGCACCTTGCTGAATTTTACTCGAGTTTGCGGCCCTTTCATGATTGGGTCCACAACAAGAGCATATCCACCCGGATTCGGCATGATTTTGGGGTGATCCTTAAATGACCAGGTAATTTCCTGATCTGACCACAGCATGTATTTGGGGACTGCCGGCATCATAGCATTGACCTCCATGGAGCGGCGATGCAGACTTTGCCTGTCTGTTGGCTCAGTGACGAAGACAACACAGCACATATGCGGGCCCTCGTAAACATTCCGGCCTAAAGGTGCCGGTGGAGGTGGTTGATCATCATTTTGCTCTACCCGGTTAACTTGCTGGTACTGCTGCCTATTTGGCTGCTGCTGTACCGGTAAAGCATTTGCTCCGGTGAGTGGTGGCGGTGGCGGCAGTTGTTGCTGGCGCAACATATCTTGCGATGGTGGCAACACTGTTGAGCACCCTTGTGCCTGCGCGTCCTTTACCGCTCCCTTTTGCATCAAGTACTTAGTCCAAGAACAATCCTTCGTCAGGTGGTTTGACGGGTGATCCGGGTTCGGCGTGTGCCACCGGCAAGGTTGATCCATGGCGGCTTCCATGGTGTATTTTACGGGTTCTTGCCAGTTCCTTTTCTGGACCCAGGGTTTCTTTTCTACCCATTGTTTCTTAGGACCCGCCCACGGCTGCGATCCGGTTCTTTGCCTCTGACTGCCGCTGGCCTCGTAGTTTTCTGCCGCAGCAGCAACTTGCTGCAGACCGTACCTTCGATCCAGAAAATCTTCTCTTCTTTTGTTATTCCGGTTATCCCGGTGTTGCTCTTGGCGCAGCTGTTCCGGCTCAGGTTGCACTGCCGGCTGCGTTGGGTCTCCCAACGCATAGCTATCCGCCACACGTATCATCTCCGCCAATGTCGTTGGCATGTTCCGCTGCAGCTTTTGCCACAACGGTGAACCTCTTCTGCACCCACTGCTAAACCAAGCAATGGCCTGTGCCTCGATTACCCCTTCACAGGAGTTCCTTGTAGTGTTCCACCGGGCCAGATAATCCCGGTCTGTTTCGTTCGCGCGCTGTATGCACAGAGCGAGTTGCTGCGGCCTGTTTGGCCTTTGATAGGTGCTGCTGAAATTGCTCACAAAAGCCTCCTCAAAATCCAGCCAGCCATTTATGCTTCCTGCCGGCAAGTTGTTTAGCCAGATTCTTGCCGGTCCAACCAAAAACGATGGTATGATTCTCACGGCCCAACGCCGATTTCCTCCTCCTGCTACGGTTCCTCCACCGCCTGCGACGTATACCGCGGTCACGTAATCCGCGAGCCAGTCTTCCGGCTTTGTAGTGCCATCGTATGTCTTTGTGTCACGGGGCAACATAAAGTTGCGAACTGGTGGTCTTTCTCTCATAATCCTTGGGCCAAAGCACTTTGGGCCTGGGGGACCTTCCTCCTCGATCATTTCTGACAAGTACACTCTATCCAGATGGTGCCTCGCATCCCGTTCCGGTAAGTATCTCTCTCCCAAGCGTTCTCCCAATGGGTTCCGGTATGCTGCCGGTCTTGCAGAATCAGCTTCATCATAACATTCCGGTACTACGGCCCTTGCCTGCCGGTACCTCGGGGATCTATTTCCTCCTCATCGTACGCTGCCCTTGCAGCTCGATAATTTTGCCCGGTTTCTTGTCTACCGGCATGATTGTTTCTGGCATAGCCCTCCTTAGCGTAGCCTCGACCTGCCCCTTGGCTTTTTCTACCGGCATCGTGTTGCCCGACTTGTTGCTTTCCGGCAAGAACCGGATCATACACAGTCATATGCTGCGCATTCACTTCTTTTTCTCTTCTTCTGTCCGGATGGGGGGACGAAGCCTGCCCCTGGGACTTGCTACCGGCATTCTTTGTTGAACGCGCGGATTTTGAGGCCGCGGCCTTGTTCAGCTTAGCCAGCTGCTCAGCATTTTGCTGCTCAATAGTTTCTAGCAGCTCTCTAACATGCTCTTGCTGTTTTGCCAAAGCATCTCCGGAAAGCGACTCGCACAGCTCTACTGCAGCTTTAGCAGCTTTTATAGTTTTATCCGGGCTACTGTATTTAGGTTTTTCCATGATGCTAACAGATGCAGAGGTACTCTTGCCGGCAAGAATTTCTTTGCGCAAATCCTGATCTAGGTTGCGAGCTTTTAGCCGGTTTTCCGGCATCCTAGCAGCATGCGCGCTAACTGAAGCAAAGCCATGGGCAGCGTTATACTCACGTAGGGTTAGGTTCAGCTCGCGTTGCGCTCAGACGATGTCCTTGCCGCTCTCGAGCACCTTCTGGCGCTGCGCCTCCAACTCCGCCTGAGCCGCTGTCGGGTCGATGTTCTGCGCGATGGGGGTGGCGAGGACGTTCATCGCCGCTTGGAGCGGTGTTTCTGGTGGCGCGGACGATGCTGCCGCTGCGCCTGTGTCGCGCTCCAGCGGTGGCTTGGCCGCACGGGTCGAAACCGCACGACCAGCACCTTCACCCACAGCTTCTTTTCCTGCACCAACCACGCCGGTCATCATTACCTCGACGCTGCCGGCGGCGCGGCCAGCACATAGCCATCTTGGCGGGTCCGGCGCCACCAGCACCTGCGAGAGGCGCTGGCGCACAGGGACGGTGCCGAAGTAGACGCGGTGGCTGCCAAACTCGATGACGCGGCCGTTCTTGGGGAAGATGCTGCCGTTGGCGAAGCAGCCCGCGTTGTCGTTGATGAAGTCCATGGCGTAGATGCGCTGCACGAGCGCGGACACCGTACGCTCGCCGGCGACCTCGAGGATGCCCGCCCGAATGTGAACTCCTGCAAGCGCCAACGCAGTTTTTATTTGATCTTCCTTTTTCAAGGGAATTTGATGGAAACCGGAATACGCGTCCAGGAAGGACAACAACTCACACCCAGCAGTTGAATCAATCACTTGATCGATCCGTGGTAGAGGAAAAGGGTCTCTTGGGCAAGCCTTGTTTAGGTTGGTGTAGTCGATGCACATGCGCCACACCTTCGGAGCTTTTGCCTCTAGGTTCTCATCTTTTTTCTTTTCGACCATTACCGGATTGGCCAGCCACTCTGTGTGCGTGACCTCCACAATGAATCCGGCAACGAGCAGTTTTGTCACCTCCTCTCCTATAATTTTCCTTCTATCTTCAGCGAACCGGCGCAAGGGTTGTCGCACCGGCTTGGCATCCTTCCGGACGTTTAAAGAGTGCTCAGCCAGCTCCCTCGGAACACCTACCAAGTCATCAGTTGACCAGGCAAAGATATTCCGATTCTCACGGAGGAAGCTGACGAGCGCGTTTTCCTATGCTTGATCAAGTCCGGCACCAATGCGAACGGTGCGCTCTGGGTAAGCTGGATCCAGCACAATGTCCTTTGTTTCATTCGTCGGCTTGAATGCCGGCGAGCCCAAGTTTCCACTCATTGCCGCTAAGCTCAACTGTGAGGACTGAGCCAGCGCAACCGCTGTTTGCATCCTTTTCTTTTCCTCCGCGATCACCAGCGATTCCGCTAGGTTTGATCCGGCAGATGCAGTTTCCAGTGAGACTTTGTAGTTCCCCACCACAGTCAAGGGTCCACGAGGTGCCGGCATCTTCATCTTGAGGTAAGCCGTATGAGTCGTAGCCATGAAAGCCGCCAATGCTGGCCTTCCCAACAACGCATGGTAAGGACTATCTAGGTCCACCACCTCAAACTCAATATTTTCAACCCGGCAATTGTCACGTCCTCCAAACGCTACATCCACCCGGACTTTTCCTACCGGAGCACAGGATAAGCCCGGAACGATCCCGTGGAATGTTGTGCGCGTTGGCTGAAGCATGTTTTCTGTTATGCCCAGCGTATGCATGGTATGCTTGTACATGATGTTTATGCTGCTACCGTTGTCTATCAGCACCTTGCTGAATTTTACTCGAGTTTGCGGCCCTTTCATGATTGGGTCCACAACAAGAGCATATCCACCCGGATTCGGCATGATTTTGGGGTGATCCTTAAATGACCAGGTAATTTCCTGATCTGACCACAGCATGTATTTGGGGACTGCCGGCATCATAGCATTGACCTCCATGGAGCGGCGATGCAGACTTTGCCTGTCTGTTGGCTCAGTGACGAAGACAACACAGCACATATGCGGGCCCTCGTAAACATTCCGGCCTAAAGGTGCCGGTGGAGGTGGTTGATCATCATTTTGCTCTACCCGGTTAACTTGCTGGTACTGCTGCCTATTTGGCTGCTGCTGTACCGGTAAAGCATTTGCTCCGGTGAGTGGTGGCGGTGGCGGCAGTTGTTGCTGGCGCAACATATCTTGCGATGGTGGCAACACTGTTGAGCACCCTTGTGCCTGCGCGTCCTTTACCGCTCCCTTTTGCATCAAGTACTTAGTCCAAGAACAATCCTTCGTCAGGTGGTTTGACGGGTGATCCGGGTTCGGCGTGTGCCACCGGCAAGGTTGATCCATGGCGGCTTCCATGGTGTATTTTACGGGTTCTTGCCAGTTCCTTTTCTGGACCCAGGGTTTCTTTTCTACCCATTGTTTCTTAGGACCCGCCCACGGCTGCGATCCGGTTCTTTGCCTCTGACTGCCGCTGGCCTCAGAGTTTTCCTGCACAGCAGCAACTTGCTGCAGACCGTACCTTCGATCCAGAAAATCTTCTCTTCTTTTGTTATTCCGGTTATCCCGGTGTTGCTCTTGGCGCAGCTGTTCCGGCTCAGGTTGCACTGCCGGCTGCGTTGGGTCTCCCAACGCATAGCTATCCGCCACACGTATCATCTCCGCCAATGTCGTTGGCATGTTCCGCTGCAGCTTTTGCCACAACGGTGAACCTCTTCTGCACCCACTGCTAAACCAAGCAATGGCCTGTGCCTCGATTACCCCTTCACAGGAGTTCCTTGTAGTGTTCCACCGGGCCAGATAATCCCGGTCTGTTTCGTTCGCGCGCTGTATGCACAGAGCGAGTTGCTGCGGCCTGTTTGGCCTTTGATAGGTGCTGCTGAAATTGCTCACAAAAGCCTCCTCAAAATCCAGCCAGCCATTTATGCTTCCTGCCGGCAAGTTGTTTAGCCAGATTCTTGCCGGTCCAACCAAAAACGATGGTATGATTCTCACGGCCCAACGCCGATTTCCTCCTCCTGCTACGGTTCCTCCACCGCCTGCGACGTATACCGCGGTCACGTAATCCGCGAGCCAGTCTTCCGGCTTTGTAGTGCCATCGTATGTCTTTGTGTCACGGGGCAACATAAAGTTGCGAACTGGTGGTCTTTCTCTCATAATCCTTGGGCCAAAGCACTTTGGGCCTGGGGGACCTTCCTCCTCGATCATTTCTGACAAGTACACTCTATCCAGATGGTGCCTCGCATCCCGTTCCGGTAAGTATCTCTCTCCCAAGCGTTCTCCCAATGGGTTCCGGTATGCTGCCGGTCTTGCAGAATCAGCTTCATCATAACATTCCGGTACTACGGCCCTTGCCTGCCGGTACCTCGGGGATCTATTTCCTCCTCATCGTACGCTGCCCTTGCAGCTCGATAATTTTGCCCGGTTTCTTGTCTACCGGCATGATTGTTTCTGGCATAGCCCTCCTTAGCGTAGCCTCGACCTGCCCCTTGGCTTTTTCTACCGGCATCGTGTTGCCCGACTTGTTGCTTTCCGGCAAGAACTGGATCATACACAGTCATATGCTGCGCACTCACTTCTTTTTCTCTTCTTCTGTCCGGATGGGGGGACGAAGCCTGCCCCTGGGACTTGCTACCGGCATTCTTTGTTGAACGCGCGGATTTTGAGGCCGCGGCCTTGTTCAGCTTAGCCAGCTGCTCAGCATTTTGCTGCTCAATAGTTTCTAGCAGCTCTCTAACATGCTCTTGCTGTTTTGCCAAAGCATCTCCTAAAGCGACTCGCATACAGCTCTACCGCAGCTTTAGCAGCTTTTATAGTTTTATCCAAGACTCTTTGTATTTAGGTTTTTCCATGATGCTAACAGATGCAGAGGTACTCTTGCCGGCAAGAATTTCTTTGCGCAAATCCTGATCTAGGTTGCGAGCTTTTAGCCGGTTTTCCGGCATCCTAGCAGCATGCGCGCTAACTGAAGCAAAGCCATGGGCAGCGTTATACTCACGTAGGGTTAGGTTCAGCTCGCGTTGCGCTCGGACGATGTCCTTGCCGCTCTCGAGCACCTTCTGGCGCTGCGCCTCCAACTCCGCCTGAGCCGCTGTCGGGTCGATGTTCTGCGCGATGGGGGTGGCGAGGACGTTCATCGCCGCTTGGAGCGGTGTTTCTGGTGGCGCGGACGATGCTGCCGCTGCGCCTGTGTCGCGCTCCAGCGGTGGCTTGGCCGCACGGGTCGAAACCGCACGACCAGCACCTTCACCCACAGCTTCTTTTCCTGCACCAACCACGCCGGTCATCATTACCTCGACGCTGCCGGCGGCGCGGCCAGCACATAGCCATCTTGGCGGGTCCGGCGCCACCAGCACCTGCGAGAGGCGCTGGCGCACAGGGACGGTGCCGAAGTAGACGCGGTGGCTGCCAAACTCGATGACGCGGCCGTTCTTGGGGAAGATGCTGCCGTTGGCGAAGCAGCCCGCGTTGTCGTTGATGAAGTCCATGGCGTAGATGCGCTGCACGAGCGCGGACACCGTACGCTCGCCGGCGACCTCGAGGATGCCCGCCCGAATGTGAACTCCTGCAAGCGCCACTTCATGCCCCACGGTGGGCACCAACTGTCGTCGTGGTGAACAGACAGATGCCATAGGATGGCTTAGATTGGGGCCGAATGGACGCTAGAGGATTCGGGGGAGGGTTTGCGATTAGATGGGAAGAACTTCCGGATGCTTTCCTCAAGAACACAGCCAAGGGCCGGTATACAAGAAGAGAGACAAGAGGAAGAACTCTTTACTAGATCGCTGGCTTCATTGATTTCAACATGATTACAAGTGCATGAACACAAGCTCTATCGTCTAATCTCCTCTGTCGACACACACCTGTAAGAGGCAGTACCCCCTCTCCTTATATAGGGGAGAGGGTGGCTTACAGAACAAGAAACCCTAATGGTATCTTTGACTGGACAAACTACTTTACAAAGCTAATTTAATCATAGGTGACACCGGAGTCCTCTTTAATCAGGGATGCTGACGTCCTCCGGCTTCTTTCAGCGTCATCCCTCTCTTTGGCGCCAGGGCTCTGATTAAAGCCACCTTGCTTAGCTCATCCTTGTCTTCTTGCTCCGAAGAGAATCTTTGACCAGTCCTGCCGACAGGCCCTTCTCTCCGGTATCTTCTTTACCGGGCTCCGGCATACCCCCTTGGGGATACCGGCTTAGCCTCACTTAGCCCAAATTCCTACCTTGTTTCCGGTGAGAACATTAAACCGGTATCTCGATGGCTTAAACCATCCGGTTTGGCATGCCTTTGGCATACCGGGGGTTATCCCCCCAACATCGAGGTACTGGCCGTAGCAAGAGAAAGGCTAAAAGAAAGAAGGCCCCAACTCCTAGACCTGGTTCCGGGGAAGATGCATATGAAGAGTTTGCTCAAGAAGTTGAGCGTCATGATCCCAACTTTGTTCCCAATACTGATCTGAAGACATGTGAGATGCACATTTGGACCAACCTGCGGCAGGATAACCCATATGTGAATGATGATCAACCATTCACGGAAGGTAGATGCTTTTGGACAAAAGCCCAATTTTCCATGTGGGAACAGTTTTATGAGCCAATTGTGCCAGAACCATCTGTGAAGCCCAGACGCCTCAATGTTGCATTTCATGATATGCATAAGCATGATGACTTCAAGTATGTTGACATGGCTTTGAAGAAGATGAATCTGTGGACGCTTGTCACCATTGAGCAAGATTATATGCCAGAGCTTGTCAGTCAGTTTTTCTGCACATCCTTCTTCTACCCACACCTCAGAGGCACATTACTTGGATGTTGGGTACACATCAATGCACTATTTCCTATGACCAGTTTCAGACTACCCTTGGATACACAGGAGATCTGCGCGACGGCTTTCGCATTCATAGTGAAGGGTCTATGCATGATGCCTCTATTGCCTTCTGCTACCCATCGGCCGCTCCATCTCCTTCGATTCCTCAAATTATTGCTATGTACTACTTCTACAACACCATTGCCAAGAATTACTGTTGCACTATTGTCTGCAAGGCGGGTGACTTTCAGGCTTGCCGTCGGTATGCCAAGAATCTCATGTTCTATACTCATCCAAATAATTAGCAGAAGATTGATGTGCCAGATTATATCTATCATGAGCTGAAGAGGGCATTGGAGAAAAGGTTGTTACCCAACTATGTTGCCTATGTCCAGCGTTTGCTTGGTCTGGCCGTTCCTACCATTACGTTGGTCGGGCGTCGTGAGCGGCATGCACTTCTTGACTTGCCTCTTCGCCGTGACACTCTTGAGGTTCCATCTATGCGTCCAGTCACTGCTTCCTCGGAACCCGCCAACAAGCGCCGTCATGACCCCTTGATGGCCTCTAGCTCCAGCTCTGTGAAGCCCAAAAAGGGGGCTGCCAAGTTCTTCAAGCCTCTATTTGCTATGTGCAAGCAGTCCTATGATGTGAACTCCAAGGCTCTTCGGTTGGCTCAAAGCAACCATGATCTCATTCTAAAGGACTTTCACGCTCGTGGGCTTGAGTTGCTAGATAATCCCCCGGAGATGGCCCCTATTGCTCACTTCAACTTTCGTATGCCACCTCTTGATGATGCCATGTTTGCTGGATATAGTGGTGATGGCATTGAAGAAGAAGAAGATGGATCTTTCGAGGACTCCTAGTCACTGCCTTGGTCATCGACGCAGCTGTTCTTCCCTTGGGATGCGCTAGTACCCATCTCACTCCGTTTTCCTTTTTGGTGTTCCGATGCCAAAGGGGGAGAAGGGAGTAGAGTCTTAGTAGGTTTATGGGTTCCTTTCCGGGGTTTTCCGAGGTTCTCCGTATGCACAAGCCTTGGCTATTTTATTTGATTCTTATTGTCTTGTGCTACTATTTGCTACTTTCAGTTGGAACAATATGCTTTAAGTTTGTGTGATGGACAAGTATGTATTATGCTATGTATCTTGGAAATCTATCTATGTTTTGCTATATCTCTATGTCGTAGATATCCTAACTTTATCTTGTCCATGCCATGCTTGTTCCCTAAAGATATTGGGGGAGCTTTTCATATACTCTATTGTTGCACTTTGTATTCAAATGCAAATTCTCCAAGTGCGTACATTATGGGAGATCTTGCCTAATATATTATATGGAAACTCTTGTTTAAATTCATCATAATATCTTTGTATGACTCTAGCTCAGTTTGTCATCGTTAACCAAAAAGGGGGAGATTGTAAGGGTATTTTACCTTAACCATTATTTTGGTTAACAATGACACCGGTGCTATTGTGTGGACTAATGGTTTCTATAAGTATATACACATGTTTTAGTCCACATATGAGATTGCAAGGTGGCGAGTAAGGTTTTCAGTCGGGATACGAGGATGCGAGGTGATGAGAGACCCGGCCCCCAATTGTTGTTCTCAACTAGTGACGGTGTGTTGACTATTTTTCTCTAAAGAGGAGGTTGCCAAAGCCACACATACACATAATATTCACACCAAAAATGCTGAGAGGAAGAATTTCCGAAAATAAGAAGTTTAAAGCTCCAGGAAAAATCGGCACAGAGCTTGGCAGACCGAGTGTTGCTGCCGGGAAGCTTGGCGGCCAGCCCGGCCCACCGGGTGCTGCTGCCGGAAAAGTCGGCATGCAGCCCGGCCTACCAGGTGCTGCTGCCGGACTGCCGAAAAGAGCCGAAGCCCAGGAGAAGTCGGCACATAGCCCGGCAGGCCGGGTGCTGCTGCCGGGCAATGCGGCAGCCAGCCCGGCCCACCGGGTGGTGCTGCCAGGCAGCCCGGTATGTGACCCGGTACCACCGGGTCAGCTACCGGGTGCCTCGACTCTGAAGTGCCAAACGGCTATTTTTTTGGGACGACTATATAAGCCCCTTCTTCTTCCTTGAAGGGGTAAGGAGACCAGTGCAAAATCTCAAGACATTTCTCTATCTCTCATACTCCATTGTTGAGCTCCAAATCCTTCAGATCTCCCTCCTCCTCCACCCAAACTCAAATCCCTCCGGGGAAAAGCTAGAGGAGGTCTTGATCTATAGTTTCACCAAGACAAATCGTGTTCCCCCTTGTATTCAACAAGATACTTGCTCTCTAGGGTTCCTTGGAAACCCTAGGTGGGCAAGAGTAGTCCAGAAGCATCCGGGCTGTGGATTTGCTCCTGACAAGATTGTGAAGGTTTGGAGGCTACCTCAAAGTCTACCACAAGTGAGTGAGCTATTCCTTCGCGGGATAGGCTCCGGAGAAGAAGGTGAGCCTTTGTGACGTTGGGGAATCCTTCGTGGGACCCCCACCTCTCCAAACGTGACGTACCTTCTTGCAAAGGAAGGGAACACGGGAATAAACCTTCGTCTCCGTGTTCTATCAGTTATTTCTAACCAAACTCTTACTTGTGAAATATCTGCCCGTGAGAGCCTTCGTGCTCGAGTTACTTGTATCATCATATAGGGTGCCTCACTTAGTTTGCATTAGGCTCACCTTTATATTCCGCAAAGCCTAACATTGCAAAGAAAGAATTAAAATTTGTAGAAACCTATTCACCCCCTCTAGGTTTACCATCTCTGAACTTTCAGTGGTATTACTAATTGAAGCTATTAAGAAACTCTCTTTGCATGATGGTTAACTCTTATCTTTTACCAATGCTTTCTTTGTCGATGATCATGGATATACTTGCAAATTACCACCGGGAAATATTTCCTAAATACCTCTTGACCTTGTACAATTGGCAATCTATTATGAGGTAGATATTCATTGATCATATTTGCATTAGCTCTTTTGTTTAATATCATTATTTATTGCAAGAATTAGTTTTGCTTCGACTCACATGTGTCTTCCTTGCATCTTATGGATCTAATTGGTGTACTCAAACTTTCTTAGATTTTTATAGATGGGGGTAGAGTGATGATCCCATCTTTGTGCATTTTGTATTCAAATGCAAAATCCTAAATAATGCACTAATCTAGAAAGAGCTCTCTTATATTTGTTAGAATGCTACTCTATGTTCCTATCTTAACATCGCTTGATCATTATCAAGTATTTGATTTTTGAAGACAAACATTTTCTTTTCGGTACTTTGTGCCATCATGAAAAGTGTGAGAGGGTTTAGTTTATTTGTTGGAACCTTGCTCTCTTTGGAAGTTGGTTATCTCATTCCTTATCTTTGGGTTTAATTAGCTTCTTGTAATGAGATAAGTCTATGGAGTCAATCATGTGTTGATTTGATTCTTTGATATATTTTTGACAATGGATTTTGTACACCCACGCATGGGTGTGGGTGTTTTCATCACCGTCCATTATGCTTTGAGATTCGGATAAAAAGAGGAGAGGGAAAGGAATCTTTCCATCTACCATGGTGGGCACGAATCTCGAGGAATAAATGAACGGCGACGGAAACATCCACACCCATGCGTGGGTGTACAAAAGTATTTCCGATTTTTGACAACCATTGTTTCTTGATTTAATTGGTGTTTTGTCCAAATTTTATCTTCCTTTGGTTCTTGAAAGTGTTGTGCATACATATTTAATATATATATATCTTATGGCATTTGTTACTTTCTTTGATCAAATATATAGGGTAAACTCCATCAAATCGTAATTTGGCAAAGATGTGCATGAAATTCAATTTTATATCTACATGCACATAGTTATGTGGAGTTTGTCATATATGTTGTAGTGTGTCTAACTACTTCTAACCCAATTAGTTTGGGGATCATATTGTACTTACCTTTGTGTTAGGTACAATGGAGATGCATTGGATGTTTGTCTCACTCTTAGGAAGAAGTGGTGACTTAATGGTAATTTGAGGCAGGCTAGGACGGTCAACGAACTCATATATACTACATCCACACCAATGCTATCTCGGTAACAAGTATCTTCTCATACATATTCTTTGGCATCCAACCTTATGGTTGCATCTTGGCATGAAACTCTTGATTTGCAAACGTTGTGCTTCCTGTAAAGATCTTATGAAACCTCTTTATTGCAAATGTGAGTAAATTAAGATGAACACATATGTTGGGGAGATATAAAATCATGTTCATGATTCACCCATCCCAAATATTTCTATCTAGCAATTTATTGCATATCATTTCCTCAAGCTTCACACTTATGCAATATCGATGAAAGTGCAATTGAGTTCTTTCTTTTGGTATCCTTCTTTCTGATACTTGTTGCCTTTCTCAAAGCATCCAAACTATTTTCTATCCCTTGTTGATATTTGTGATGCATTTGATGTGTTTGTGTTGAAGTTCATTAATGTACAATAAGATAAAATTGAGCATTTGGCCATGCTATTAAGCAAAAATTCTTATTGGTATATTGCATGACTTTGTGTTGGATATCATGTTCTATTTCTTATGTATCTATTTTATGTGTACATGTTTATTTGTGGATAAATATCTTTGTCATATTATCTACTTAGAGAAACCTAGACATCCTGCCTTTCAATATCCTTCCCTATCATACAATCATATATACAAACATGAATCATTCTATCCTTAGTCACCGGTCACTCGCCGGTTGCCGCCAAAACCACTTCCGGTAAAAATTGCCACCTTCGTGCACCGCTCAAATCAATGTTCAAGAAATCGTGAATTGCTAACTTATCGGTCAGCCTTAAAATGGAGATTAATCGCTTATCGGACGATTAATCGATTTTATCGGTGTTATCACCAGAATTTGACCGAGTCAGAAGTGGGCCGCGATCAAGATGGGCTTGAAGATATATATATAGAAGAAATACATGAATCGGCCTTACATGCAAAGTTTGGGCTAGTTTGCCCTTGTATCTGTAATTTATTAGATCGTATCTTAAGTTAGAAGTTAGAGTTTTACCCGTGCCCGGTTGGGTGCACGCCTGAATTAGAAAGTCCCTTGGACTATAAATATGTATCTAGGGTTTATGGAATAAACAACAACACACGTTCAACCCAAACAAACCAATCTCGGCGTATCGCCAACTCCTTCGTCTCGAGGGTTTCTATCCGGTAAGCGACATGCTGCCTAGATCGCATCTTGCGATCTAGGCAGCACAAGCTCCACGTTGTTCATGCGTTGCTCGTACTGAAGCCTTGTTGATGGCGAGCAATGTAGTTATCATAGATTTGTTAGGGTTAGCATAGTTCTTCGCGTAACATGCTAGCGTAGTGCAACCCTTGCATATCTAGCCGCCCTCACACCTATCTTAGGTGTGGGGGCGGCACCCCGCTTGATCATTATTTAGTAGATCTGGTCCGTTACGATTGCTCCTTGTTCTACAAGGATTAGTTTAATATCTGCAATAGTTAGGCCTTACAAAGGGGGGGGAGGATCCAGCGGCACGTAGGGTGTCGTTCGCAAGTCCTAAACAGGATGTTCCGAGGATCAACTTCGTGTTGGTTTTTAGGCCTTGTTTAGGATCGGCTTACGATCACCGTGCGTGGCCGCGAGGCCCAACCTGGAGTAGGATGATCCGATTATGCGGTGAAAACCCTAAATCGTCGTAGATCTAATTAGCTTTATCTTGATCAAGCAGGACCACCATATATTTGTGCACCCTGTACGAATCATGGGTGGATCGGCTCTTTGAGCCGATTCACAGGATAACCTGAGAGCCGATCGAGGCTCGTATTTAATGTTTACGTGTATGCCATGCAGGAAACTAAGCGAGGCATCTCCATCACCTTCCTGACCAGGTATAGGTCAGGTGGCACGCCCTTGCACTCAGCATCGGACGTGTGACCAGAAGTGCTTTGCGGGCCGTCGCTCGGAGGGACCTCAGCCAGCCGCAGCTCTAGGTTGTTCCCGGCTCTACAGTGTTGACAGCCGCTGCCCGCCGGTGGGTTTTGGCAGTCAACACATTCTGGCACGCCCGGTGGGACCATCTTCTACATCAACCACATCGCCATCTACATCTGAGATGGCGGACGGCACGCCAGTCACCTACGAGGAGCTGCCCGACGAGCTCAAGAAGAGGTATGACGAGATCAAAGTCACCCTCGAAGCCGACCTCATCGGCTCTTTCCAGAGAACCCGTTCCCATGGCATCAGATGGAAGGGGTTCTCACCGGAAGGTGCACTCGATGGGATAGACCTCTCTGCCCCGTCGGAGGAACGCACCAGGGGCCTGCGGCAGGAGATCAACTACTTGGTGGCTCACTCGCTACACCGCCACTCTGAGAACCTGGTCAACACGTTGGAGCGTGTCGCTCTTCGCGTGATCCAGGAGATCATGAGGCACCAGTACTCGCCGTCAGGACCAGCTCTCGGGACACATCAAGGAGAGTTGCCACTCCAGTCCCGTCCACCGCTGCCATATGCGTTGGCAGCACCAGAAGTGCCGGCTACACCGGCATTCGTCGTCTACAAGATCGGTGGTGACCCTAGTGACTACCAGTTCTTGACCGAGGCGCCTAAGGAGATCCCTCACGGGTACGCGTGCACGTATGTGCCGGATTGTGGCAACTGGGCACTCACAAACCAGGCCACAACATCAGGGACTTCTGGGAAAACAGGAGGAACGTCAGCGACAGAGCTTGAGAAGCAGACGTGGCTAACTAAGTACGCCACCCCGACGAACCTCCAGAGCCCAGCTCCTGCAGTTGGCTCAGAGCTGGAAAAGCAGGCATGGCTGGCTAAGTACGCCACCCCGGCGAATCTTCAGAGTTCAACTCCTGCAGCCAGCACAGCGGATCAGATCAGTACCATACTGAGAGACCAGTTCGGCATGGTGCCGAAAAGGAGGGCAATCGGCTATTCCAAGCCGTACCCCGACGAATACGAGATGATCCCGCTACCACCCAAATATCGGCTCCCGGATTTCTCCAAATTCAGTGGATCAGATGGCTCCAGCTCCATCGAGCACGTCGGCCGATATTTGGCGCAACTAGGACCGGCTTCAGTGTCGGATCAGCTACGCGTGAGGCTCTTCTCACAGTCCCTCACGGGATCGGCTTTCGGGTGGTACACCTCTTTGCCACCAGACTCCATCCGGACTTGGAAGCAGTTGGAAGAGCAGTTCCATATGCAGTACCATTCAGAGGCTTCCGAGTCTGGCATTGCCGATCTAGCACAATTACGTCAGAAGCGCGGAGAAACTGTGACAGAATACATCCAGCGCTTCAGGAATCTTAGGAACCGATGTTATTCGGTTCGTATAACTGAAAAAGAAGCAGTCGAGTTGGCAGTAGCAGGCCTTGCAATACAGCTCAAGGACATGGCCTCCCAAGCAGATTATCCCTCACTGGCGCACATGGTTCAGAAACTGTCAGCATATGAACAGCGCCACCCGGACCTGTACCAAGACAAGTTCAAACGTGCAGTAGTCCTGGTCGATGCAGAGGAAGACGAAGTTCCTGCGGGAGACCAAGAGGTAGCAGTGGCTGAATGGACTCGGGGAGGAACCCCCGTGCCCTGCAAATGGGTAAAGCCACCAGGCCCACCTAGGGGATTTGATTTTGACGTGACCAAGACTGAGCAAATCTTCGACCTCCTGCTCAAGGAGAAGCAGTTGACGATTCCTGAAGGTCTCAAATTCCCCACGGTGCAAGAGCTGAACGGAAAGCCATACTGCAAATGGCACAACTCGCTCTCCCATGCCACCAACGACTGCAGGGTATGGCGTCAAAGACATCCAAGCGGCGATAGAAAAGGGGCGTCTAATTTTCAACCAGTACGCCATGAAGGTCGACACCCAGCCCTTTCCCGCCGTTAACATGGTGGAGTGCACTTACCCTCGAAGGTTGCCACCAGGATCCTCGTTCAGCATCAACATGGTAGGACCTGGGAACCACTCTGGCAAAGATGGAGACGAGGGCAGCTGCTCTCGTAGCAAGGACACAGAGGAGGCCGCTCCACGCGATCGGCTCCGTCATGATGGCAAGCGCTACGTCACAGAGGGAGAGGTGAAGAACATAAGATATCAGCGACCCCTCTCTGATCACCTCCTCAACAAATATGTGAGTCAGTATGACCAACGCCGACGGTCCAGCTATGATGATGAAGGAGATCGTCTGGCTAGAGAAGCCAGAAGACATCGTCGGCACGATCGCGATGAGGAGGAGCACGAGTGCCGTGCCACGGAAAGATCAAGGGAGCAAGATGACAACGCCAGTATCGGGACTGCCCCTTCTTCGTATTAATCGCTGGGATTCAGGAATGAGCCGATTGCCCACAATCGGCAATTGCCCAGAATGCAACCAGAAGAAGAAGGAGGCAGCCAACGTGTCTGTGTTCAAGCGCCTAGGGCCTCTCCCGCCACAAAGCAAACGTGCTGAGTCCCCTCGGTGGGCAGATCTCGAGGATTCCGAAGACGAGGGACAACAAGAAGAAGAAGACAGGTACCACCGTCCAAGGTGGTGCCCTGACGGACTCAGCCGTTCACAAAAGCGCAGGGTTCAGCGATTGCGCGGCCTGGAGGAAGCCAAAAGGTTATACCTGCATACGCTAAGGAAGGCACGGCCTGATCTGGCTGCGAAAGTTCAGCGAACCCTGGATGAAGAGGGTCGTCCACGGAAAATGGAATGGCGTCCCAAGCAGAAGAAAGCCGATGATGAAACATCGGCTGGTACAAACATGGTACTCGTCCTTCCGACGGAGCTTAGTACTCCACGATTCTACGATGCACTCAAGGTGGACGACAAAGAAGCGCATAAAGTCAGAGGTTGGGTTGGTTTTATCCAGCCTGACCGAGTAGCAAGAACATACTAATGAGCAAACAAGGCGAGGCTGATCCTTGTGATCGGCCCCATAAATTATGAAGGAGCATTACAGAACCTTCAGTCAGCACTCTAATGGATATGGAGGCCGATTCCAGCAATCGGCCAAAATCATGTTCACCCCATATTCAGCACATATTCTGCTTGTGTTCAGCAACGATCCACTGGGCAGCGGCCACGTCGGCAGATGAAAGTCAGCATGAATCCTTACGGAGCCGACGTGCAAGTGCAGTGCCCTGACTAACCATAGAAGCCGATATCTGCAGTCATTTGGCAGATTCGGCTCGGGGGGCATACAGTCAGATGAACATGTGCAGATAAACAGGTGTAAACATGCGTATAAAGATGAAACAGTGGGGGCCGATTAAGAAAAATCGGCTGAATAAAAAAAAATTTAAGCACAGCCGATGCAGCAGACATCGACTTAAGGGTAGAAAGCTGATGCATGACCATCGACTCCAGAGGTACAACTGTTATAAGCAGGGGGTCAATGGAGCAGGAAATGAGCCACGAAGAGAGATTCTAATGGAGGAGCTCCTCAATGGAGTGATTTGATGACTCAGATCCTCTCTTCAAGAACCTCTGAACTCTTTTTGCAAGTATTCAAGTTCGCAGTATCACCGGGATCATGACCCCGACCAAGACCGAGAGCAGCATGGATGTGCAGATCAAGTTACGGATGGGTTGCATCAGATCCACCAAAGGAGAGGAGCCGATCTAACCTGCAAGGCGCGAAAAGTGGACTGAAGAAGCTCGGGGGGCAGCTCGCCCTGAAGGTTCTCTCCTTTGGGGAGCCAATTTTGTTGAAATCGGCTGGCCCTGCATAAGCGGCACATTTGGCTAATCCATTACCGTTCTCGCCCCGACTGAGACTCGGGGGGCAGCTGGCCTGGTAGATGCTCTGTTTTTGAAAGCCGATTGGTGGCCATCGGCTGGTCCTGCGCCGCGATTTTCGTCAAGGGTGGTGATCCGGCGGAACTCAAATTCATTGTTCGAAAGAACGAAGGATAGCTCATGAAGGCTTGATGCGCTGACATTGGCTTTTTGAGTTTGACCAAGATTGCAGTCACCCTGTTATCAAAGAAAGGAAGGGCGGAGTATGAGAGACCGATGCGTTGCCATCAGCTCATTAAGGATCGGTTAAAAGAGATCGGCAAAGTCGAATTGGGGAAACTTCTTCATTCATAAACAGGATTTCTTACAAAGAAAGAGCCGATTGCTCAAAGAAGGAAGAACAAAAGAAGGGTCTATTGACCAATCTACTACTGCTAGGCCTACACTAGTAGATCCTAATCTACGGGCCATCGCTTCCCTCGTCGTCATCCTCGGAACTCTCATCGGCACTGCTGCCGATGGGTTCCTCGTCGCTACTCCCATAGCCCTCTACGGGAGCTTCATCCCCGTCTTCATCGTCGCTGCTGTCGTCGTGCCACCACATGCGGAGGCGTTTCGCCGGCGGGTAGCCCTCGAGGGAGTCGTCGTCGTCGTCGTCGTCTTCCTCTTCCTCTTCTTCAGAGGTGGGGCAGCCGTCCCAGGGGAACCGGTCGTCCTCGCTTTCCGACTCCAGTTCCCCGACGGCAAGGAACTGAAGATCTTCATCCCCGCTGGTCAGGGACTGGTCGTCTTCGGACCAGATGGAGGAGGCGTGATCTTCCAGGTCCCATTCTTCTGGGGCGCGGATGTCCGGTGGCGTCTCGCGGGAGGAGGAGGACCCGTAGGAAAGCTCGGAGGAGGAGTCATGGAAGACCGACGAGGAAGAGGAGGAAGAGGAAGACATGGCTATGGGAGATTGGGGGTTTTTTGGTGCCGATGGCCAGAACAGAGCAGGATGATGAAGTGGCAAACTCCTCAGAGCGGTTAAATAAAAGGGGCTATGGTGAAAAAATTCAATGCCACAGCAGTTTTCGAGGAGGCAGTGCCCAAAGACAACGGTCAGATCGCGCAGAACAGTTGAGAAGACAGGGCATCATGATGAAGAATGCTGCAACGGTTCTGCTCTGCCACGACATGACCCGACGATAGAAAGCGTAATGATTTTGGAAAATGTCATTTCCAAAACCAGGGGGGCATGTGTTATCACCAGAATTTGACCGAGTCAGAAGTGGGCCGCGATCAAGATGGGCTTGAAGATATATATATAGAAAAAATACATGAATCGGCCTTACATGCAAAGTTTGGGCTAGTTTGCCCTTGTATCTGTAATTTATTAGATCGTATCTTAAGTTAGAAGTTAGAGTTTTACCCGTGCCCGGTTGGGTGCACGCCTGAATTAGAAAGTCCCTTGGACTATAAATATGTATCTAGGGTTTATGGAATAAACAACAACACACGTTCAACCCAAGCAAACCAATCTCGGCGCATCGCCAACTCCTTCGTCTCGAGGGTTTCTATCCGGTAAGCGACATGCTGCCTAGATCGCATCTTGCGATCTAGGCAAAGACAAGCTCCACGTTGTTCATGCGTTGCTCGTACTGAAGCCTTGTTGATGGCGAGCAACGTAGTTATCATAGATTTGTTAGGGTTAGCATAGTTCTTCGCGTAACATGCTAGCGTAGTGCAACCCTTGCATATCTAGCCGCCCTCACACCTATCTTAGGTGTGGGGGCGGCACCCCGCTTGATCATTATTTAGTAGATCTGGTCCGTTACGATTGCTCCTTGTTCTACAAGGATTAGTTTAATATCTGCAATAGTTAGGCCTTACAAAGGGGGGGAGGATCCAGCGGCACGTAGGGTGTCGTTCGCAAGTCCTAAACAGGATGTTCCGAGGATCAACTTCGTGTTGGTTTTTAGGCCTTGTTTAGGATCGGCTTACGATCACCGTGCGTGGCCGCGAGGCCCAACCTGGAGTAGGATGATCCGATTATGCGGTGAAAACCCTAAATCGTCGTAGATCTAATTAGCTTTATCTTGATCAAGCAGGACCACCATATATTCGTGCACCCTGTACGAATCATGGGTGGATCGGCTCTTTGAGCCGATTCACAGGATAACCTGAGAGCCGATCGAGGCTCGTATTTAATGTTTACGTGTATGCCATGCAGGAAACTAAGCGAGGCATCTCCATCACCTTCCCGACTGGTATAGGTCAGGTGGCACGCCCTTGCACTCAGCATCGGACGTGTGACCAGAAGTGCTTTGCGGGCCGTCGCTCGGAGGGACCTCAGCCAGCCGCAGCTCTAGGTTGTTCCCGGCTCTACAGTGTTGACAGCCGCTGCCCGCCGGTGGGTTTTGGCAGTCAACAATCGGTCGGCCATTTATCGGCTTAATTTTTTGTAAATTCTAATTTTCAGCACTAAATTTTATATAATATGCTATGCATAGATAATATTGAAGCATTGAACATAAGTATTACCTTGATTTCTTGCATTTGAATCAATAAAAATGAAAATTTTGAGCTAATGTATAGTTCTACAAGACAATAGAACAAAAATAACGACTGCCAGACCGAATTTCAGCGAAATTTCATTGAAAATCGGCCAAAATATCGGTCATCGGACTGAAAATCGGCCAAAATATCGGTGTAGCGATAAATTAGCCGAGATGCTAAAATCTTATCGGTTACCACCCGATTCACGATAAATCGGCCGATAAATCGGTATCTCGGCCGATTTTTTGAACAGTGGCTCAAATATAGAATTGACTAGTGGTGGATTGGGCATTTTTTACTTAGAATTATTGAAGAGATAAGAGAACCAAACACAGTGCCCCTCAATTTTTGATAGATAAAAGCTTCGTCTTCATTTCCTTCTTGGCCCGACGATGGATGTGGCCATGGTGCAAACTAAAGAAATCGTGGTCATTGTGTCGAATGAGCAATTTTTGAACTTTTGAAGATATATGTATGCATATTTATGCAAAATCTGGATTAGTATGTTTGTATGACCGTGATGCTATTCCTATCTACAATTCTATGCTAACAGATAAATCCATCTTCTAACTGCCTAGCTATGCCAAGTTATGTAGCTTTGTGGAGAAAAAAAGTTTGGCATGTTGTATTTGCACGAGAAGAATTTATGAAGGTGAACCACCCTGACCACTGATGTCACATGGAAAAATACAGGTACATAGACCTATGTGTACATATAAAATTTTCAGATTTTGTGGGAGGTTCAAAACATCTTTATCCATTTTTACAAAATTTACGGTCTCATTTGACCGCGGGATCGAAATGGTGTTTTTACATGATTTCAACCCTATACTATAAACTCATAAAATAAATTCGTGCAAAGCTCATGTTACAGACCACTGCAGGGCTCACGTATTAGCATCTCATCCACGGATTAAAGCAGAATGGTCAACTTTTTACTCCCAAGTTTGAAGTGAGATTCAAACTCGAAAACCATCAAAACTCCTCTCCCCCTCCTCACTCTAGCTCGGCCACTACACTCCACCCTCCTACTCATCCCCAAAATGGGGAGGTACCCTACCCTTACCCTCCTCCTCCTCCTCCTCGCCGCCGCCATCTCCGGCGGGCGCTGCGCGCCGGTGTACAGGGCGGACTACCTGGTGGATGGTAACCAGCTGGTGGATATGCAGTACCACATGGGCCCCGTCGTGTCGGGATCGCCGACCAACCTGTTCCTCATCTGGTACGGCCAGTGGGAGGCCCCCGCGCAGGCCGTGCTCCGCGACTTCCTCGCCTCCCTCTCCGCGCCGGCGCCGTCCCCCGCCGTCTCCGACTGGTGGTCCCACACGCCGCGGCTGTACACTGACCAGACCGGCGCCAACGTCACCGCCACATTCGTCGTCGCCGGGGAGCACTCTGACGCCGGGTACTCCCACGGCGCCTCCCTGAAGCGGATCGACATGCAGTCCATCATCCGCACCGCCGTGGTGGCGTACCCGGACCCGCTGCAGCTCGACCCGTACAACGGCGTCTACCTGGTGCTCTCCTCGCCGGACGTGCAGGTGGAGGAGTTCTGCCGCGCCATGTGCGGCTTCCACTACTTCACCTTCGCGTCCGTGGTCGGGGTCACCGTGCCGTACGCGTGGGTCGGGAACAGCGGCTCGCAGTGCCCCGGCCGGTGCGCGTACCCGTTCGCCGCGCCCCCGCCGGGATACGGCGGGGGCGGTCAGGGGCCGGTGCTGCGGCCGCCGAACGGCGACGCCGGGGTGGACGGGATGGTGATAGTGCTGGGACATGAGCTGGCGGAGCTGGCCACCAATCCTCTGGTGAACGCGTGGTACGCCGGGGACACACCGACGGCGCCCACGGAGGTCGCTGACCTCTGCGTCGGCGTGTACGGCGACGGCGGCGGAGCCGGCGGGTTCGTCGGGAACGTGTCCCGCGCCGCCGACGGCAGCTCCTACAACGTCAACGGCGTCAACGGCCGGCGATTTCTGGTGCAGTGGCTCTGGAACCCCGTCCGCGGCGCGTGTTACGGGCCCAACTCAAGCAACTGACGCCGCTCTTTCCCCCTGGATCCGTGGCTTCTCTCTGTTGATGCCATTGCGCTCGATGGCATTGGAGAGGCAACAATGGCGATCCCATGGATGGATGGATGGATCGGTATGGTATGCTATGGCATGATACAGACCCTGGTGTCTGAAACATCATTCAGACTAGATATGTTTCTTTCTCGATTCCGGATTTCTTATGGGTTTATAGATTTTGATCGATCTGTGTTGTAAGGAGAATATGCAGTTCTTTTGCAGGAAGAGGAACGAATTAGTCTGTTAATGTATTTTCAGCATAGAGTATGATCGATTTTCAGCATAGAGTATAGTACAATGCCAGGACGTACATTTTGTTTTCAAGTCTATGCATCCTTGGTTGAGGATGCACGCTTACCAAGTGCTTCTTGCTTTTGACTCTACTTTCATCATCGAAATCTCTGCATCCTGGTCTCCTTGTCTCGGTCTCCGGTGAACTTTTAAGAAGGCGGTGCTGGCTCTTCTTTAATTTTCTCTTGACAGTCTCCCTCCTTCCGTTTTGTTGCATCTGCAGGAAGAAATCTAAGAATATACTGCACCCAAATTTTAATACAGATTGCTCTGTTTCTTTGCGCGCTTATCATTTACAATAATCTCTGAAATTATGCGGTTTTTCAAGCTTGTTTCTTGCACAAAGTGGTGTTACTTCATTATGTGAATAAGCTAGCATGAGGATCTGCTAAAGGCCTCTTTGGTTCAAAAGAATTGCTTCTAAAAATATGTTGTTGCTACCATGTAACTTAATTTTGTATTGCATACTTAACAGGTCCTTTGGAAAATCATGGGTGTTTTTCCTATGGTGCAACCAAGCAACATCTTACTACACATTATTGTGATTTTCTTATAGGTTTCAGTGACATGATATCCAAGTCCTGCATCTTTTTTTTATCGTTTTCAGAATCACGCAAAAAACCTCCAAAAAAGGATCTTGCAAACCAAAGAAACCCTAAACCTGCGAAAGTTACTCCCTCCATCCTCAAAAGAGTGTACTGCTAGGTTTTTGAAGGCATATTAAGAATTTTACATTGGAAAGTGTTAATCACCATCTCTCACCTTTTCAATTTCTCCATATCCACCGAGCTAAGTACATGTAGAAAACAAGAAGATCACGTGCTAAATGTTATTGGTCTCGAGTCCCGTTTGATGAGAGAGAATCATTTTTTCTTACTTTTGAGTGCATTGGAAAGAGATAAGTACACTCTTTTGTGGATAAATTTAAACCTAGACATACACTTATTTGAAAACGGATGGAGTACATGCTAATAGTTATATGCCTTTTCAAATTGTAAGTTCTCGATACAACAATAGTGTATAAGGAGGCAAAACTATGAACCCTAGTGTAAGTATATTTTGCCATTAACAATTTTTTTCTGGCTAAGATGACATTGGAGGTGGAGTAGGACTACACCTAGGAAAAACTCGGGTTGGGCTGGGTTTCGAGCTAGGCCCAAAAAAGCCCGAAGCTGAAAAGTCAAGCCCGAACCTGCCCGGCCCAACCGTGGGGCCTGTAAACCGGGCCTGAACCTGGCCTAAATAAGCAAAAGCTTGGCCCGGACCAATCCTTACATAAATCGTAAAAATTGCAAGCCCAAGCTTGGCCTGGCCCAACGTTCGGGCTCAAATATCAGGCCCAAGCCCAGCCCGACGTGCAAGCCCGGCCCGGGATTTTCGGGCCTGGCTGGGCTGCCCATGCCCACCTATGAAGAATCTACTCGGATTTCAGTTTGTCGCAATGGATAGATGATGGCTGGAGATCCCCCTCCATTTCTTATAGGAAAAGTGTCATTGTTTATTTTAAGTTCTTGTTAACTCTGAGTCAGCAGGAACACTGGACTATTAAGATGTGTGACCTCGATGAGCTTGACAGGGATATTGAACAAAGACTTAAACACATGCTACCATCATATAGATAGTGTGTGAGCCTAGTTGAAAAAAGGTTGCTTAGAGTTGTTTCAGAGCACCCAACTTTTGGTCCGTTCAATCGACTATGTGACCATTGGGAGCTGTTTCGGCCGGTATTTACCGAACCTCAACCGGAGGAGAACCGACCTCTAAGGACTCATTTGATTCATAAGATAGGAACATCATAGGAATTGGAAAAGCATGGGATTGAGATGTCATGGCTTGTTGAATCATATATGAAGATGCGTTGTATTTGATTGTGCCAAAGGAAATTTTTCATGAGGTATGATCTAATGTTTTATTTATATAGGATTTGCACTACAATATTCCTATAGGATTAGTTTCTATAGGATATGTTCCTATGTATCAAACAACTAGTGTAGGAAAAATTCCCATAGGATCTAAATCCTACACAATTCCTACATGAATCCTATGAATCAAAAAAGCCCTAACAAGGCTCATTTGGTCGGAGTTCGATCCCTGGCCCGGTCGATCGACCGTTTTGACTCTAGGGATGGTTCGAACAACGTTGAACCAATGTGCCAAGAAAACAACATCAAATGGCTATATTCCATGGTAGGCTACAAAATGCACTCCTTCCCCGAAGGGGAAGGTTCACCAGGTCCGAATCATAACACCTCTCCATCTCTCTCTCTCTCTGCCATTGATGCACACCTAAAATCTTGGAGAATTCTCATTTACCCCAACCAAATTCAAATCTCTTTGCGGAAAAGAAAGAGGTGATCCTAATCTATGATCCCACAACCCCCTTAGGTTCATCGAGCTAGTTTGTTACTCATGGGTTTCTGGTAAACCGTAGGCGGCTTGGGTCTCCTAGACGCTTTCGTGTTCTGGACTTTCTCTGAGGAGAAGTGTTTGAGGGTTTGGATGCTACTTTAAGGTCTACACTAGTGATTGAGCTCCTACTTTGTTTGCGTGTGGGGGGGGGAGGAGGGGCTCAAGGAGAAGAAGTTTGGCCTTCGTGGAGTTTATTTGGTTCCTTTGTGGTAACCCACACCTCTCTGATGGTGACGTAGTTTCCTCCCAAGGAAGCGAACACTAAGTTACATTTTCATCTCCACTTGCCACAAAACTATCTGAGCTCTTTACTATAGTTGTTTACTTTGTGATAACCTTTATACTAGCTTGAAGTATTCTTATGTTCATATATCTTGCTTCAATTAGTGTGAATTAGGCTATTTTATTAATCCGCAAAGCCTAGAAATGCGAATGATTTTTTTGTAGAATTTATTCATCCTCTACAGGCTACCATCTCTATCCTTTCACCTATATCAACTTCGACACAAGAAAGCAACTTGTAGAGCGTCCAAAGTTTGTGTTGCTAGCTTGTAGAACTTGGGTCAGGCTTGAGTTCCATAGTGGCCTCCAAGTCATTATGCCTTGACTTCATCTAAGTTGTTGGCATTTCGATCTAGTAAGGAAGTTTGGCCGAACCGTACTTAGTTTAAACTCCAAACCCCACTCGTTATTTTTCCTTATCCATGCATGAATTATTTTCCTCTACAATAGGGACCATGCATTCTAGAAGAATCCCTTGCACTAGTACACACCCATGGAAAGGACACACGGGCTAGGTGTTGTGTTGGCGGGCCCAGATCCGATCGCCCCTTCCTCTCCCTTGAGCCGCCTCCCTCCTGCCGCTGCCGTTGGTGTCGGTTGTGCTAGCAGCGGCCCTCTGGTAACTAATGGTGCTAGGGGTGGAGGAGGCGGAGGCCGGCTATCCTCGAAGGTGCTGCTAGGGCGGCGTCTGAAAGGATCGTATGCCGCACCTAGAGGGGGGTGAATAGGTGCTGACCAATTTTTAGTTCTTTTTCAATTAGGCTTGACACAAAGGTAAATTCTCTAGATATGCAACTATGTGAATTTACCTATATGACAAGGTCAACGACTAAGCAAGATATAGCAATGCAATAGAGAGGAGATAAAGGATAGAGGTAACCGAGAGTGGAGCACACAGAGACACGGAGTTGATTCCCGTAGTTCCCTTCCTTTGCAAGAAGGTACGTCTACGTTTGGAGGAGTGTGGTCGCTACGAAAGCCAGACCAACAGTCACGAAGACTTCACTCAGGTCTCCTGTGAGCAACGCCACGAAGGCCTAGCCCACTTCCACTAAGGGATTTCCTCGAGGCGGAAACCGGGCCTTTACAAAGTTCTTGGGGCACACATCCACAACCAAATTGGAGGCTCCCAAATCTGTAACAACACAACAATCAACAAAAATACATCAACAACAGACAACTAAGGATCCAAAAAGGAACACTAGCAAAGGGGCCCTCAAGCATATGAGGGGGAAATGTAAATCGCTTCGGTGAGGATGTAGATCGGTGTCTTCTCCTTCGAATCTCCAAAGATCAAGAGCTTTGATTGGGTGAGGGAGGAGATCTTGCAAATCTTGTGTTCTTGAGGTGGCTCTAATGGTGGTGAGGCTTGGCAGAATTTTAGTCAATGATTGAGCAAGGAGCAAGGTAGAAGAAGGGGGTATAAATACCCCCCCCCCCCCAATCCAGCCGTTGGAGTCTTCGAGGGCCGGATAATCCGGCCTAAGTTGGGGTCGGATAATCCGCCCCCACCAAAAATCCGGCCCTGGGAAAAATCCGGGCAAATGTCCGGCCAAAAGTCCGGCCCATGTCCAGGGCCTTACTGAGGCGCATCGCCTCTGGTCCTTAGCACATTTTTGGGGGCCGGATATTTCGAAAATATCCGGCCCGGATTATCCGGCCTAGGGGAAATTCCGGGCAAATGTCCGGCCAATAATCCGGCCCCTGTCCAGGGAAGTACTGAGCCACATTGCCTCGAGTCCTTAGCCAAAAATTGGGGGCCGGATATTTTGCAAATATCCGGCCTGGATTATCCGGTCTGGTGAACTTGTTCAGCTTTCTTTTGACTCGTTTTTCCACACAAGTCACACATATTCATGTACCTATATACACCCTGCACCACTTCATCAAACATTAGAGTATCACATACATTGACATCAAACACTCAAAACATATTGTGAGAGATGTTCTTTCAATCTCCCCCTTTTTGGTGTTTGAGGACAATATACGGATTTGCAAGAAAATCACTATAGAGAGTAAGCATGTTGGCAAAAACATAGAGGCACTCCCCCTACATGTGTGCATTCAAGTAATTTGCATTTGAATACAAATACACAACATATAGGTGCGAGGTGCCTCAACACTAGAGATATCCAACATGAGCTCAAACAAGAGACATAGACAAATATGAAGTTGAGACAAGGTGATAGAAATCATACCCATATGGAGATATATAATACCGGATATATAACATCACACACCATATAATAAACCTTGGTCTCAACATATAGAAATCCGAAATCCATAACATAATGTCTCACAACCACATATAGCACATAGTTTTAAACGATCAAACCAACAAGCCAAATAGTTCAAATAAACGACATAAAGGACACAATTAATAAAGGAATGATAAACGCATATGCTTGTGCCCTAACCACCATGCAAATCCCCGAGAAGTCCTAATAGAACACTTCTCCCCCTTTGGCATCGAGACGCCAAAAAGGGGGAAAACGCGATGCTACTTGCCCCATGAAGATCACTCGGAACCATCTTCGTCTTCGGTCTGGTACTCCTGTTCCTGTTCCTCTTCATCTTCAGTGTCAGGGGCAGGAGGAGAGCTGCGAGTGTAGTTGGCCCTCTGAATGCAATCCTCAAGATCATTCCACGGAACCTGTGAAGAGTGCCACTGATACGTCTCAAACGTATCTATAATTTCTTATGTTCCATGCTAGTTATATGACAACACTCACATGTTTTATATACACTTTATATCATTTTTATGCATTTTCCGGCACTAACCTATTAACAAGATGCCGAAGCGCCAGTTCCTATTTTCTGCTGTTTTTGGTTTCAGAAATCCTACACAGGAAATATTCTCGGAATTGGACGAAACAAAAGCCCACGGTCTTATTTTGCACGGAGCCTTCCAGAAGTCCGAAGAGGAGACGAAGAGGGGCAACGAGGCGGCCACACCCTAGGGGGGCGCGGCCCCACCCTTGGGCGCGCAGCCCTATGGGGTGGGCCCCTCGGGCGCCTCCCGACTCGGCCCCTTCGCCTATATATTCTCTCTGTCGCGAAAACCCTATCACCGAGAGCCACGATACGAGAAAAGTTCCAGAGATGCCGCCGCCGCCAATCCCATCTCGGGGGATTCAGGAGATCGCCTCCGGCACCCTGCCGGAGAGGGGAATCATCACCAGAGGGCTCTACATCACCATGCCTGCCTCCGGACTGATGCGTGAGTAGTTCATCCTTGAACTATGGGTCCATAGCAATAGCTAGATGGTTGTCTTCTCCTCTTGTGCTATCATGTTTAGATCTTGTGAGCTGCCTATCATGATCAAGATCGTCTATTTGTAATGCTACATGTTGCGTTTGTTGGGATCCGATGAATATTGAATACTATGTCAAGTTGATTATCAATATATCATATATGTGTTGTTTATGTTCTTGCATGCTCTCTGTTGCTAGTAGAGGCTCTGGCCAAGTTGATACTTGTAACTCCAAGAGGGAGTATTTATGCTCGATAGTGGGTTCATGCCTCCCTTGAATCTGGGACAGTGACAGAAAGTTCTAAGGTTGTGGATGTGCTGTTGCCACTAGGGATAAAACATCGATGCTTTGTCTAAGGATATTTGTGTTGATTACATTACGTGCAGTACTTAATGCAATTGTCTGTTGTTTGCAACTTAATACTGGAAGGGGTGCGGATGCTAACCCGAAGGTGGACTTTTTAGGCATAGATGCACGCTGGATAGCGGTCTATGTTATTTGTCGTAATGCCCTAATTAAATCTCATAGTAGTCATCATGATATATGTATGTGCATCTCTATTTGTCAATTGCCCAACTGTAATTTGTTCACCCAACATGCTATTTATCTTATTGGAGAGACACCACTAGTGAACTGTGGACCCCGGTCCATTCTTTTACATCTGAAATACAATCTACTGCAATCTTTGTTCTTTGTTGTTCTTTGCAAACAAACATCATTCTCCACACCATACGTTTAATCCTTTGTTTTCAGCAAGCCGGTGAGATTGACAACCTCACTGTTAAGTTGGGGCAAAGTATTGTGATTGTGTTGTGCAGGTTCCACGTTGGCGCCGGAATCCCTGGTGTTGCGCCGCACTACACTCCTTCACCAACAACCTTCACGTGGCCTTCATCTCCTACTGGTTCGATAACCTTGGTTTCTTACTGAGAGAAACTTGCTGTTGTACGCATCACACCTTCCTCTTGGGGTTCCCAACGGACGTGTGCTTCACGCGCCATCAAGCATTTTTCTGGCGCCGTTGCCGGGGAGATCAAGACACGCTGCAAGGGGAGTCTCTCACATCCAATCTCTGTACTTTGTTTATTGTCTTGCTTTACTTTACTTTATTTTATGTCTTGTTTGCTTTCTTTATATCAAAAACACAAAAAAAATAGTTACTTGCTTTACTTTACTTTATTTTCTGTTTTGTTTGCTTTCCTTGTATTAAAAAACACACAAAAAATTAGTTACTTGCATTTAATTTGTTATCATGTCTAGTCCTGTACTTGTTACTCTGTCACCTGAGGAATTGGTCTTTACTTTTAAACAAGGGGATGAGGAGAGTTTTAAGGAAGCTTGGTCTAGAATTTTTAATTCTTATGGTAAAACTGAACCTAAAATGACTCTAAGCCTGCTTCTAAGTAACTTTTATTTTGGGCTTATTCTTCGCTATAGATATGCCTTGGATGCTGTAGTGGGAGGAGATTTCCTTCATTGCGATGGGGATCAAGGTTTTAATGCCATAAAAAAATTGGTTGCATCATCTAGCTCAGCTAATAATTTTGATTCATCTCTTGTTAGTATTATAATAGATTAAACACTCTTGAGACAAATATATCTTGCTTAAAAGAAGGGTATAGTCGGATTCGTGAGCATTTTGATTATGTTCCAGTAAACTCTGAACCTTCAATGTGGGACCCTACTATTAAAGTTGCTATTGATGGTAAAAAAATTATGCTCGTTGTGACATTATGACTGAATTTTGCCTTATGCCTAAAAGTATTTATGAATCTTTGACACTCTGGGGACTTACTGAAGGTGGAGAAGGAATAACTCTTACTGATAACTCTGTTATAATTCCTAAAGGAATAGCTGAAGGAGTGTTCACAACCCTTCTTGGAAGAACGGTATCCACTGATTATCTCGTTATTGAATGTGTAGGGACAAGACAAATCACACTTGGAAGATCCCTGCTGAAACTCTTGGGAGCAACCATAGATGTGGGGAAAGGCACTCTAAATTTTACCTCTACACCCAGATGCGGTCATATATTCCCTAAACCAAAGAGTAAGAATAAGAGTAAGAAGGGTAGACGCAAAGTGATGCGTGCAGTTAACACACGTCCGTTGGGAACCCCAAGAGGAAGGTGTGATGCGTACAGTAGCAAGTTTTCCCTCAGTAAGAAACCAAGGTTATCGAACCAGTAGGAGTCAAGGAACACGTGAAGGTTGTTGGTGACGGAGTGTAGTGCGGCGCAACACCAGGGATTCCGGCGCCTACGTGGAACCTGCACAACACAATCAAAGTACTTTGCCCCAACGTAACAGTGAGGTTGTCAATCTCACCGGCTTGCTGTAAACAAAGGATTAGATGTATAGTGTGGATGATGGTGTTTGTTTGCGAAGAACAGTAAAGAACAATTGCAGTAGATTGTATTTCAGATGTAAAGAATGGACCGGGGTCCACAGTTCACTAGTGGTGTCTCTCCCATAAGATAAATAGCATGTTGGGTGAACGAATTACAGTTGGGCAATTGACAAATAAAGAAGGCATAACAATGCACATACATATATCACGATGAGTACTATGAGATTTAATCAGGGCATTATGACAAAGTACATAGACCGCTATCCAGCATGCATCTATGCCTAAAAAGTCCACCTTCAGGTTATCATCCGAACCCCTTCCAGTATTAAGTTGCAAACAACAGACAATTGCATTAAGTATGGTGCGTAATGTAATCAACACAAATATCCTTAGACAAAGCATTGATGTTTTATCCCTAGTGGCAACAGCACATCCACAACCTTAGAACTTTCTCACATCGTCCTGCATTCAATGGAGGCATGAACCCACTATCGAGCATAAATACTCCCTCTTGGAGTTACAAGTATCAACTTGGCCAGAGCCTCTACTAGCAACGGAGAGCATGCAAGAACATAAACAACATATATGATAGATTGATAATCAACTTGACATAGTATTCAATATTCATCGGATCCCAACAAACACAACATGTAGCATTACAAATAGATGATCTTGATCATGATAGGCAGCTCGCAAGATCAAACATGATAACACAATGAGGAGAAGACAACCATCTAGCTACTGCTATGGACCCATAGTCCAGGGGCGAACTACTCACACATCGATCCGGAGGCGATCATGGCGATGAAGAGTCCTCCGGGAGATATTTCCCCTCTCCGGAAGGGTGCCGGAGGCGATCTCTTGAATCCCCCGAGATGGGATTGGCGGCGGCGGCGTCTCTGGAAGGATTTCCGTATCGTGGCTCTCGGTACTGGGGGTTTCGCGACGAAGGCTTTAAGTAGGCGGAAGGGTAGGTTTAGGGGCGACACGAGGGCCCCACACAACAGGGCAGCGCGGCCCCACCCTTGGCCGCGCGGCCCTAGCGTGTCGGCGCCTCACTTCGTAACCATTTCGGTCTTCTGGAAGCTTGGTGGAAATATAAGACCCTGGGCGTTGATTTCGTCCAATTCCGAGAATATTTCCTTTGTAGGATTTCTGAAACCAAAAACAACAGAAAACAGCAACTGGCTCTTCGGCATCTCGTCAATAGGTTAGTGCCGGAAAATGCATAATAATGACATAAAGTGTGTATAAAACATGTGAGTATCATCATAAAAGTAGCATGGAACATAAGAAATTATAGATACGTTTGAGACGTATCAAGCATCCCCAAGCTTAGTTCCTACTCGCCCTCGAGTGGGTAAACGATAACAAGGATAATTTCTGAAGTGACATGCTATCATAATCTTGATCAATACTATTGTAAAGCATATGAGATGAATGCAGCGATTCGAAGCAATCGTAAAGACAATGGTTAAACAACTGAATCATATAGCAAAGACTTTACATGAATAATACTTTCAAGACAAGCATCAATAAGACTTGCATAAGAGTTACTCATAAAGCAATAAATTCTTAGTAGAAAGCTTTGAAACAACACAAAGGAAGATATAAGTTTCAGCAGTTGCTTTCAACTTCAACATATATATCTCATGGATAATTGTCAACACAAAGTAATATAACAAGTGCAATAGGTAAACATGTAAAAATCAATGCACACAGTTTACACAAGTGTTTGCTTCTAAGATAGAAAGAAGTGGGTAAACTGACTCAACATAAAGTAAAAGAATGGCCCTTCGTAGAGGGAAGCATGGATTACTATTTTTGTGCTAGAGCTTTTCATTTTGAAAACATAGAAACAATTTTGTCAATGGTTGTAATAAATCATATGTGTTATGTATAAGATATCCTATAAGTTGCAAGCCTCATGCATACTATACCAATAGTGCTCGCACCTTGTCCTAATTAGCTTGGATTAACATGGATTATCATTGCATAACATATGTTTCAACCAAGTGTCACAAAGGGGTACCTCTATGTCGCCTGTACAGAGGTCTAAGGAGAAAGTTCGCATTGGATTTCTCGCTTTTGATTATTCTCAACTTAGACATCCATACCAGGACAACATAGACAACAGATAATGGACTCCTCTTTTAATGCTTAAGCATTCAACAACAGGTAATATTCTCATAAGAGATTGAGGATTTTGTGTCCAAACTGAAACTTCCACCATGATTCATGGCTTTAGTTAGCGGCCCAATGTTCTTCTCTAACAATATGCATACTCAAACCATCTGATCATGAAAATCGCCCTTACTACAGACAAGACGAACATGCATAGCAACTCACATAATATTCAACAAAGGTGTAAAAGTTGATGGCGTCCCCAGAAACATGGTTACCGCTCAAGCAGCAACTTATAAGAAATAAGATACATAGCAACATATTCAATACCACAATAGTTTTTAAGGCTATTTTCCCATGAGCTATGTATTGTGAAGCAAAGAATAGAATTTTAAAGGTAGCACTCAAGTAATGTACTTTGGAATGGTAGAGAAATACCATGTGGTAGGTAGGTATGGTGGACACAAATGGCATAGTTTTTGGCTCAAGGATTTGGATGCACGAGAAGAATTCCTCTCAATACAAGGCTAGGCTACCAAGGTTGTTTGAAGCAAACTCAAGTATAAAATGGTGCAGCAAGACTCACATATGAACATATTGTAAGCATTATAAGACTTTACATCGTCTCCTTGTTGTTCAAACACCTTAACTAGAAAATATCTAGACTCTAGAGACCAATCATGCAAACCAAATTTTAACAAGCTCTATGTAGTTCTTCATTAATAGGTGCAAAGTACATGATGCAAGAGCTTAAACATGATCTATATGAGCACAACAATTGCCAAGTATCAAATTATTCAAGACATTATACCAATTACCACATGAAGCATTTTCCGTTTCCAACCATATAAAAATGAACGAAGTAGTTCAACCTTCGCCATGAACATTAAGAATAAAGCTAAGAACATATGTGTTCATATGCAACAGCGGAGCGTGTCTCTCTCCCATACAAAGAATGCTAGGGTCCAATTTTATTCAAACAAAAACAAAAACAAAAGCAAACAGACGCTCCAAGTAAAGCACATAAGATGTGACTGAATAAAAATATAGTTTCACTAGAGGTGACCTGATAAGTTGTCAATGAAGAAGGGGATGCCTTGGGCATCCCCAAGCTTAGATGCTTGAGTCTTCTTGAAATATGCAGGGATGAACCACGGGGGCATCCCCAAGCTTAGACTTTTCACTCTTCTTGATCATATTGTATCATCCTCCTCTCTTGACCCTTGAAAACTTCCTCCCCACCAAACTCAAAACAAACTCATTAGAGGGTTAGTGCATAATTGAAAATTCATATATTCAGAGGTGACATAATCATTCTTAACACTTCTGGACATTGCACAAAGCTACTGAAAGTTAATGGAACAAAGAAATCCATCAAACATAGCAAAACAGACAATGCGAAATAAAAGGCAGAATCTGTCAAAACAGAACAGTCCGCAAAGACGAATTTTTCTGGGGCACTTAACTTGCTCAGATGAAAATTCTCAAATTGAATGAAAGTTGCGTACATATCTGAGGATCACGCACGTAAATTGGCAGATTTTTCTAAATTTCCTACAGAAGGGGCTGCTCAATTTTGTGACAGTAAGAAATCTGTTTCTGCGCAGTAATCCAAATCTAGTATCAACATTACTATCAAAGACTTTACTTGGCACAACAATGCAATAAAATAAAGATAAGGAGAGGTTGCTACAGTAGTAACAACTTCCAAGACTCAAATATAAAACAAAAGTGCAGAAGTAAAATAATGGGTTGTCTCCCATAAGCGCTTTTATTTAACGCCTTTCAGCTAGGCGCAGAAAGTGTGAATCAAGTATTGTCAAGAGACGAAGCATCAACATCATAATTTGTTCTAATAACAGAATCATAAGGTAACTTCATTCTTTTTCTAGGGAAGTGTTCCATACCTTTCTTGAGAGGAAATTGATATTTAATATTTCCTTCCTTCATATCAATGGTAGCACCAACAGTTCGAAGAAAAGGTCTTCCCAATATAATGGGACAAGATGCATTGCATTCAATATCCAAGACAACAAAATCAACGGGGACAAGGTTATTGTTAACCGTAATGCGAACATTATCAATCCTCCCCAAAGGTTTCTTTATAGCATTATCAGCAAGATTAACATCCAAATAACAATTTTTCAATGATGGCAAGTCAAGCATATCATAGATTTTCTTAGGCATAACAGAAATACTTGCACCAAGATCACATAAAGCATTACAATCAAAATCATTGACCCTCATCTTAATGATGGGCTCCCAACCATCTTCTAACTTCCTAGGAATAGAAGTTTCAAGTTTTAGTTTCTCTTCTCTAACTTTTATGAGAGCATTTGTAATATGTTTTGTAAAGGCCAAATTTATAGCACTAGCATTGGGACTTTTAGCAAGTTTTTGTAAGAACTTTATAACTTCAGAGATTTGACAATCATCAAAATCTAAACCATTATGATCTACAGCAATGGGATCATTGTCCCCAATATTTTGAAAAATTTCAGCAGTTTTATCACAAACAGTTTTAGCAGTTTCAGGTAACTTTGCACGCTTTGCACTAGGAGTAGAAACATTGCCAACACCAATTATTTTATCATTGATAGTAGGAGGTGTAGCAACATGTGAAGCATTATCATTACTAGTGGTGGTAATAGTCCAAACTTTAGCTACATTATTCTCTTTAGCAAGTTTTTCGTTTTCTTCTCTTTCCCACCTAACATGCAATTCAGCCATCAATCTAATATTTTCATTAATTCAAACTTGGATGGCGTTTGCTGTAGTAACAATTTTATTATCATTATCCTTATTAGGCATAACTTTCAATTTTAAAAGATCAACATCAGAGGCAAGTCTATCAACCTTAGAAGCAAGAATATCAATTTTATCATGCTTTTCCTCAACAGATTTGTTAAAAGCAGTTTGTGTACTAATAAATTCTTTAAGCATGGCTTCAAGACCAGAGGGTGCATTCTTATTATTGTTGTAAGAATTACCATAAGAATTACCATAACCATTACCATTATTAGAAGGATATGGCCTATATTTGTTACCAGAATTATTCCTATAAGCATTGTTGTTGAAATTATTATTTTTAATGAAGTTCACATCAACATTTTCTTCTTGAGCAACCAATGAAGCTAAAGGAACATTATTAGGATCAACATTAGATCTACCATTCACAAGCATAGACATAATCACATCAATCTTATCACTCAAGGAGGAGGTTTCTTCAACAGAATTTACCTTCTTACCTTGTGGAGCCCTTTCTGTGTGCCATTCGGAGTAATTTATCATCATATCATCAAGAAGCTTTGTTGCTGCCCCCAAAGTAATGGACATAAAGGTACCTCCAGCAGCTGAATCTAATAGGTTCCGCGAAGAAAAATTCAATCCTGCATAGAAGGATTGGATGATCATCCAAGTAGTTAGTCCATGGGTAGGGCAATTCTTCACCAAAGATTTCATTCTCTCCCATGCTTGAGCAACATGTTCATTATCTAATTGCTTAAAATTCATTATGCTACTTCTCAAAGATATAATTTTAGCGGGAGGATAATATCTACCAATAAAAGCATCTTTACATTTAGTCCATGAATCAATACTATTCTTAGGCAAAGATAGCAACCAATCTTTAGCTCTTCCTCTTAAAGAGAAAGGAAACAATTTCAATTTTATAATGTCACCATCTACATCCTTATACTTTTGCATTTCACAAAGTTCAACAAAATTATTAAGGTGGCAGCAGCATCATCAGAACTAACACCAGAAAATTGCTCTCTCATAACAAGATCTAGTAAAGCAGGTTTAATTTCAAAAAATTCTGTTGTAGTAGCAGGTGGAGCAATAGGTGTGCATAGGAAATCATTATTATTTGTGCTAGTGAAGTCACACAACTTAGTATTCTCAACAGTACCCATTTTAGTAGTAGTAATAAAGCAAACTAAATAAAGTAAATGCAAGTAGCTATTTTTTTGTGTTTTTAATATAGAGAACGCAAACAAGATAGTAAATAAAGTAAAGCTAGCAACTAATTTTTTTGTGTTTTTGATATAAAGAGCAAACAAAGCAGTAAATAAAATAAAGTAAAGCAAGACAAAAACAAAGTAAAGAGATTGGAAGTGGGAGACTCCCCTTGCAGCGTGTCTTGATCTCCCCGGCAACGGCGCCAGAAAAAGAGCTTGATGCGTGCAGTTAACACACGTCCGTTGGGAACCCCAAGAGGAAGGTGTGATGCGTACAATAGCAAGTTTTCCCTCAGTAAGAAACCAAGGTTATCGAACCAGTAGGAGTCAAGGAACACGTGAAGGTTGTTGGTGACGGAGTGTAGTGCGGCGCAACACCAGGGATTCCGGCGCCAACGTGGAACCTGCACAACACAATCAAAGTACTTTGCCCCAACGTAACAGTGAGGTTGTCAATCTCACCGGCTTGCTGTAAACAAAGGATTAGATGTATAGTGTGGATGATGGTGTTTGTTTGCGAAGAACACTAAAGAACAATTGCAGTAGATTGTATTTCAGATGTAAAGAATGGACCGGGGTCCACAGTTCACTAGTGGTGTCTCTCCCATAAGATAAATAGCATGTTGGGTGAACGAATTACAGTTGGGCAATTGACAAATAAAGAAGGCATAACAATGCACATACATATATCACGATGAGTACTATGAGATTTAATCAGGGCATTACGACAAAGTACATAGACCGCTATCCATCATGCATCTATGCCTAAAAAGTCCACCTTCAGGTTATCATCCGAACCCCTTCCAGTATTAAGTTGCAAACAACAGACAATTGCATTAAGTATGGTGCATAATGTAATCAACACAAATATCCTTAGACAAAGCATTGATGTTTTATCCCTAGTGGCAACAGCACATCCACAACCTTACAACTTTCTATCACTATCCCAGATTCAATGGAGGCATGAACCCACTATCGAGCATAAATACTCCCTCTTGGAGTTACAAGTATCAACTTTGCCAGAGCCTCTACTAGCAACGGAGAGCATGCAAGAACATAAACAACATATATGATAGATTGATAATCAACTTGACATAGTATTCAATATTCATCGGATCCCAACAAACACAACATGTAGCATTAGAAATAGATGATCTTGATCATGATAGGCAGCTCACAAGATCAAACATGATAGCACAATGAGGAGAAGACAACCATCTAGCTACTGCTATGGACCCATAGTCCAGGGGTGAACTACTCACACATCGATCCGGAGGCGATCATGGCGATGAAGAGTCCTCCGGGAGATGTTTCCCCTCTCCGGCAGGGTGCCGGAGGCGATCTCCTGAATCCCCCGAGATGGGATTGGCGGCGGCGGCATCTCTGGAAGGTTTTCCGTATCGTGGCTCTCGGTACTGGGGGTTTCACGACGAAGGCTTTAAGTAGGCGGAAGGATAGGTTTAGGGGCGACACGAGGGCCCCACACAACAGGGTGGCGCGGCCCGACACTTGGTCGCACGGCCCTGGCGTGTCGGCGCCTCGTCGCCCCACTTCGTAACCCTTTCGGTCTTCTGGAAGCTTCGTGGAAATATAAGACCCTAGTCGTTGATTTTGTCTAATTCTGAGAATATTTCCTTTGTAGGATTTCTGAAACCAAAAACAACAGAAAACAGCAACTGGCTCTTCGGCATCTCGTCAATAGGTTAGTGCTGGAAAATGCATAATAATGACATAAAGTGTGTGTAAAACATGTGAGTATCATCATAAAAGTAGCATGGAACATAAGAAATTATAGATACGTTTGAGACGTATCACAAAGCCCCTGGTAATAATGTTGATGCTTCTTCTCTTGATAATACTTGATTTGCACTTTCTGCGCCTAGCTGAAAGACGTTAAAGAAAAGCACTTCTTGGGAGATAACCCATGTATGTTTTTATTACTGTTTTGTTGTGTCTTGGAAGTTGTTACTACTGTAGCAACCTCTCCTTATCATATTGTTGTGCCAAGTAAAGTCTCTGATAGTAAAGTTGATACTAGATTTGGATTCCTGCGCAGAAACAGATTTTTTACCTGTCACGAACTTGAGTATATCTCTCTGTAGAAGAATCAAAAAAATCTGCGAAAATTCATGCGTGATCCTCAGATATGTACGCAACTTTCATTAGTTTTGAGCTTTTTCATCTGAGCCTGTTAAGTGCCTCTAAAAAATTCGTCTTTATGGACTGTTCTGTTTTGACAGATTCTACCTTTTATTTCACATTGCCTCTTTTACTGTGTTGAGTGGATTTCTTTGTTCCATTAACTTTCAGTAGCTTTGGGTAATTTCCAGAAGTGTTAAAAATGATTGTGTCCCCTCTGAACATGTGAATTTTTGATTATGCACTGACCCTCTAATGAGTTTGTTTTGAGTTTGGTGTGGAGGAAGTTTTCAAGGGTCAAGAGAGGAGGATGATATACTATGATCAAGAAGAGTGAAAAGTCTAAGCTTGGGGATGCCCCTTCCTTGTATTGGAGAAAGACACGCTCCGCTTTTTCATATGAACACTGGTGTTCTTAGCTCTATCTTTAATGTTCATGGCGGAGTTGAAAACCGCTTCGTTGATTGCTATTTGGTTGGAAACAGAAAATGCTTCATGTGGTAAATGGTATATCGTCTTGAATAATTTGATACTTGGCAATTGTTTTGAGCTCTCATAGATCATGTTTAAGCTCTTGCATCATCTAGTTTAAACCTATTAGTGGAGAACTACTGTAGAGCTTGTTGAAATTTGGATTGCATGATTGTTCTCTCTATGGTCTAGATATTTTCTGGTAAAAGTGTTTGAGCAACAAGGAGACAGTGTAGAGTCTTATAATGCTTGCAATATGTTCTTATGTAAGTTTTGTTGTACCGGTTCATACTAGTGTTTGCTTCAAACAACCTTGCTAGCCAAAGCCTTGTACTGAGAGGAAATGCTTCTCGTGCATCCAAAAACCTTGAGCCAAAACTCATGCCATTTGTGTCCACCATAACTACCTACTATGTGGTATTTCTCTGCCATTCCAAAGTAAATTGCTTGTGTGCTACCTTTAAAATTTCATTCCTTGCCTTTGCAATACATAGCTCATGGGAAAATAGCTTAAAAACTATTGTGGTATTGAATATGTTGCTTATGTATCTTATTTCTTGTAAGTTGCTTGTTGAGCGGTAACCATGTTTCTGGGGACGCCATCAACTTTTTACACCTTTGTTGAATATCATGTGAGTTGCTATGCATGTTCGTCTTGTCTGAAGTAAGGGTGATTTATCATGATTAAATGGTTTGAGTATGCATATTGTTAGAGAAGAACATTGGGCCGCCAACCAAAGCCATGTATCATGGTGGAAGTTTCAGTTGGACATTAATCCTCAATCTCTTATGAGAATATTATCTGTTGTTGAATGCTTAAGCATTAAAGAGGAGTCCATTATCTGTTTTCTATGTTGTCCCGGTATGGATGTCCTCAAGTTGAGATCTATCAAAGCTGAGAAATCAAATGCGATCTATCTCCTTGGACCTTTGTACAGGTGGCATAGAGGTACCCCTTTGTGACACTTGGTTGAAACATATGTAATGCAATGATAATCCATGGAAATCCGAGCTAATTAGGACAAGGTGTGGGCACTATTGGTATTCGATGCATGAGGCTTGCAACTTATAAGAGGTCTTATGCATAACACATATGAATTATTACTACCGTTGACAAAATTGTTTCCATGTTTTCAAAATAAAAGCTCTAGCACATGAGTAATCCATGTTTCCCTCTGCGAAGGGCCTTTCTTTTACTTTATGTTGAGTCAGTTTACCTACTTCTTTCTATATTAGAAGCAAACACTTGTGTCAACTGTGTGCATTGATTCTTACATGTTTACTTATTGCACTTGTTATATTGCTTTATGTTGACAACTATCCATGAGATATACATGTTACAAGTTGAAAGCAATTGCTGAAACTTAATCATCCTTTGTGTTGCTTCAAAACCTTCTATTAAGAATCTATTGCTTGATGAGTTAACTCTTATGCAAGACTTATTGATACTTGTCTTGAAAGTACTATTCATGAAAAGTCTTTGCTATATGATTCAGTTGTTTAGTCATTATATTTACTATTGCTTCGAATCACTTCATTCATCTCATATGCTTTACAATAGTATTGATCAAGATTATGATAGTAGCATGTCACTTCAGAAATTATCCTTGTTATCGTTTACCTATTCGAGGGCGAGTAGGAACTAAGCTTGGGGATGCTTGATACGTCTCAAACGTATCTATAATTTCTTATGTTCCATGCTAGTTATACGACAATACTCACAAGTTTTATATACACTTTATATCATTTTTATGCATTTTCCGGCACTAACCTATTAACAAGATGCCGAAGCGCCAGTTCCTATTTTCTGCTGTTTTTGGTTTCAGAAATCCTACACAGGAAATATTCTTGGAATTGAACGAAACAGAAGCCCACGGTCTTATTTTGCACGGAGCCTTACAGAAGTCTGAAGAGGAGACGAAGAGGGGCGACGAGGCGGCCACACCCTAGGGGGGCGTGGCCCCACCCTTGGGCGCGCCGCCCTATGGGGTGGGCCCCTCGGGCGCCTCCCGACTCTGCCCCTTCGCCTATATATTCTCTCCGTCGCGAAAACCCTATCACCGAGAGCCACGATACGAGAAAAGTTCCAGAGATGCCGCCGCCAATCCCATCTCGGGGGATTCAGGAGATCGCCTCCGGCACCCTGCCGGAGAGGGGAATCATCACCGGAGGGCTCTACATCACCATGCCCGCCTCCGGACTGATGCGTGAGTAGTTCATCCTTGGACTATGGGTCCATAGCAATAGCTAGATGATTGTCTTCTCCTCTTGTGCTATCATGTTTAGATCTTGTGAGCTGCCTATCATGATCAAGATCGTCTATTTGTAATGCTACATGTTGCGTTTGTTGGGATCCGATGAATATTGAATACTATATCAAGTTGATTATCAATCTATCATATATGTGTTGTTTATGTTCTTGCATGCTCTCCGTTGCTAGTAGAGGCTCTGGCCAAGTTGATACTTGTAACTCCAAGAGGCAGTATTTATGCTCGATAGTGGGTTCATGCCTCCCTTGAATCTGGGACAGTGACAGAAAGTTCTAAGGTTGTGGATGTGCTGTTGCCACTAGGGATAAAACATCGATGCTTTGTCTAAGGATATTTGTGTTGATTACATTACGCGCAGTACTTAATGCAATTGCCTGTTGTTTGCAACTTAATACTGGAAGGGGTGTGGATGCTAACCTGAAGGTGGACTTTTTAGGCATAGATGCATGCTGGATAGCGGTGTATGTTATTTGTCGTAATGCCCTAATTAAATCTCATAGTAGTCATCATGATATATGTATGTGCATCTCTATTTGTCAATTGCCCAACTGTAATTTATTCACCCAACATGCTATTTATCTTATTGGAGAGACACCACTAGTGAACTGTGGACCCCGGTCCATTCTTTTACATCTGAAATACAATCTACTGCAATCTCTGTTCTTTGTTGTTCTTTGCAAACAAACATCATTCTCCACACCATACGTTTAATCCTTTGTTTTCAGCAAGCCGGTGAGATTGACAACCTCACTGTTAAGTTGGGGCAAAGTATTGTGATTGTGTTGTGCAGGTTCCACGTTGGCGCCGGAATCCCTGGTGTTGCGCCGCACTACACTCCTTCACCAACAACCTTCACGTGGCCTTCATCTCCTACTGGTTCGATAACCTTGGTTTCTTACTAAGGGAAACTTGCTGTTGTACGCATCACACCTTCCTCTTGGGGTTCCCAACGGACGTGTGCTTCACGCGCCATCAGCCACCCACTGTAACCTGGGTGAACTGGAGGCTGAGGTGGAGGTCCTTGCTCACCACTGAGCTTATGAAGAATGACCGCCTGAGTATGCTGAATCTCAGAACGCTCTCGGCTGGCCGCATAGTTCTCCTTTTGAATCTCAATATTCATGCACAGAATGTGGCGCTGGAACCAACTAAGCTTCTCCACTTGCTTCTTCATGGCAGGAAGATCAACATGACGAGCAGGGGCAAAGCCACTAGAGCGGGCATCTCCCATAAAGGAGTCATGAGTAGGGGCAGCATGGGGAACCGGCTTCTTCTTGTAAGCCTTCTTGACAGTGTGCTTCTCCTTTGGGAACCGACTCAAGTCTTCATCCATAGCCACAGAGTTGTTGATGAGGAGCTGGATATATGGTGCATATGGCATGGTGGTCCGGGAGACCATGGTATCATGAATCTCATTGAAGATGAAGTCCATGACATCAAGAGAGAAGTCTTCGTCCTCATTACCATCACGAGCACACTTATAGTTGAGGTGCATAAGATCCACAAGTGCTCCACGGAGTGCATCATTGTTTCCACCACTTGGAGCAATGGTGGCTCCAAGGAAACGGAGCACCTGACTGTAGATGGGAATAAGCCCTTTGGTAGAGCCAATCGCTCCAGACGAGTCATAGAGATTAAAGAGCACATTTTTGTCCGTCTTCTGAGGACCATGGAGGCGAAGACCACCTTCTTCTGGAAGTCCAGGAATAGCAGCAAACCGGCGCAAGTTTGCCACACAATGAGTGGATCTAGACATCCATTCCATAGTGCGCTCATCATCTTTCTTGAAGGCCGGAGTAGCATAGAATTGCTTAATCAACTCTGGACTATAGTCACACCGAATCTTCATCAGTTCCTGCAAACCCATCCTACCAGTCACCCAGATGGCATCCTCAAAATAATTATTGACAGCCAGATCATCCACATTGATTGCTTGCATGGGTCGCACTTTCTTCATGGGCTCATAAATATCCTTGTAGATGCACTCCTGCTCCACACACCAGAAGCGCCTGCCCTCTATCTCCTCATCCCTTGCAACGTCTTCATACCAGTTCTTCATACGGAGTGCTGCATAAGAGACAATGTCCATTGTCTTGTAGTTCACCCTAGGTTCCTTGTTCTTCCTCCTACTAGTGGTGGACTTGCGAGGAGCATTTGAAGCAAACTCATCACTTGACCGGTTCTGCCTTGGACGTCTCCGAGTACCCCGAGAACCACTACCTGTGAGAAGCAAAGACGGATAGCAAAGAGAAGATAATGCTCATAAGTCATGTATGATACAGTAATGTACTCTAGAAACATACTATAAGTCGGTATAAGTCTAGACATGATAGATTGAATCAACACTGCAGCAGCGATGAAGCTCCAGGCCGGATAATCCGGTGTCCCCTCGGGGCGGATAATCCGGCCCGACCGGATAATCCGGCCAGCGCTGGGGCCGGATAATCCGGCCCTGCGGATCTGCAGAAATCGCAATAAAAACGCGTCTATGACGAGATCGGCCTTATAGCATGCAAGAGGAGTACACTACACATGATTTGGAACAACTAGGCAACATCTCCACCAAGAAAATAGCACATATAAAACACATCACCTAGGGTTAGGGATTGTGAACCATACCCCCATCCATTGGAGGAGCCGCTTGGAGGAGATGAGAGCTAGGGAGGAGGAGCACCCGATCCACCCAAAAACGCCGGGAGGGGGCGGACGGGGCGGCTCCGGCGAGGAGGAGGAGCTCCGGCGAGTTTGAGGGGAGAGAGAGGGAGGCGCGTGGGGAACTGGTTGTGGAACCGTTCACCCCCGCGTCCTCCCCTCAAATCCTTCGCACCCTGCCCAGGCCGGATAATCCGGCCCTAAGTTATGGCGGATAATCCGGTTGGGCCGGATTTTCCGGGGTGTCCAAGGGCCGGATTATCCGGTTTTCTGGAAAACTCCAGAACACCGGAAATCCTGCCTATCTTTTGTTGGTTATTTGCATAAGCACATATGTGGTGCAATGAAGTATCACAACACATATAAGATGCATATTGACCAATAAGATGGGGCAACCTAGATCATCCGACCGAAAATCCTCAAACTCCAAGTTTTTACCAAAACATGACATATGAGCAAGATGGAAATGGCTTATAAATGAGTGTAGGCTTGGGTTTAGAAAGCTCAAACTGTTAATGGTATATGATCACTCAAGTTTGCAAGATACGAGCGAATAAGGCCAAACTAGAGTGATTTACCATAAGAACAAGGAGTTGTCAAATAAAAGCATGAAAATCCAAATAACTCCAACTCTTCACAAAGAAGAGTGTGGTGGCCCAGGCCACCATATATGAGTGTTATGGCATGGCACCGCGAAGATATATCTTGGGCCCAAACCACTACTCATCATTGAAGCTCACATATCAACATATGATATAAAGAGAATGATTTCTTAATGTTGGCATTATGGGGGGAGGGATAGCTCAATAATTTAAACCGCACTCCCCCTATTTCCATGCCCACATCTAAACCAAATAAAGTTTTGAGATAAAAGTGTGTTTGCAATATGGTCAAGCTATACTCCTTGATTCAATGATATTTAGCTAATTCCTCAAATAACAAAACCTTGCTTCATCAAGAGGCTTCGTGAATATATCGGCAAGTTGATCTTTGGTAGGAACATAGGTGAGCTCAATATCACCACGGGCAACATGATCCCTAATGAAATGATTCCAGATCTCAATGTGCTTCGTTCTTGAATGTTGCACCGGATTATAGGCAATCTTGATAGCACTTTCATTGTCACATAATAGAGGCACTTTGTCACAAATGACACCATATTCCTTTAAAGTTTGCCTCATCCATAACAATTGAGTGCATCCACTTGCGGCGGCAACATATTCGGCTTCGGCGGTGGAGAGAGATATACAATTTTGCTTCTTAGAAGACCAACACACCAAGGACCTACCAAGAAATTGGCAAGCCCCGGAAGTTGATTTCCTATCATCCTTGTCCCCCGCCCAATCCGCATCGGTGTATCCATTGAGAATAAAACTTGAGCCTTTGGGGTACCAAATACCATATCTTGGGGTATCAACTAAATATCAAAAGATTCTTTTGAGAGCCATCATGTGACTCTCCTTAGGAGAAGCTTGATACCTTGCACACACACCAACACTCAACACTATGTCCGGTCTAGATGCACAAAGGTAAAACAAGGATCCAATCATGGAGCGATATACCTTTTGATCCACCTCTTTACCATTGGGATCTAGTGCAAGATGACATTTAGTAACCATAGGAGTGGCTACACCCTTCATCTCGGTCATCTTGAACCTTTTGAGCATGTCTTGGAGATATTTTGCTTTGTTGATGAAAGTCCCTTCACTTGATTGCTTGATCTCAAAACCAAGAAAGAACTTCATCTCTCCCATCATAGACATCTCGAACCTATCGGTCATAAGCTTTGAAAATTCATCATTGAAAGCTTGGTTAGTAGAGCCAAAGATAATATCATCAACATATAATTGGCAAACGAAAGCTCCCCATTAACTCTCTTAGTAAAAAGAGTGGGATCGATTAGCCCAACATCAAACCCACGGTCTACCAACAATTCCTTAAGGTGCTCATACCAAGCTCTAGGAGCTTGTTTGAGACCATAAAGTGCTTTATCAAGCTTGTAGACATGGTTAGGAAAGTTGAGATCCTCAAACCCCGGGGGTTGCTTAACATAAACCTCTTCATGCAAAGGACCATTAAGAAATGCACTTTTCACATCCATTTGTTGTAACTTAAAGTTATGATGCAATGCATAAGCAAGAAGGATACAGATGGACTCAAGGCGAGCCACGAGAGCATAAGTTTCTCCAAAGTCAATTCCTTCAACTTGAGAGAAACCTTGAGCCACCAATCTTGCCTTGTTCCTCACAACATTTCCAAACTCATCTTGCTTGTTCTTGAATATCCATTTAGTGCCTATAACATTGCGGCACTCCTTTGGCTTCTCTACTAAGGTCCACACTTTGTTGCGCTTGAAGTTGTTGAGTTCCTCGTGCATAGCTTCCAACCAATCCGAATCTTCAAGGGCTTCAAATACTTTCTTGGGTTCCACTAAGGAGATATAAGCATGATGATTGCTAAAGTTAGCCAATTGCCTTCTTGTGGAAACCTTTGCCCGAATATCACCAAGGACCTTGTCATGTGTGTGTTCACGAATTTCAAGGTTCCTTTCTCTTCTTGCTAGACGACGGGCCTCGATCTCATCCTTGGTTCTTCTTGGCCTTGGAGGTGTCACTTGATCAACTTGATCATTTGGGTCCCCATCTTGACCTTCAACTTGAGCTTCCTCAATTTCTTGAGATTGCTCATCCTCATGTGCTTGTTCTTGAACATTGTTTGGTGAATGACAAGAATTGAATGGATCCTCATCGGAGCCATCATGAACATTTGGTTGATCTTGTCCTTGATCTTGCACACAAGAGGGAGGGTTTTGTTCTTGTTCTTGGGTTGGTGCATCATTTGCTTCAAGAGATGGGGTTTGTTGATGTTGAGAAGATGAGGGCTCCACCGTGGTAGAGCATAGTCCTTCCCGAGACGCCACACCGTGTCCCTCAATGGGGCGGAAAAATCCCACACCCATTCTTACTATGGCATCTTGGGGTATTTCATCACCTGCACATACATCAACTTGCCCCACTTGGGAGCCATCATTTTCTTCGAACTTCACACTACAAGATTCAATGATAATCTTGGAAGATATATCAAAGACTCTATAAGTGTGAGATTCGGCACCGTAACCAACAAATATACCCTCCAAAGCTTTAGGAGCAAATTTAGATAAACAAACTCCTTTGATTTTATAGAAACACTTACAACCGAACACCTTGAAGTATGAGATATTAGGTTTGTTGCCGGTGAATATTTCATATGGAGTCTTGTTCAAGCCCTTGTGGAGATAGAGCCGGTTAGAAGAATGACAAGCGGTGGAGATAGCTTCGGCCCAAAAGTTATAGCGGGATTTGTATTCCGCCATCATAGACCTTGCCATATCCAAGAGAGTCCGGTTCTTCCTCTCTGCAACACCATTTTGTTGAGGGGTGTATGCAGCGGAATATTGATGTCTTATCCCCTCATCACTAAGAAAACCATTGAGTGTGTAGTTCTTGAACTCGGAGCCGTTGTCACTTCTTATTGCCATAATGAGGAGATTGTGTTGGCGTTGCACCTCGGTAGCAAAGTCAATGAATATTTGTTGAGTCTCATCTTTCGTCTTGAGAAAGTAGACCCAAGTGTATCTTGAATAGTCATCAACAATTACCAAGCAATGTTTCTTCGCACCAAGACTTGCATGAGAGGTAGGGCCAAAGAGATCCATGATACGTCCAATTTGCATCACTATTTTATATCATAATTTGCTGCTATTCATTGATATATTTCATATTTGGAGATGATACTTATGTTATTTCATCTATTTTGCATATTTCATGATTATTTGGAGATCGCGCACCGGAGCCAGGATTCTGCTGGAAAAAGCACCGTCAGGATGCAATATTTCGGAAGATCAGCAGTTGGCGGAAATTATATGAAAAATCCTATTTTTCCAGAAGACGAAGGGAGCCAGAAGGGGGAGCCGAGGGGACCCGAGGTGGGCCCACCTCATAGGCTGGCGTGGCCCAAGGCCTGGCCGCGCCGCCCTGTGAGGAGGGGGCCCACATCCCTCTCTCGCCTCCTTTTCTTCGCGTACGTCTTTGTCCCGAAAACCTAAGCCACAGAGGATAGTCGCGAAGAGTCACAGCCGCCTCTGCGGGGCGGAGAACACCAGAGAGAAAAGAGCTCTCCGGCGGGCAGGAATCCGCCGGGGAAATTCCCTCCCGGAGGGGGAAATCGACGCCATCGTCACCGTCATCACTGGACATCATCTCCATCACCATCATCATCATCTTCATCATCATCACCGCCGTCTCCACCGCTGCACGCCGTCACCGCTGTAACAATTTGGGTTTGATCTTGATTGTTTGATAGGGGAAACTCTCCCGGTGTTGATTTCTACTTGTTATTGATGCTATTGAGTGAAACCGTTGAACCAAGGTTTATGTTCAGATTGTTATTCATCATCATATCACCTCTGATCATGTTCCATATGATGTCTCGTGAGTAGTTCGTTTAGTTCTTGAGGACATGGGTGAAGTCTAAATGTTAGTAGTGAAGTATGGTTGAGTAATATTCAATGTTATGATATTTAAGTTGTGGTGTTATTCTTCTAGTGGTGTCGTGTGAACGTCGACTACACGACACTTCACCTTTATGGGCCTAGGGGAATGCATCTTGTACTCGTTTGACAATTGCGGGGTTGCCGGAGTGACAGAAACCTGAGCCCCCGTTGGTATATCGATGCAGGAGGGATAGCAGGATCTCAGAGTTTAAGGCTGTGGTTAGATTTGTCTTAATTACTTTCTTGTAGTTGCGAATGCTTGCAAGGGGTATAATCACAAGTATGTATTAGTCCTAGGAAGGGCGGTACATTAGCATAGGTTCACCCACACAACACTTATCAAAACAATGAAGATTAATTAGCCGTATGTAGCGAAAGCACTAGACTAAATTCCCGTGTGTCCTCAAGAACGTTTGGTCATTATAAGTAAACAAACCGGCTTGTCCTTTGTGCTAAAAAGGATTGGGCCACTCGCTGCAATTGTTACTCTCGCACTTTACTTACTCGTACTTTATTCATATGTTACATCAAAACCCCCTGAATACTTGTCTGTGAGCATTTACAGTGAATCCTTCATCGAAACTGCTTGTCAACACCTTTTGCTCCTCGTTGGGATCGACATTCTTACTTATCGAAGATACTACGATACACCCCCTATACTTGTGGGTCATCAAGACTATTTTCTGGCGCCGTTGCCGGGGAGTGAAGCACTATTGGTAAGTGGAATTGGTAAGGAAAACCTTTATTGTTGTGCTGATTTTATTTCTGCCTGCTGCTATAAGTCATTATGGAGAGATCTTCTCTTCAATTTCTATTTGGGAAATCTACTACTACTGCAACGGTAGTGGATGAGGCGCCAGGTGAGGAAGTAATGCCATATAAAATACCTATGAAAATTATTGAACGTGTTATGGATAACCGCTATGAAGGGGATGGAACTGTCCATCCTGGTGATCATTTACTGTTTTTACATGAATTATGCGGGTTATTCAAATGTGCAGGTATTGCTATGGATGAAGTTAGAAAGAAACTATTCTCTATATCGCTGTCTGGTAAAGCAGCGCACTGGTATAAATTGCTGAAGAATAGGGATTCTATTGATTGGGAGGACATTGTGCCTTTATTTTATTCCAAATTCTATCCTCCAAGTGAAATTCACAAAGATCGGAACCGCATATATAATTTCTGGCCTCATGATGGAGAAAGCATTGCCCAAGCATGGGGGAGATTGAAGTCTTTAATGCTCAAATGCCCCATTCATGAGCTTCCTGGTAATGTTATTATTGATAATTTCTATGCAAGACTTTCTTTTCAAGACAAGACCTTGCTGGATACTTCTTGTTCTGGATCATTTACACGCAACAAAGAAGAGTTTAAAAGGGACCTTCTTGATCGGATCCAGGAGAATACTGAAGGATGGGAGAACGACAAAGATAGAGAGTCAGGTATAAACTTTGATTATAAATGCATTGAGGTTTTTATGGATACTGATAAATTTCGTAATATTAGTGCTACTTATGGTCTTGATTCTCAAGTCGTTGCAAATCTTTATAAAGCTTTTGCCTCTCATTATGAATTGCCTAAGAAGAATTTTGATAAGTATCATGAACCGTATAAAGATAAAATAGATTCATCTATAAACAAATGTGTTGTAATTGAAACTGTTGATCATGTTATTCCTGAAGCTTATATTGAAAAAACTCCTTTCCCTGCTAAAATGAAGGAGTACTCTGTTATAAATAGTGCGGTTCATAAAAGTGAAAAGAAACCTATAGAACCTGAAGAACAAATAAAAGTTGAACCTGCTGTTGCAATAATTAAAGATCTTGTGACTGAAAATGTGGAGGATGGTCATATTATTTTCTGTGAAGATGCTTCTAATATTGTTTCACATCCTAATAAGTCTAGGAAAGCTAGTGTTCCTATGCTCTCTGTTAGAATTGGTGATCATTGTTATTATGGTTTATGTGACATTGGTGCAAGTATTAGTGCTATCCCTTATGAGCTTTACACGGAGATTATGCACGAAATTGGTTCTTGTGAACTTGAAGATATTGATGTGGTTATTCGGCTAGCTAATAGAGAAACTATCTCCCCAATTGGTATTGTTCGAGATGTGGAAGTTCTATGTGGTAAGATTAAATATCCTGCTGACTTTTTGGTACTTGGTTCTGCTGCTAGTAAATATTGTCCTATCATTTTTGGTAGACCTTTTCTAAATACTTGTGGAGCTATTATAGATTGCAAGAAAGAGAAAATTTTGACTAAATTTGCCAAAACCCCTTATAAAGCTGATTTGCCTAATAATGATTTTAGAGTTGAATAGTGTGCGTCTACTCTTGCTCCTAATAATCCTTTGCAGCAACATTTGGAGAATAGTGAGAGTGAAGTCTTTAGGGAAGAAAGAAATGAGCTTGATGAAATTTTCCTTCGTCAACCTATTCTTAAACATGACTTGCCGGTAGAAGATCTAGGTACAACACCACCACCAAAGGAGGATCCTATTTTCGATTTAAAACCATTGCCTGATAATCTTAAGTATGCTCATATTGATGATAAGAAAATATATCCTGTTATTATTAGTTCTAAGCTTTCAGATATTGAGGAAGAAAGGTTACTGGAAATACTGAAGAAACACCGAGGAGCTATTGGTTACACTCTTGATGATTTGAAGGGGATTTCTCCCTCTATTTGCCAACATGCTATCAATATGGAAGATGATGCAAAACCTGTTGTTGAACATCAACGTCGTCTAATTCCGAAGATGAAGGAGGTGGTAAGGAATGAGGTATTAAAACTTCTTGAAGCTGGTATTATATATCCTATTGCTGATAGTAGATGGGTTAGTCCTGTGCATTGTGTTCCTAAGAAAGGAGGAATGACTGTTGTACCTAATGATAATGATGAGCTCATCCCTCAAAGAGTAGTTGTAGGGTATAGAATGTGCATTGATTTTCGAAAAGTTAATAAAGTTACTAAGAAAGATCATTACCCTTTACCATTTATTGATCAAATGCTAGAAAGGTTGTCTAAAAATACTCATTTTTGCTTTCTTGATGGTTATTCTGGGTTTTCACAAATTGCTGTTAAAACTAAAGATCAAGAGAAAACCACTTTCACTTGTCCCTATGGAACTTATGCTTATAGACGTATGCCTTTTGGTTTATGTAATGCTCCTGCTACTTTTCAAAGATGCATGTCTGCTATTTTTCATGGTTTTTGCGAGAGTAATGTAGAGGTATTCATGGATGATTTTTCTGTCTATGGAAATTCTTTTGATAATTGCTTGCGAAACCTCGATAAAGTTTTGCAGAGATGTGAAGAAACTAACCTTGTTCTTAATTGGGAGAAATTCCATTTTATGGTTAATGAAGGAATTGTATTGGGACATAAAATTTCCGAGAGAGGTATTGAAGTTGATAGAGCTAAAGTTGAAGCAATTGAGAAGATGCCCTATCCGAGGGATGTTAAAGGTATTCGTAGTGTTCTTGGTCATGCTGGGTTTTATAGGAGATTTATTAAAGATTTCTCCAAGATTTCAAAGCCTCTTACTAATCTTCTTCAAAAAGATGTACCTTTTGTTTTTTAAGATGATTGTAAGGAAGCTTTTGAAACTCTAAAGAAAGCCTTAACAACTGCTCCTGTAGTTGAACCTCCTGATTGGAATTTGCCTTTTGAGATTATGTGTGATGCTAGTGATTTTGCTGTAGGCGCTGTTCTTGGACAGCGAGTAGATAAAAAATTAAATGTTATTCATTATGCTAGCAAAACTCTTGATGCTGCCCAAAGAAATTATGCTACAACTGAAAAAGAATTATTAGCTGTAGTCTTTGCTTCTGATAAGTTTAGATCCTATATTGTTGATTCAAAAGTTACAATTCATACTGATCATGCTGCAATTAGATACCTTATGACAAAGAAAGATGCTAAGCCAAGGCTTATTAGATGGGTACTTCTTTTGCAAGAATTTGATCTGCATATTATAGATAGGAAAGGTGTTGATAATCCTGTTGCTGATAATTTGTCTAGATTGGAAAATATTGCTTATGATCCCGTTCCTGTTAATGATAGTTTTCCAAATGAACAATTGGCTGTAATAAAGGTGAGTTCGCGAGATAGCCCTTGGTACGCTGATTATGCTAACTTTATTGTATCCAAGTACTTGCCTCCAACCTTTTCAGCTCAGCAAAGGAGGAAATTCTTTTATGACTTGAGGCATTATTTTTGGGATGACCCACACTTATATAAAGAAGGAGTGGATGGTATTCTGCGAAGATGTGTTCCTGAATATGAACAACAGGAGATATTGAGTAAATGTCATGGTAGTGCTTATGGAGGACATCACGCCGGAGATAGAACTGCACAAAAAGTTCTACAATCAGGTTTTTATTGGCCAACTCTCTTCAAAGATGCAAGGAAGTTTATTTTATCTTGTGATGAATGTCAAAGGCTTGGTAATATCTCCAGACGCAATGAAATGCCTATGAATTATACTCTTGTTATTGAACCATTCGATTGTTGGGGATTCGACTTCATGGGTCCTTTCCCTTCTTCAGAAGGTAACACTCATATACTTGTCGATGTTGATTATGTTACTAAATGGGTAGAAGCTATACCCACAAAAAGTGCTGATGGTGAGACTTCTTTAAAAATGCTTTTAGATATTATTTTTCCTAGATTTGGAGTACCTAGATATATTATGACTGATGGAGGTTCTCATTTTATTCATGGAGGTTTTAGAAAAACTCTTGCTAAGTATGGTATTAATCATAGAATTGCTTCCGCTTATCATCCTCAAACTAGTGGGCAAGTAGAACTATCAAATAGAGAGATTAAGTCTATCTTGCAAAAGACTGTTAATAAAACTAGAAAGAACTGGGCTATTAAATTGAAGGATGCACTATGGGCTTATAGAACTGCTTATAAAAACCCCATGGGAATGTCACCTTATAAAATGGTTTATGGAAAAGCTTGTCATTTACCTTTAGAATTAGAGCACAAAGCTTATTGGGCTGTTAGAGAACTAAACAAAGATCCTAAACTAGCCGGTGATAAGAGGTTGTTGCAATTAAGTTCTCTAGATGAATGGAGAAGTGAAGCTTATGAAAATGCTAAACTCTTTAAAGAGAAAGTTAAGAAATGGCATGATAGAAGAATTATCAAAAGAGAATTTAATGTTGGGGATAAAGTCCTATTGTATCGGTCTCGTCTCAGATTCTTTGCAGGGAAATTACTCTCAAAATGGGAAGGACCATATGTCATTGATGAGGTTTATCGATCAGGAGCAATTAAAATTAGCTCTCTTCAAGGTAATGCCACACAGGTAGTGAATGGACAAAGACTCAAGCATTATATCGCTGGAGATTCTTATAATGAAGATGTTGATATTATCCAAGTGGTAACTCCGGAAGCTTTCATCAAAAGTCAAGTTGACAGTCCTGCAGAATCCGACTTTGAATAGGTAACCGTTCTGGTAAGAAAAAGTCCGCGATTCACTTTCCGAACAATGTTTTTGCTATTTTGGAAAATATGAAAAATTACGAGATCGAAACGGAGTGGAGGAGACGCACGAGGGCGTGCCCCCATAGGCCGGCGCGGGCCCCAGCCTGGCCACGCCGCCCTATGAGGACACCGCCTCGTTGTCCCTCTCCGACTCTTGTTCGATCTGGTACTTTCCTTCTGACGTAAAAATTACTGCTATATAATCCCCCGGACCCCTGGAGGTCCGTATATCGTTTTCTCGCCGTGTTTTGTTTCGAGCTGTTTTCTGCCAGGATCTATTTTCAATCTAGAAGCACCATGGTCTCCAACAACAAAGACAAGGAGCCTATGGAGGAGGATATTCAAGGTTTCGAGCTGAAAGAAGAATTCAAAGAGGAAGTGGAGGAGACGTCATCAATAAAAAGGAAGCGGCAAACTATGGGGAGTAAGCCAATATTGGTGGGATCGGTTAACACTGGACGTTCTTTTTCTCATAACTTGCAGGGACTTTTACCGCCTGCTCTTAGCCTCGACTCTTTCCCTTGTGTGGAAGAAGCATTACGGGTTACCGATGAGTTTTGTGATCAATACCGTGCGCTGAGAAGGGAAGTGGAGATACTTCTTGAGGAGAATAACCGACTTCGCAGAATGCTGGAGTATTACTCAATTCCTATCACAAGGCCGCCACCGCCACTTTCAGATAACAAAGAATCTCTTCGAGTCTTAGTGCAGAATTGCCAAATTGAGAAGCTGAAGCTGAAGGATATCCTTAAGGAACGCAGGAACGGACTATCACCATCACCACCAAAGGAGTAATTCATCATCGGTATTGGCATCCCCTTGGTTTGTTCCAAGCTTGGGGGAGTGCCGCGGTATCACATCATCACCATCTTTTACCTTTTTATTATCAAGTAGTGTCATATCATGAGTAGGGAAGTTATCATATAAGATGTGTTGCGGTATGGAAGTATCTCTCTTTAGTGGTTATCTATGTATCCCTTGGTGTGAGTTATCGTTATGAAATATTAATGAGAAGTTTTATCATTTACATATTGCACATCTTATTTTAGTTTGCAATCTCTATTATATGATTGATCTTGTTGTTAAGTATTGGTATCACTTTGGGAGCATTGAGTAAATCTATTTGGTTTTGGCAAACTTAGCATTGGTCAATAGCAACAACACTTTGAGTTTTAAGTAGAGAAGAGGAAATACATGTAGATATGTTATTATCTTCCTTGTTAGTTCTTAGCTTAGTATTCTGAGGTTAAAATTGTTTGTGCTTGCAAGAAAGATGCATGATTGCTTCTATCACATGTATATTCGTTTGTTTCCCTCAACTCTTATGCTTGCTAATTAACCTTGCTAGCCAAAGACCTGTACTGAGAGGGAATGCTTCTCGTGCGTCCAAACCTGAACCCAAACTTATGCCATTTGTGTCCACCATATCTACCTACTGCATGGTATTTCCTGCCACTCCAAGTAAATACTTCATGTGCTACCTTTAAACAATTCAAAATTTATCATCCCTTATTTGTGTCAATGTTTTATAGCTCATGAGGAAGTATGTGGTGTTTTATCTTTCAATCTTGTTGGGCAACTTTCACCAATGGACTAGTGGCTTCATCCACTTATCCAATAACTTTGCAAAAAGAGCTGGCAATGGGATTCCCAGTCCCAAATTAATTAAACAAAATAGACACTCCTCCATGGTATGTGATTGTTGGACGGCACCCGAGGATTCGGTTAGCCATGGCTTGAGAAAGCAAAGGAGGGGAGGAGTGTCATCCAAATAAAACTAAAATAAAAAGACACTCCTTCATGGTATGAGATTGCTGGCAGGCACCCGAGAATTCGGTTAGCCATGGTTTGTGAAAGCAAAGGTTGGAAGGAGTGTCAACCAAAAATAAAACTTTATGGGAGCCGCTCTTTGAGAGTTTGTCTGGCAAGGGGGTTAGAGTACCCGCTACCAGTCGTTGACAACAACAAACACCCCTCAAAACTTTACTTTATTGCTCTCTATATGATTTCAAAACTTGAAAAGCTCTAGCACATGATTTAATCCATGCTTCCCTCTGCGAAGGGCCTATCTTTTACTTTATGTTGAGTCAGTAAACCTATTTCCCTCCATCTCAAGCAAGCATTTGAGTTGTTGCGATCAAACTATTATATTGTGATTTATTTCATCATGTCTTTTACTCTTTCTTGTTTAGTACAAGTTTTATCTAAATGAATATAGCTTTGGAAGTTATCAATGATCATTATGATTGAGTATGCAAAATGAGCCATATAAACTTTAACATGAGAGCGCTGCTCAATAGATAAGTATAATCTGTTAACTGTTCTCTGACCAAGAACAAAGTTTGCCATCACCAATTATGATTCCTTATGCACCTTTATTTGTGATTACCTTATACTTATTTCAAGTTGAATTATATGAGGAAGTTGTTCACTAGAATGCCTTGTGTGAATTAATATGATGCTTCTTGTCCGTATTTTATTTATCGACTCTTCACTCCATAAACATGTGGTCTTGTTTACTGAGCTCAGTTTCGCTTGGGGACAAGCGAAGTCTAAGCTTGGGGGGAGTTGATACGTCCAATTTGCATCACTATTTTATATCATAATTTGCTGCTATTCATTGATATATTTCATATTTGGAGATGATACTTATGTTATTTCATCTATTTTGCATATTTCATGATTATTTGGAGATCGCGCACCGGAGCCAGGATTCTGCTGGAAAAAGCACCGTCAGGATGCAATATTTCGGAAGATCAGCAGTTGACGGAAATTATATGAAAAATCCTATTTTTCCAGAAGACGAAGGGAGCCAGAAGGGGGAGCCGAGGGGACCCGAGGTGGGCCCACCTCATAGGCCGGCGCGGCCCAAGGCCTGGCCGCGCCGCCCTGTGAGGAGGGGGCCCACAGCCCTCTCTCGCCTCCTTTTCTTCGCGTACGTCTTCGTCCCGAAAACCTAAGCCACAGAGGATAGTCGCGAAGAGTCACAGCCGCCTCTGCGGGGCGGAGAACACCAGAGAGAAAAGAGCTCTCCGGCGGGCAGGAATCCGCCGGGGAATTCCCTCCCGGAGGGGGAAATCGACGCCATCGTGACCGTCATCACTGGACATCATCTCCATCACCATCATCATCATCTTCATCATCATCACCGCCGTCTCCACCGCTGCACGTTGTCACCGCTGTAACAATTTGGGTTTGATCTTGATTGTTTGATAGGGGAAACTCTCCCGGTGTTGATTTCTACTTGTTATTGATGCTATTGAGTGAAACCGTTGAACCAAGGTTTATGTTCAGATTGTTATTCATCATCATATCACCTCTGATCATGTTCCATATGATGTCTCGTGAGTAGTTTGTTTAGTTCTTGAGGACATGGGTTAAGTCTAAATGTTAGTAGTGAAGTATGGTTGAGTAATATTCAATGTTATGATATTTAAGTTGTGGTGTTATTCTTCTAGTGGTGTCGTGTGAACGTCGACTACACGACACTTCACCTTTATGGGCCTAGGGGAATGCATCTTGTACTCGTTTGCCAATTGCGGGGTTGCCGGAGTGACAGAAACCTGAGCCCCCGTTGGTATATCGATGCAGTAGGGATAGCAGGATCTCAGAGTTTAAGGCTGTGGTTAGATTTGTCTTAATTACTTTCTTGTAGTTGCGGATGCTTGCAAGGGGTATAATCACAAGTATGTATTAGTCCTAGGAAGGGCGGTACATTAGCATAGGTTCACCCACACAACACTTATCAAAACAATGAAGATTAATTAGCCGTATGTAGCGAAAGCACTAGACTAAATTCCCGTGTGTCCTCAAGAACGTTTGGTCATTATAAGTAAACAAACCGGCTTGTCCTTTGTGCTAAAAAGGATTGGGCCACTCGCTGCAATTGTTACTCTCGCACTTTACTTACTCGTACTTTATTCATCTGTTACATCAAAACCCCCTGAATACTTGTCTGTGAGCATTTACAGTGAATCCTTCATCGAAACTGCTTGTCAACACCTTCTGCTCCTCGTTGGGATCGACATTCTTACTTATCGAAGATACTACGATACACCCGCTATACTTGTGGGTCATCAATCCACATGAAGGAGCTCCAAGATCCTCTTGGAAGAGATGATAGTCTTGCTTGGGTGCGGAGAGTCATGCATTTTGCCTTCAACACAAGCCCTACAAACACGATCTTTGGCAAAAGAAACATTTTCCATTAGTCCCACAATATGGTTCTGAAGGAGATATGCCCTAGAGGCAATAATAAAGTGGTTATTATTTATATCTTTATGTTTATGATAAATGTTTATATATCATGCTAGAATTGTATTAACCGAAACATTAGTACATGTGTGATATGTAGACAAACAAGAAGTCCCTAGTATGCCTCTTAAACTAGCTTGTTGATTAATGGATGATTAGTTTCATAATCATGAACATTGGATGTTATTAATAACAAGGTTATGTCATTGTATGAATGATGTAATGGACACACCCAATTAAGCGTAGCATAAGATCTCGTCATTAAGTTATTTGCTATAAGCTTTCGATACATAGTTACCTAGTCCTTATGACCATGAGATCATGTAAATCACTTATACCGGAAAGGTACTTTGATTACACCAAACACCACTGCGTAAATGGGTGGCTATAAAGGTGGGATTAAGTATCCGGAAAGTATGAGTTGAGGCATATGGATCAACAGTGGGATTTGTCCATCCCGATGACGGATAGATATACTCTGGGCCCTCTCGGTGGAATGTCGTCTAATGTCTTGCAAGCATATGAATGAGTTCATAAGAGACCACATACCACGATACGAGTAAAGAGTACTTGTCAGGAGACGAGGTTGAACAAGGTATAGAGTGATACCGAAGATCAAATCTCGGACAAGTAAAATATCGCGAGACAAAGGGAATTAGTAATGTATGTGAATGGTTCATTCGATCACTAAAGTCATCGTTGAATATGTGGGAGCCATTATGGATCTCCAGATCCCGCTATTGGTTATTGGTCGGAGTGAGTACTCAACCATGTCCGCATAGTTCACGAACCGTAGGGTGACACACTTAAAGTTGGATGTTGAAATGGTAGTACTTGAATATGGAATGGAGTTCGAATATTTGTTCGGAGTTCCGGATGAGATCCCGGACATCACGAGGAGTTCCGGAATGGTCCGGAGAATAAGATTCATATATAGGATGTCATTTTATGTGAAATAAAATGTCGCGGAAGGTTCTATGGAAGGTTCTAGAAGGTTCTAGAAAAGTCCGGAAGAAACCACCAAGGAAGGTGGAGTCCACATGGGACTCCACCTCCATGGCCGGCCAACCCTAGGTGGGGAGGAGTCCCAAGTGGACTCCCCCTTAGGGGGCCGGCCAACCCCCACATGGGAGGTGGAAATCCCACCTTTTGGTGGGAGTCCTAGTTGGGCTAGGTTTCCCCTCTTATGGAAGGTTTTTGGTTCGGGTCTTATTCGAAGACTTGGACACCAACACTTGGGGATCCATCTATATAATGAGGGGCCAAGGGAGGGGGCCGGCCACCCCAAGACCACAAGCTGGCCGCCCCCCTTGAGTGGCCGGCCACCCCCTCCCAAACCCTAGCCGCCCCCCTCTCCTCCATAACTCCCGCGTAGCTTTAGCGAAGCTCCGCCGGACTTCTCCACCACCACCGACACCACGCCGTCGTGCTGTCGGATTCAAGAGGAGCTACTACTTCCGCTGCCCGCTGGAACGGGGAGGTGGACGTCGTCTTCATCAACAACCGAACGTGTGACCGAGTACGGAGGTGCTGCCCGTTCGTGGCGCCGGAACCGATCGTGATCAAGATCTTCTACGCGCTTTTGCAAGTGGCAAGTGATCGTCTACCGCAGCAACAAGAGCCTCATCTTGTAGGCTTTGGAATCTCTTCAAGGGTGAGACTCGATACCCCCTCGTTGCTACCGTCTTCTAGATTGCATCTTGGCTTGGATTGCGTGTTCGCGGTAGGAAAATTTTTGTTTTCTATGCAACGTTATCCTACAGTGGTATCAGAGCCAGGTCTATGCATAGATGGTTGCACGAGTAGAACACAATGGTTTGTGGGCGTTGATGCTCTTGTTATCTTTAGTTTGAGTACTTTGCATCTTTATGGCATAGTGGGATGAAGCGGCTCGGACTAACTTTACATGACCGCGTTCATGAGACTTGTTCCTCGTTCGACATGCAACTTGTATTGCATAAGAGGCTTTGCGGGTGTCTGTCTCTCCTACTATAGTAAAGATTCAATTTACTCTTCTATTGAAAACATTAGTATCAACGTTGTGGTTCATGTTCGTAGGTAGATTAGATCTCTCTCGAAAACCCTAAACCACGTAAAATATGCAAACAAATTAGAGACGTCTAACTTGTTTTTGTAGGGTTTGGTGATGTGATATGGCCATAATATGATGATGAATATGTATGAGATGATCATTATTGTATTGTGGCAACCGGCAGGAGCCTTATGGTTGTCTTTAAATTTCATGTTGAGTAGTATTTCAAAGTAGTTGTAATAGTTGCTACATGGAGAACAATCATGAAGACGGCGCCATTGACCTTGACGCTACGCCGACGATGATGGAGATCATGCCCGAAGATGATGGAGATCATATCCGTGCTTTGGAGATGAAGATCAAAGGCGCAAAGACAAAAGGGCCATATCATATCACACATATGAACTGCATGTGATGTTAATCCTTTTATGCATCTTATTTTGCTTAGATCGCGACGGTAGCATTATAAGATGATCCCTCACTAAAATCTCAAGATAATAAAGTGTTCATTCTTAGTAGCACCGTTACCAAGTCTTGTCGTTTCGAAGCACCTCGTGATGATCGGGTGTGATAGATTCAATAAGTACATACAACGGGTGCAAGACAGTTTTGCACATGCGGATACTAAGGTGGCCTTGACGAGCCTAGCATGTACAGACATGGTCTCGGAACATGTGATACCGAAAGGTAGAGCATGAATCATATGGTTGATATGATGAACACTTTGAGTGTTCGCCATTGAAATCACACCTTTTCTCGTGATGATCGGGTTTAGGTGCGGTGGATTTGGTTCGTGTGATCACTAAGACAATGCGAGGGATATTGTTTTGAGTGGGAGTTCACTTAGGTTTTTAATTAAGTTGAATTAAAATTTGAACTCAATTTGTCATAAACTTAGTCTAAACTATTGCAAATATATGTTGTAGAGATGGCGTCCCCAATCAATTTTAATCAGTTCCTAGAGAAAGAGAAACTTAAGAGCAACGGTAGCAACTTCACCGACTGGTTCCGTCATGTGAGGATCTTCCTCTCTGGCGGAAATCTGCAATTTGTGCTTGATGCACCGCTAGGTGACCCTCCTGCAGAAGATGAAACCGATGAAGTAAAAGCTGTTTACGCAACTCGGAAAACTCGGTACTCTCAAGTTCAGTGTGCCATCCTGTGCAGTCTGGAATCCGATCTTGAAAAACGTTTTGAGCACCACGATCCTCATGAGTTGATGAATGAGCTGAAAGCTATATTCGAGACTCATGCGGCCGTGGAATGCTATGAAGCATCGAAACATTTCTTCAGCTGTATGATGGAAGAAGGTAACTCCGTTAGTGAGCACATGCTCGCCATGACCGGGCATGCGAAGAAACTCAGTGACTTGGGAATAGTGATTCCTAACAGACTGGGGATTAATCGTGTCCTTCAATCACTGCCACCAAGTTACAAGAACTTTGTGATGAACTACAATATGCAGAACATGAACAAGGAGTTACCTGAACTCTTTGGCATGCTAAAAGCTGCTGAGATTGAGATCAAGAAAGAGCACCAAGTGTTGATGGTCAACAAGACCACCAGTTTCAAGAAACAGGGCAAGTCTAAGGGAAAATTCAAGAAGGGTGGCAAGAAAGCTGCCACGCCTCCTATGAAACCTAAGAACGGCCCTAAGCCTGATGCTGAGTGCTATTACTGCAAGGAGAAGGGACACTGGAAGCGTAATTGCTCCAAGTATCTGGCTGATCTGAAGAGCGGCCTTGTCAAGAAGAAGAAAGAAGGTATATCTGATATACACGTTATAGATGTTCATTTCACTGGTTCTCGTTCTAGTACCTGGGTATTTGATACTGGTTCGGTTGCTCATATTTGTAACTCGAAACAGGAACTAAAGAATAAACGACAACTGCTGAAAGATGAAGTGACGATGCGCGTTGGAAACAGATCCAAGGTCAATGTGATCGCAGTCGGCACACTTCCTCTACATCTACCTTCGGGATTAGTTTTAAGCCTAAATAATTGTTATTATGTACCTGCGTTGAGCATGAACATTATATCTGGATCTTGTTTAATGCAAGACGGTTATTCATTCAAGTCTGAGAATAATGGTTGTTCTATTTTTATGAATAATATCTTTTATGGTCGAGCACCACAAAAGAATGGCTTATTTCTGTTAGATCTCGATAGTAGTGATACGCATATACATAACATTGATGCTAAGCGAATTAAATTGAATGATAATTCTACTTATATGTGGCACTGTCGTCTTGGTCATATTGGAGTGAAACGCATGAAGAAACTCCATACTGATGGATTACTTGAATCACTTGACTTTGAGTCACTTGATAGATGCGAAGCATGTCTAATGGGAAAAATGACAAAGACTCCATTTTCTGGTATGATGGAGCGAGCTACTGACTTATTGGAAATCATACATACCGATGTGTGCGGACCAATGAGTGTAGCGTCGCGCGGTGGTTATCGTTATGTTCTAACCTTCACAGATGATCTGAGTAGATATGGGTATATCTATTTCATGAAACATAAATCCGAAACTTTCGAGAAGTTTAAGGAATTTCAAAGTGAAGTAGAAAATCAACGTAACAAGAAGATTAAGTTTCTACGATCTGATCGTGGAGGTGAATATCTGAGTTATGAGTTTGGCATGCATTTAAAGAAATGCGGAATACTTTCACAATTGACACCGCCGGGAACACCTCAACGTAACGGTGTGTCCGAACGTCGTAATCGAACTCTCTTAGATATGGTTCGTTCTATGATGTCTCTTACTGATTTGCCGTTATCATTTTGGAGTTATGCATTAGAGACAACCGCATTCACTTTAAATAGAGCACCATCAAAATCCGTGGAAACGACACCGTATGAATTATGGTTTAATAAGAAACCTAAGCTGTCGTTCCTGAAAGTTTGGGGTTGCGAAGCCTATGTAAAGAAGTTACAACCGGACAAGCTAGAACCCAAAGCGGAGAAATGCGTCTTCATAGGATACCCTAAGGAAACTATAGGGTACACTTTCTATCACAGATCCGAAGGCAAAATCTTTGTTGCTAAGAACGGAACCTTTCTTGAGAAAGAATTTCTCACTAAAGAAGTGACTGGAAGAAAAGTAGAACTCGATGAGATTGATGAATCTATACTCGTTGATCAGAGTAGCGCAGTACCGGAAGTTGTACCTGTACCGCCTACACCGGCAACAGAGGAAGCTAATGATAATGATCATGAAACTTCGAACGAGGAAACTACTGAACCTCGCAGATCGACAAGGGAACGTGCCACTCCTGATTGGTATGATCCTTGTCTAAATGTCATGATTGTGGATAATAATGATGAGGACCCTGCGACGTATGAAGAAGCGATGATGAGCCCAGATTCCAACAAATGGCAAGAAGCCATGAAATCCGAAATGGGATCCATGTATGATAACAAAGTATGGACTTTGGTAGACTTACCTGATAGCCGAAAGGCTGTTGAGAATAAATGGATCTTCAAGAGAAAAACAGAGATCCGATGGTAATATTATCGTCTATAAAGCTCGACTTGTCGCAAAGGGTTTCCGACAAATTCAAGGAGTTGACTACGATGAGACTTTCTCACCTGTAGCGAAGCTAAAATCTGTGAGGATTTTGTTAGCAATAGCTGCATTTTTCGATTATGAGATTTGGCAGATGGATGTCAAAACGGCGTTCCTTAATGGAGACATTGAGGAAGAGTTGTATATGGTACAACCCAAAGGTTTTGTCGATCCTAAAAATGCTGACAAAGTATGCAAACTTCAGCGTTCAATCTATGGACTGAAGCAAGCATCAAGAAGTTGGAACCGACAATTTGATAAGGTGATCAAAGACTTCGGGTTTATACAGTGTCATGGAGAGGCCTGTATTTACAAGAAAGTGAGTGGGAGCTCTGTAGCATTCCTGATATTATATGTAGATGACATATTATTGATCGGGAATGATATAGAACTATTAAGCAGTGTTAAAGGTTATTTGAATAATAGTTTTTCAATGAAAGACCTTGGTGAAGCATCATATATATTAGGCATCAAGATCTATAGAGATAGATCAAGACGCCTAATAGGGCTATCACAGAGTACATATCTGGACAAGATTCTAAAGAAGTTTAGAATGGACGAAAGTAAGAAAGGGTTCTTACCTATGTTACCAGGCAAGGTATTGAGTAAGACTCAAGGACCGGCTACGGCAGAAGAAAGAGAAAGGATGAGTAACATCCCCTATGCCTCGGCAGTAGGATCTATCATGTATGCCATGCTATGTACTAGACCGGATATAGCACATGCTGTTAGTTTGACTAGCAGATATCAAAGTGATCCAGGAATGGAACACTGGACAGCGGTCAAGAATATCTGAAGTACTTGAAAAGAACTAAGGATATGTTTCTTTGTTATGGAGGTGACCAAGAGCTCGTTGTAAACGGTTACACCGATGCAAGTTGGAACACCGATCCCGATGACTCTAAGTCACAATCTGGGTACGTGTTTATATTGAATGGTGCTTGAGAAGTCGGGCAAGCTCGAAGCGGTGCACGGTGGCGAAGTCTTCAACAGAATCGAGTACATAGCGGCTTCGGAGGCTTCATCGAAGCGGTATGGATGAAGAGGTTCATTGTAGAGCTCGGTGTGGTTCCTAGTACATTGGACCCATTAATCATTCTTGTGATAACATGGGTGCCATCGCCAATGCACAAGAGCAAAGGTCACTCAAGAGGCTGAAGCATATCAAGCTGCGTTACCACTCGATTCGCGAGTACATCGAAGATGGAGAAGTAAAGATTTGCAAAGTACACACTGATCTGAATGTAGCAGATCCGTTGACTAAAGCTCTCCCTAGGGCAAAGCATAACCAACACCAGAATGCCATGGGTGTTAGGTATATTACAATGTAATCTAGATTATTGACTCTAGTGCAAGTGGGAGACTGAAGGAGATATGCCCTAGAGGCAATAATAAAGTGGTTATTATTTATATCTTTATGTTTATGTTAAATGTTTATATATCATGCTAGAATTGTATTAACCGAAACATTAGTACATGTGTGATATGTAGACAAACAAGAAGTCCCTAGTATGCCTCTTAAACTAGCTTGTTGATTAATGGATGATTAGTTTCATAATCATGAACGTTGGATGTTATTAATAACAAGGTTATGTCATTGTATGAATGATGTAATGGACACACCCAATTAAGCGTAGCATAAGATCTCGTCATTAAGTTATTTGCTATAAGCTTTCGATACATAGTTACCTAGTCCTTATGACCATGAGATCATGTAAATCACTTATACCGGAAAGGTACTTTGATTACACCAAACACCACTGCGTAAATGGGTGGCTATAAAGGTGGGATTAAGTATCCGGAAAGTATGAGTTGAGGCATATGGATCAACAAAGTGGGATTTGTCCATCCCGATGACGGATAGATATACTGGGCCCTCTCGGTGGAATGTCGTCTAATGTCTTGCAAGCATATGAATGAGTTCATAAGAGACCACATACCACGATACGAGTAAAGAGTACTTGTCAGGAGACGAGGTTGAACAAGGTATAGAGTGATACCGAAGATCAAATCTCGGACAAGTAAAATATCGCGAGACAAAGGGAATTAGTAATGTATGTGAATGGTTCATTCGATCACTAAAGTCATCGTTGAATATGTGGGAGCCATTATGGATCTCCAGATCCCGCTATTGGTTATTGGTCGGAGTGAGTACTCAACCATGTCCGCATAGTTCACGAACCGTAGGGTGACACACTTAAAGTTGGATGTTGAAATGGTAGTACTTGAATATGGAATGGAGTTCGAATATTTGTTCGGAGTTCCGGATGAGATCCCGGACATCACGAGGAGTTCCGGAATGGTCTGGAGAATAAGATTCATATATAGGATGTCATTTTATGTGAAATAAAATGTCGCGGAAGGTTCTATGGAAGGTTCTAGAAGGTTCTAGAAAAGTCCGGAAGAAACCACCAAGGAAGGTGGAGTCCACATGGGACTCCACCTCCATGGCCGGCCAACCCTAGGTGGGGAGGAGTCCCAAGTGGACTCCCCCTTAGGGGGCCGGCCAACCCCCACATGGGAGGTGGAAATCCCACCTTTTGGTGGGAGTCCTAGTTGGGCTAGGTTTCCCCTCTTATGGAAGGTTTTTGGTTCGGGTCTTATTCGAAGACTTGGACACCAACACTTGGGGATCCATCTATATAATGAGGGGCCAAGGGAGGGGGCCGGCCACCCCAAGACCACAAGCTGGCCGCCCCCCTTGAGTGGCCGGCCACCCCCTCCCAAACCCTAGCCGCCCCCCTCTCCTCCATAACTCCCGCGTAGCTTTAGCGAAGCTCCGCCGGACTTCTCCACCACCACCGACACCACGCCGTCGTGCTGTCGGATTCAAGAGGAGCTACTACTTCCGCTGCCCGCTGGAACGGGGAGGTGGACGTCGTCTTCATCAACAACCGAACGTGTGACCGAGTACGGAGGTGCTGCCCGTTCGTGGCGCCGGAACCGATCGTGATCAAGATCTTCTACGCGCTTTTGCAAGCGGCAAGTGATCGTCTACCGCAGCAACAAGAGCCTCATCTTGTAGGCTTTGGAATCTCTTCAAGGGTGAGACTCGATACCCCCTCGTTGCTACCGTCTTCTAGATTGCATCTTGGCTTGGATTGCGTGTTCGCGGTAGGAAAATTTTTGTTTTCTATGCAACGTTATCCTACAGGTTCCCCTTGTGAAGACTTTGCAAAGTTCTCATGTTGACATGGGCCAAGCGGCGATGCCACAACCAACCCACATCCGCCTTTCCGAATAGGCACATCGCACTTGAAGTGGTGGTCCCCAAAAAGTCCACCACATACAAGTTATGTTCGCGATACCCAACGAAAGCGACTTTTAGAGTCTTGCTCCACAAGAGGACCACAATATCATTATCAATAAAGACGGCGAAACCCATCTTGCCAAGGGCGGAAACGGAAAGCAAATTGTAACCAAGGGTTTTGACAAGCATGACATCCACAAGAGTAATGTTGTGTGCAACCACAACCTTGCCAAAACCCAATACCTCGGATGTAGAATTATCGCCAAAGGAGACGGTGATATTATTTATATTGGGCCTCAACTCCTTGACGAGGTTCTTGCCGCCGGTCATATGACTTGTACATCCACTATCAAGTACCCATTTTGAACCTCCGGCGGCATAGTCCTACATGAGATCAATTCTTGGAATTAGGTACCCATTTCTCAATGGGTCCTCTTTTGTTAGCAACGGGTCATTGGGACCCAAATAGACCAAGCAACATAACCATCATATGGGCCAACATATTTAGCATAAACATCACCATAATAATCTTTAAATAGAACATAGTGAGGGTTAGCATTTCCCGCATTATCATCATTAATGGTGTTGCCCTTAGGGGCTTCACCATTAGTGATAGCTTTCTTCTTCACTTGTGCAGGCTTGGCCTTTTACTTGTTTGCCTTCTTTGCCTTGGCATTATAACCAAGGCCTTCCTTCCCATTGTTTGATCTTTGCTTACTCAAAAGATCATCCAAAGAAAGTTCACTTTGGGGAGAGGAGGCCTTAGCAAGTTCATCTTTCAACCTAGCATTTTCCTCAATAATATTTGCATGATCACATGAACGGGTAGAGGTACTAGGTATGTCATATGAAGCAAGCCTAATTTGAAGTTGCTCATTAGACTTGGAGAGAAGAGAGTATTCACTCTTCAAGGCTTTGTGGGCCTTGTATAGTTCATCTAGATCCTTCACAAGTTTCTCATGATCAACACCAAATTGGGCCTTTTCCTTTTTAAGCACTTTAGTCTTAGCCCTAGCAAGATCTCTAGCTTTAGTGAGCTTGTTAATTTTATCTTGAGGCTCTTCAATAGTTTCTAGCCTCTCTTCAAGAGAAGCTATGGTTTCTTGACTTTCCTCAAGAGCATTTTTAAGAGCATGTATTTCAAGAGAGTCTTTTCTCTCTATTTGACATTTTTTCTCAAGAGTATCATTTAGTTGAGCTATACGAACCATGAGATTTGAAACATGCTTTTTAGTGTTACCTTGTAAGTTAAGAATGAACTCATCAAAATTAAGCATTTCTTGTTTCACTTTTAAACTAGCATGATTAACCCCTAGATCATTTGATATGTTAGGCATAGAGGGGTTAGGAGATGATACCTCGGAGGATTTAGCCATGAGGCAACTTTCTTCCTCCACATGAATGACCTCATTGGGGGATTCACTTGGTGATGAAGAGTTAGTGGAGAGAGAGGCAAGAGCGACCAATCCATTAGAGGTTGCATCTTCTTCATCATCAACATCATCATATCCGGAGGTATATTCTTCTTGAGTTGATAGCACAATAGATGTGTCCAAGGTGGACCTTGCCATGAAGCAATGTGCATTCTTGATATGAGGATTCTCATTGGGGGATTCAAAGAGAGATGAAGAGGGAATGTTGGTAGTGACAATGGCGGCCACTTCCTTTGAGCTTTCTTCTTCTTCATCATCACTAGAACTTTCAACTTCATCGGAAGAATATTCTTCGGGCCTCTTGCCCTTCTTGCTCTTGTTGTTGTAGAATTTCTTGTTGGGGGCTTTTGAATATTTGCCCTTTGAGTATTTGCTCTTGTCTTTGGGTATGAGCCTTCCACCATGAGTCTCCCTATGCTCATAGGGGCATTCGGCGATGAAATGGCGCTTGTCATCACAGTTGTAGCATGCTCTTGTTCTTGGACCCAAGCTAGTGAACCCACTTTTGTTGTTTCTCTTGATGTTGTCTTCCTTGGCCTTGGAGGGATCAACCCAAAAAGATTTTGCATGGAAGGCCATGTGATCATTGTAGTGGAGTTCCAAATCTTCCGGATAGGACATACTCCAAGATGCCCTATATTGTTCTTGAGGGTACACTTCTTCTACGGAATTGACCGTCAAGGCAAGATTGTTCCCTTTTGACATACCAATGGCACGATTGCGAGAATCACGGGAGTTTTGCTCGAGCACCTTGAGGGCTTGCATCTCATGCACGGCTTGTTGAGAAGTGAGAGAGGAATAGCATTCTCTCCCAACAAGAGTCTTGACATCAATGGGTTCAAACGGCATCATGCAATCGATGTACTTATCCTTGATCCAAGAGTCATTGATGTGGGTGGCACACACATTCCGGAAAGCATCGGCAACGGTGAGAAGCCTTCCATACATGGCTTCATGATCTTCATCTGGTAGCCTCATGAATCCTTCGGCTTGATTCCGAAGAAAATTGTACTTGTTCCTTCTCATGCTATCACTTCCAATGCAAATAGTGGCCAAACTATCCCAAGCTTCCTTGGCGGTGGTGAAATTCCGAACACGAGACAATTCTTTTGTCCCTACACTAGTTTGTATCATGTGCAAGGCGGTGTCATTGAGTTGACTATCAACCGCTTCTCTTCTAGTCAACTTGTCGGGGTTGTATGGCTTGAAGCCTTCCACGATGATTCTCCAAAGTTCATTGGAGGCACTGCGAACATGAGAACGAAACTTAAATTGCCATGTATCGTAATCTTTAACATTAAACTTAGGTGGGTCGCCCCTAATGTTTATATGAGGATGGGGAACCGGGATATCGGGAGATAGGAAAGGTGGAGCCACTCGATTGTAGCTCACACCTTCACTAGTTCCCATGGGAGAAGTACCGGGGGGTATAATAGTGTTTAAGTTATCACCATTCAAAGGCTTGGTAGAGAGGGGTGACGTCGAAGCATCTCCCCCTTCTATCGCACCCTTGTCCCTTTCCTCTATGACAGGAGCTACGGGGGGGGACCGGAGTCAAAAGCTCGGAAATCATTTTTCTCATGCTTTCCATTTGAGCATCCATGGAGGACCTCAAGGATGTTTCCATTGCCTTGAACTCATCCATGGTGACCATCTTTGCGGCCCCTTCCGAGCCCTCGTCATTCGGCATACTCTTAGGCGGTTAAGCCCGAAATAAGAGCCGAGGCTCTGATACCAATTGAAAGGATCGTATGCCGCACCTAGAGGGGGGTGAATAGGTGCTAACCAATTTTTAGTTCTTTTTCAATTAGGCTTGACACAAAGGTAAATTCTCTAGATATGCAACTATGTGAATTTACCTATATGACAAGGTCAACGACTAAGCAAGATATAGCAATGCAATAGAGAGGAGATAAAGGATAGAGGTAACCGAGAGTGGAGCACACGGAGACACGGAGTTGATTCCCGTAGTTCCCTTCCTTTGCAAGAAGGTACGTCTACGTTTGGAGGAGTGTGGTCGCTATGAAAGCCAGACCAACAGTCACGAAGACTTCACTCAGGTCTCCTGTGAGCAACGCCACGAAGGCCTAGCCCACTTCCACTAAGGGATTTCCTCGAGGCGGAAACCGGGCCTTTACAAAGTTCTTGGGGCACACATCCACAACCAAATTGGAGGCTCCCAAATCTGTAACAACACAACAATCAACAAAAATACATCAACAACAGACAACTAGGGATCCAAAAAGGAACACTAGCAAAGGGGCCCTCAAGCATATGAGGGGGAAATGTAAATCGCTTCGGTGAGGATGTAGATCGGTGTCTTCTCCTTCGAATCTCCAAAGATCAAGAGATTTGGTTTGGGTGAGGGAGGAGATCTTGCAAATCTTGTGTTCTTGAGGTGGCTCTAATGGTGGTGAGGCTTGGCAGAATTTTAGTCAATGATTGAGCAAGGAGCAAGGTAGAAGAAGGGGGGTATAAATACCCCCCCCCCCCCAAATCCAGCCGTTGGAGTCTTCGAGGGCCGGATAATCCGGCCTAAGTTGGGGCCGGATAATCCGCGCCCCACCAAAAATCCGGCCCTGGGAAAATTCCGGGCAAATGTCCGGCCAAAAGTCCGGCCCATGTCCAGGGCCTTACTGAGCCGCGTCGCCTCTGGTCCTTAGCCATTTTTTGGGGGGCCGGATATTTCGAAAATATCCGGCCCGGATTATCCGGCCTAGGGGAAATTCCGGGCAAATGTCCGGCCAATAATCCGGCCCCTGTCCAGGGAAGTACTGAGCCACATTGCCTCGAGTCCTTAGCCAAAAATTGGGGGCCGGATATTTTGCAAATATTTGGCCCGGATTATCCGGTCTGGTGAACTTTTTCAGCTTTCTTTTGACTCGTTTTTCCACACAAGTCACACATATTCATGTACCTATATACACCCTGCACCACTTCATCAAACATTAGAGTATCACATACATTGACATCAAACACTCAAAACATATTGTGAGAGATGTTCTTTCAGCGTCGACATGATCGTTGTGGCGGCGGTCGGGATGGTGTTCCCCGGCCAGGCGGCGGATGTCTCGTCCGGCGGTGGAGGCATGCCGCGGGTCTAGGTCTCCCGCCTATGCCCGTCGTCCTGTGGCGACGCGGTGGGACGTGGGGCAGCGCGAATGGTGGTGGGGTGCGGTGGCAGCCGGCGACTAGGGCAGCGGCGGCCATCGGTGGTTGCTGTCGACGGCAGCCTCGGTGGTTGCTGCGGGCGGCAGGGTGGCCAGGGCCTGATCTGGTCCCATATGGGCTTTGCAGGCTGCGGTTTTGCGGCTATCCAGGGCTGTTGTGGCATGCTGGCTCCCGCACACATCCCAAGGTCGCTTGTTTTGCTGGGTATTCGGTGAGACAGGCGGCAGGGATGGCATGTTGCGTAGGGGCTCGGCCTAAATAAAGGCGGCGGTCCTAGGGTTCCTCTCGCACCAAGACGAAGATCTTCCTGATGCATGTCCTACTGGATTTTGCTAGAGTATTGCATTCCGGAAGGCTCCGCCGATAAGTGTAACAGTGCACCTTATGCCTGGAGTTTGCTGGATCGGTTGGTATTCGGTCGTACGCACCCATGTTTTTATTCCGACGTTTAGTTCTAGAGGGAGCGGCGCGAAGATCTATTATGTGTTGACATCAGCTGTCATTCTAGTCCATGGTAAAATCAGAGGCGGAGAATATCATGAAGGCTGGATTGGAGGACTAGCAAGGGAGGATGCTGAGGGACTTTCTTGGTGTTATGGGTTTCGTAGCAACGGTATGCAAGTGAGGGTGGCAGCACAGGTGAAGTTCAGAGCCTTACTTTTCAGTGTGAAAATCCAAGGCCTGACCTTAATTGTTTATGTCTGTCAATAGGCTTGTTGAAGACATTGTTTTGAGAGTATCTTGGTGAAAACCTAAGATCTTTTGATCGGGCGACGACGACACTTGTGCACTGTTTCTTTCTTGAAGGCATCACTTTTGGATTCATGTGTTGTCTGGTGGCGGATGTATTGTTGCTGCTAGGGCTGAAATACCGTAGCCGGACTTTTTTCTTAGTTTTTTTTTGTTTTGCATCTGTACTATCATTAGGGTATTGTGTTGTTGCAGAGGCTCGGTGTAATTGGTATATATCGATATTAATATATTCCATTTATCAAAAATGTACACACCCATGTGGACATGTATACCATATTTGATACCAAAATAAAAACATGTTAAATTTAAGAAATAGGGAAGTCCACACTGAAGGTCCCTAAACTATTTTGAGCGTCTTGCGTAGGCAAAACCGTCGCCCAAGTCCTAGAAGTGCAACTAGTGAGTCATCAAGATCTGACGGTGTTGGTACTAATTTGGACTGACTCACTTTTTGCAGTTACAGGACCTAAGTTGCGATATTTAAGTACATGAGACCTTCAAAATAGTTAGGAGTCCCCGAAAATCTTAAATATATATAAAAATGTGTTGTTGTGGAAGCATGCGAATGTGAATGTAAAGTTCAAAGTTGAGGCAGGGAAAAAAACAAATGTGTGCGTAAATAGTGATGTACTGTTTGTCACTATTCATTGCTGAATTTGCTCATCTGAAACCTTCTAGATAGCTTTAATTTTGAGCTTGATATTTTGCATGCCAACAGAATATCCTTGTACAAAATATACTTTTAGAATAGTTTTGGGAATATCTGTAGCATAAGTTTCAGTCGGCTTTCATCGTTTTCCTTCAGATTTATTCTCGAGCAATAGTCAAGGGATTACAAAAATGAGTTAAAGAGGTTAATCTTAATACTCTGAAAATGATGTTTTAACAGACTACCCATTTTCATTATTGTAAAACAGAAATACACAATCTCAAAATAATTCATGAATATGGAAGACGGGACAAGAAAGAGGCTGCCCTTGCATACCCGTTGATAGGTGTTCGATATCAAACACCTACTAAAGGACAAAAATCTTTTAAAGATTTAAGATAAATTTTAAAGGTTCGAAAAACATCACAGAAAGCTACAAGCAATATAGAACACACATCAACATAAAATTCTAGTGTGAATCACGGCATTCTAGTGAAAATAATTGTGAAGTTGTGGCTCGTACTTTCAATTTGTGACTGTTTGGCTGGACTGCCCTTACTCGCCAGTTCCAAGGGATGTGTTGTCGTGGTATCGGACACGTTGCTTGTGCGAGATCTTGGATGCCGGGGCGACGGCCCAAGGAGGTGGACTACGCTGGTGCTTCTTCGACGAGCGACATAGCGGTGGTGATGGCCTTCTCTTTGGTCATGAGGATGGCGAGGAGCAGGCGGCGGGAATTCACAGAGTTGACGGCGTGGCATACTGACTTCCCGCAGAACGCGTTCTAGAGCCCAGGCTCGAAGCCATTGGGCGCTTCGAGATATCAAGTGTGTGCGAAGATTTTCCAGATGAAAGCTCGTCGTTTCGATGCAAACGGTGGCGACACATGAGGGTGTCGCAACCCTCTTTGGGCGTCATTGTGGCTATCTTCGTCGTGTGATGTCTCCGGGTGAAAACCTTTGACCTTGCGGTCTCGACGACGACGGCATGTACATCGGTACCCTGTTGGGGGCGTCCTCGTGGGGCCATGATCCTCCTCAGTCTCGTTTTGTTGGTTTAGGTGACAAGTCTTGGCTTTTGTTATACCATTTTCATTTATCTTTGATCTATTTTGTAAGAGATTTTTCTTTGGCACGTTGCTTTATTTATAAAGCTGGCAAATGGCGGGAGCGGTGTTTTGGAACATGGGTCCATATGCTCTCTATATTTCGAAATGCATCTTACATACATTTTAATTTTTTTTAAATTGAAACTAAAAGTTTGCACGTACATCTTCACGTGCTACGTGCTCACAAAGTCGTTTCATAAAAAATCGACTTATCATGTGACGTGTGTAAAAAAACAAAATTCAGTGCTAAAAATAATGCTTTTCACAAGATAAATTTTCTTTTTTTTATATAGACCACACAAAATATTGGTTTTTCGTGAAACTTGACGAACGCACGTATATTATGAAGATGTACATGTAGAATTTTTTGTCCAAATTTTTCGACATTTCGAATATAATTTTTAGTAGAGGAAGCATACGCACCCGGGAGCCGAATTGAATTTCCGGCAAATGGCTGTTTTGAGGAAAAGAATTGCAGTGTTGGCGTGCCACAAAAGGTTCTCATGGTCGTTGTATCTTAATCTAACGGTCCGAAAGTTGACTGAAAACAATCATGTGATGTGACTGTTTTTTAGCAGTTCCTTGAGAATAATTGCAAAATTTAGCCGCTGTTCTTCCTCCTCTCGCCTATTCTCTCATTCTCTTTTCTGATTTCTCTTCCAAATTATTCACTTCCCAGTCTCGATCATTCCTCGCAATCTGCGCCCCCGGCAACCTCCCCGCCGGTGAAGGGAGACAAGCCAGACCTCCTTCCGCTGAAGTCTTTTTCGCAAGCGTGGAGTGGAGAAGAAGGGGACCCCGGAGAAGAAAACCATCCCCTACTTGGATGCATGTCTTCTTTAATTGGTAAGGAACACTAGCTTTGATCCGATGGGTTTGCTCTCATATTTCGCTTTGTTCTTGGGGATCTTTCTTTTCTGTTGCTGCCAGCAATCTAATCCATCTCTCCATTCTTGGGGATCTTTTCTTCAGCGCGCAGGATCGAGTTTCAGTTGACCCAACAGTTAATTTAGCGACCTTTTCCCCCGCAAAAAAAACAGTTAATTTAGCGAGAATTTTTGGGGGATTCAATTGAACCTTCATGCCCGCTCTGAGAACGCCCCTAGAACTCAAGATTCAAGAACCATTCCCCACCAATGGATGATGTGGGAGGGGACATTCTCGCGTCTCTCGGCCGCGTGCGCCTCGGTGATCTCGCGGCCGTCGAGGGCCTCGCTTCTGACAGCTACAAGATTTGCGTATCGACACTGATGCAGTCGCTGGCTCAGTACTCGGCGGCTATCATCCAGCTGCCTCCGGCCGACGCTGCCCTGTTAAGGTCTGGCCTGGACTCCACTCGCCTCTTCTTCCACCAGCGAGGGTATGGTTCGGGCGAGGTTGTCCACTCGGAGGATGACGCCCGCGAGTGGTGCAAGACTTCTGGTTACTATGCAGATCCCCAAATGTGGCTGGAAATGTATGATTACAGGCCTGGTATTACTGCAAGGGAGCACAATGGTGCGATGGAATTGACCCCCTCTGGCCTGCCCGACATATTTTCGGTGCTTGGAAAAGTTTGCAGGGATATTCTTGATGCGATTAGCTTCTCACTGAATCTCCGTACTTGTGTGTTTACTGAGATACTTGACAACATGCCATTGAGGGGACAGGAAGTGTCCTCCTCTGTTCTTTCAGCATGTTGTCATTCAAGGCCGTCATTTGAAGGAGCACAGCAGCATCGTGTTGCTTCTCCTAATGATAGTCAATTGCTCATGTTCTCTGAGCAGGAGGAACAGATTGATAAGACTTTGCTTACCCTAGTTAAGTCTGATAGGTCCGGATTGTATGTCAAGGACTTGCATGCACGCTGGATTCTTGTTGACGGGGACCTTGGTCCGCATGATATTGTCGTCTATCCTGGTCTTGCTCTTTATCAGGAAACAGCCGGCTATGTAAATCCAGCTGTGCACAAGACAGAGGTTGGGAACTTGCAGGGATGTAGGTTTGGGCGTTGTTCCTTGGCTTTTAAGCTCACGCCGAGATCAGTTGCTAGGTTGAGTGATTCAGAAATGGGAGCTGCTGGTCATGGTGTTGATACTCAATTTCAGGTCCCCATACCTGTTACTGATTTCATGCAGACACACCATTCTGCTGATCAACTTTTCCCCAAGAACAATGAATTGTCATCCCGGGCAGAACAAGATGGTAAGTTAGTGTCTCCCAGTCTTTACTCTATGACTTATGCTTGAAGTTGTTGTTGTGTCTCCATACTGTTATTATTTCCTACAGGACAAGCACTAGCATATTCACTTAGGATGCATGGAAATTTGTAAGATATTGTTTCAAATTATCTCCTTTGCAAAGCTCCACAAGGCAGGTAAAAACAAAAGAATAAAAGCAGGCTAAGTGGCATCAATTAGTCCTCCTGCCTCACACAACCATAATTAATTTGTTCATCTTACCATGAATTTCTTCTCGATAATCTACATGATACATGATGCGATGTGATCTCACAAAATTGTGATTCAGTATATATGGTTTCTAGTGGTGATGTTATGGACCTCGTAAATTGGGTAGAATAATGGTCCAAGGATAGGGCACTCGCCCTCTTCAATCTAGTAGCAGGGCTTGTGCCTGTTGTGGAAGAGAGGCTCTGAGGCTCTGAGCCTCATTGCCTTTTTTGTTTACTGATTGTTTGATTGTCTGCAAATATGGAAAAACTAACCTGATCTGCAAGTCAGATCTCATCTGAAACCTTCGATCAAACTACAACTCTATCTTTCTAATTTAATTGGATACTACTTAATTTAATAGACACACAACATGGATATTTAAACTCTTTCTCGCTCTCTCTAGGTATACTTTATCATACACCTTTCCGAATACGCACACACATGCTATTACTGTTGCCAGCTCGCCACACAACCAGAGGCCGCTGGACATAGGACTCAATGCTCACAACAGGTGGGGTGCAGGGTTACATGAGGGGAATAAAATTAGGGAGGGGCCAACATTGATTACTAGATGAATTAGGACGAATTTAATGCTTGGTTAGCAAAGGACCCTTCGCATGGTTTTATTCAATGTCAAATGATTGCGAGCTTGAGGGTGGCCCAGAGCCCATGTGTCCCTGGCTGGGGCAATAAAATGCTACTACCTCCGTTCCCTAAAATAAGGCATATAAATATTTTCAAAAGTCAAACGATGTAAACTTGGACCAGGCTCTTAGAAGAAACTATCAAAATCTACCATGCCAAATAAATGCCATTAGATACATCATGACATAAATTTTCACATTGTATGTATATAGTATCATAGTTCTCAATATATTTTAAGGTTGGTCAAACATTAAATCATTTGACATTAGAAAAAATTATACGCCTTCTTTTATGAAACGGAGCTAGTAGATCCAAAACAAAAAGGCAAACAGTACACAAAAATCTGTGTTCTTTATGGGCTGCTTAACATGAAAATTGTTATGTATGATTTTTATTTTGTTGTACTCTTCAGTGTTATTGAGTAACATTCTGGGAGTTCAGTAGGTCCAACTTCCAAGGGCATGTCGGTGGTATATCGTAGTGTATTTTGAAACAAAGACATAGTTGTCCTAGTTGATGCAATGTAGTTCCTTCAGAGTTCAGACCATCCTAATTGGTCAGTATGTTATGTATCAAACTTTTGACTTCATGGACTACAAACTTGGAGTCTCACTGCTGAATTGTTTGGTGTAGCATCGTCTAACTCCACGACGAAGAAAAAGAAGGGAAGTACAAGAACAAATTCACTCCCTCCTTCGAAAAGACTTCGCCTAGAGGCGCAGAGAGTGCTCAAGGAGCGTGTCCAGGATATTGCAGACGGGAGAGGCATCAAACTGAGATTTTGCAATCTCAAAGAATGTGAAAGTCATATACGATCATTGCACAGTCCGTGCGAGAACATCAGAACCGAAATTGGGTGGCCGCAAGGGGTTCCATTTGTCCATCCCCATGACCTTCCAAACAAGGCAAAGCTCAGGTTTCTGGAAACTTATGAACCAGGATGGACTGCTTCCCAGCAGGACGAGTTAAGTTTTACTGAACCATGATAGTTTTGTTAAGTTATAACACTGATTCTAGGGTTGTAGAGTCATTTAAAATTTTAAGGTAAAATAACTTAAACCGTTTTATTTTATCTGTATTGCAATAAGTCATTTACAAATTTACGTATATATAATGGAGTCGACCACACAAGAACGTGACCTTCCCTATTAGCTAAAACTTAGTTACACCTTCTAAGATTGGCCTGAGAAGAGCCCTTTCTTCTGTTTTTTTTTTCAGTCCATGCATGTATGATTCACCCATGCCCATGTAAAGTCAGCAATTTGTACAGACTTTGCTGCTGCTATCCCAAACCTATCCTGTAGTGCCAACCACAAAAACATGAACCTCAAGAGCACCCAGGTCTTCCAAAATGAGAATTTTGGATGGACTTGTATTAACATGTGCATAATATATGCCATTTTTGCTGATTGTTTACTAGACTGTCCAAATCTAATAATTTTGTTCACTGTTCCTGTTATCGCACTCAGTTTTTGATTTCAAACTACCTGAATAAGAGCTTTGTTGTTGAATTGAGCAACTTAAAAAGGCTGTCTTGTCAGACTCATTCTACAAAGATGAATTTACTAGTAATTATTACTATGCCATTCACTAACATAACTGTATCTGAAGTTTTTCTTCTGCAGGAGCCAGTCTCTGTAAATGTGGATATGTTTTGACTTGCCAAAGGTTGGCCAGTAGTCTGATGATTTCACCTCATGTTTGAGGAGGTAGGAATATGTACTGACACCCGGACGCCAGAAATATATACTCATAATGTTCAGCGTGTGTAAGTAGAACTACCTTGTGACCTAGGATTGTAGGCGGCGCCTGTCACCCCAGAGGAAGTACTATGATCCTGCTACAGGGCCCTAGTTCATGGTGCGGTTGAGTTGCAGATATGACGCCAAACTTGGAATTCCTGGGTGCCTAGCCAGGTGAACCTCTTCATTCGTTCGGTGATCTAGGAACCTGGACTGCCTGTCGAGGAGAGGGCTGCCTCATGTCTCAGCTTGCCTTCTTTGGGACGAATCAAGCGAGACCATGCAACAACTTCTTGTCAGTTGCCCTTACTCTCTCCAAATCAGGTGCAAGGTACTGTACTGGATCCAGTCTACAGGTTTGATTCAGTCAACTGACGATGCTGTCATGGACTGGTGGACCAGAAGGGTCTCGCCTCTGTGATGCTTCTCACGGTTGGTGGATTTGGAACTTGGAAACCAGAACTGTTGCAATTTTAACTGACATGATATCACCTGGATGTTCAAGACCTGATGCTTTTGCATTTATGGTTGAAGAGAGTTCGCAAGCCCATGTGCTGAAGAGCCACGAGCAACCAACCCTCCTGCCAGAGTAGGCAAAGGGTCTCTTGTAATGTAACCATGGCCTAGTTTTCCCTGGCACTCCGTGTGTAGTTGGATTCTTCGTTCTATGGTTCTTGAAAAGCCTTCGTTCTATCAATGAATTGGAACACAAAACTTTTGTGATTTCTCGAGACACAAAAAGGAGTGGTGTTTGTCGTTTCTTATCAGCTTGTAACAATTTCTTATTTAATTCTCGCTTTCGTACATGAATGGCAATCAGAAACTAGTACAATGCTGCTCCCTCCGGTCTGAAAAGATCGACGCGGAGTCAAAGCATCGATAGCCTATAACTATGCAAGTCTTGCATCAATTAAATCCGACCTGAGGTAGTACTTACAGAGACTAGCTAAGTGTCTGCGCGTTGTTGTGGATCCCCTTGTTAGGTTCATGTGTTTTGCTCTGAAACGAAATAAAGCAAATATTTAAAACAACCAACTGAAATTTTGTTGTCATGTTTTTTATTCTAATTTATTCCCTGAGCATCTTAGGAAAGTGGCATCTTTATTTACCTCTCTTCATTTCTCTCTGGCGCGAGTAATTTGTGGTATCACATTACATTGTCCTTATGTATACACTTTCTCATACACACTAGAATCTGCACAGTAGTTCTTTGCGCTTTCGCCCACCCGTAAGGTAGTTCACTGGCTTTTGACAAGCCTTTTGCTCAAACGTCAACCCATTTGCATCACACACGTTAATCGGGTTAGAATATGAGGTGCACAAAAGCTAAGGAAGATATTTTGTTTTACCGTTAAACCTTACGCTACCAAGTATAATACTGTACCAAGTACAGAAGAGACCGTCTGTCAAAACAGGAATGAGTTAAAAGAGCACCACACATGGACGCAGCAAATGATGTGCATAACTAACTAATAAACGAAGTTTAGGTTCAGAAAGAGTTAAAAATCTCTAGTGCAGAAGCCCGATGTAGCGGCCCAGAAAAATACCCATATTAGATTTGTTTGTTATTTCTCTTTTATGCATAATCATGGTATCATGCATATTTTCGAACTTCAAAACTATGTTACTAAACCCTATTTCATTGCTAAAACTAATCCCCTCTTTTTATCTCAAATGAAAATATATTTTTCTTTGATTATTTTCAATCTGGAAAGTATCAATACTGCCTTTATCACTCTTATACCTAAGGTAGCAGACCCTGAGAATATGAATGATTTCAGACCAATATCCTTGGTTAGTCTTCCTCTCAAAATTATTACAAAGCTCATGGCTAATAGAATGCAGAAGGAGATTATTTCATTAGTTCACCAGAACCAGTATGGATTTATTAAAGGGAGGAATATTCAGGATTGTCTTGGTTGGACTTTTGAGTATCTACATTTATGTCATTTATCCAAGAGACCCATCATTATACTCAAAATAGACTTTGAGAAGGCATTTGATAAGGTGGATTATAATGCAGTTATTGACATGTTGAGAGCAAGAGGATTTGGACAAAAGTGGATCAAACTTGTATCCAATATTTTACACTCAGCATCCACATCAGTATTGTTAAATGGGGTGCCAGGGAAGAAAATAATTTGCAAAAGAGGTGTGAGACAAGGGGATCCCCTTTCACCTATTTTATTTGTCAATACTGCAGATTTGTTACAAAGTGCAATCAATGATGCATGGCAGAATGGTATTATTAATCTCCCACTGGCTGATGACTTTGGACAGAAATTTCCTATAGTTCAATATGCAGATGATACACTTATGATTATGCCAGCTGATAATAACCAACTTATCCACCTAAAGAATATTCTGCAACTATTCAGTGCATCCACTGGACTACATGTGAATTATCACAAGACTACCCTTGTGCCTATCAATATTGATCATGTAAGGGCTACTGAGCTGGCTAATGTATTTGGATGCAAGGTAGAGAGCTTGCCCTTTACATATTTGGGATTACCTCTGGGCACAACAAGGCCATCAGTATCTGACCTTATGCCTATGGTATCAAGAATTGATAAGAAGCTATCTAGAATTTCATCACTGATGTCCTATACTGGAAAGCTCACATTATTAAATTCAGTGATTCAGTCATTACCTATGTATGCAATGTGTTCCTTTAAAGTACCTGTCACTATATTTGTTCACTTTGAGAAGAGTGGAAGACAGTTTCTTTGGTCAGACAGAGAAAATAAAATTCAAGGAAAATGCTTAGCAAGCTGGGACATGATGTGCAAACCAAAAGATCAGGGAGGGTTAGGGATCTTGAACCTCAGAATGCAGAATCAGGCACTTCTCATGAAAAACTTACACAAATTTTATAACAATGCAGACATCCCTTGGGTCAAATTGATATGGAATGCTTATTATGAAAACAGAGGTACTCCACAAACAATTAGCACAAAGGCCTCCTTCTGGTGGAGAGACTGTTTGACTTTTCAGGATAAATATAAGGAGATGACTGAGGTGGATATAAATAATGGAAAATCAGTAATCCTGTGGAAGGATAGCTGGAACAGTGATATCAGGCAGGACATTTATCCACATTTGTACTCATTTGCTAAGAATCAGAAGATCACAATCAAAAAGGCAGTTGACATTGCTAATGAAAATATATATGATATGTTCCATCTTCCCCTCAGTACTGTTGCTCATGAAGAATTGCACAATTTGGAACAGGAATTACTGGACTTAAGCATTACAGCAATGGATGATACTTGGTCTTTCAACTGGGGTAGTAATTTTTCTACAAAGAAAGTTTACAAGGAACTTATTGGCAATCACTCACCACCAGATTGCATCACTTCAATATGGAAAGCATGTAACATTCCTAGGCATAAATTTTTTGCCTGGCTCTTACTCAATGGAAGGCTCAACACAAAGGAAATGATGAAGCACAAGCACTTTTATGTGGAGTTCTCTGATTGTATCTTATGTGAGACTTGTCCTGAGGAAACAAATATGCACTTGTTCTTTGAATGTACATTCAGTCAAAGCTTCTGGTGGGCTCTAGGTATAGAATGGAATGTTGATCTGAATCTCTATCAGATGATGCGAGATGCCAAAAGAAGGTTGTCCCTGGATTTCTTTATGGAAATACTGATCATTGGATGTTGGAGTATTTGGGACCAGAGGAATGATGCTATATTCAATGGGAATCCTCCAAATATTCAGAGATGTATTAGCAAATTTAGAGCCACTTTCACTTTAACTTTGCATAGAGCTAAGCCTAGTCTTAAGGAAGGGATGCAATCATGGATTGACACCCTATGAACATGTAATAAGTACTTCACCATTGTACATATTCATCTCATTATTTAATAGAAAATGACACAGTAGGGAGCCTTTCCCTACTGTATTTGTGTCAAAAAAAAAAATTCAACCTATTCAAAATAGTTTTAAAAGAAACAGCAAATAATAAAAGAGAAACTTTTAAATAAAAACAGAGGGGAGAGACTCCCCAGCCGACCAGGCCAAGTGGCCCAGTCAGCAGCCATCCCCACCGGCCAGGCCCAAAAGCCCAACCGGAGACCACCAGCCCACCTCCACCGGCTCCCTCCCCAAACCTTAACCTGACCAAACCTTCCCCTGGCAATTTTTCCTCTTTTCTTTTTTGCAATCGAGTCCTCCCACCTCCCCATCTCTCACTCCCGACCCCGATGCTCTTCTCCCGCACGCGAGGCCGCTCGCTCCCGAACCCGCTCGCCTCTACACTCCCCACCGCCAGGAGCGCCTCCACCCTGCACGTCCCCTTCGTCGAGTACCCGAGCGTGCCGCCTTCGAGTTCTGCCGGTCGTCGTCTTTGATTACCTCGCCGCCGTGCGTGTTGGCTCCTACGCCCCACCGTGCAGCGTCTGCAACCGCCGTCCTCGCGCTGCTGCAAGCACGGTCTCGGCCTCCTGTTGTATTTTGGGTGTAGCCGATCGATGCTGCTCTTCCTCTTGTGGCTGTGATGTGATGCTGCTGGTTGGTGCTGTGGTGGTTTGATACGCGACGCAAAATAATCTTCAAGATCCTCCCTAAGATGAAACCGAGTATGCCGAACGCCGGCGCAACCAAGATCCATCAACGCCACTCGAAGACCATCAGTGTCTATTTCATGTTCGCCATCGACAATTGAAGTCGGAACCCCAAGTTCTCCTCGTGGATCCGAAGAGCAAGGCCTCCGTCATGGAACCTCGTGTTCTTCTTCCCGGATCTAAAGACCGTTGTGTCTGGACCTAAGGCGCCTTCTGCCCCTTCGAACCCGAAGACATCGGCGGCTTCCGCCACTCCCGTTCCAATCCGACGTTCTCTTTCCGACCAGCTGCCTTGAGAACCCAACCCTAAGCCAACACTATTTTATAAATGTGCTATATAACTTGTTGCATCAATCATACATGTTGCATCGCATCGTGTATCTCGTGGTATCGGGTAAATAGTGAATCACCTAAATAAATATGGAATTGTGCCGGACTACTTATACCGGTTCCATTTAATTTTGTCGTAGATCACCCATGCCATGTTTATGGCATGCTTAACAACATTTAATTTGTGGGGTAGTAAAACAACTTGAACATATTAACTGTGTGCCGGTATTCCGATTCCGATTAATATGGATAAGTTGCACCGCATCATATTTGCCATGCCATGCATATCATCTCGAGCATGCTGATTCTTCTGCCGTAGTAGTAAGACTTGCACTCGTTGTGTGTTTCAGCATTTGCTTCTTCACGGATAGGCCGTTGAGTTGATGCGAGCTACACCAAGTTCTGCGGATGTTCCTTGGCAATCTTTAACAGGCAAGCATTTCCACACTCTTGTCTCTGCGGGAGTATCACACCTATTTCTACTTTGCATTCCTCCTTATACTATCCTTAAGTTGCATTCTTGTCACGTGTCCTATCCACTTGTTATCTCAAGCATCCCATATTGCCTCCACCACCCTCCTACAGCTGTTGTTTGGTTACCGGGTCTGCCTTGCGAGTCGTAGTGCATGCTAGTGTTGTTTATATCGTGTTACCGTTATCGATATCTTATCGGGTTATCAGTTGGGAATCATGACACATGGTTTATGGATATATCTATTTAGGGTATCATGGTTACTTGTTAATAGTTGTTAGCGGAGGCATCGGTGGGTCAGCTAATCGTTTTATGATGGCTCACTTGTGTTTCTTTAAAACCTAGGACCCCGAGTTCTTGTTATCTGTTCCGAGACTGAGCGCTCTAACCACACGTGGGTATGCCTATGGGTCTCCCCTCGACCACTGCCGGAATCTGCAGCTTTGTCCCGTGGCCACAACTAGTTTATATGTTTTCCTCTGGTTATTGCGTGCATGCCAGCTTGTTACTTATTTATCTTTGGGAAGCCCCTGGGTGCCTTGTATCCCTTGTTTCTGGTATGCACGTATAGGTCACGGAGCCTCTGTGAAGTGGTTTATCGCCCCATTGTGTGCTAAACCACCTAGCACGCTGGCGCACATAGCTAGGTCCGCTTCGGAGATTCGGCCGGACTTCGATACTGGTTCAACTTGGTTAGGTGGCTTCCTGGACATTGTTGTGGTGAAGGTTGTGAGAGCCGTGATATCTTACCCTCGCACGGTTGGATTGATCGTGCGTGTGAGCCTATTTGGGCACCCCTGCAGGGTTAAATCTTATCGATAAACCGTGTCCACGGTTATGGACGACTTGGAGCTGAATGACTCGACCATAGACAACTTGCGCATGTTGTTTCATTACTAAAAACTTGTGTAGTAAGATAGAACAACTTAAATAATAATTGGTTAAAACTTGTCAACCGTGTGAGTGCCCTTGCAAGTACTTCCTTTGCGAAGGGGGGAAAACATCGGCTGGGTTATGTTGCAGAGTATAGAACTGTTAGTTATGTGCTCTCTTATCTATTCTAGCACGTGTAAGTTGAGAGTGTCTCTATAGGTTTTTAGTGCTTGTGCGCTGCCGCTTAATCCCACCATATTGCCTATGACGTTCTCTTGCGTCCTCTAAGTCTCCTGCGTGCCTTAAGTACAAAGGACGACTGGTTGACGAATGCTTATACGTCTTGAAGTCTTGTTAAGTACGAACTCGTACTTATTGCTGCTTTGGGACATAACCGGGCAGGTATGAAGATCGGTACGATGAAGAACGATGCTAGCGAGGTTACCCTTCCGGCTTGGCCTGGGCAGAGTTATGGACGCCACTGGTTATCTTCAGGACTCTTAGTCCAATTTATATCTTATCCATATTCGGACATATTTGATCTTCTGTATGATTTGAATCTTATGTTGTATATTTGTATCTTGACTCGTTGGAGTCATTGTTGTAATATATCTGTTTCTTGTGGACTCTATTGTAATCTTGTTGTAATGTTACCGCTCGTGTTTATTCCTCTAGCATCACATGTGTGATCCGTCACGACGTCGTCTCGGAGGGCATCTTATAATCGATATCGTGTGGATTTCGGCGAATTCGCTGGGATCCTCATGATACCGATTTTAGGGCGTCACACCCGATGTCCGAAATACTGATATATAAATTATGGTAGCATTTGTCATGCAAATATTGCACTTCAGGGCAAACAAATCTCCCACTCTCCAGACTCCAGCACCTCGTGTCCAGTGTGTTACTCTTTGGCTGGTTCAGGTTGGCTTGAATAGGGATGACCAAGTGCCAGACTAGTTCTCCTCGACCGGCTCCAATACTGGGCAAATACTCTCTGCGTGTGACACTTATACCTCTATCAGGGAACGCAAATGTTCAGTCCGCACAAGCCAATCTGGAGATCCCTGGCACCGCTCAAATGCAAGGTCTTCAGTTGGTTGGCTGCTAAGAAAAGGCTCTGGACATCCAACCGAAGGTTTAGGCATGGCCTTCTGGATGGCATAAGTGCATGCTTCGTCTGCTTGCAACCGGAGGATAATTTCGAGCACATTGTGGTGCAGTGTCCCTACGCTAAGCAGGTCTGGAACATCTGTTTGCTTACGGCGGGTTTGAACATTCATAAGCGTCAGCTGAACAACGTTTGGGAGGACGCCTGTGCTCCGGTGTCCCCCCCCTGGCGAACGACGTTGGGGTGAAAAACACATTGACGGTCAAGATTACCCGATACCCCTTCGGCGTTGTGTATAGCGGGGCGCGCGGATGCATTTGTACGGTATTCTGTACGTATACGGTTTGCGACGTGGCCAGCAACGTGGCAAGGAAGAGGAGGCGTCGGTGACGTGTAGTGAGACGTGGCTAGGGAGCGTAATCGTCAGGGAATATAAAAGCCTTCCGTCTGGCACGCCCGCTGCCATTTCCCCCCGTTCCCCATCTTCTCCCTCTCGCTCACTCCGCCAAAAAACCCGCCTCCCTCTCCCTCACTCCGCCCGCCGGTAGATTAGGTATTAGATCGTCGGCGATCCAGTAGATCCGTACGCGATGGATGCTGGGGGAGCTGCGGCGGAGGATGTGAAGACGGTGGCGGTGGTGGAAGTTGATCCATCGGCGCAGGCGGTTGGAGGGGAAAGCGGTGCTGGAGGGTCGGCGGTCGCTGCGAGGACCACCGCCGTGGAGTCCTCCATCATCGGGTCGGTGGTCGTCGGCACTGTGGTGGCGGCAACGGCCGATGTGGATGCGGGCGGAGATGCTGCCGCAGCCGTGAAGGTGGCGTCGGATCTTGTGGAGGAGGCTTCATCCTCCGCGGCGGTGAAGACGGTGGCGGATCTGGTGGCTGCGCCGGCTGCCGGCGACGTCAGTGAGGTAAGTTCTCTGTCCCTTGTTTTTGCTTTCGATTAAGCGGGTCTACACATGCATGGGGGGAGTGCCTTGGAGATGAGAATGAACTAGGAAGAACGATTGATTTCCCGCTGCCATTTCCCCCCGTTCCCCATCTTCTCCCTCTCGCTCACTCCGCCAAAAAACCCGCCTCCCTCTCCCTCACTCCGCCCGCCGGTAGATTAGGTATTAGATCGTCGGCGATCCAGTAGATCCGTACGCGATGGATGCTGGGGGAGCTGCGGCGGAGGATGTGAAGACGGTGGCGGTGGTGGAAGTTGATCCATCGGCGCAGGCGGTTGGAGGGGAAAGCGGTGCTGGAGGGTCGGCGGTCGCTGCGAGGACCACCGCCGTGGAGTCCTCCATCATCGGGTCGGTGGTCGTCGGCACTGTGGTGGCGGCAACGGCCGATGTGGATGCGGGCGGAGATGCTGCCGCAGCCGTGAAGGTGGCGTCGGATCTTGTGGAGGAGGCTTCATCCTCCGCGGCGGTGAAGACGGTGGCGGATCTGGTGGCTGCGCCGGCTGCCGGCGACGTCAGTGAGGTAAGTTCTCTGTCCCTTGTTTTTGCTTTCGATTAAGCGGGTCTACACATGCATGGGGGGAGTGCCTTGGAGATGAGAATGAACTAGGAAGAACGATTGATTTTTGTATGTTTTTTAAATGCTGGACATCGATGGATCTTGGGCGTAGTCATTTTGCTGTAGAGATATCTTGCTATGCCGGTTAATATGTAAGAAAGAAATAGTTGGTACCTATGATCGGATTTTTGTTGCAACAGAGATTTTTGTAGGTTTATATTGGGTTGTGAATGCAATAAATAACCTAGCCCGTTGTATTGATTCGTGATTGATGGTGGATATGAATTGCAATATGGGTTGTAAGTGAGAAAAAAACCAGTATTGTTGATTTGTTTCCTGATTTATGCTAGTTATGAGTTGCAATGTGGGTTACAAGTAACATTTGGTGACATAAGAATTAACTTAAATTTTAGTAGACTCACAATTATTGAGACAGAAATATTAAATTGATCTATTCAATGCTTTGTCAACTCATATCTAGATTAAGATATCATTAACTACATTTTAAAGCTTGATATTCATATGTTGCCTGGTACAAATAGCTTGAAATTAGAAAAATTAGTGATAGATAACTTGCTTGTATGAGCATACATGTTTGCAAAGTTATCATTGACAAAGTGATGCAACTCTGTAGCAAATTTTAGCACTGATGGGCCACTACCAATAAGAACAAAATGAATTTTGTTCTTCCTTTCTTATTTGACAAGGGAAATTTTAGCACTGATGGGGCACTACCAATTAGCAAAATGAAGCTTGTTGACTTATTGCAGTTGTGATGCATTGCTTAATAAATGAACAATATAATTCCCTTGTCAATGATAACTTTGCATGATCATGTAGTTTGGAGTATAATGTAACTTTGCATGATCAGGTAGTTCTGATGCATTGCTTAAGAGAGCAGACAATATAATTCCCTTGTCAATGATAACTTTGCATGATCAGGCAGACAATATAATTCCCTTGTCAAAGCATGATCAGGCTAGGTGCTAGCATAATGTAACTATAAATATAATTCCCTTATATGCATGATCAGGTAGTTTGGAGTATACATAAGATATAATGAAAGAATAATTAAGATGATCTATTTGGTATGCATAGTATTTGGATGTTATTTTCCTTAAGGTGATTACTGTGGTGACTTATCTTATTTCTATGCAGGCTGGTGAAGGTTCCAGGAAGCGGAAGCGCGAGGAGGAGCAGCATGTGCCTCCTCCAATCCAGGAGCTAGAGCCTGTCCCTCCTCCAATCCAGGAGGAGGAAGAACCTGTGCCAGCTCCACCAGTGCCAGCTCCACCAGTGCCTGCTCCACCTGTCCCTGCTCCACCAGTGCCTGCTCCACCTGTGCCTGCTCCACCAGTGCCTGCTCCACCTGTCCCTGCTCCATATGAGGAGTTGCAGGATTCAGATGGCTCCCTGGAGGTGAGCTATACAAGTTGTTCTGTACCATTGCATGTATTTCATTGTGTTTGGTTTGTATCTTTAATCATAACTTGTACATTTTTTTGTTGTGCAGTATGACTCCCAGGATTCAGCCGAGTCCGTGGACAGCAGGAACATTGGATCCTTCAAGACCAAGCTGCTGCAGAAGCTGGATGCTGGGGCCTTCCCTTTCAAGAAGAGGGGGAAGTACTTCTGTCCATGGCACAAGGTGAAGCCCAGGGATGGGAAGCTTAATAGCCTGAGGCAGCACTGCGAGGAGCTAGCCCAGACTGGCACCTCCAAGCAGATTAGGGCAGAGCATCATGGGATTCTCTTGGTGCTTGCTATGGAGGATGCTTGAAGCCTAGCTCCTGTGGATGGTGGTTGCTCTGGTTGCTTTTGTAGATATGCTTTTGGTTTATGATGTTGGAACTACTGCTGCATGTTGTGTTGAACAATGTTTGGTTTGCTTTTGAACTGAGTTGTCAGACCATCTACTATAGTGATGGTCTTAATTACTGAATATGTGTGGATCTATGTTGTGTGTTGAATTATTATGTAGGTTATGATGCTTAGCTCTGTGTTTCATTTGGAATGATGGTGGTTGCATGTTGCATTAATTTGTGAATGGAAGCACAGCTCAAGTTTAGCACAAGTTTGAAACATAAACAAAAAAACGTAATCCATAATTGAAAACAAAAATATGCATGTCTTTCATTAACATGATGAGGGCGTTTCCTGAATCCTAGTGTATTAGTAGTGACAAATTTGCATATAGATGGTTTGGTAACATGGCTGTGGATTTACTGATATGCTAGCACACTATGAGTAATGCAAATTTAAATTTAATCCAAGTTAAATATTACAACAAATCATTGAAATATTGGAGCACATCAGCAACAAATCATCCAAATATTAGAGCAGATCAGCAACAGTCCTTGGCTGTAAATATAGTAGAGCAAAGGGAAGTGTTTGGACGGAGGGGTTTTCGGACGAAAAGAGGGGGAATGTCCAAAAAATGACCAAACCACCATGGAATGGGCCAAGATTTGGCACACTAGTGAACCTTGTGATGTGAAACCTTGGTTGCTCAGTGTTTTCCCATTTTGGAGTTGGCACCATGGTGGGCCCATGGTGTAGATGTGTCGAGACAGGGGTTTTCGGACGAAAAGAGGGGGAAATTCATGAAAAATGACCAAACCACCATGGAATGGGCCAAGATTTGGCACACTTGTGAACCTTGTGATGTGAAACCTTGGTTGCTCAGTGTTTTCCCATTTTGGAGTTGGCACCATGGTGGGCCCATGGTGTAGATGTGTCGAGACAGGGGTTTTCGGACGAAAAGAGGGGGAAATTCATGAAAAATGACCAAACCACCATGGAATGGGCCAAGATTTGGCACACTTGTGAACCTTGTGATGTGAAACCTTGGTTGCTCAGTGTTTTCCCATTCTGGAGTTGGCACCATGGTGGCCCCATGGTGTAGATGTGTCGAGAGAGGGGTTTTCGGACGAAAAGAGGGGGAAATTCATGAAAAATGACCAAACCACCATGGAATGGGCCAAGATTTGGCACACTTGTGAACCTTGTGATGTGACACCTTGGTTGCTCAGTGTTTTCCCATTTTGGAGTTGGCTCCATGGTGGGCCCATGGTGTAGATGTGTCGAGAGAGGGGTTTTCGGACGAAAAGAGGGGGAAATTCATGAAAAATGACCAAACCACCATGGAATGGGCCAAGATTTGGCACACTTGTGAACCTTGTGATGTGAAACCTTGGTTGCTCAGTGTTTTCCCATTTTGGAGTTGGCACCATGGTGGGCCCATGGTGTAGATGTGTCGAGAGAGGGGTTTTCGGACGAAAAGAGGGGGAATTCATGAAAAATGACCAAACCACCATGGAATGGGCCAAGATTTGGCACACTTGTGAACCTTGTGATGTGAAACCTTGGTTGCTCAGTGTTTTCCCATTCTGGAGTTGGCACCATGGTGGCCCCATGGTGTAGATGTGACGAGAGAGGGGTTTTCGGACGAAAAGAGGGGGAAATTCATGAAAAATGACCAAACCACCATGGAATGGGCCAAGATTTGGCACACTTGTGAACCTTGTGATGTGAAACCTTGGTTGCTCAGTGTTTTCCCATTTTGGAGTTGGCACCATGGTGGGCCCATGGTGTAGATGTGTCGAGAGAGGGGTTTTCGGACGAAAAGAGGGGGAAATTCATGAAAAATGACCAAACCACCATGGAATGGGCCAAGATTTGGCACACTTGTGAACCTTGTGATGTGAAACCTTGGTTGCTCAGTGTCTTCCCATTCTGGAGTTGGCACCATGGTGGCCCCATGGTGTAGATGTGACGAGAGAGGGGTTTTCGGACGAAAAGAGGGGGAAATTCATGAAAAATGACCAAACCACCATGGAATGGGCCAAGATTTGGCACACTTGTGAACCTTGTGATGTGAAACCTTGGTTGCTCAGTGTTTTCCCATTTTGGAGTTGGCACCATGGTGGGCCCATGGTGTAGATGTGTCGAGAGAGGGGTTTTCGGACGAAAAGAGGGGGAAATTCATGAAAAATGACCAAACCACCATGGAATGGGCCAAGATTTGGCACACTTGTGAACCTTGTGATGTGAAACCTTGGTTGCTCAGTGTTTTCCCATTCTGGAGTTGGCACCATGGTGGCCCCATGGTGTAGATGTGTCGAGAGAGGGGTTTTCGGACGAAAAGAGGGGGAAATTCATGAAAAATGACCAAACCACCATGGAATGGGCCAAGATTTGGCACACTTGTGAACCTTGTGATGTGAAACCTTGGTTGCTCAGTGTTTTCCCATTTTGGAGTAGGCACCATGGTGGGCCCATGGTGTAGATGTGTCGAGAGAGGGGTTTTCGGACGAAAAGAGGGGGAAATTCATGAAAAATGACCAAACCACCATGGAATGGGCCAAGATTTGGCACACTTGTGAACCTTGTGATGTGAAACCTTGGTTGCTCAGTGTTTTCCCATTCTGGAGTTGGCACCATGGTGGCCCCATGGTGTAGATGTGTCGAGAGAGGGGTTTTCGGACGAAAGAGGGGGAAATTCATGAAAAATGACCAAACCACCATGGAATGGGCCAAGATTTGGCACACTTGTGAACCTTGTGATGTGAAACCTTGGTTGCTCAGTGTTTTCCCATTTTGGAGTTGGCACCATGGTGGGCCCATGGTGTAGATGTGTCGAGACAGGGGTTTTCGGACGAAAAGAGGGGGAAATTCATGAAAAATGACCAAACCACCATGGAATGGGCCAAGATTTGGCACACTTGTGAACCTTGTGATGTGAAACCTTTGTTGCTCAGTGTTTTCCCATTCTGGAGTTGGCACCATGGTGGCCCCATGGTGTAGATGTGTCGAGACAGGGGTTTTCGGACGAAAAGAGGGGGAAATTCATGAAAAATGACCAAACCACCATGGAATGGGCCAAGATTTGGCACACTTGTGAAACTTGTGATGTGAAACCTTGGTTGCTCAGTGTTTTCCCATTCTGGAGTTGGCACCATGGTGGCCCCATGGTGTAGATGTGTCGAGAGAGGGGTTTTCGGACGAAAAGAGGGGGAAATTCATGAAAAATGACCAAACCACCATGGAATGGGCCAAGATTTGGCACACTTGTGAACCTTGTGATGTGACACCTTGGTTGCTCAGTGTTTTCCCATTCTGGAGTTGGCTCCATGGTGGGCCCATGGTGTAGATGTGTCGAGAGAGGGGTTTTCGAACGAAAAGAGGGGGAAATTCATGAAAAATGACCAAACCACCATGGAATGGGCCAAGATTTGGCACACTTGTGAACCTTGTGATGTGAAACCTTGGTTGCTCAGTGTTTTCCCATTCTGGAGTTGGCACCATGGTGGCCCCATGGTGTAGATGTGTCGAGAGAGGGGTTTTCGGACGAAAAGAGGGGGAAATTCATGAAAAATGACCAAACCACCATGGAATGGGCCAAGATTTGGCACACTTGTGAACCTTGTGATGTGAAACCTTGGTTGCTCAGTGTTTTCCCATTCTGGAGTTGGCACCATGGTGGCCCCATGGTGTAGATGTGTCGAGACAGGGGTTTTCGGACGAAAAGAGGGGGAAATTCATGAAAAATGACCAAACCACCATGGAATGGGCCAAGATTTGGCACACTTGTGAACCTTGTGATGTGAAACCTTGGTTGCTCAGTGTTTTCCCATTCTAGAGTTGGCACCATGGTGTCCCCATGGTGTAGATGTGTCGAGAGAGGGGTTTTCGGACGAAAAGAGGGGGAAATTCATGAAAAATGACCAAACCACCATGGAATGGGCCAAGATTTGGCACACTTGTGAACCTTGTGATGTGACACCTTGGTTGCTCAGTGTTTTCCCATTCTGGAGTTGGCTCCATGGTGGGCCCATGGTGTAGATGTGTCGAGAGAGGGGTTTTCGGACGAAAAGAGGGGGAAATTCATGAAAAATGACCAAACCTCCATGGAATGGGCCAAGATTTGGCACACTTGTGAACCTTGTGATGTGAAACCTTGGTTGCTCAGTGTTTTCCCATTCTGGAGTTGGCACCATGGTGGCCCCATGGTGTAGATGTGTCGAGACAGGGGTTTTCGGACGAAAAGAGGGGGAAATTCATGAAAAATGACCAAACCACCATGGAATGGGCCAAGATTTGGCACACTTGTGAACCTTGTGATGTGACACCTTGGTTGCTCAGTGTTTTCCCATTCTGGAGTTGGCTCCATGGTGGGCCCATGGTGTAGATGTGTCGAGAGAGGGGTTTTCGGACGAAAAGAGGGGGAAATTCATGAAAAATGACCAAACCACCATGGAATGGGCCAAGATTTGGCACACTTGTGAACCTTGTGATGTGAAACCTTGGTTGCTCAGTGTTTTCCCATTCTGGAGTTGGCACCATGGTGGCCCCATGGTGTAGATGTGTCGAGAGAGGGGTTTTCGGACGAAAAGAGGGGGAAATTCATGAAAAATGACCAAACCACCATGGAATGGGCCAAGATTTGGCACACTTGTCAACCTTGTGATGTGACACCTTGGTTGCTCAGTGTTTTCCCATTCTGGAGTTGGCTCCATGGTGGGCCCATGGTGTAGATGTGTCGAGAGAGGGGTTTTCGGACGAAAAGAGGGGGAAATTCATGAAAAATGACCAAACCACCATGGAATGGGCCAAGATTTGGCACACTTGTCAACCTTGTGATGTGAAACTTGTGATGTGAACTATTGTTTGCACAAAATTTAAGGGATGCAGCAAAAAAAATTCATAATATTTTTCATAATTTGTATGAAACAATAAAATTGTAACTTTCTTCATACATGATAGATCTTAGTTTACAGACATAGATGTAATGTGCATGAAGTACAATTAGGAAATTATTATTTGTAACAACCAGAATGCAATTTGAAACTTTGCATTGAAAATAATAATTACAAATATGGGACTTAAATTGCATTATTATGAGTTGGGACAACTTAATGGGCTTTCGGCCCATTTAATGATTAATGACTGCGTTGACTGGTACATTACGTGTGAGTAGTGCGGGGTGATTGGGTAGAAATAGTGCAGGTCGTGGACTCGTTGACCTAGTTCTCAACCTCCATCTTCCCACGTCCGCCGCCCCCCACCTGAACCACCGTCCGCCGCCCCCGAGCGGAACCACCGTCCGGCACCCCGCACATCACCGACCGTCGGACGCACATCTCTGTGGCAGCCACCGTCGTATGTGCATCGAGAACAAGATCTCTCCCGCGGCCACCGTGGATCTCTGCTGCGGCCTTCATCGTCTCTGCCGCGTACATCCTCGTATCTAGGGCGGCCACCGTCTCTGCCTCGACAAACGCAGGTATGCCGCGGCCACCATCATCTGTGACGCGACCATACTCTCTCTCATGGTCACATCCTCCTCCCTCAACCCTAATTTCCTCACCACATGCGGTATAGATAGTCCTCATCACATGCAACACAAATGAACGATCCCGTTAGTCATGTATCTCCAGGAAATCATGCATGTTTGTCTATGTAACTGAGTCGTTAATTTATTTGTATTTACCCAGCCTCAGGTACTTACGACTTGATTCATATTGCTAGCTTGCACTTCATATATGTTAGCAGACGGAATACTTCATTGTTATCACATGAAGTTCAGACATGTTAGCAGACGAAGTACAGATGTGTTTTCACAGGAAGTTCATATATGATATGACATGAAGTTCAAATCTGTTATCACGTGAAGTTCGAATCTGCTGTCACATGATGTTGAAATCTGTTATGACGTAATTAAACCCGAGTGTATAGTGTATTAGTTTCATGTGATGCAGTTGTACAATTTTATTTCCTACCTCGTATTAATTTCATGTTGTTCAATTGGTCTGCAGGATGCAAGACCCGGATGGGGAGATTTTCTGTGACATAATTAGGTGGCAGAAAGTCGTAGCAGCAATGACAGACGAGCAACGAGACAAATTACGCACTTGTGCTGTTGGCCGATGCATGATCCAAATTCCATCCAGAAAGATACGGCCACTATTGGTCAAATACATGATGCAGGTTTATGACGAGGAAAAGGGTAGGTTCATCATTGAACCTAGGGTGGGTGAAATATCGGCAACAAATGAGGATGTGGAATGCTTGCTAGGATTACAGGATGAAGGCTTGTCGTCTGCTGATATTTTGGAAGAGGAAGGAGAAGAATGGAAAACAAACATACCTACTAGATTTCTTAGTAAAAAAACTGGCAATTTAGTCATGAAAGATATGATTGATGAAATCATTACATCAAAAGCCACAAATGACGACTTCCTTCGAAGAGCTGTCTTAATTCTTATAGGGCTTGTTCTAGCTCCTACTTCGACAGCTACGGTTTACAAGCCGTTCTATGCATTTGTGGAAACAATGTACAAGTTACACAACTTGAATTGGAACCAATTCACACTTGCATATGTCATGGACCAGATCAGCCCTTGCCGGAGAGGAATATATGTTAGGCAGTGGCCGAAAGGCAATGTTGCAATTTTAGAGGTACATGTCCTTTAATGTTTTTTTTATTTGTTGCAACATATACTAACTATCCTTTATATTTTTTTTACATGTAGTACTTGTATTGGGAGAAAGTGCAACCTCTTGATGAGATAGCACTATATGCTCGCATCTCTTCACGCCCACTTATGATCAAGCTGAATGAAGCTGCTGTAGCCTTGAGAGATAGCTATGATCAAGATAATGGCCGGGGCAAAGGTATCCTTAAGGTAAGCATACATATACCGGCCATTTCATTTATTATAGTTGTTTTGCATATAACTATGTACTGTCAAATATCGTACTGACATATTAAATTTGTTAATTTTAGATTGAAGATAACATCACAGAGGAATATATAGGCGACAGTATGGGAAGAAAACAGATGGAAACAAAAACATGGGTGCAGAAATTAAAAAACCGGGTACTGGAAGGAGCAATGGAAAGGGCAATGGAAGGAGCACTGGGAAGGCTAGTAGCTCGAGAAAACCCGGCCCGTCGTGGGAAATAAAGATGGAAACCACCATGAAGAGGATGATGCAGGATTTTAAGAGGGATATGATGGAAGAACTACCAGAGAGATGCGCGAAGGTGATTAGGCCGAAATAATTATGAACAACAAAGTTCACCATGTATTTAATTATTATTGACATCCTAAAATTTGTTTCCTTGTTGCAGGATGTTGTCAAATTATTAAACAAATCAGGTGTTAGGTACAAGCCATCCGCGGAAACACTTTCAGATCAGTACTGTTATGACGAAGGCTGCGGATCTTACCTCAACGGAGTACCTGAACGGAAAGAATTTGTTTACGACAAAAAAAGTGACACCCGGAGTGTGTCATTACCTAAAGAAGATGTTGACAAGGTTAGTTTCACAACAAATAATGCAGATTAACATGCTTCCACTATTGTGAATAATGCAGATTAACATGCTTTCACCTGCGTCACGTGCTTGTATGTTTCCTTTCCGTAGGTGTCGAAAGAGGACAATAAAGAAGAGGATTACATAACACCTGCAAGGACCAAGTGTGACTTCTTAGGGGATGGCACGCCAGACAATCCATGGCAAGTTGCTGAAGATTTTAAGGAGGCCTCTTCATCGGAGGTGCCATCAAATATTTTTGAACCTGCCCTCAAAAATATGAACAAAGAAGACGAACACAAAGAGGCTGCCTCAGAAGGATCAAAAAGCGTCAACAGTGCAACCGGCAAGAATGAAGATGTAAATGGAAAGAGGAAGCGAAAGCTCCCTCTTAAACTGCAGTATCCTTATATCATTGAGAATCGAACGAAACGACAACCTCGAAAAAAGCCAACTCCCGCAATAGGTACGCAACGGAAGATATGCACTTAAATATTTGATTACTAATGTGATACTAAACACAATGCATTTTTTGTGTACAGCTACTCCGTCGAGCAATGATGTTGAAATTCCGCAAGACTATACTGCCTTAACAGCGGAACACATTGCAGCAGCAGAGCTTTTTGTTCAACTATGTTGCAAGAGTGAGGTAAATGGGAAAAAAATTATCTACAAAAATGATATTGGCGTCACGTTGACATCACAACGGCTTAAAGTGGTTCTAGACCATAAATGGTGTACAGATGATGTAAGTATATTGCTGACGATTCAACTGTGCACATACTTGTAATGTATGAATTATGCACATGTATGTTTGTGTGTTAACTAGACGAAACCTTTGTTTTTCAGGTTATCGATGCTTACATTGGAGATTTGTCTCGTCGTGTTGGGGAGAATCGGTACTTATGTGCAGCGTGGAGGTCATCATTCCTGCTAGAAGCACATCGCAAGGGCCACAAAACAAAAAAAAATAATAAGAACAATGATCACCTAGCTGTAAGAACTGGAACCATTCAACGAGTTATCGACGAATATTTTAGGCGGGAGAAGGTAAAGTATTCCATCAATATGACAAAATTTAGTAGTAATACTAATTTACATTGCATGTACTCACAATTTTTCCTGTGACACAGGCATATTTTCCAGTTAACATATCGAACAATCACTGGACTACCGTGATCATGCACACACCCAAGCAAGAATTCCAAGTTCTTGACTCATTATTTCCATTAAGTGTGACCATAGACAACATCTGCTCAAATCTTGTTTCTTCTACTACATACTGTCTTCAAATTGCATGCGTACAGAAACATCTAATTATCTATATTTGTATAGAGACAACAAATTTCTGCTGACATCCAAGAGTACAACAAATCTACATCTGGATTTTTCCCTGATGTGATATCTTGGAATATAAAATCATACGATATACCGCAGCAAAAAGATGGGTCAGTACATGCAAACTACAACTAAATACATATTACGCTACTATTGCATGTACTAACTCAATGAACCGAATTAATTGTGCAGCAATTCATGTGGCTTATTTGTTCTTCAATGCATGGAACATTGGGATGGAGATAAATGGAATAAAGAAATATCACAGGTACTGATATTCTACATGGTGACCAAACACCTTTGTTCCGTGGTACATAAAATGAATAACCGATGCCTATTGTTTGCAGGAGATGATAAACGGATCAAGGAACCTCATTAACGCACAGATAGTTCTAGCAACTTCAAATCTGTTAGAGACGGTGAAAACGAAGGTTGTCCGGATCTCCAAGAGATTTACCAAGTAGATAAAGCTGCAGTCATCATAGGTTGGGTTTTAGTCCCGTAGAAGGTTTCCCAGCTTGTGTCAATCTCGGCTTCTGTGAATCTATATGTATGACATTTAAATACGGTTGGCAAGTACTGTGATTGTGTGATTTTAAGTATTCATCTATATATTAAGCTACTAGTGTGATTGATCTACTAGTGTGATTGATCTATATATTAAGCTACTAGTGTGACACAAAAAAGTATGTTACCAAAATTTCAACAGCACTTATATGAACAACACTTAGTACTTGGTCCACACAGTACATCTCTCCACACAGTGATAGAACATACATAGTACTGGTTCAGTTACACAAATATCAGACATAGAACATCTACTACATTTATTACATCAACATAGTGGCATGCTTCACTCCCAACTTGCACAAATCTCTTGTATGGCCTTCATCTTCTTCAGGTTTCTATCTCTAATATTGAAGAGATCTGCAACGTAATACTCCAGCTTCTTCTTCTCCTCCTTTAGAGTGGCAATCTGCAGCTCTGCCTTCTCCTTCATAACCTTCTCAAGTTCAGCAGCTGATTTCGGAACCATTGCTTCTTGCTCACTACTCAGGTTACCAAGTTGTTTATGCAGTTCAAGGTTTTTCTTTTCCAACTCCCTCTTCTCAAGCACTAGCTGGTAATTGGCAGTAGCATACTCTACATTACCAGAGATTCTGGTTTCCTTTTCCTCCTCAAATGAATGCCACAACTGGAGCAATGCATGTTTCAGAGATTATGGCCACTCCAGATCCACCCAAAATACTGTCTCACAAATATTTTCCTGAAAATTATTTTTATTCCAAAATTTAGTACAAGTTTTCATAAACCAATGTGGCTCAAAAATATGGTGCTAAATATGACACAAGGTTTTCTATTGCTACATCCATCCACAACACAAGAACTGTCACAACATTTTCTAAATGCACAAGGATTTCTAAATGCACAAGAACTCTCACAAATATTGAAGAGATGTTCCTACCTTGCATCCACAGCCCAAGAACCTCCGGCCCGTGTTCGTCCCCTCGAATGCCACATACTTGTGGCACGGCAAGTGATGGTGGCAGCGCTCCGGCCCAACATGAACACCGGCGTAATCCGGGTCATACATGGTCTCTGGGACCTAAATCACAAGATAAAATGCAACCAATTCGAATACAACAGAGTAAATCAACTAATTCCCAAATTTTACCAAACCCTAACCCTAGCTCAACACGTACCCGAGACGTTGGGCTCAGATCGGCCCCATGTGCGAACTCAGAGAGCAGACTGTCTTGGCTGCTGCTCTCATCGTCGTTCCACGACGGCATGGCGGCGGCGGCGTTCCTGCGGCGGCGGACGTGCGACGGCGGCGGACGGGAGAAGGGGAGAAAAGAACAGAATGACCCAACGCACGGGCCGGCCGGGTCGTTTTGACCTGTCTCCGTTGCCACGTCAGCTTGACTATGGACCCCACCTGTCAGTTTGATGCTTAACCCGCTAAACCGAGCTCATTTCGCGAAGTGGTGGGTATCTGTCACGCTGTTAGATCAAATTGTTGGTTTTCTGTCAAAAATATGAAAGGCGGTGCTTTTTTTAAACCCTAGCCGCAATTGTGGTGGGTTTTTGTAATTATCTCCTTTAAAACCCATGTCACCATTCCAACTCCACCTTCATATAACAGATCTTTAAATAACAAAACTTTAAAATGATGGTCTGCCGACAATTTGTATGCATCAAAATTGTGAAATATCATCAGCATCAATTAATGTAGTAATAGCACCATCAAAATATCAGTATCATCAAAAAAATTCAAATACAACACATAATGAGCAATGACTACAGCTTCATATAGCCAATGACTACATAAAACATATCGGCATGCCAACTGAAGCTTCATAATGTCGTGCCAAGTTCGTCCTTCAAAATAAGTCATTCATCATCCTGACCTCCTAACATATGCGCAACATGCCTGCAATTAAAAAAACAGATGATAAAGTAAATAACTAAAGTTTAAAAGGATGCATAAATAATTGATCGCCAGGAAAAATTTATACTCACCTAGGATTCAGGTCACACTTCAAGCTACGTTTGGTGTGTCCAGCCTTTTTGCATCTGGTACATCGAATCCCCCTACCCCGCTCGTCATACGATAATGGCCTTCCATTCATTGTCACGGGTCCTTGTCCATCATCTCTACGCTTTCGTTTCTTAGGCGCACCTCGAGCAGCAACTTGAGCAGGGTCACCCAATTCATTTACATTAGTATTCAGCGAGTTTGTGGGACGGTTGGGTACATTATCATACTCCATCTTGTTTGAAATAATGTCAGCATAAAATGCCTTGGTCCGCTCGAACAACAGTGGATCTTTGTATGCAACTTGCAATGCTTCAGCTTGTAACACATTCAACTCCGTAAATCTTTGTCGCTCCTCCGCTACGGGAAAACCCCAATCATGTAGATCGCTCGTGCGCCTCGCTGGCAAGCCACCCCTAGCTTGTTTAGAGAATCGCAGAAGAACTAAACAACCCGGTATTTCATCCAAATCCAGCACATCAAGTACATGCAGAATATGCTTGCAAGGAAGTCCCCTCCGGATCATCCTTCGACAGCTGCACTCTACTAATTTATCCGAGTTGGCCGGTTTATAGTCAACATAAAACTTTGCATGCTTTCTCTTTTTCCAAGCAACAACAAACTGCATCTCACCTTCTGTTCCCTTATACTGATCTATAACCTCAATGCCTTCTATTTTATATATCTCTTGCTGCAATATATAAAAGTTTGCCGGAGTGAATACCTTTGCAGCAGCTCTCTCAATTCTCCTCAAATTGGTTACTGGTACAGGTGATGTCTGTGAACTGATGCAGTCATCTTTTGCCTCCGTCTCTCTAATGCACACTATAGCATTCTCGTAGTGCAAAATCAAATCCACTATTGTCATACCGTAGTCTAGGTGTAGGTGAAGACATGAGTTAAGACTTTCACTTCGCTGATTGCTTTTCATACCAAGCCAGAACCCCTCAGATAGGTACGCCGCTGCCCATAATCTCCTCTTCTTGTACATTCTTTTCAGCCACGTCTGTGTTTTCTCCGTCTGCCATTTCTGGATAAAAGCGTGCCATCTTTCCTCGAATATATCCGGTGTGGTCGTGTAATACAACAGAGCCCGAAACTCACTCAACGACTTGAAACTTAGGTGCCGAGCCATGTTCTTTTCAATGTGCCATGAACAAATACGGTGCGACTGCTCCGGAAACACACTTCGAATAGCTCTAATCATCGCACTATCGGCATCGGTGATTATTGACTTGGGTTTCTGCTGCAACATAGCTTTCAAAAAAGTCTTCAATAACCATACATACGTGCTTTCCTTCTCATCTGATAAGATGGCACACGCAAAAACTGTCGTCCTCCGGTGATTGTTAATTCCAACAAACGGAACAAATGGCATACCATATCGGTTCATCTTATATGTACTATCGAACACAAGTACGTCTCCATAGTCATTGTAATCCTGCCGGGACTGAGCATCACACCAGAACAAGCTTTTCAAACGACCTTTACTATCAACGTCGTACTCAAAAAAAAATCAGCAAACTTCTTCCTCCGGTTCTCCATCATGGCAATGGCTGAGCTAGCATCACCACCTGCAAGTAACTTTCTCTTCTCCCTGCAGCACATGTTGTACAAGTCCTTCCTCGTAAACCCAACAGTGGTGTACCGACCATACTTGCTGAGGAAGGTATCCATGATCACATGCTTCCTAACCCCAGCTGCTGCCAATGCTAATATCTCCGCTTTCTGGAAATCTTTTATCCTCCTATGTGACCATAAAAATGGGCTCTCGCTCGGTTCTGCACACTTATGACTGTGCTTGTAAACAAATTTTGCAACTCGCCAAACCCCCGAACCTCTATCAAGCTTCACATCCAACTCCGCTTTACAATTGCAACGTGACAAAGGTCTCAACCTACGAGTGCGGTTGTCCATAGTCAGAAACTTGCTGTTACGTTTTCCTTCCCGAGAACACACAAACCGCCTTCTGCGAACTATTTTGTTAGCACCCTTAGTCTCTTTGAACTTGAACTTTCTTACACTGAATCCCTCTTGTCGAGCATATCCATTATAAAAAGTATAATCAGCTGCCTCAGACACAAAGGTCTTCTCCATTACTTCCCAGTAAAACTTTCTCTTATCTTCTGTATCACTCTCATCTTCATCCTCTGATCCATTCTTTTTCTTACCAACTGATTTCACCTGCATGCACAATTGGATAACATTTAAAACAATTTTTTTAACGCCATGGCCGCGAGTCATACAACGAATGAATTCATAAATCTTACATGTCTTCTTCTAACAGGTTCTTCTATAGTCTCCAAGTCTGAATCACCGTAATAGTCGTAAGAAGAATTATCGCCAACTAAGACCTGACCAAACAAGAAATATTAACGGCCATGTCACGACTATATAAAATGCATTGTTGAGTTATTAAATATAAATTAAACATACATATCACCTAATAAAATTAAAATGCATACCTCATCAACAAAACCACAGTCCAATCTCTCGTCATCACTTGCCTCCTCCAGAACATCACTCTGAATCTAATTCATTTTAAACCATGTCAACATCAATTCACATTATCAGACATTCCATATTTTATGCAATCACACAATTATTACTACAAACTCACATTATCAGTGTCAACATCTTCTTCTTGCTCTACATTATCATCTTCTACATCAACACCATCTGCATCCATCTATTAGCAAAAATAAGCACAATCAGTATTTAACTACTTACATGCAAGTACTAAATAAAACTAGTACTTCCGTTTCACTCACACTTTCGTCGACATCATCGTCTCCCCAACTTTGTTCATCTTCACGAGGTGCATTATAGTTGGCAGACGAAATATTGAATTCCTCTTCATCTGTATTTCCGCTTTCGTACTCCATTGAACTTGCACTCAAATCTGAAACGTCCATCGCCTGTTCAAAGTAACAACCAAAATAAGTACATCTCAAAAAAGGAGCTCCAAACCCAAACCCTAACATCAACCAAATCATGAACATGCAATTACTTTGTACAATCAATTACCTACCACGAACCAACAATGATCCGCCAAACCCTAACGCCGCCTCTAGCAGCAGGAACAACCCGCGTGCGATCCTTGCCCAGCCTCCTCGTCGCCGGATCCACCTCCCGCCTCCACGTCCGACCTTGCACAGCCTCCTCGTCGCAGGATCCGCTTCCCGCCTCCACGTCCGACCTTGCCCCAGACTCCTCGTCGCCGGATCCGCCTCCCGCCTCCACGTCCGACCTTGCCCAGACTCCTCGTCGCCGTGCGCTACGCCTTGCCGCCCCAACGTCGTCCTCCCTGCCGTCTCCCTCCCGATGGACAGAACCTTCCAAACCCTAACGAGGACGAGCTATGGCGCACACGAACGAAACCGCCACGCCTTGCCGTTCCCAACGTCGTCGTCCCTGCCGTCTCCCTCCCGATAGAACCTTTCAAACCCTAAGGAGAACCAGCAATGGCGCACACGCAAGGATTCAAATATTTTCCCCGTAACCACCGCCTATCGCCGGCATCAACTCCACCTGATCGACGTAATTTTCGGGTCCAACTCCGATTCTAATGACGTGGGGCCGGCGGAAACCGTCTTCACCTAAGATACGTACAATATCTACGTGGCATCCGATCATCTATGTGGAAAATGACGTGGAGTACAATTATACGCGACTAATACGGCCCCACCGTCTCCAACGGGTATCCCACCTGAACGTCGTTCACCAGGGGGGGACACCGGAGCACACCCCTTGGGAGGACTGGTGGTTGAGGTCAAGAGAGTTGGTACAATCGGGTGACAGAGGAAATTTGACTCTCGGATCATACTGGTGGCATGGATGCTTTGGAAGCACCGCAACGCACATGTCTTCGGCAATACAAGGGAGCAATGCTCTGCTCATCAGAGAGAAACTCATGCTTTTTTTTTTTGATCTTGGAACACTGTCATTCCATTAAATTTGAACGGTAGAATCACCGTACAGAGCCCTACTTACATCAACAGGAACCTGATCTAACCACACTTGGTGTTCATTTGACACCCCATTCAGGCCTAACGTTGCCAGTTCATGGGCAGGCTTATTACAGACACGGGGTACAAAGATGACACGATGCTCAATAAATTCAGTTTGTAGCAGGAATTTAACTTCACAGAAGAGGACTCCCAACTCCACCAGATCAAATTCAGAAGTAATTGCTCTTTGCAGGTTCTGGCAGTCTGTTGCAATAATAATACGACCAAAACCAAGTCTTACGGCCATGTCAATTGCTCTCAGACTGCATATGTTTCAGTGTGAAAAGCATTTGCTGCCGAGAAACTCATGCTTTGGGAGTTAGCGATAGGTGGAGGGAGCCGAAGTCAAATGCGAGAGTAGGGTTGTACGGGTATGAGGAGTGTGGCTTGACCAATTGTTTGCAATTGGATTTTAGCTTTCTGTAAATGCATTATGTCTTCTATAAAGATAAGGCAGGCGTGTTCACGAAAAAAAAATCCGCTCAGTTCATTGATAGTCCGTACATTTTTTTCACAATCAATACCACATATATTTATAGTAACAAATAGTACACGATAATGAGACACCAGCTGACTTCAACTATTACAAAGTAAAGTATAAAAAAACCAACAAATTTTTGAGGTCTTCAAACTTTTTCTTCTTTCATGACACAATCTTGTACTTTTCTTGAGGCAGCCGAAGATAGAAACTAAACCACATACCTGAAAATACCTACGAAGGTTCTCCCATAATTTCAATGCCAAGGCTACATGCACGCCCGCAGCCATTGAAGTAGTCAATCACCATCGGCAAGAGCAGTGGCGGACCTTGGGCCAAATTCCTGGAGGGGCAAATGGGCTGGGGGGGCGAAAAATAGAGGCCCAAACTGATTTTAGTGAACAAAAAGGCCAAATACATGTAAAAAATAGTATGTTTCTTCATGGGCTGGGGGGGCGATGGCCCATTTCGCCCCCACTAAGGTCCGCCAGTGGGCAAAGTACCAACACCAGTATATCAGGGAAAAGCAAGCGAACAGGTTGGTCGACGTCGCTGGGAACCCGAGAGTACGAATCACCACTATTGAGGACGTAGCAGTCGGGACAAAAATTGTAAGGACAAACATCCTTGCGGCAACCATGAGAAAAAATCTTAGATCGATACGACGAAGTAAGATCCGAAGAGACATACCTAGAAAACTTTAAACTTCCAACACCGCCATTGACGGTAAGAGGAAGATCTCGTTGTTGAAAAGTAGATAGAAGATCAACTATTGTAGACAATGCCACCTACATTGATTTGAGATCAAAAGAAGACGACTACCTAAAATCTTAACCTAATCTTTTTAAAAAGCACTACTTTTACTGAAACCTCCACTCATAGATTGGGTTCCCCACCCCTCCTAACAAGGCTAGCCGGAGGAGGGGAACCGATATATGGTGCAGTAGTAGCGGAGGCGGGGCTCTTTTTTCTCTCAGCGGCGCAAGCGATACCTTAACCTATGGTGAAGGCCTATTCTTTCGTATATTTACATTTGGAGCTAGTGTTATGTATGCCACACGCTCTGACGTTGCGATCATCGGCAGAAATTTTCCATGGCCTGCTTCGCGTTTCTTGTCGTGGCATCGCATCAGGTTGCGCACGGCGATAAGCATGTTCATGGGCGGCCCCCAGTGGCCATCGCACATGGTCTGATGGTGACAAGACAGATTCTTCCCCATTCTCGCCCCATTCACTGATTTTTTTTTTTTGGAATTCATTCGGGTTGAAACCCGACAAGGTGCTATTAATACTGGAGTACAAAGAGACCCTGAGAGATTCACAAATTACATAGGGGTCTAGATTATACAAAGAGGACCCTGAAGAAAAATAGGAAACGTGATCCAATCCTCCGTCTTCCTCCTCCAGATCAGCTCGACCAGCGGACTGCGAATTCATCTCCGGGGACACACCACTTGGCGATGAAGCGCAGGAGAACACCGATGGGCAGAGGAGAGCAGCGGCGGAGCGGCAGCCCTACTTAGTCTGACGCCAAAAGCATCGGAAAAGAGCTCCAAGACGAAGTCGCCTCCACCATCAAGCCACCCCGGCAAGCCAGCCACCACCATGAGGGCTAGCAAGCGAGAGAGAGAGGCAGCAACGACTAGAACTGCGCCGTCAGCACAAGACAGAAGCCCAGCTGCATGACACCTTCCACCCCCTCGCCTCCACGGCCGGTCGGGCCAAAAGAAATCAAGCGGCTTACCTCCGTGCCCACCTCCCCCGCCACCATGGCCGGCCAAGGAGACAAGGCGGCCATCTTCTCACCAGCTGACGGCTCCTAGGCGCCTTATCGAAGAGCTTGGCCGCCTACGAACTCCAGATAAGATCCACCACGGATCTGGAGAGAGGTCGCCGACGACGGGCCACCTGGTGCTGCGCCAGAGCACCAGAGAGACACTCCGCCCTAGCCACCTCCAAATCAAGCCGTTGACGCCAACTCCGACCACACCCCCTCACCACCATGGCCGGCCAGGAGCGGAAGGAGAGGCGTCAAGAGGAGCTTGAAGGAGATGACTGAGGCCTTATTGATGAGATCGGTCGAGGAGGGGGTCTCTGAACTCCGACCACCGGAGCATAGAGCGACGCCGCCAGAACTCGGCCCGCTCTGGATCTGGCCAAAACCAGAGCTTCCACTCCTAACATAACCGGAAAACCGCCGGGAAACTACTCCTAATCTAGAGAACTACTACTGGTGCCTCACCTCCGCCACCTCCGGCCGGCAACGCCGCCGGAGGGGCTCGGGATCGGCCCAGATCTCGCGGAGGAGGCTCGGGCTACTGTAGCGAGACGAGAGAGGAGTTGGAGGCCATTCACTGATCATGACTGCCCCTTCCGTCTTATATACTCCTTAGAGCATCTCCAGTCGTGTCCGCTAAAGCGTCTCCTAAAGAGATTGGAGACGCGTCGGACGAAAAAACGTTTTCAGCCGTGTGTCCCAAAGCCTATTTTTATCCGGCGCGGTCTGAAATGGTGTCCAGCGTCCCGGGCCCGTCCTCGCTACACAGGGGACGCTCCGGGCACGCCGGACACAACGAAAAGCGACGCGAGGAGACGCAGGCCCGACGCGTCAGCGGCTCGGAAGCTTAAAACCCGGTCTCCTACCTTTGGTCAAGCGACGTTAATGGCGTCCTAGATTTCCCAGGCAACGCGGGGACGCGTCTCGTCGTGCATGGCCGCGTGGCCGTCCGTGCGGCGTTATTGCGTCCAACGACCCGCTTCGCATGCCTACCGCCGCATATCAAGAGCGCCCTTGCAGGTCTTGTTCATCCCAATCTCTCACCGCTCGCAACCTCTATCCAATATTCCAATGTCGTCGTCCTTCCGCAAGATCGCCGCGGCGAACGGCTTCGGCCGCGGCAGCCTTAGCGTGGCGGAGGCGTGGGCGCTGTACCGCGCGGGATATCCCATCCCGCCGGACATGCACCGCCAAGCAGCGGCGGGTGGAGGATGGCCGTCAACGGCATAGGTGTCCCGTCGCCGCCATCGCCAGGCACAGATCGCTGGAGGGACGCCATCAGGGCCCGGCGGTCTGGCCTCACCGCCGACGAGCAGGCCGATCCGACCTAGGCGGCCACCGGCAACAACGCCTGGTGGGTCGCCTACTTCCAGGCGCAGTACGACATTGAGATGAATAGCACCACCGGCCTCGTCGGCCAGCGGAATAGCTGGAACAAGGATGGACGCGTCCTCTTTTGGGGCGTTCCGGGGCGCACCCTGGAGAACGTCGGCGGCGGCATCCACAACGGCGCTCCAAGGTTGGAGATGCCGTCGTCGCCGCCACCATCTCCCGCAGCACGCTGGCAGCCGAGGAGGACGTACTCGTCCTCCTCCAACTCTTCCTTATCAGGGCCGGTGCGATCGGCGCCGTCCTCGTCGCACCATGCCAGAGGTGAAGGAGGAGGAGCCGGAGTTCGCGACAGCAAAGGCGCGGCAGCGGCGCCCTCCTCGTCCCGAAGCCGGAGGTGAAGGAGGAGCAGGACGACGAGGCAGCCGAGAAGGCGGCGCTGCTGGCGGAGTACGAGCGGTAGCAGCGCCTCATCGCGAGCAGCGACGACCCCGGGGACTGCCCAGGGCTGCGAGCGACGTGCCTGGCGTCGCTGAACGACAAGGACGCCTGGAGGGGCGACCTCGACGCGGCGATCGCCATGTCCATCCGCGACACCGGGAAGCTGCTCGTGAACCTCACCGACGATGGCGAGGTTGGACCAAGCGGCGCGGTGAAGGACGAGCCCGACAAGCAGGAGGTCATCACCGACGACATGTATAACTTCCACAAGTACTACGACGCCTCCGACCGCCGCAAGTACTACTAGATTAGGTTTAGTTTAAATTTCATCAAATTTCGTTCGAATCTATGTAATATATAGCAAGTTTGAATGAATCCGGTGACGTCCCCCAAACGCGGCACAAATGAAACACGTCCCCAAACGCTCGATCCAGCGCCATTTGGGGGACGTGACTGGAGATGCTCTTACAATCTATAATAAATTTTATGGTTTTAGTTTTAAGCAAGGTAGATTCAGCCAGCAGAAGAAACCTAAGGACAATAGAAACTAACAATTGTACAGGGCGGATGGGTGAACCGCAAAAAATGATTAAGACAGTGATAAAAACTACACTCGAGAAAGACAATAAACAGAATAGTCAGTCAACTCCTTGGCTGATGGAGTTACCGACTCACAACCATGTCTCGGTGTTGTTTTCCTGATGGGTCGAAGGACTATCTTAACCATACACACATAAATAAATGAATATAATTGTCCACATTCCACACGAGGCTAGCAAATATACATTTTACGTATGTAGAGAGGCTTTAGGGAGTTGCTCCGACCAGACTAGTGCTAAACTACCGAGTCCCTGGAGTTTACTCAATCTAAACTAAGCGTACAAATACAGCTCACCATCACACTGGAAACACTGGGAAAGGGAAAATCCCAGCGCTAAGCAGACGAAAAGGATTTTTTGAGCTCATCGCATATCATCTGCAACAATGTCGTTGACTTTATCTTCATCAACTACGTGGGCTGAATCTGAATGTGATGCACCGGAATCCCTGCTCTCGTCAAGAGGCATAGCTTTCTCCAATAGCTTCTCTGTGTTGTCAATCCCTCTGTCGATGCCTAACAGACTGTCTTGTTCGGGCTCCTGATCATCACCACTGGATATAGGGCCTACAGCTGGTGTGGTACTTATAACAGCTGCATCAACCACTGGCAGCATAGAGAATTCTGTAGGTGGATTACCTGATCCCGACAATTTGCTCCCTGGAGCACCGGGATCAGTAGCAATGTCATCTACCCTGGAGAATTCAGCTTTCTGGCAACCAGTTTCAGGAGTCTCTGACCTGGAAGTACAAGCAGCAGCAGTAGCTTCTGAAACTTCCAAAGCAGGTGTTGCATCTTGCCTCTGACTGCACATGGAAGATGATGACAGGGAGTTTAAATTGATTGGAGGGGCACCATTATTGTGATCAATTGCAGTAGACGTAGGCAGAGCTTCCATTAATTGTAGCACTGGAGTTGATACATGATCACCTTGCCCAGATCCAATTTTGGGATGCTCTGCCTGGCTGGAAGCTTGCTGAACCTTATGTACTCGCCTCTTCTTTGGAGTATTTCTAGGGTCCTTTGGGCGGGAAAGCCGAGGTCCTGGGAAAGGGAATGGAGGTATTGCTGTTTTTTCTTCACCAAGAAGTAGGCACACAGACTGTGCAATAGCTGAAACAGTCGCTGGTAGCTCATATTCAAGTGGCTTAGATGGAGGAGCACGCACAGCCTCCTGAAGCCAATGAGGTAGCTTGTTTGATTTTGAACTTCCAAATACACCAGCACTTTCTAGTAGAGGGTTCGAGTGCTTTGTGTGATAGGGATTCATCCCAATGGGCTGTTTACCTAACTTCACACGTCGCTGCATCTCACGAAACAAATCAGCCTGCCCATTTGAAACACCATGAAGAAGAATGTTCTCATGAGCACTTGATGCAAATTCATTCTGCTGGATGGAACTACTGTTTTGTATGTTCATGGGTAGAGAACCAACGCTTTCCATCATAAAAGGATTTGGCATATAGGGTGGGACAGCATCGGCTTTCTCCCACTTGTCAGATGTACTTCCTGGAAAATCCCCACCATAACCTGGTTTATGCTTGAAATTCTTCCAAGGTGTCAGTGATGGACCACCCTCAACTGAACTCATGTAATTCGAAGGCTCAACATGAGGAAATCTAGGCGGTAAATCACTGCAACCTAGTTGAATATCAGTTAGGTGGGAATGTAACTTTGGCGGCTCCATCTTATGTTGAGATAAGTTACTTCCATTCAGTGCTCGAGACATCATTGCATCAGATAAACCAGGAAATGTAGAGTTTGGATTTTTTGTGGCAGTAGGCATTGGTTCCTCCATAATTTTCTGCTCCTCCAAAATCCATCTCATGGCCAGCTCTTCACTAGTACGGTGGCTCAAGAATTTCAACTTTGGATCCCTAAGCATGGCATCCCAGTTACCCCTTCCGTGCCTACGAACTCCAATCCACAAAGCATCAAGTTCATCTTCAGACCAATAATCATGTTTTGGCCTCTTTTTCATGAATTTATTTGTAGCATACTGAGCACGCATCATTATATTGTCCAATACCTTCTTGTGATTTTCAGGCATTGCTGAATGGATTGGTTGACCTGGGTTAATACCTAACCCTGGAAGAAGGGCAGACATATCTGCCATTAATTTTGACCTTGACTTTTTTGAAGTTCCAGCAATATCTGCCATGAAGCTCGGTAAAAATGAACTGTTTGGCAATTCTGGGATAGAACTACGAACATACTCATCACTAGTGCCCAGTGAGAAGTTGGGAAATAGATCTGGTACTGACTTCATATGCTTAAGTGGAATATTATCTTCCACACCAAAGTTCGGAAGACCCATATTCCCTTGGAATGAAGCAATAGATGGTAAAGGGTTTTCAATGGGATCAAAAAGCGCCTTCCCAGATATAGGAGGAATCTGCACAAAAGAACCAAGTTATTTCTCCTTTTTAATAGAAAACAGCATGCTCTGATCAAGAATGACTATTGTTGATATACTATAGGTACAAAAATAAAAGATAAATCTCAGGGTGTGAGCAGCATTCCCTCCTAACATGAATAAAATGGACACTTGGCTTAACTTTTGACTTCTGAAGAAAAACATTACGCTGGTAATTAAGGCGACTATATGAAATAATCCAGCGGCCTAGAATGTAAAAAGGAGCATTGCCAGATAGAGAAGAGGACATACAGGATGGAACGGGAAGTAGCTATCTGGAATGATGTTATTCAGCCTTCGCAAAGTCTCGGATGAACCAGGATACGTAGTCTTGCTAGGACCTGATTGGCCATCATTTTTATGTTCGCTGGAATGGTCAGCCGCAGAAGGTGACAGTGGTTTGTTGGCTACTTCGCCACTAGCTCTTTTTTGCTCCTTCATGCTTGGCCCACAATTTGAATTCTTGTACGAGTTTATCTGATCAGCATTTGGAGCACAAAGGCCAAGCACTGGTAAGAGGTGATGTGGAATCGCTGGATTTAAGACATCAGTTGCCTTTGAGGGGTGCTTTGACGAATTAGCATTTGCAGCAAGTTTGGCATGAAGTTCTCGAGAAATTTCAGGGTATCTCTTTGCTTTCTTCGAGGAATGCCTCATTTCTGCAGTCGAATCACTGAAACGTTTAGCCCCGGATGGCTGCGCGGAGTCAGGATCTTCTACAATTCTCAAAGGGTTTACACCATATTCATCAACGCTGGAGTCATATAATTTTATGAAATCTTCAAGTTTATCATCCGCATAGTTCTTGATTACATGCCGTTGAGCAATCCTTTCCTTCTGTCTAGCTCGGAGCTTTCCACTGTTGCAACCAGAAGTAAATCAATGACTGGAAAAAAAAAGTGCATGCAAAAGCAAAGTACATGACCACAGAAGGGGGAGGTCGTACTATTTTTCCTTCAAAACCAGTCCAGCTGCAGTGTATTCTCGCTTGGGTTCATCCCCGTCATCAGAGACCTGTATAGAAATATCGGCAAATCATTTTGTAGCTGCATACACTATTAGAATCTAAGAGTTCAGGGCAAATAGCAATGAAAAACCACAGGGCTGTCAACTACTACCTCCTTTTCACAATATATGCCACAAATGTATGCCTAGTTGGCACAAAACTGTCGTAAAAATCGATGGAATTAGATCATACTTGTTCTCACTAGATAATGTAAGACGTATTTTGACTACCCAAATTCAAAGCTTGACCAAGGATTATGCAATAATATACGTTGTTTCACACAAAATTGTACTGTTGGGTTCTTCAGAAACACTTTCTTATGATTATGATTTTCTAACCATTAATAAAATATACTGTACAAGAAGTATATGATCAAAGCTCATATTTGGACGTCAAAACATGCTCTACATTTTGCAACGGAGGGAGTAGATTAGTGGTATCTCTATCTATGTGTACCACACATGGTATAAATTCATAAAGCATTTGTCAACCACTTTGCATCCCAGGTATGCACGCGTCACAAATGACAGAAATCGTGAAATGGAGGGAGTGTGTATCTTTCTTTGTGTTCTGGACATTAGCACATTGCCTCACAAAGCCTCGCAAAACTATATGGCTAATTTTGTAAAACTCAGTGTTTTCATAAGTCATAACGTAAATATGCCCATGTTTTTTAAGGCGTCCGCCTTAGGAAGGCGACACTTAGGTGATAAGGCGCCCTGGCAGCATCCCGAAATATGCCCGCTTTAGGCGCTTAGTCACCCGCTTAGGCGTCAGAGCAGAGGTAGAATGCCTTAGGATGCCTTACCACCTTAAAACCCATGAATATGCCACAATCCAATGGATCAAGGTGGTCAAAATGAAGATATATATTATTCCTTACTTGCTAGCAGGGCAGATCTCTAAAGTGACATTTTTTAGCAAGGTATGTTCACCACACTAGTAATACTAGTAAAACAGCAGATTAACAGCAACACAGAAATGTTTCCTGATCAAAGTGGGGTGAGGGAGGAGTATGCACTAGGTCATGTAAAACACAAAAATACCTCACTTAATGCTTCATTAGCAATTGCTGCGAAGGTTTCCCTGTAGGAAACAGCTTTCCTTAAACGCTTGCCTCGACCAAGAGATGCCTCCTCCTCAATCTGATACTGCTCCCACCTGAAACATCAATTCGAATTCAGTACCAACCATCATGCCGAGAGAGAGAGAGAGAGAGAGAGAGAGAGAGAGAGAGAGATTAGTGCAATTAGTACACCATGCCCTATATATCACTGCCTGACCCAAGATATCATAAACTGTTCTGTACCGCTTGCTAACTTCTCCAATTGCAAACATTCTAAAATTTATTGTCATTTTGTTTAAGTTGCTGCTGGTTTGTTGAAGTTATTAAGTAAAACAGTAAAAAATAAAGAAAACGGTAATCAGAAGGCAATAGACAGGCAAAAAAGTATAAAAAGTGATTGTATAGTAGAGCACCTGAGGCGTAAAAGTTTGTCCCATTCATTTTCTTCCACAGGATTAGATGCATCCTGTTTTGTTTCAGATGCCTGTTCAAAGCCATCGTTATCACTATTTGGAATGTCCTCGGTAGCACCAGGATCATCATTCACATCATCATTCCAATCGATTGACTGCTTCATGGATAAAAGTAGAAGAAACTATTAATCGAGATCTCCAGAGATAATAAGCTATATATTTCACAAAGAAAAATTTACATCACATTAACATTAGCAACCATCATCAGAAAGAAAGGAGAACTGTAAGAGAAGAGTTAATGCAGTCCAAGAATAAGAATACCAGAGTTTACGTATGAATCCATACTGACAATAAATTCTAGCCGAATGACGCCGGTTGGGAACTTCCAAACTAAGTGAACTTTTCCAAAGTTAACTACTACAATAATTTTGTGAGCATGGACTAGATGGCCCGCTTGATTCCTAAGCTACCTATGAATCACTGCATAAACATTACATATTTATTATTTGAAGAAGAAAGCACGCAATTAAATTACCTTTACAGTGCCAAGCATATCGTTGTCCAAGTCACCATCAGTGCTTTCAGCTACTGTTGTTGGAAGGTTAGATCTATCAAGAAGCTTCATGATGGCATTTTCATCCCAAATAAGGTTAGTAGAACTGCCAATACATTTATCCTCATAAACATCACCTAGGCCACCCGTTCTCCTCCTATGCTTAACCTCCACATCTGATACATCGTGTTTAGCACCAGAAACGTCCTCATTATCTTTAGTATTCACCTCATTGCCATTCCTAAAGAGCTCCTCAGTTCCCCACCGAATGATATCTTCCACTTCCTTCTGTGATTCTGATTTGTTTACAAAAAGTTGATCAAGCATCAGTTTCTTCTTGGCAAGTTGCAAGATACGCTCCTCAACACTAGCGCGCACTACAAGCCTGTAAACTAAAAGTCTGTTTGACTGTCCAATTCTGTGTGCTCTATTCATTGCCTGTATATCAGCATGTGGATTGAAATCAGAATCATATATGATTACAGTATCTGCAGTTGCCAAATTGATCCCAAGACCACATGACCGAGTAGATAGCAAAAAAACAAAACGAGTCTTGTCCTGATTGAAACGAGTAATCGCTGCCTGGCGTTCTGCCACAGATACCGAACCATCTACTCTTTCAAATGTTTTAGGACCAAATTCCAGAGTCATGTAATCTTCGAGGATGTCAAGAAGTTTTGTCATCTGGGAAAAAATAAGAACACGGTGGCCATCCCTGCGTAACATTTTGAGCATAGAATGCAACAGAGCTAGCTTTGCTGATGCCTTTATTCTCATTTCATGCAAAAACTCTGGTGAACCTGATTCAGGTTCAGTTCCAGCAATAAGATAGGGATGGTTGCAAACTTTCCGAAGCTGCATTACTATGTTGAGTAATGACTGATGAGCACCACCTTTTCCAGTACTGCGCAGTACTTGGTAGTTCTTTGTAAGCATAGCACGGTAGTATTCAGCCTGGATTGATGTCAATTCAACAGGCACCATTCTCTCCGTCTTCGGGGGGATATTTTTCATTGCATCCTTTTTCAGCCTTCGAAGCATATGTGGAGCTACCAGTTTCTTCAGCTCCTCCACTTTCTCTGCTGTTGCAAGGTCATTAAACTTCTCCTCAAATGATGCTAGAGAAGGGAAAGAATCAGGCTGTAGAAAGTTCAATAAATTATACATCTCTCCGATGTTGTTCTGTAATGGGGTTCCAGTCAACAAAACCCTGTGCTGAAATGATAATGTATTCAGCAAACTGAAGAGTTTGCTGCTAGAATTCTTCAACCGATGCCCCTCATCAACTATAAGAACTTCCCATGACACAGAACGAAGATATGTAGCATCAACAAGCACCATTTCGTAAGTGGTGAGCAAGACATTGAACTTGTGAGATTTCTTGCTTTTACCTATCTGGGTTGCATCGCCCTCATACCACTCATATTGACGAATTGTAGATCTTGCCTTTGCAGAACCATGGTACTCCACAACATTTAAATGAGGGGCCCAAGATGCAAATTCAGCCATCCAATTAGGCATGGTAGAAAGAGGGACCAAGACAAGACAAGGCAAGTTAATCTTAAATTCACAGCACAGGGACGACAAAAAAGCACAAGCAGACACTGTCTTCCCAAGACCCATCTCATCAGCAAGGATAACATTTTTCGACTTGTACCAACATTTACGCAGCCAGTTCAATGCTTCCAGTTGATGAGGGAAGAGCAAGCCTCCCTTAAGCTCTTTTGGCTGCTCAACCAACACGCTCAACTCTTGTCTGTTTCTTGCGTTTGCAGAGTTACCTCTCATGTCCTTTTCCAAAGCCTGGCATTCAAATTTCTTGAAATGAGTAACCAAATGGACATACTTGAGCATGATAGGTTCATCTAATCTTTCCCAAGTGCATTCATCATAAGGTAGGCCACACCATTTGATTAAAGCCTCTTCTACTTCATCTAAGGAAACACGCATAGCAATAACTCGTTGTGGTTGGCACCACTGGTCCTTGCAAATGTTTATCAAAGCCATTCCATACTTTGCTTTGTAATTCTCTAGTTTCCGTTTTGCTAGTGTTCTTAGTTCAGATTCAGAAATCCAGCTGTTATGGATGTTTGATTTTCCAACCCATTTGACCAAAAATTCATATGCAGTATCATCATGGCCATTCCCTGCAGTTCCTTTTATGCTTACATGTACTTTACTTTCAGGTGTATCCTCTTGTTTCGTCAGTACTATTGCATCCTCTTTGGAAACTAGAAGTTTGATGTCGCCCTTTTCTGATGTTCCTTCAGCTGGAACAATAGATATCGCCTCAAAATCACCATTTTCTGAAGCTATGTTTTCTCCTGCTACTCCAGAATCCTTTGCTGTGATGATTTGATCAGTGGAACAATCTGACACTGTCTTCATGGCATCGTCTGGGTTCACTGACTCATTATTTTCATGTGATTTACCATTACTCTCCTTTTGCGCTTCAACACCATCTAAATGATTTTCGGAGGCAGGATTTACTGATTCATCAGCGATTACATCCTCCAGTGTGTTATCAGTATCGTTGCTTAAAGACCGCGCTAGTACACTAGAAGCACTAGAAGGAGCTGCATCTTCTGGCTGCAAATCAGTTGATTCAATCTGCTCTGATGAAGCATGGGGCTGTGAAATGATTTGGCTGGTTTGAAGCCGACAGCCTAAGATGCGGTCAACCTAAGGAAAGCAATGTTTGCAATAATCAGAGAACATAGAATAGGTGGCAGACCGAAGGCGATAAAAAGATTGGATGAAGATGCAATGTGGTTATGGATGCTAATGACGTACTTGTTTCCCAGGCTGAACCTGCAGATCCTCCTGAGGTGTCATTATTTTGTCCCCTGCCACACCTAGCACCTGCATCATTTATCAGATATATGAACGGCATTTTGAACATAGGTATGTTTAAGCAACACGATTTAAGATAAGGATGTGATCATCAAACAAAACAGACATTAGAAAAGTAGTGAAGCCTGATCATGGTAGCAACTGAAGACCAATGACCCAAAATCCCACATACAGAATTAGAACAAGATAAAAAAGCTATAAAAAAGTAATCAAGGTAGTTTATTGTTCACGGGATACAAAAGTTGCAATTGTTTCTCTGCTTGCATGCTAATATCGAAACTGACAAAGATGACCTTAAGAGGCTATCAGACCTAAAGGCTACCATGTACTCTCTCCGTTCTGATTTACTCTACATTCTAGAAAAAACGAGACAAATTAATGTTGCATTTATTAGTACTACTTAGATATGCAAACAACCAATCCAAGCTACATTGAAAATAACAATGTCCAATAAAGAGAGCAAAACCACTTCATTTTCAGTGTTCTTGTTGACTAAAAGCTATAATGTACAATGTGGATTATTTCAGAACAAATTTTGGGGCTAGAATGTAGACTATTTCAGAACGGAGGGAGTATCTCTCAGGTCATATCAGAAAGCATAATAAGATGTATTACAAAAATGTTATTAATCATGGCAAGTTTGCTCATAAAGTATGGTTGTAACTGAAACAAAAATGAGCTTATGTAAATTATAAGATGGAAAGTGCAGATAAAAGAAAAGGATCTTGCAGAAGTGCAGAGAATGAAAACGTAGGATTGTGCACATAATTATTGTGGCAGAGTTAGAACATAAAAAAAAAAGAGTTTCTTACTTGAAAATCTGGCATACTAAATCAGTACATGTAGGCATACCAATGAGAAAATGACTCAGTAACATAGGAAAACTATATAAAATGTACATGTTCGTGAACATTAAAACAAAACATAGTGTTGTTTGAATACCTCTGAATGTTTTTTATCAACAAATTTCACTTTCTTTTTTCCTTTCTTGGCACTAGATGTAGGTGTTCTACCATCTGAAGATTTCCTTTTTGGTGGTGATTCGCTGTGGTCAGGAGATGTAGATGGTCCCATTGATGAATCACTGTCAACATCCGTTGCCAAATATCTGAGCCCTTTTGTTTCAGATCGCTTACAGTCTCTGTGACTATGTTGCCTCTTGCTTTTATATTTCTTTGGAGACAAGTCCATGGAGCGCAGATTTTTCTTTATTTTCAAAGCACCTCCATGTTTTTCCTGGTTCTCTTCTGGCGGCTTACCAAGGATTTCTGACTTCAAGGGCTTCGTAATTGCAGATAATTCCTTGGTTGGACGCCTTTTCAGATGTACTATCAATGGCTTCTTTTTCTGAACTTCATTATCCTTCACACTTGGGTCACCCTCCTTCAATGTGCCACCACATGACAGTTTTCCTTGTTCGGTTGATTCATTTCTCTCTTGTATGGGACTACGGATTTTGACAGATACTTTGCTATCATTTCTCTCTTGTATGGGACTCTGGGTTTTGACAGATCCTTTGTTATGGGGAGATGGGCTATCTGATGTGGTGTTTGCACGCAGTCTCCTAGTTCTTTCACGTTTGGAAGTGTCAGCATCTGCATTGACTAACAACTTCAAGCTAACTTGTTCTGTACGACATGTTGGACATTGCCAATTCCCAGGTGGTGCACGCTAGATTTGAAATGGAAATGGTGCAAAGAGATAAAAACAGATCAGTACACCCAAAAAAAAAAGATGTGTAATCAAACAGTATAAATGGTTCAAACCTTAAGAGGAGGATTAAGACATTCCAAGTGGTATGTTCGTGGACAGCTATCGCAACACAGCAAATTGCCACCAAGGTCACATTCTACACACTCGTAGAAATACTGAAGAAACAAAGAGAACGAATGCATAAGATAAGTTGAGCAGCATTACAGATAGAAAATCAATGTGAAGAAAATAACAGTATGCAAAGCCTTCACGTCACAATAGTTGTGTAATTCATACATGATAACTGGTGAAAGATGTAACTGCTCGGTTAAAACGTATTGATCATATTTTGGCAGTTATAGACTTATAGTTGCCTAGACTAGAATTGCCCCTGTCCCCACTCGTATGCATGATGACCTAATAAGATCCGTCACTCCATTATAGTTTACATCCTAAACACGATAACACCAAAATAGCTCATAGTAACCCGGTGAATTCCAAATCAGCATGCATTTACAGATATGGCAAACTGTTGCAGGCATGGGAGAGTTCACATGTTAATAGAACATGTAAGCTCCTACTTCTGAAAATTTTCACTAAAGTATTTGCGAAGAGATGTTCAGAACTCTTAAAGTCCAGTAGTTTCATCAACGGCATAGTATGTGTGGTCAATGTGTAAGCGTTTCACACATTGGCTAACCTGGAAATGTGATTAAATCATTGTTTTGGCCTTTAGCTCGCGTTACATGTAAGAGCAACACATAAAGTACTTCCTTAGTTCGTTTTATATGCCTATTAGTCTTCCAACATTGCTCAAAATTATTATAAGGTATGCACGCATAGTTAATGCAAGCATACCAACCTTGCAAATTACTGTGTCATATTTCCAGAGAACATATTAGAAAGGGTAAATTGAAAATTGATCATTTCCGTTTGGTGAATTTTTGAATCTTAGAGCTTTCTTAATCTATGAGCCTGGTTAATATAGGTCTTATAAATATGAATGGATGGAGAAAGTAGATGACAAACAATATCCACAAGATTGACTAATACGTCAACTAAAGAAAAGATAGGAATTCACCCCATCGTGCCCTCGTATCTTCTTGGTCGACGTAGAAATGCCAGCGTCATGCTTGGACCTCTTCTTTATGGAACCATTGTTCATTAGAGAGTCCGGCGTTGGTGATGCAACCTCATGCTCATTTGATGAGCTAGCTGCTGTTAACTTGCTTCGCTTCCTTTTGTATTTTGAAACCCAATTTCCATCTGCTGCACTATCACATAGAGAGCTCCTCTCCTTCATCGTCGGAGTACGGCGTCACATGCTGCCAGCAACAGAATAACGCATTTCTTTATTAGCAGCTCAAAAATGCAGAGTAGACAACTTTTAATTGAATATGCTACGCTGTGTGTGTGTGGTCGTCTGAGGTTATATGGACTGCAATACTAATCTAAAGTGGGATTCAAAGGAGCTCAATCAAGCATGGGAGATGAAGTCCTAGAACAAGCGAGGTCTTGAGGTATATGGATTTACTCGGCCACATATTAGAAGCACACATGGGACAGTTGAATTATGGGTTCCACGTTCCTTTTGCTCAGTACTAATATATCATGGAACAGCAAATTCATTCTGCTTGGTAGATGCCCAAATCCCACTAGGGAACCTCACACTAATATATAACTGAGGCTACATTACTGATCTCCATGGTGAGTAGTTACATCGAAACCTAGCATAAGTTCCCATTGATCCATTATGTCCAGTTGAGAAGTCTAATCCAATCTGGGCGTAGTCTAGAAGAGCACTAGTGCTGGAACCCTGGAACTGGACCCGGACAATGGCAAGCACCACTAGCGGGTAGTAATACTAATTTTACACCCTAGGTGTTTTTCCTCTTGAGCCTGTTGTTACCAACACGTATCTCTGGAGTTCCGTCGCTGCTACTCTCCGCGCGCGGGACAGTAGTACTAGTATAGAAACCCCCAAGTAATGAAGGAGCAGCTAGCTAGCTTGGAATCACAAGTCGCGAGAAGAAGCATTATTACCACCGTTTGTTACACACGCTCGCAACCCCCCAAACGCGGAGAAACAGAAATCCGAATCTCCGCCCTAACCCCCCAAGGGTTCATCCGCCAGTCAAACCACCTCTCCGCAGCAAAAATTCCAGAGAGGCAACCCCGTAAACCCACCGAATTAGACGCTGAACCGCAGCTCCGAGGGCGGCTAGTCGCCGCGGCGCCTCCAAGGTGGACCGAAATCGACGGAGGCCCCGGCGGATCGCGCGGCCCGGCGCCCCACGGCAGCGCAGAGGCGGGGCCGGAACCAAGCGGTGCGGCAGCGGCGGCGCGGGCGGGCGGGCTGTGAGGCGGCGGCGGAATAGATGCGGGATGTGGGGAGGGAGGAGGAGGAGAGGGGCAGATGGGGAAGGAAGGGGGGCGCAGGGCAGCAGAGAGCGGCGCGGCTATCGATGGGGAGGGGCACCCATCGGGGGGTGGGGAGAGGGGCCGTGCGCAGCGCTGCCTTCACGCGTCGCTTTCGCCTGCCCACCAGTGCCAGAGGTGGGTGACAGGCGGGGCCCGCGGGCGGCAGGGCAGGGACACGTGGGGGCCGGCGCGAGGTGAGTGCCGGTTTCTGCGGTGGCGTCAGACGGCGGGCGGGTGGGTGGCCGCGGCCCGCCGCTCCAGGCGCAGGCGGCGGGTGTGGAGATGGACGGAATTGATGGTGAGGCAGGCCGCCTGATTCTTCCGTTGCCCGTTGTTTGTTTGGGTGGAGGGAAGGTTTCTAGTGGAGTGCCAAGGTTTTTTGAGCTTTTTTATTTATTTATAGGTTGACAGTGTGAGCTTTGGGAAAGAAGATGCTTAGCCTTTTTGTTCATATATATGCGTTCTGCCTTTTTTTCCTTCTTCAGCTTTTATTTATGTCACGCCGTCGTCCTCTTCTTTCCTTGTGTGATGATGATATGCGTTTACTTGCTGCAGAAAAAAAATGATCCTCGAGGTGCAAACATATTCAAATAGTTGCAAAATGGGGGCAGGCTACACACGAACTTGTAAATCGGGTGCAAACTACCCCAAACAATCCGCATTGCACTGTTTGGAGGGACACGCTAGCAGCGGGTGTATTTGCAAAAACCTCCCCGGATTTATCGGAATTCACATAAGCCCCGGCCCATCTCTTTTAGTCATGCGTCGTCGCCACTGCGTCCATTAGCGTCGTCTTTCTCAGCACGATCACAGGGTGACGGCCGCGCCGCCACCGATCGCTGCCATGCCGCCGCACATACCACCGCTCTTCCTGGAAGAAGCTCTCGACTATGGTACGGCTTGTTCGTCCCTCCTTCTTCCTCCCATGTTGTTGGTTTATGCGTCTGTTTCTTCGTTTTCCGCCATGGCCGTGAGAGCTCGTTGCGTCGGATCGCAGTAGGGTTTCATCGAGATGGTTAAGGAGATGGATTAGACAAGGTTTTCCCCGTAGTTGCTGGAAGAAATTACTCATCTATCGCGCAATGGTTCATCTCGGCATTTGGTTTATGTTTTTTTGGCCAATTTTTTGATTTGTGACAGATGATGATTATGAGTGTAATAAGTGATTGTAGTCGGTTAGGGACGTTTGTGGGTATGTAATCTTTGATAAAGTCACAAATTTGCGGTAGTAGGACGTGTAGTTTGATTGGACGATGCTGCACAAAATTGATCTGTTTTGCGATATTCAGTTAACTGTTCATAACTGAATTTATTCAGACACTGCAGATTACAGCATACACACTAACACATAGATCAAAGATTACAACACTACCTATTACACATTGGCTCATTATTCATAGGGTCACACATTCACACATCTAATTCTTGCTCGACTTACCATGGATGATTTTTTTCAGCTTCTTTGCAAAGCTCTGCAACTTCTTCTTGATGCGGCACAATATGAGTCCAGTAGTAACCTCTTGCTCAAGTTCTTCCAGCCCAGCTACAGCTTCTTTCTCCATCATGGCTATCATATTTCTCTCTTTTGCTGCTTTCCTCTCCTCAACACTCCTTCTATGATACACTATCACTTCTTTCTCTCTGGTTGGCAACTCTCTAGCACTACTGCTCCTACTGAACTGAGATTTCTTTCTGCTACTCCTGCTCCTCTTGCCCTTCTCACTCCAGGAAAATTACATGACTGAAATAGCAAATGTGTTGTGTACGGGCACACGCATTCACCATAGTTATAGTGGAAGATGCAGGATGTAGATAATGTTACACAAGCCAAACAGTATTTGCATAGGACAAGGTATTGATAGTTCAAATCACTATCACTTTTTAGATTCCATGCAGTGAGAATATTCTTGAGTATTACATTTTGTTTTCTATGTGCAGGTAACAATGAGACTTTGTTTACTGTCGAAGTTGAGCACAATGGATTCTTCTGTGGCTTGGGGATGGATAATTTCTGTTACATGCAGCCAACAGTGGAGTATTGGGATGATTGCAGCACAGAAACTTGGTCAATTGAGTGGATTGATCAGTTGCTTCGACAGATGGGGTATGAGAGGAATGAAAGCATGACAGTGTACTGGTGTCTGCCTGATAAATTACTCACTAATAGTCTTGTGTTCATACAGACAAATGCAGATGCAATGCATATGAGTAATGTTGTAGGTCCTACTTGTCATACATTGTATGTGTATCTTGATCACACATACTTTCTCAAGCATATCACGCCAGGGTTAATTGTGAGACTAGATGGAAATGCAGATGATGGAAATGCAGATGAAGGAAATTCAGACATTCTAGATGATTCAGATGGCAGTTGATGTGGGCATTACCCTTCGGATAACCGACATTGCCCTATCCAGTACGGCCCAACTTGAGGCCCATGAAGATACCCGATGGCAAGGTGGGCTGCTAGGACGGTGCTGGAGAGGATTCCTTGAAGAACAAGATGAAGAGGAGCCGAACAAGGAAAGTTTAGAGCTAGGTCTTTTGTAAACCTAGTCGTACCCGGACAGATCTCTTGAGACTTGGCCTCCTGTATAAGGGCCAGGAGAGGGGCTGCCGAGGGACACGATCAATCTTAGCAACTTTAGCCACCATAAGTCTATAGCTAGGTCACCGTAGCACTTAGCCTCTCGACGAGATCACAGCCGAAACCTTCGGCACCCCATTGTAACCCAATATTCTCATAATCAAGATCAGACAGGCAGGACGTAAGGGTTTTACCTCATCGAGGGCCCCGAACCTGGGTAAATCGCTCTCCCCGCTTGTCTGTTAACCGATGTCTCGTGTCAGCCTACAGGATTCCATCAACCCTAAGCCCCAATCGGAGGGCATTGCCGAGGAGTACCCTCGACAATTGGCGCCGTTCGTGGAAGCTTTGTCGGCACAAGGCAGTCATCGGCGATGCAGTCACGTCTGCAGCGTTCGTGCTGGAGTCACCAACGCCGTCAGATCCGAAAGATTCAGTTCGATGTGGGCCCTTCGAGTTCGTACCACATACCGAGGCGTCGCATCCGATCCCCGCTGAATCACGCGACAACGTGGATACTACTTTCGGTGGTGTCCACTTCATCATCGATTCCAGAGGGTTTCTTCGCCTCCCTAGTTCAAACGCATCAAGCCTAAGAACTTCGGTTCCAGAAGATATCACGCCAGCAGTGACTTTGGCAGTCCTATCCAGGAATGAGGGAGAGGGTAGCCGAAGCAGCTTCGGCGCCGTAGAGGATCAAAGGAAAAGACAAAGGGACTCACGTCGCGAAGAAGAAGAGCAAATCGCGACTCGCCCCCGACAGTACAAGCGAGGATGCCATAGCACGCAATCAAGCAGGAATTGCCTTCGCACACCTTGCCTATCGGCCACGGAGCAACTTGAAGTGCCGTGTTATCTGCACTCTTACATCGATCCAAAGGATGGCCTTGAAAAATCCAGCCATTTGCTCAGAAATTGTCGGCAGTTCCTTGAAATTCGGCAGTTCTGCGACGATCTTAGGGCTGAAGCCGCAGCAAGAATTCACACAATGGAGAGAAGAGCGGCATCCTATAGTTACCCGCCAGAACCATATATACCAGATCCATACGTACCAATAGGAGGAGACAAGTACGTACCAGCCGAGGTGTTCCCAGAGTCTCGCGGACAGGTCAGCATAATCCATAAAACCAGCTTTTCGAAGCGAGAAGTCAAGAAGTTTTCACAGGAAGTAAAGTACGCAGAAGTTGCCATGATCGACACACCCGAATATATCGACTGGTCAGATCAAAGCATATCTTTTAGCAAGGCAGATCACCCGAAGGTTGTTCCAAGGCCTGGCCACGCAGCCCTAGTCCTTGAAGCGCAGATTGGAGGATACAATATGAGAAAAGTGTTCATGGATGGAGGAAGCGGCCTGAATCTATTGTTCGCCAGCACAATGAAAGCAATGGGCCTAACAGTCAACATGCTAAGAGAGTCTGACACAGGATTCCATGGCATCATACCGACTCGACCCGCTTATTCCCTTGGCAAAATATGACTTGACGTAGTTTTCGGCACACCTAGCAACTTCAGAAAGGAGAAAATCGAGTTTGAGGTGGTTGACTGGGAATCTCAGTACCATGCCATCCTCGGCAGACCTGCGTTTGCCAAATTCATGGCGGTACCCCACTACGCGTACCTGAAACTGAAGATGCCAGGCAACAATGGGACAGCGATAACCATCCATGGAAGCTTCTCCCGTTCAGACAACTGCGACAGGGATTTCCAAAAGATCGCCTCGAAGTTCGGGGCTAGGGAAGAACTTAACGTAGTCGATGCCATCACAGACCACACGAAGCCACCAGCCGATAATCGAAACGTGAGGTCCGATGAGTTTGACGTCGCAAAGGAAGCAAAGAAGCAGCAGGTGCATCCCTCTGACCTGAAGAAGACGGTCAATATTTCGGCAGACCTCACTATCGCATAGGAAGGCGCGCTCATCGAGTTCCTCCGTGAGTGCTGGGAAATATTTGCATGGGAACCATCCGACATGCCAGGTATTCCCAGGAAACTCGCTGAGCACGCCCTCAATGTTGACCCAAAAGCCAAACCAGTACAACAGTCGATGCGCCGGTTTTCTGAGCCGAAGAGAAAAGCGATCGGCGAAGAAGTTAGTCGGCTCCGCAAGGCCGGATTCATTCGGGAGCTCAAGGAAGCCGAGTGGGTGGCCAACCCAGTCATGGTACCGAAGAAAGACACAACCGCTCTTCGCATGTGTATCGATTACACAAGCCTCAATAAGCATTGCCCTAAGGATCACTTTCCACTGCCTCGTATCGATCAGATAGTCGACTCCACAGCAGGGTGTGATCATCTCTCTTTTCTCGATGCGTACTCCGGCTACAGTCAGATCAAGCTCAAGAAGGAAGACCAAGAGTTGACCGCATTCATCACTCCGCACGGCATTTTTTGCTACAACGTCATGACTTTCGGGTTGAAAAACGCAGGAGCAACCTATCAGCGGTGTATGCAAGCCTGTCTTGGAGAGCAGATTGGAAGGAACATCGAAGTCTATATTGATGATATCGTGGTGAAGACAAAGCACGCCGCCACTCTCATCGACGATTTGCGGGAAACTTTCGACAACCTCGACAGGTATAAAATCAAGCTGAACCCGAAGAAATGTTTCTTCGGGGTGCTGATACGTCTCCAACGTATCTATAATTTCTGATGTTCCATGCTTGTTTTATGACAATACCTACATGTTTTGTTCACACTTTATATCGTTTTGATGCGTTTTCCAGAACTAACCTATTGACGAGATGCCGAAGGGCCAGTTGCTATTTTTGGTTTCAGAAATCCTACAAAGGAAATATTCTCAGAATCGGACGAAATCAATGCCCAACATCTTATTTTTCCCGGAACCTTCCAGAAAGTCAAAGGGGGACCAAAGGGGAGCCCTGGGGGCCCCACACGTGTGGGCGGAGCGGCCCAGGGGGGGCACGCCCCCTAGTGTGAGGAGGCCCCGTGGCCCCTCCGACTCCGCCTCTTCGCCTATTTAAAGCTCCCTGACCTAAAACATCGACACCGATTGACGAAACACCAGAAAACCTTCCAGAGCCGCCGCCATCGCGAAACTCCAATTCGGGGGACAGAACTCTCTGTTCCGGCACCCTGCCGGGATGGGGAATTGCCCCCGGAAGCCATCTCCACCGCCATCTTCACCGCCATCCCTGTCTCCATGATGAGGAGGGAGTAATTCTCCCCCGAGGCTGAGGGATCTATTGTAGCTATGTGGTTCATCTCTCTCTTTGTGATCTAGTTGAATATCATCTATGTGTTACTCTGGTGATGTTATTAAAGTAGTCTATTCCTCCTTCATGATGTAATGGTGACAGTGTGTGCATCATGTAGTACTTGGCGTAGGTTATGATTGTAATCTCTTGTAGATTATGGAGTTAACTATTACTATGATAGTATTGATGTGATCTATTCCTCCTTTCATAGTATGATGGTGACAGTGTGCATGCTATGTTAGTACTCGGTATAATTGCGTTGATCTATTATGCACTCTAAGGTTATTTAAATATGAACATCGAATGTTGTGGAGCTTGTTAACTCCGGCATTGAGGTGCTCTTGTAGCCCTACACAATTAATGGTGTTCATCATCCAACAAGAGAGTGTAGAGTGGTTCTATTATGTGATCAATGTTGAGAGTGTCCACTAGTGAAAGTATGATCCCTAGGCCTTGTTTCCGAATATCGAATCTCCGTTTATTTACTGTTCTGTTGCATGTTTACTCGCTGCCATATTTTATTCAGATTGCTATTACCACTCATATACATCCATACTATTTGTATTTCACTATCTCTTCGCCGAACTAGTGCACCTATACATCTGACAAGTGTATTAGGTGTGTTGGGGACACAAGAGACTTCTTGTATCGTGATTGCAGGGTTGCTTGAGAGGGATATCTTTGACCTCTTCCTCCCTGAGTTCGATAAACCTTGGGTGATCCACTTAAGGGAAACTTGCTGCTGTTCTACAAACCTCTGCTCTTGGAGGCCCAACACTGTCTACAAGAATAGAAGCACACGTAGACATCAAGCACTTTTCCGGCGCTCGTTCTTAGGGAGGTAAGGTAAAAGGTATTCACATCCTCCGACTACTAAGCTATTTCCTAGCACTGTTGCCAGTGTGTGAGTGCTCGAAGCTATTTCCTTTAGATCCTGCAATTGCATCTTTTTGTTTCCTGTTTTTATTTTCACTAGTTAGGCATAATGGAAAACAACAAAAAAATTGGTGAGCTTTTTAATCTTTTTCCTGAGTTAGAATTGTTTGATGTAAAAATTAAAAAACCTATGGAACCTTATTTGCATGCTAGTAGCGATGTTATTAGTATGAATGCAATTACTGCTAATGCTATGGAGAAGTCTAAGCTTGGGGAAGCTATTTTTTGTGATCTTTTTAGCTTCCCTTCTTTAGGGGAGAAAATTTGTTCTGATAATACTTTATCTCCCATATGCGATAACTCTAATGATGCTTGTGATATTTTAAATCCACCTACTGAAAGTATTCCATATAAAATACCTATGAAAATTATTGAACGTGTTATGGATAACCGCTATGAAGGGGATGGAACTGTCCATCCTGGAGATCATTTACTGTTTTTGCATGAATTATGCGGGTTATTCAAGTGTGCAGGTATCTCTATGGATGAAGTGAAGAAGAAATTATTCTCTATGTCGTTGTCTGGTAAAGCGGCGCATTGGTTTAAACTGCTGAAGGATGAGCATTCTCTTGATTGGAAGGATATTGTGCCTCTATTTTATTCTAAATTCTATCCTCCAAGTGAAATTCACAAAGACCGAAACCGAATATATAATTTCTGGCCTCATGATGGAGAGAGTATTGCCCAAGCATGGGAGAGATTGAAGTCTTTAATGCTCAAATGCCCCAATCATGAGCTTCCTGGTAATATCATCATTGATAATTTCTATGCAAGACTTTCTTTTCAAGATAAAACCTTGCTTTGGATCTTGCTTGTTACGGATCATTCACGCGCAATAAAGAAGAGTTTAAATGGGACCTTCTTAATCGGATTCAGGAGAACGCTGAAGATTGGGAGAACGACAAAGGTAAAGAATCAGGTATAAACTATGATTATGAATGCATTGAAACTTTTATGGATACTGATAAAATTCGAAATATGAGTGCTACTTATGGTCTTGACTCTCAAGTTGTTGCAAATCTTTATAAAGCTTTTGCCTCTCATTTTGAATTGCCTAGGAAGAATTTTGATAAGTATCATGAACCTTTCAAAGACACTTGCATGGAAAATGAAATTGTTGTTAATGATTGCAATAAACATGCTCAAACTTCTGAGAATGCTATTTCCTATAAGCATGTTAATTTTTGTGGAATGCATAGACCTTGTGGAATTAATCAAATCGAAGATGAATATTGTATCCATCATATTAATGAAAAAACTAGAAAATGGTCTAGGGCTCTAGATGATCTTGGTAAAAAAGTTTGTGCCCTCTATCCTTTTATTTGTGAACTTTGCCATAGAGCGGGTCATTTTAATTTTCAATGCTCCTCCATTGATAATTCGAACCCCATGAGTGCTGCAAATTTGTATTGTGATGATGAAATTACTCCTAATCAGCATGATGAACTTACTTTATTTTTATGGTGTGAAGAGTTATCAAGAAAAATCTCTTTGTTACATATGAGTGATCTTGATATTGATGATGTCCTGCATGGGTGTTTTTCTTATTGCATTGATAATTGCCATACAAATACTTACATACAAAATATTTTAGAAGACGACACTTTGCCAAAATACGATAGGACCTCTGTGTGTTTTGAACTCATTAATGAAAAGGAGGAATCCTCCCAAGTTTCTTCTATTGTTTCTGGAAATAAAACAGGTTATGTGGAGAAGCCTCTCATCAAGCCTCTCCCTCCTAAAGAAAGGAACAAGGAGAATGAGAAGAAGAAGAAGAAGAAGGGAACGAAGAAGAAGAAGAAGAAGAAGAAGAAGAAGGGGAATAAAAGGAAAGAGGTAACAGCATATCCCCGCGTGTATGAGATAACGATAGGTAACCGTAAGTATGTTGCTCCTGATGATTATTATGATAATGAATCTGAGTACAATGATCTTCCTATGCCCTTTACCTACATTAGTGATCATGATTTGAAAGAGCACACTACTTTTGATATTGCAAATCTCTGGGAAACTAATTCTGAAATTGATAATGTTAATAACTGCCATAGTATCAGTACTATCCATGCTTCCTCCCATAATGATATAGAAAGCTCTAAGCTTGGGGATGAGGTGTTTGAAAATCCTTTTGCTACTGATCATTATATGTTTGATACATATCCTTCTAGTAACAATGATGGTATGGTCACAGATGAACATACTGTGAAAGATAACTATTCTATTTCTTATGATGACACTGTGCCTCCAATATTTGATGATTATTATAAAGAATGCTATGATATAGGTTATAACTATCCTTATGAAACTTGTCATAGTTATGATTGGATTGCCAAAAACCATTCCCTTAGTATGCAACTTGTTTACCATGTTCAAATTCTTGATAACGATCCTGCTCCAATTACTATTAATGAGAAGAGTTTTTCTTATGCCAAAAATAATGATACTTTTATGCACATGAACCGTGATAAGAATGTTTTAAGTGATGGATATATTGTGGATTTCATCAATGATGCTACTGAAAGTTATTATGAGAGAGGGAAACATGGTTATATGCATCTTAATAATATTAAGTTTCCCCTCTTTATGTTGAGAATTTTGAAGTTGCGCTTGTATTGCCTTCTTATGCTTGTCACTTTGTTCTTCATGAATTTATTTGTGTACAAGATTCCTTTTCATAGGAAGTGGGTTAGGCTTAAATGTGTTTTGAATTTGCTTCTTGATGCTCTCGTTTGCTTCAACTCTTATTTCTTGCGCGAGCATCATTAAATTTGCTGAGCCCATCTTAATGGCTATAAAGAAAGAACTTCTTGGGAGATAACCAATGTCTTTATTTTGCTACTGTTTTGTTGTGTCTTGAAAGTTGTTACTACTGTAGCAACCTCTCCTTATCTTATTTTATTGCATTGTTGTGCCAAGTAAAGTCTTTGATAGTAGGGTTGATACTAGATTTGGATTACTGCGCAGAAACAGATTTCTGTCTGTCACGAATTTGGGCAGGGTTCTCTGTAGGTAACTCAGAAAAATCTGCCAATTTACGTGCGTGATCCTCAGATATGTACGCAACTTTAATTCAATTTGAGCATTTTCATCTGAGCAAGTCCAGTGCCTCTAAAAATTCGTCTTTACGGACTATTCTGTTTTGACAGATTCTGCCTTTTATTTCGCATTGCCTCTTTTGCTCTGTTCGATGGATTTCTTTGTTCCATTGACTTTCAGTAGCTTTGGGCAATGTCCAGAAGTGTTAAGAATGATTGTGTTACCTCTGAACATGTGAATTTTTGATTATGCACTAACCCTCTAATGAGTTTGTTTTGAGTTTGGTGTGGAGGAAGTTTTCAAGGGTCAAGAGAGGAGGATGATATACTATGATCAAGAAGAGTGAAAAGTCTAAGCTTGGGGATGCCCCCGTGGTTCATCCCTGCATATTTCAAGAAGACCCAAGCATCTAAGCTTGGGGATGCCCAAGGCATCCCCTTCTTCATCAATAATTTATCAGGTTTCTTCTCTTGAAACTATATTTTTATTCGGTCACATCTTATGTACTTTACTTGGAGCGTCTGTGTGCTTTTATTTTCATTTTGTTATTTTCATTGTCTGAATAAATGCTTGTGTGGGAGAGAGACACGCTCCGCTGGTTCATATGAACACGTGTGTTCTTAGCTTTTAATGTTCATGGCGAAGGTTGAAACTGCTTCGTTAATTGTTATATGGTTGGAAACAGAAAATGCTACATGTGGTAATTGGTATAATGTCTTGAATAATTTGATACTTGGCAATTGTTGTGCTCATATAGATCATGTTTAAGCTCTTGCATCATGTACTTTGCACCCATTAATGAAGAACTACATAGAGCTTGTTAAAATTTGGTTTGCATGATTGGTCTCTAGAGTCTAGATATTTTATGGTTAAGGTGTTTGAACAACAAGGAAGACGATGTAAAGTCTTATAATGCTTACAATATGTTCATATGTGAGTCTTGTTGCACCGTTTTATACTTGAGTTTGCTTCAAACAACCTTGCTAGCCTAGCCTTGTATTGAGAGGAATTCTTCTCGTGCATCCAAATCCTTGAGCCAAAAACTATGCCATTTGTGTCCACCATACCTACCTACCACATGGTATTTCTCTGCCATTCCAAAGTAAATTACTTGAGTGCTACCTTTAAAATTCTATTCTTTGCATTTACGATACATAGCTCATGGGAAAATAGCCTTAAAAACTATTGTGGTGAAGAATATGTACTTATGTATCTTATTTCTTAATAAGTTGCTTGTTGAGCGGTAACCATGTTTCTGGGGACGCCATCAACTTTTACCTTTGTTGAATATCATGTGAGTTGCTATGCATGTTCGTCTTGTCTGAAGTAAGGGCGATTTTCATGATCAAATGGTTTGAGTATGCATATTGTTAGAGAAGAACATTGGGCCGCCAACTAAAGCCATGAATCATGGTGGAAGTTTCAGTTTGGACACAAATCCTCAATCTCTTATGAGAATATTATCTGTTGTTGAATGCTTAAGCATTAAAAGAGGAGTCCATTATCTGTTGTCTATGTTGTCCCGGTATGGATGTCTAAGTTGAGAATAATCAAAAGCGAGAAATCCAATGCGAACTTTCTCCTTAGACCTCTCGTACAAAGCGGCATAGAGGTACCCCTTTGTGACACTTGGTTGAAACATATGTATGCAATGATAATCCATGTTAATCCAAGCTAATTAGGACAAGGTGCGAGCACTATTGGTAATCTATGCATGAGGCTTGCAACTTATAGGATATCTTATACATAATGCATATGCTTTATTACTACCGTTGACAAAATTGCTTCTATGTTTTCAAAATGAAAAGCTCTAGCACAAAAATAGTAATCCATGCTTCCCTCTGCGAAGGGCCTTTCTTTTACTTTATGTTGAGTCAGTTTACCCACTTCTTTCTATCTTACAAGCAAACACTTGTGTCAACTGTGTGCATTGATTCTTACATGTTTACCTATTGCACTTGTTATATTGCTTTATGTTGACAACTATCCATGAGATATACATGTTACAAGTTGAAAGCAATTGCTGAAACTTAATCATCCTTTGTGTTGCTTCAATGCCTTCTACTTTGAATCTATTGCTTTATGAGTAGCTCTTATGCAAGTCCTATTGATGCTTGTCTTGAAAGTACTATTCATGAAAGGTCTTTGCTATATGATTCATTTGTTTACTCATTGTCTTCATCATTGCTTCGAATCGCTGCATTCATCTCATATGCTTTACAATAGTATGATCAAGATTATGTAAGTAGCATGTCACTACAGAAATTATTCTTTTTATCATTTACCTACTCGAGGGCGAGTAGGAACTAAGCTTGGGGATGCTTGATACGTCTCCAACATATCTATAATTTCTGATGTTCCATGCTTGTTTTATGACAATACCTACATGTTTTGTTCACACTTTATATCGTTTTGATGCGTTTTCCGGAACTAACCTATTGACGAGATGCCGAAGGGCCAGTTGCTGTTTTCTGCTGTTTTTGGTTTCAGAAATCCTACAAAGGAAATATTCTCGGAATCAGACGAAATCAATGCCCAACATCTTATTTTTCCCAGAACCTTCCAGAAAGTCAAAGGGGGACCAGAGGGGAGCCCTAGGGGCCCCACACGTGTGGGCGGCGCGGCCTAGGGGGCGCCCCCCTAGTGTGAGGAGGCCCCGTGGCCCCTCCAACTCCGCCTCTTTGCCTATTTAAAGCTCCCTGACCTAAAACATCGACACCGATTGACGAAACACCAGAAAACCTTCTAGAGCCGCCGCCATCGCGAAACTCCAATTCGGGGGACAGAAGTCTCTGTTCCGGCACCCTGCCGGGACGGGGAATTGCCCCCGGAAGCCATCTCCACCGCCATCTTCACCGCCATCGCTGTCTCCATGATGAGGAGGGAGTAATTCTCCCCCGAGGCTGAGGGCTCTACTGTAGCTATGTGGTTCATCTCTCTCTTTGTGATCTAGTTGAATATCATCTGTGTGTTACTCTGGTGATGTTATTAAAGTAGTCTATTCCTCCTTCATGATGTAATGGTGACAGTGTGTGCATCATGTAGTACTTGGCGTAGGTTATGATTGTAATCTCTTGTAGATTATGGAGTTAACTATTACTATGATAGTATTGATGTGATCTATTCCTCCTTTCATAGTATGATGGTGACAGTGTGCATGCTATGTTAGTACTCGGTATAATTGCGTTGATCTATTATGCACTCTAAGGTTATTTAAATATGAACATCGAATGTTGTGGAGCTTGTTAACTCCGGCATTGAGGTGCTCTTGTAGCCCTACACAATTAATGGTGTTCATCATCCAACAAGAGAGTGTAGAGTGGTTTTATTATGTGATCAATGTTGAGAGTGTCCACTAGTGAAAGTATGATCCCTAGGCCTTGTTTCCGAATATCGAATCTCCGTTTATTTACTGTTCTGTTGCATGTTTACTCGCTGCCATATTTTATTCAGATTGCTATTACCACTCATATACATCCATACTACTTGTATTTCACTATCTCTTCGCCGAACTAGTGCACCTATACATCTGACAAGTGTATTAGGTGTGTTGGGGACACAAGAGACTTCTTGTATCGTGATTGCAGGGTTGCTTGAGAGGGATATCTTTGACCTCTTCCTCCCTGAGTTCGATAAACCTTGGGTGATCCACTTAAGGGAAACTTGCTGCTGTTCTACAAACCTCTGCTCTTGGAGGCCCAACACTGTCTACAAGAATAGAAGCACACGTAGACATCAGGTGCCAGGAGGACAAGTACTCGGGTACTTCATCTCAGCCAGAGAGATAGAGGCCAATCCCTTAAAGATCAAAGCTATTCTCGACATGGAGCCGCCAAAGAATTTGCACCAAGTGCAGCAATTGGCAGGACGGCTGGCAGCACTCAGCAGATTCATTGCCAAGCTGGGAGAGAAAGCTCTTCCCTTCTATAGCCTGATGAAGAAGTCAGAAAAGTTCGAGTGGACTGATACGTCTCAAACGTATCTATAATTTCTTATGTTCCATGCTACTTTTATGATGATACTCACATGTTTTATACACATTATATGTCATTATTATGCATTTTCCGGCACTAACCTATTGACGAGATGCCGAAGAGCCGATTCTTTGTTTCTGTTTTTGGTTTCAGAAATCCTAGTAAGGAAATATTCTCGGAATTGGACGAAATCAACGCCCAGGGGCCTATTTTTCCACGAAGCTTCCAGAAGACCGAGGGAGATACGAAGTGGGGCCACGAGGCGACGCCACACTAGGGCGGCGCGGCCCAAGCCCTGGCCGCGCCGGCCTGTTGTGTGGGCCCCTCGTGATGCCCCCTGACCTACCTCTTCGCCTACTTAAAGTCTTCGTCGCGAAACCCCCAGTACCGAGAGCCACGATACGGAAAACCTTCCAGAGACGCAGCCGCCGCCAATCCCATCTCGTGGGATTCAGGAGATCGCCTCCGGCACCCTGCCAGAGAGGGGAATCATCTCCCGGAGGACTCTTCATCGCCATGATCGCCTCCGGATCGATGTGTGAGTAGTTGATACGTCTCCAACGTATCGATAATTTCTTATGTTCCATGCTTGTTTTATGACAATACCTACATGTTTTATACACACTTTATGTCATATTTATGCATTTTCTGGAACTAACCTATTGACGAGATGCCGAAGTGCCGGTTCTCGTTTTACTATTTTTGGTTTCAGAAATCCTAGTAAGGAAATATTCTCGGAATTGGACGAAATCAATGCCCAGCATCTTAGAATTCCACGAAGCTTCCAGAACACCCGAGAGGCACCAGAGGGGAGCCAGGGGGCCACACGCCAGGGCGGCGCGGCCTGGACCCTGGGCGCGCCCCCCTGTTGTGTGGCTGCCCCGTAACCCTTCTAACTCCGCCTCTTCGCCTATAAAAAGCTCCCTGACCTAAATCTTCGATACAAAAAAGCCACAGTACGAGAAACCTTCCAGAGCCGCCGCCATCGCGAAGCCAAGATCTGGGGGACAGAAGTCTCTATTCCGGCACGCCGCCGGGACGGGGAAGTGCCCCCGGAAGGCATCTCCATCGACACCACCGCCATCTTCATCGCCGCTGCTGTCTCCTATGATGAGGAGGGAGTAGTTCTCCATCGAGGCTGAGGGCTCTACCGGTAGCTATGTGGTTAATCTCTCTCTCTATACCCCAATACAATGATCTCATGAATTGCTTTGCATGATTGAGATCCATATGATGAGCTTTGTATCACTATTAGTCTATGTGCTACTCTTGTGATGTTATTAAAGTAGTCTATTCCTCCTTCACGGTGTAATGGTGACAGTGTGTGCATCGTGTAGTACTTGGCGTAGGTTATGATCATAATCTCTTGTAGGTTATGGAGTTAATTATTACTATGATAGTATTGATGTGATCTATTCCCCCTTCATAGTGTAAAGGTGACAGTGTGTATGCTATGTTAGTACTCGGTTTAAATTGCAAAGATCTATTATGCTCTAAAGGTTACTTAAACATGAATACCGAATGTTGTGGCGCTTGTTAACTCCGGCATTGAGGTGCTCTTGTAGCCCTACACAACGAATGGTGTTCATTATCAAACAAGAGTATATGTAGCACAAAGGAAGAGAACTTATTTATTATGTGATCAATGTTGAGAGTGTCCACTAGTGAAAGTAGGATCCCTAGGCCTTGTTTCCAATACTGCAAACACCGCTTATTTACTGTTCTGTTGCATGTTTACTCGCTGCCATATTTTATTCAGATTTCTATTACCACTCATATACATCCATATTACTTGTATTTCACTATCTCTTCGCCGAACTAGTGCACCTATACATCTGACAAGTGTATTAGGTGTGTTGGGGACACAAGAGACTTCTTGTATCGTGATTGCAGGGTTGCTTGAGAGGGATATCTTTGACCTCTTCCTCCCTGAGTTCGATAAACCTTGGGTGATCCACTTAAGGGAAACTTGCTGTTGTTCTACAAACCTCTGCTCTTGGAGGCCCAACACTGTCTACAAGAATAGAAGCGTGCGTAGACATCAAGCACTTTTAAAGCGGCTCGTTGTCGGGGAGGAAAGGTAAAGGCACTCACACTCCGGTCCTGTGTAACTAAGTTATTTTCTGTTGCCGTTGTAAGTGCTCGAAGCTATTTCCTTTAGATCCTGCAATTGCATCTTTTTGTCTCTTGTTTTACACTAGTAAGGCTTAATGGAAGACAACAACAAAATGAGAGATCTTTATGAACTTTATCTTGAATTAGGACATGATGTGTTTGAAGAGAAAATTTAAAAACCCATGGAACTTATGCATGCTAATGGGAATGTTATTAGTATGAATGCTTTGAACACCATTGTTGCTAATGCTATGGAAGAATTTAAGCTTAGGGAGGTCGGTTTTGATGAAAATGATCTCTTTAGTCCTCCGGGTATTGAGGAGAAAGTTTATGTTGATTATGATATGCCTCCTATTTATGATGATTATAATGATAGTGGTCTTTTGGTGCCGCCTACTATGGAGAGTAAATTTTATTATGATTATACTATGCCTCCTACACTTGATGAGAATAATAATGATAGCTACTTTGTTGAATTTGCTCCCACTACAACTAATAAAATTGATTATGCTTATGTGGAGAGTAATGATACTTTTATGCATGTGAATAAGAATGCTTTATGTGATACTTATATTGTTGAGTTTGTTCATGATGCCTCTGAAAGTTATTATGAGAGAGGAAAATATGGTTGTAGAAGTTTTCATGTTACTAAAACACCTCTCTATATGCTGAAAATTTTGAAGTTACACTTGTTTTATCTTTCTATGCTTGTTGCATTATGCTTCATGAACTTGTTTATTTACAAGATTCCTTTTCATAGGAAGTGGGTTAGGCTTAAATTTGTTTTGAATTTGCTTTTTGGTGCTCTCTTTTGCTTCAACTCTTATTTCTTGGGAGTGCATCATTGAAATTGCTGAGCCCATCTTAATGGCTATAAAGAAAGCACTTCTTGGGAGATAACCCATGTGTTTATTTTACTACAGCAATTTTGTTTTATATTTGAGTCTTGGAAGTTGTTACTACTGTAGCAACCTCTCCTTATCTTTATTTTATTGCATTGTTGTGCCAAGTAAAGTCTTTGATAGCAAGGTTCATACTAGATTTGGATTTCTGTGCAGAAACATTTCTGTCTGTCACGAATTTGGGCAGGGTTCTCTGTAGGTAACTCAGAAAAATCTGCCAATTTACGTGCATGATCCTCAGATATGTACGCAACTTTCATTCAATTTGAGCATTTTCATCTGAGCAAGTCCAGTGCCTCTTAAAAATTCATCTTTACGGATTGTTCTGTTTTGACAGATTCTGCCTTTTATTTCGCATTGCCTCTTTTACTGTGTTGAGTGGATTTCTTTGTTCCATTAACTTCCAGTAGCTTTGGGCAATGTCCAGAAGTGTTAAGAATGATTGTGTCACCTCTGAACATGTGAATTTTTTATTATGCACTAACCCTCTAATGAGTTTGTTTCGAGTTTGGTGTGGAGGAAGTTTTCAAGGGTCAAGAGAGGAGGATGATATACTATGATCAAGAAGAGTGAAAAGTCTAAGCTTGGGGATACCCCCGTGGTTCATCCCTGCATATTTCAAGAAGACTCAAGCATCTAAGCTTGGGGATGCCCAAGGCATCCCCTTCTTCATCGACAACTTATCAGGTTTCTTCTCTTGAAACTATATTTTTATTCGGTCACATCTTATGTGCTTTACTTGGAGCGTCTGTGTGCTTTTATTTTCGTTTTGTTATTTTCATTCTCTGAATAAATTCATGTTTGTGTGGGAGAGAGACATGCTCCGCTGGTTCGTATGAACACATGTGTTCTTAGCTTTTAATGTTCATGGCGAAGGTTGAAAACTGCTTCGTTCATTGTTATTCGGTTGGTTAAGGAAATGTTGCATGTGGTAGTGGTATAATGAAACACTTGCATAATCTTGTAGATCATAGAGCTTTGATAACTTGATTCTTTGCAAACGTTTTGAGGTATTTAGATGGTAAAGCTTGCTGTTTGAATAAGTTAAAATTAGTAGTGGATTGTTGTCTTTAAGCTTGTGCCGCACTACAAACTCTATTTAAATAGTTGAAGGTGTAGTTGGACTTGATAACTTTCCATGTCTAAAGGTTCATCGTAATAACTAAGTTGTGCTGAAGGTCAGTGAAATTTTAATCATGCTCTTAATGTTGAACCTGGTAGTCGTTTGCAATAAGCTTGTGAGTTCTTTTTGACTAATGTTAAGCTATGGTTTTTGGCACTTCCACCATCTAAATTTGCTAGCCTCTTCGGTGTTGTGCATTGCCTTCTGCACACATTGAGAGTTGTGCATACTTCGCCAGTACATCCAAACCCATGGGAGGACTTTCTCTTGTTCTCCTACACATAAGCCCATACATCTCCTCAAAACAGCCACCATACCTACCTACCACAGCATTTCCATAGTTGTTCCGAGATATATTGCCATGCAACTTCCATTTTACATTACATGCCATGTTGTCTTTTATTATTTGTATATTGCTTTGCATGATTCTATACAGCTGATGTGTGGTTTACCCATGTTACGCTAGATCATTGCACATCCTGCTACACTGGCAGAGGCATACAGTTTCATACATCATGTTTTATTCGTTATGAGTTATTTGTACCAAAAAGTGTGTTGTCATATTAGGATGTTGCCCCTAAAAGTGAAAAGAGCCATGGAGGCCATCAAAAAGAGAAAAAGAAAAGAAAAAAATAGAAAAGAAAAAGAAAAAGAAAAAGAAAAAAAAGAGAAAAAAGAAAAAAGGGGGCAGCATTATTATCTTTTATCCACACTTGTGCTCATGTTTTAGCACCTGCATATTCATAGTCATCATTTGTGCTCATGTTTAGCACCTACACTCCATATGAGAGAGTTTTCATGTTTTACTAGTATAACTATGTGGGGAATTTACACTATAGAACTTGGGTTGTATATTCCAATGATGAGCCTCCTCAAAAGCGCTCTAGGTCTTCGTGAGCAACCAAGTTGGATGCACCCCCACTAGTTCCATTGGAGAGCTTTCATACACATATAGCTCTATGTGCATCCGTTGCATGGCAATCACTACTCCTTGCATAGCTTCGATTATAAGACTTCCTCTTGTCTAGTAATCACTTATAGCTTTGTGAGACTTTCTTCCATTTGGCCTTCCAAACCCCCATTAACGTTCTTTATGCCATAACATCCTGGTGCTAATACCAAATGCTTGCGCTCACCGGTTGAGTAGACTTCGAAACAGTTGATTCATGACGTTCATGTTTATGTTTACTTGACTGAATCCTTCTTATGTTGTGAAAATTTACTTGATGCTTGGAATGAAGGATAGAACTTCTACGCTGAATACTTAACACATCTTTAATGAACTTTGTACGGTTTCATGTCTTTGAAGCAATAGTTCATGAAAACTTCTAGCTTGTTTAACTCTTGCATTATCATCTCTTATATCAATATAGACATTTTCTTTGAGTGATTTAATCTCAGTTCACATGCTTTACATCATTATTGGATCAAGATTATGTTGGTAGCATGTCACTTCAGAAATTATCTTTGTTATCGTTTACCTACTCGAGGGCGAGTAGGAACTAAGCTTGGGGATGCTTGATACGTCTCCAACGTATCGATAATTTCTTATGTTCCATGCTTGTTTTATGACAATACCTACATGTTTTATACACACTTTATGTCATATTTATGCATTTTCTGGAACTAACCTATTGACGAGATGCCGAAGTGCCAGTTCCTGTTTTCTGCTATTTTTGGTTTCAGAAATCCTAGTAAGGAAATATTCTCGGAATTGGACGAAATCAATGCCCAGCATCTTAGAATTCCACAAAGCTTCCAGAACACCCGAGAGGCACCGGAGGGGAGCCAGGGGGGCCACACGCCAGGGCGGCGCGGCCTGGACCCTGGGCGCGCCCCCCTGTTGTGTGGCTGCCCCGTAACCCTTCTGACTCCGCCTCTTCGCCTATAAAAAGCTCCCTGACCTAAATCTTCGATACGAAAAAGCCACGGTACGAGAAACCTTCCAGAGCCGCCGCCATCGCGAAGCCAAGATCTGGGGGACAGAAGTCTCTGTTCCGGCACGCCGCCGGGACGGGGAAGTGCCCCCGGAAGGCATCTCCATCGACACCACCGCCATCTTCATCGCCGCTGCTGTCTCCTATGATGAGGAGGGAGTAGTTCTCCATCGAGGCTGAGGGCTCTACCGGTAGCTATGCGGTTAATCTCTCTCTCTCTCTGTACCCCAATACAATGATCTCATGAATTGCTTTGCATGATTGAGATCCATATGATGAGCTTTGTATCACTATTAGTCTATGTGCTACTCTTGTGATGTTATTAAAGTAGTCTATTCCTCCTTCACGGTGTAATGGTGACAGTGTGTGCATCGTGTATTACTTGGCGTAGGTTATGATCATAATCTCTTGTAGGTTATGGAGTTAATTATTACTATGATAGTATTGATGTGATCTATTCCCCCTTTATAGTGTAAAGGTGACAGTGTGTATGCTATGTTAGTACTCAGTTTAAATTGCAAAGATCTATTATGCTCTAAAGGTTACTTAAACATGAATACCGAATGTTGTGGCGCTTGTTAACTCCGGCATTGAGGTGCTCTTGTAGCCCTACACAACGAATGGTGTTCATTATCAAACAAGAGTATATGTAGCACAAAGGAAGAGAACTTATTTATTATGTGATCAATGTTGAGAGTGTCCACTAGTGAAAGTAGGATCCCTAGGCCTTGTTTCCAATACTGCAAACACCGCTTATTTATCGTTTCGTTGCATGTTTACTCGCTGCCATATTTTATTCAGATTGCTATTACCACTCATATACATCCATATTACTTGTATTTCACTATCTCTTCGCCGAACTAGTGCACCTATACATCTGACAAGTGTATTAGGTGTGTTGGGGACACAAGAGACTTCTTGTATCGTGATTGCAGGGTTGCTTGAGAGGGATATCTTTGACCTCTTCCTCCCTGAGTTCGATAAACCTTGGGTGATCCACTTAAGGGAAACTTGCTGCTGTTCTACAAACCTCTGCTCCTGGAGGCCCAACACTGTCTACAAGAATAGAAGCGTGCGTAGACATCAGTAGTTCACCCCTGGACCATGGGTCCATAGCAGTAGCTAGATGGTCGTCTTCTCCTAATTGTGCTATCATGTTCGATCTTGTGAGCTGCCTATCATGATCAAGATCGTCTATTTGTAATCCTACATGTTGTGTTTGTTGGGATCCGATGGATATTGAATACTATGTCAAGTTGATTATCAATCTATGATATATGAGTTGTTTATGTTCTTGCATGCTCTCCGTTGCTAGTAGAGGCTCTGGCCAAGTTGATACTTGTGACTCCAAGAGGGAGTATTTATGCTCGATAGTGGGTTTATGCCTCCATTAAATCTGGGACAGTGACAGAAAGTTCTAAGGTTGTGGATGTGCTGTTGCCACTAGGGATAAAACATCGATGCTTTGTCTAAGGATATTTGTGTTGATTACATTACGCACCATACTTAATGCAATTGTCTGTTGCTTGCAACTTAATACCGGAAGGGGTTCGGATGATAAGCTGAAAGTGGACTTTTTAGGCATAGATGCATGCTGGATAGCGGTCTATGTACTTTATCGTAATGCCCTGATTAAATCTCATAGTACTCATCATGATATATGTATGTGCATTGTTATGCCTTCTTTATTTGTCAATTGCCCAACTGTAATTTGTTCACCCAACATGCTATTTATCTTATGGGAGAGACACCACTAGTGAACTGTGGACCCCGGTCCTATTCTTTACATCTGAAATACAATCTACTGCAATTGTTCTTTACTGTTCTTCGCAAACAAACATCATCTTGCACACTATACGGTTAATTCTTTGCTTACAGCAAGCCGGTGAGATTGACAACCTCACTGTTACATTGGGGCAGAGTACTTTGATTGTGTTGTGCAGGTTCCACGTTGGCGCCGGAATCCCTTGTGTTGCGCCGCACTACACTTCGCCGCCACCAACCTTCAACGTGCTTCTTGGCTCCTCCTGGTTCGATAAACCTTAGTTTCTTTCTGAGGGAAAACTTGCTACTATACGCATCACACCTTCCTCTTGGGGTTCCCAACGGACGTGTGTTAATTGCACGCATCATGGACAGACGAGGCGCAAGAATCTTTTGACAATCTGAAGAAGATCTTATCGACGTCTCCGGTACTTGTAACCCCACATGAAAAGGAAACATTGCTCATGTACATAGCAGCAACGGTGCAAGTCTTCAGCAGTGTCCTAGTCGTTGAACGAGAGGAGGCATGAAGAGTTCATGGCGTGCAAAGGCCTGTTTACTACCTCAGCGAAGTACTCACACCAGCAAAACAGAGGTATCCTCATCACCAGAAGTTGGCGTATGCGGTATGGAGAACGGCTCGCAAGCTACGCCACTATTTCACGCAGCATCCGATCATTGTCATAAGCGAGGCACCATTGAATAATATACTCACTAACCCAGAAGCTACGGGTTGAGTGTCCCAATGGGCCATCGAGATAGCGCCACACGATTAAATCTCAAGTCCTCCCAGATTTTGTGGCAGACTGGATCCAATCACAAACACCGGTAGCATCCGACATGTCTGATTCGTGGACAATGTATTTTGACGGATCTAAGTGGAGTATAGGCGTGGGAGCAGGGGTGATACTGATATTGCCACAAGGGGACACGATGAAGTACATCCTACGTATGAATTTCTCCATGCCGACAAATAATGAAGCAGAATATGAAGCGCTGTTGCACGGAATGAAGATGGCAAAGGCATGTGGAGCAACTCGCCTGGAGATTTATGGAGACTCGAACCTGGTGGTACAACAGTCGATGAATTTATGCGACGCGGTCAGCGACAACATGATCGCCTACCGTCAATTGTACCAGAATATGGAAGCCAAATTTGAAGGGTGCGAACTTAAGCATATCGGCAGAGCCAGCAACGAGGAAGCCGACGCTCTGGCGAACATTGGATCCACGTGTTCCCCCATTCCAGACGGAGTATTTTACGAAGTTATCACTCAGCGATCGATAAAGGAGAAAACGTCAGCACCTCCAAAATCATCGGCTGACGATTCAGAGGCTAGCTTGCAGCAAAACGTCAAAGAACCTCCATCTCGACCTACAGAGTAGGTCCTCCTCCTCGAACCACTGTGGACCAAACCCTTTTTAGCATACCTGATAGAGCAGCAACTACCGGAAGATCCGGTGGAAGCCAGGAGAATTGTGAGACGGTCAAAAGCCTTCACTGTGGTAAACGGAGAACTCTACAAACGTAGTATCTCTGGCATTTTTCAAAGGTGCGTCGCCATCGACGACGGAAAGGCTCTGCTATGTGAGATACATGAAGGAACCTGCGGGCACCACGCAAGCAGCAGGGCCCTTGTGGCGAAAGTTTTCAGAGCAGGATTTTACTGGCCAACGGCAGCATCGGACGCACGGGACCTGGTCATGAAATGCGACCCTTGTCAGCGTTTTGCACCGAGACCTCACGCTCCCGCAACAGATCTGATGACGATACCACTCGCGTGGCCCTTCGCACGGTGGGGACTCGATCAGGTTGGGCCGCTGCCGAGGTCATCGCCTGGGGGTCACACGTATCTACTGGTCGCAGTCGACAAGTTTACCAAATGGATCGAGGCTGTACCTGTTCGAAATCAGAAAGCCAAACCGCCGTCCAGTTCTTCAAAGGAATAACTTGTCGATTTGGCATGCCTCATAGTATAGTATCGTCACAGACAACAGAACTAATTTTGACTCCAAAAAGTTCTAGAAGTTTTGCAATGACGGTGGCATCAAGCTAAAATTCGCATCGGTGGCACATCCCCAGACCAACGGCCAGGTCGAAAGGATCAATGGTCTCATCGGAGACGGCCTCAAGAAACGCCTTACGGGTGCAGCTGGAGCCTGAGTCAAAGAATTACCATCTTTTCTTTGGAGTTTGCGCACTACACCCAATAGGTCAACCCAGTACACCCCGTTTTCTTGGTATACAGAGTCGAAGCAGTTTTGCCAGCCGATGTTGGGTTCGAAGCCCCTCGGATGACCGCGTACACGGAAGCTACTTCCAACAGCGCGCTGCAGGATGCCGTGGATCTCCTTGACGAAGCTCGGGATATTGCCTTGGCAAGAACAACGGTGTATCAGCAGGTGTTAAGAAATTATCACAGTCGACGAATACACAATCGAAGCTTCAATGTTGGAGATATGGTATTGCGACTAAAGCAAGAGAGACCTTCGAAGCTCGAATCTCCATGGGAAGGGCCGTTCATCATCACTAAAGTGATACCAGGGGGAGCTTATCGGCTCAAGAATCCAACTTCGGGAAAAGACGTTGAAAATCCATGGAATGTTGCACATTTGCGACGATTCTACGCATAGGATATAATTATCCCCCTTCTGTTATTCGGCAGCTCCTAAGCTTGTCTTATGTTATGAATAAAATTCTGATCAGGTTTTCTACCTTTATTGTTCCAGGCCTCATCATCCGAACAAATTGTTCGGGGCCCTTGTCATTGGCTCTTACTCCCATCGGGAGCGCTGGCCAGAAACACGCTCGCACAGTGTCGTTAATTAAATACTCCCATCGGGAACTAAGGTTAATGACACACAACAACCCATCCAAGCCTCGAGAAAATACGCGAGTGCTGCAGTCGATGGACCTACTATTACAAACAAGGCTCAAACCGGTGCACCGCGTGACGAAGCCAAGCGCCTAAATCCCTCGATTATTCGACGGGTGTCGCTCTTACAGAACTTACGTATCGACTCCGCAATAAACTTGCAATTACAACGGAGTCGTCGGGTGAGCAGGTTGACTTGATCACTCAGCCGCCCCCGACAAAAAAATATTAATCGAATTAGCAAATTCACCAAAAGTACATGATGTACAAAACACACATTAAATTTATATGAGATTATCCCTTGTAGGTACAAGGTCATTACATACATATGAATTCATAAATTCATGGCAGGTTTCTCTGGTCCTCTCGGGCCTTCAGATCCCTCTCAATACCTGTTTCCATCCGAGAGATGATAGTATACGCAGGATTTCTAGCAGTATCGTAATACTGGTCTAAACTCCTATTGGTGTTTGCTATGGCCTCCAAATCTAAGGTCGGATGACACGCTAACACTGAAGCGAGGGCAAGTTCAGCGCCGACCAGGAGCTCTTTTCGCACCAACAGTCGAATCCTTTCAGGGGTCTTGAATCGAGTAAACAGAGCAGATAAAGTTTCGGGTGCTTGGTCCAAAGGAAACAATGTTCTCCAGACCATCGAGAGATGAGCATGGAACTTGTCAAAGTAATAGTGCACCTTCTCTGATCGATGTTCGAATTTGGCCACGGCAACAGCCTTCGGTCGATGGGACCACAACTCATGCTTCGGGTGAGTGACATCAGTCATCGCCTCGATCTTTTCATGGATCCTCTTGTTTTCTTCTGATTCGTCAGAAGCTACGACTGTCGAGAGGCGAAAATTAGTTAAAGGATATTCAAGCTTCGATAAAAATCGACGGATGGATAGACACTTACAGCTCAAGCTTTCGGTAGCAACACGAAGACGGTCGAGAGCGTGTTGTTCAATTGCAGTCGCAATCTCACTTTTCCTTTTCACCAACGCTGCCATCGCGTGAAGGGTGGTAATGTCTTTGTTCAATCGGGATATTTGATCACGTAAACGACGAACAAGATCAGATTCATCGCTAGCCGAAGAATTTAAAGAAGGATCGGCACGAGAAGAAGACGAAGGAATCTGCAGCACAATTCTCAGTTCAGAATAACATTAATAAAAACTCCCATCGGAAGCGCTACAGCTTATATATTACATTCAAAAGATTGTTGGTGCTGGCAACAGAGCCAGAATAAAACAGGATTGTGGTAAACTGTATCAGGCCTTAATTACAACTGACGGAACAACTATTGAAGGAAGAGCTGATGATGAGCCAGGGGCAGCTTCAGGCGCAGCTTTGGTCTTCGCCTCGCCAACCAGCTTGAGGAGTTGATTAGCACATGTTACTGCCGATTGTTTGAAGGGCTCAAGATTGATTAGGCAATTATTGTCATCTACATGCAATGCCTTAGACAACTTTTCTAGTTCAGAGCCCAGCCCATGACCAATTAGTAGCTAGAAAGTAAGTACCGCTCCAAACAAATGGGAACATCGCTTTAGTACCTCCACAGGTTCAGAAGGGTCGACAAGGAAAGCGTCTAACATCTCGCCAAGAGTCTTGTCCTGCTTCATCTTTGGGAATATCATCGAGAATAACCTCGACAATGCTCCCTTGGTTCTTTGCAAAAGTCTGAGAACTTGGACGTTGGACTCAGCAGCGAGTGACAAGGCGTCAGACATGGAATCCTCCCGAAGCTTGCGAGCCCAATTGATGGTTATATCGGCAGCACCTGGAAGAAGATAGATAAGCAACCTGGAGGAAAGTATTGGAAAAAAGATATTTGCCAAGGAACTTACCCAATAAATTCGCAATGGATTCACGGAGGACACCTTCTTTTTCATCGGCTGCGACTGCAGCCTCGCGTCTAGCATCTTGCTCATCCTTCATTTTTTGCTTCAGCTTCTTCAGTTCATCCTTCAGCGAGATGTTTTCATTTTTAGCATCGGCTGCAAGCCTGTTGGCCTCCAGCACCTGGTCAGCCGAAGTCTTGATGGTCTTTCGAAGATGAGCATTTTCAGACTCCAGACGGGTAAATTGCTCAGCAAAATCTGCCACAGCGTCAACTGTGGCATAAATCGGCTGCGAGGCTAAAAGTTAAGAAACCTCAGTCGAATATGGAAATTCATCGAAAAAGAAGAAAGCCAAGTTAGATAAATCGCTTACGTGGTCGCAGGCAGCTGACGGAACAGGGGCGTTGCCACAAGGGATAACCTTCGACACCGGAATCTTCTCTACCGCCGTCCTTGAGGGCGGCGTCGGTTTGGCAGGCGAAGGATTTGACTCCTTGGCTGATTCAAATTTCCCAGAGAATAACTTAGCCCTCTTTGCAAGAGAAACATCGTCGTCATCATCGGAGCTGCTTGAAAAGCAAGGATGTTTGTCATGCAGAATAAAAGGAAGCTGATTACGAAAGGAGAAACAAATACTTACAGGTCTAAGTCATCCTCGATAGCAAAAAAGCTTGTTGAACTTTTCGCGGCAGGGGGAGGCGATGCAGTTTCATTGGCATCATTATCTTGTCCGCTGGGACTCGATTCAGCCGTTGTAATCAGGTCCTCGTTTATCCTCTTGCACCGCCTGCTCCTGGTGAGGGCAACATCCTCGGGGGCTTCGTCTTCCTGGACGTCGCTGTCCTCAAGAATATGCTGGGCATCCTCAGTCTCCTCAGAGTCATCATCATCATCCTCTGGCTCCACACCACTTTCGGGTGTAGGAGGATAACATTGAGCCACGGTGGAGGCCTATCGACAGGAGAAAAAATAGTGACAGGTCGAAGAGCAGCACAATGATAGTAATAAAAGCAAACGCAGTAAAGGCTACCTCAGCCGGAAGATGTTTGAGGTCATATGGAGAGTGGGCAGAAGTCAGAACAATGATGTCCTTCATGCTGTAGCAAGTAAGACGCCACACTTCGTCGTGAAGGTCTTCATCCGACAGATCGGCAGAGCTTACTCTCGACGTATCATTCTTCCCGTTGTACATCCACAATTGGTGGGGCCGGGACATCAGTGGCTGCACCCGACGTTTCAGGAAAACTGAAACTACCTCAGTGCCGCACATCGTCAACCCTCCCGCGTTCTTCAGGTCAAAAATTTGCTCGAACAACTTGTCAGTTGTAGCGCTTTCGTCGGGAGACAGGGTGTTACGCCAAGATTTCTTTGGTTGAGCCACCAGGACATCTTTAAATGGAGGAAGGTTGGAACACCGCCCAGACACTGGAGTGTCTCGCAGGTAGAACCATTTGTGACGCCAGCCCTGGACAAATTCTTTCATCGGGAAGTTGAAGTAATCAACTTCCTTCCTAACAACAAAACCAACACCACCGACGACGGGGGGGGGGGGCATTGTTGTCATTGTGACGCTTGCCATAGAAGATTTTCCTCCAAAGACCCCAGTGGGGATCAATGCCGAGGAAAGCTTCGCAAACAGTGATGAAGATGGAAAGATGGAGAATGGAATTTGGGGTCAGCTACCAGAGCTGGATCCCATAAAAGAAAAGAAGAGAACGAAGAAATTCGTGGGCAGGAAGAGAAAGCCCGCGAAACAGAAAGGTGACGAACATAACAGTAAATCCCTTCGGGGGCTTTGGGCGAGAAGCTGGACCTGGAAGACGAATATCATCGTCAGACGGGGAGATGAGGCCGAGGGTGCGCAGCTTGTTCACCTCGCGGTTGGAAATGGTGGAGGCGCCCCAATCGCAGCTAACCTTGGTTGCGCCTGAGGCGCTGCCGCTCTTCTTCTTGCCCATGGCGCCCGGAGTTCTTGAGAGAAGGAACAGAGGTGAAAGGAAAGGTTGGGGAAGAAGATGAGCAGTGTGGAAACGTAAAAAGTGAAAACAACGGGAAGGCTCCCTATTTATGCCACGGGATTGATGGGAAATCGTGGCCATAACTTCAAAGACATCGTGGGAGGTGGACGAGATCTAGTCGTACACGTGTCGCTCCAGAGGAGAATGGAACCGGCGGCCCATTATTCCCACGATGTGCGAAAATCAAGGAGGCGCCTCGGTCAGTACGCATGCAGTGGTCATTTCCTAAAAACTGCCCACGCAGAACTAGGGTGGGCCCGTCAGGTCAAGTCTTGTCAATCAAACCACAACAGTGGTTGCATCATCAGTGACGTCGTGAAGCCCGCCGGAAGCATCCGAAGAAAAATTAAAATCATCGGGTGGTCAACTTGAGTCTACGCACGGATCGCAAGCATCCGCACCTAGACTCGGGGGCTACTCCCATCGGGAGCGCTGGACGCGCACCCGATAAACGTGAACTCGAAGATTTTCCTGCGAAGAAAAGCGTGAAGAAATATTTGAAGAAAAAGGCGGAATATTCAGCTCGAGTCTGCACCCGGTCACAAGCGCCCGTGCCCAGACTCGGGGGCTACTCCCATCGGGAGCGCTGGACGCCCACCCGATAAAACTTTTTTGCACTCCAGGATCATGCCCGGGGACTTGATTCTGTGTAGGGTAACGTTGTTTTGCCATCGGCAGTTAACCAGCAAAGCTGGACACGTTACTCAATATCCTTTACGCGTTAAAACCTTACTGAAAAATACAAGCCCCGATACAAATGTATCGGGTGACCTATGAAGACCTGCAGAAAACTTCGGCAGAAGAAGACGTTCGAGTAGCACAACTTGAGTCTACGCAGGGATCGCAAGCATCCGCACCTAGACTCGGGGGCTACTCCCATCGGGAGCGTTGGACGCGCACCCGATAGAAGAAGATGATGCAGTTACAAGAACAATCAAGGGAGAAGAACATTTGGTGGAGGCATGCTTTAGTCTCTACCCGAAATATCTTCGGCTAGACACTCGGGGACTACTGACGTGGGCATTACCCTTCGGGTAACCGACATTGCCCTATCCAGTACTGCCCAACTGGAGGCCCATGAAGATACCCGATGGCAAGGTGGGCCGCTAGGACGGTGCTGGAGAGGAATCCTTGAAGAACAAGACGAAGAGGAGCCGAACAAGGAAAGTTTAGAGCTAGGAAAGTTTAGAGCCGAACAAGGGTACATGATTCCATCAACCCTAAGCCCCAATTGGAGGGCATTGCCGAGGAGTACCCTCGACAGCAGTGCTGATTCAGATTTCATGGACAGTGACTATGATGCAGCAGATGGTGATGATGATTTGTTCATCGACAATGTTGACCTTGAAGTACATGACAACAATGAGCACCAAGATGTTGATGAAATAGAAAATGATGCAACTCTAATAGAGGATGATGATTTGCAGCTAACATCTGAAGTGGAGGGACATTTGCAGAACAAGTTCAAGGTTTTCAATGCAGATGTTGACATGACCAATCCAGAGTTCAAGATGGGAATGACATTCAGTGATGTGAAGGAACTCAGAAATGCATTCCAAGCATACAACATAAGAAACAGAGTCCCTGTTCATAAGATAAGAAATGAGCCAAAAAGAATTGAGGCAGTGTGCAAGTAAGGTTGCACTTGGCACATAAAAGCTTCTGCTGACAGTAGATATGGTTCATTCACAGTCAAGCAATATACATGTCATCACACTTGTGAGAAGGGGTTTGAGGTGAGGGCATTGACAGAAAAAAATTTGTGTGATACATTTATCACTGAATTTGTTGACAACAGGAGGATGGATATGAAGAGCTTTGCTGCTAAGGTGCAAAGAGAATTTAATATGTGCCCCAACAAATGGAAATTAGGTAGGGCAAGGAAAGAAGTATTGTTGCAAATTCATGGTGCTGAATCTGCCAAATTTGGACTGCTCTGGGACTATAGCCAAGAGCTGAGAAGATCCAACCGTGGAAGCAAATTCTTGTTATCAACCAACAAAGCAAAAGATAGTGCTGATGCCGTGCCTAAAGAGCACTTGGCTACTCTCTATTGGTCATATGATGCTCGCTGACATGGGTATACCCTTCGGGTACCCATTATTAGTATACCTGGCTCGGCCCAATATGGAGAAGACCCAATATGGAGAAGGCCCAACAAGGCAACCCGAAGAAGTAGTCGACTAGGACTCTTGTAAAACCCTAGGCTGGTTGCATATATAAAGCCATCCAGGGCACCCGAAATAGAGGAGAACAGAGAGGACAATAGATAGACAACATAGCTCCGCCTACGGCGGCACCCTGTAAACACATCTATGATCATATACTGGATTGCTAGCAGCACGTAGGGATCCTCCACCGAGGGGACCCGAAGCTGGGTACGTCGTGTGCCTAATCTCGTTCCCGGAATCTCCATCGTCGCTCTCTCCCGAAACCCTAGTCTACAATACGTAGGCATTGCCGAGGTGATCCCTCGTCAATTGGCGTCGACCGTGGGGAGCCGCGACGCTGGATTTCGTCATCCGGGCGGGATCCAACATCATCAACAAACAGCGAAATCTGATCTAGCCAACTCATCCGATTCGTCAGTATCTTCATCCATGACACGGCTGATCCAGGCAATCAACAAAGCAACGGCTGCGGAAACAAGATTGAACAAAAATTGGAAAAGTATGCGCAGAAACTAAAGTGCTACGTATTCGGGCTATGTTACGATCCAGCAAGATTGGAGAAGGAAAAGGTCACGTAACGTGTTCCAACTCAAGAAGAAAAAGCGATCTGTCAATGATCAGGAAAAAAGAATCAAGTACTAGTGCTTCACGTCAGGTAGAAAGAAGAGGAATCGCGTTCTGGCTAGATCGCTTCTGGCCGCAACATGATCGATGGATTGACGCGTCAATTTCCAAGAAAAAGTGTCCAAGCAAAATAAGCGATCTACGCTACACGAAAGCTACCACGCGATATTAGGCAAACACCTAGTACTGCTTGCGTACGAATATTCATGGCAGGATTAAGCGCATATGGAAATAGAAAGCCATGACATACTGGGAGCTAATTCATCGTCGATGGCTACTTCACCACGGACTATACCGAAAGTTCCTCCGTTGACTTCTTTCGGTCACATGCCGCTCACCATCCGGCGCAAAGATTATCAGCCAGACGCCGCATGGACTATCTTTGGTGGCGAAACTATTTCGACTGCGCCCTCTTCATCGACTACTTCCGGCCAGGCGCAGCGCGACTACATCGACTATGTCCGCTACATGACTTACTTCCACATCGGCTTCGCCGTGCCCGATAAAAAGCTAAGTGTTCCTCTTCCGAGAGTCAATTATTATTTACGATCGCCACACCCGAATACTTGAATACTCGGGTGTTGCACCATTACATTATTACGGCAAATTCACCCAACTGGGGCTACACTATAACTTCGTTACCACATATATATTCGGTTACTTGGTGAATTTCTTTTCCTTCGGCTCTGAATATATTTTCTCCGGCTCAGTGAAATTATTTTCTCCGGCTCAGTGGAATTACTTTCTTCGACTTAGTGGATTTATCTTCTTCGGCACAGTGGATTTATTTTTTCCGGCTTACTGGATTTATCTTCTTCGGGTTATTATTGGTTCACTCTTATACAATATTACCCGATGCGTTTCTGGGTGAATGGATTCATCTTCTATGGTTAATACTGGAATTATTTTCTTCGGCTCAATGGATTCATCTTCTATGATTATTATTGGATTCCTCGGGCCAATGGATTCATCCTCTATGATATCGACGGATTTATCTTCAATATATGCTCTATATTTAATGGCATCTTCAATATGGATTCATCTAAAATACTTCATCTGGGATTCATCTTCGTATATTATTGTCTATGGCTTCATCTTAAATGGCTTCACCAAATATGACGCCGCGACTCCATCAACTTATTTCGACGTCACGCCTAAAGCTTGGGGGCTCGACAACGATTTCGCCTCGGGTCACGACTGCGACACAACAATCATGACATCACCTCAGCAACGCTCGGGGGCTCGGCTATTTCTTCATCAACAATTTCGCGGCATCCACTTTTGCTATTTGGTGGTTTCTACTTTGGCTAGATTTCTTATCTACACTCGAAGACTTCATCATGCATCGACTTCGTCGTGTCCAAAAAGCTAAGTGTTCTTTTATTTTGCATAAAGTTGATTATCATTTACTTTCGTCGCACCCGATAGTTAGGGGCTGCGCGGCATATATTCACTTTACATATCATCGAATCTGAGCATCTGACACCGCATGCGAAAAAGAGAGTCAAGGGAAAGATAGAAAAAGTTTGTTTATTTGTGCAGGACAAAGCAAAATTCAAAGTATATAAGAGAGAACCCGACAAAATTGTCTACAGGGAGAACTCGAAGAAATTGTCTTCAAGAAAGAACAGGACCCGAAGAATTATCTTCAAGGAGGTCCCGAAGAATTATCTTCAAAGAGGTCCCGAAAAATTACCTTCAAGGAGGTCCCGAAGAATTATCCTCAAGGAGGTCTCGAAGAATTATCTTCAAAGAGGACCCGAAGAATTATCCTCAGGGAGGATCCGAAGAATTGTCCTCAAAGATGATCCGAAGAAATTTTCCTGAAGGAGGAACTCGACGAAATTTTCATCAAGGAGGAACCCCAAAAAAAAAAAGGTGGACAAATCTTCGGGTTCATTGACTCGTCATATTGTTCCGAGCAAGAGCATCGGTGATGTACCCGACAATATAGAATAACCAATATATTCAGCTATCTCATCAAGCCCCAGAGAAAAATAGAAGAACCCGCAAAATGGGTCATTGCATCAGCCGAACAAGGCACTTGACAAAATATTCTCATAGCGCCAAAGTCGCGAATAATCTCTGAATGCCGCAAAACTCTGCGAAGGTAAGACCCCGGGATCCGTCCTGGGTGGCGTGGCATCGCCAAAGACCGCGCTCTGCTACTTTTTTCCACATCAACAGATGTGAAGAAATATCCCGGCGGACGCGCTGTGGACCCGATAACATTACTGGAATTCGGATCATGGTAAGTCCTTAAGCGGCACGTGACGAATTACGCCAGGTCCCGAGATCATGTCCAGGGACGTGATCTTGAAGTAGGTTCTTGCGGGATTGCCACAAGAGCAGTTAACTGGTACCTGATTCGTCAGATGAACCAGCCCCATTTACCATTATCCCTGAACAACATAAATAGCAACGGCCTGGAGTCGATAAAAAGAGGGGTTGCGCCCAGAAATATGGTTAAGTTCTTTATCGAGTAGTACAACTTGAGTCTATGTCCAGGTGCAAGCACCTGCCCATAGGCTTGGGGGCTACTCTTATCGAGAGTATTGTTCACCCTTCCGATAAGATACAAGAAAGAGGAAAAATTGTGGTGTCGATTAAAACCTCGGGGGCTACTCCCATCGGGAGCGCTGGTCGCGCACCCGATAGAAAAATAACTTCGACAACATCTACGACAATCAAGCTTTGTAGACTCAACTCGATTCTACGATTCGAGTGGAGCCTACTCCCATCTGGAGCACATGGATTTTATCAAGTCCTCCAGAAATATAGTTAAGTTCTTCATCAAGTAGTACAACTTGAGTCTATGCCTAAGTGCAAGCACTTACCTATAGACTCGGGGGCTACTCCCATCGGGAGCGCTGCCGCGCACCCGATAGAAAAATAATTTCAAGAATCGTCGACATCATCTACGCTACACATGATCTACGACAGGGACCTCGCCTTTGGAGATGATTATGTTTGGAGTCTCTACGCAAGTCTTCGACTTCCCTAGACACTCGGGGGCTACTGACATGGGTATACCCTTCGGGTACCCATTATTAGTATACCTGGCTCGGCCCAATATGGAGAAGACCCAATATGGAGAAGGCCCAACAAGGCAACCCGAAGAAGTAGTCGACTAGGACTCTTGTAAAACCCTAGGCTGGTTGCATATATAAAGCCAGCTAGGGCACCCGAAATAGAGGAGAACAGAGAGGACAATAGATAGACAACATAGCTCCGCCTACGGCGGCACCCTGTAAACACATCTATGATCATATACTAGATTGCTAGCAGCATGTAGGGATCATCCACCGAGGGGACCCGAAGCTGGGTACGTTGTGTGCCTAATCTCGTTCCTGGAATCTCCATCGTCGCTCTCTCCTGAAACCCTAGTCTACAATACGTAGGCATTGCCGAGGTGATCCCTCGTCACTTGCAGAAGGGATTTCTTGGAAGGATGTAGGCCACTAATTTGCATTGATGGATGTCATGTCAAAACAAAATTCAAAGGGCAACTCCTAACTGCTATGGGAATTGACCCAAATGATTGTATTTATCCAGTTGCTATGGGGTTGGTTGAAGTGGAATGCACTTGCTCTTGGGAGTGGTTTCTCACAACTCTTAAGGAGGATTTGAACATTATCAATACATCTCCATGGACAATTATGAGTGACAAGCAAAAGGGTCTAATAAATGCAGTGAAAAAGGTTTTCCCTGATGCAGAACATAGGTTTTGTGTCAGACACTTGCATCAAAATTACCAAAAGGATGGCCACAAGGGAGAGGTGTTGAAGAATGACTTGTGGGCAATTGCAAGATCAACAACAATTGTCAAGTGGCAGAAGAATATGGACAAGCTCCTAGCAGACAGCCCTGCAGCTTATGCTTGGGTAGAAGAGCTTGTACCCAACACTTGGATCAAGGCATTTTTCAGTGAATTTTCCAAGTGTGACATGCTACTGAACAACCACTGTGAAGTGTACAACAGCTACATATTAGAAGCAAGAGAAATGCCCATGCTTTCCATGCTAGAGAATGTGTTCTACAAGATTATGCACATGAATGTGAGCAAGCAGAAAGAAGCTGAGAAATGGACTGGGACTATTTGTCCAAAAATAAAGAAAAAACTAGTCAAACTCATTGAGTGGAGCAAGAACTGCATTGTCCTATCAGCTGGTGGAGGAGAATACAGAGTTTCATCACTAGAGCTGGAAAAAGATTATGCAGTTGATTTATAAGCAAGAACTTGTGACTGCAAAAGGTGGCAACTATCTGGCATTCCATGCCACCATGTCCTTGCTTGTTGTAGAGCTGATAGAATTAATCCAGATTCACTTGTACATAGTTGCTACAACATAGAGACATACAAGAAGGCATATGCACAAAATTTGCATCCATTGAGAGGAAGAGCATTTTGGGAAAAAGTGGATGCAGTGTTAGTGCATCCTCCTCTGTATACAAAAGTCATAGGCCAAAGAAAAATAGGAAGAAAGCTCCAGAGGAGAAAATTACACAAGGTGTACCAACACTTAGAAGACATGGCCTCACTATGCATTGCTCTATATGTGGAAAACCAAATCACAACAAAAAGGGACATGATAATTGGATTCTAAGCCAGATGGCAGAGCAAGAGGAAAGAAGAGTTGAAGCAGAGGATGCAGAGGTCCAAGAAGAGCATACAGTGGAGCAAGAACTGCATTGTCCTATCAGCTGGTGGAGGATAATACAGAGTTTCATCACTAGAGATGGAAAAAGCTTATGCAGTTGATTTATAAGCAAGAACTTGTGACTGCAAAAGGTGGCAACTATCTGGCATTCCATGCCACCATGTCCTTGCTTGTTGTAGAGCTGATAGAATTAATCCAGATTCACTTGTGCATAGTTGCTACAGCATAGAGACATACAAGAAGTCATATGCACAAAATTTGCATCTATTGAGAGGAAGAGCATTTTGGGAAAAAGTGGATGCAGTGTTAGTGCATCCTCCTCTGTATACAAAAGTCATAGGCCAAAGAAAAATAGGAAGAAAGCTCCAGAGGAGAAAATTACACAAGGTGTACCAACACTTAGAAGACATGGCCTCACTATGCATTGCTCTATATGTGGAAAACCATATCATAACAAAAAGGGACATGATAATTGGATTCTAAGCCAGATGGCAGAGCAAGAGGAAAGAAGAGTTGAAGCAGAGGATGCAGAGGGCCAAGAAGAGCAACATGTAGATGACCCAAGCATTCTTGAACACATTATTCCTCAACACCTAGTGCCACAATTGGATCCAGTACACTGCCCTTCTAGCATGATTTTCAGGCTGGAGCAAGAGGTACTGAATTTATATGATTTTATTACTTAATGCACTGAATTTGTTACAATTTGTTACTTATTGCACTGAATTTATTTATCTTGCAGCAAAGAATACATGACCTGCCACCAAGAACAGCTCAGCCTTTACCTGAAAGTGCATTTGTTGCTGGTGCAAGAGAAGAAATTCCACAACCAGGAGTAAGACTTACAACTGCCAGCCTGAGAGGAAGAGGAAATGTGCAGCAACCAGAAGAGGGGGCAGAGGAAGGAGCACATCTAGGAGCACATCAAGGAAAAGAGTGGCAGCAGATGTTGCTACAACATCTGGTACAACAGCTGCAACACCTAGAGGATCATCAAGAAGAAGGAACTACAGAACGGGGCCAGGAAGTGCTTACTGGTTGCTGGTTGGTGATGAACAGCAAGGTCGAAATGTTGTGCCCGATTTGAATGCAGTGCTGCCAGAGGAGGAAGAAATACCCATTTCACAAAATGCACCTACACATGGGAATGTCTAGAGGAGCTCCAACATATTTTCCTTGCCAAAATGCATGTAATCCTGACAATTCTTGTGAGACAATGTTGCCAGGAATTCTGCCATTTTTTGTCCTATTTTTGTGAACATAATTAAGTATTGTGCTGCAAATTTCAATCTTCACTTGTTTCTATCTGAACAATATAGCATTGCAATACAATAATTAAAATGACAAGTATTCTTGAATTTATTTATTCAAATTGCATAGAACAACATGGATTACATAGCTACATTGAGTACATGATTTGTCAAACAAATCCCTTTGTCATCAGGGCAACAACCACATAAACCATCACACACACAACACCTAAGACAACAATGCTAGTTTGTGGTGACCCTGCATACCACTGCATGTTGTAGTATGTCAGTCGTTGACATAACATGTGCGAAGTACCAATCCGCAAATATTACATCCCTCAGAGTAGTACAACAGAAGCATAGCTGGTCTTTAACTCAATCACATAATATTACAAACCATATATATACATCATCTCGGAGCTCCTCCTGGGTCCATAGAGGTTTACTCCTAGGTTCGAGGTGAACCCTACTTAACTTACAATATATATGTCTTAGCAAGTTTAACATTATTCGACTCGAGCAGCTAAATACTATAGAGTTCGTGCTGCTCGATTACTACTACTACTCTTGTGGTATAAGCTTGTTGTTCTTCTGGAACCTCCCCGATCCCATACACTATCAGGTAGTCGACCCCCTCTACTTCTCCAGAGAGGTTTGGTTCTTCGTAGAAGATCCCATCTGCTCCGTCTTGTCCTTCGTTGGCCTCCTCAAGGTGATTCAGACAATCTAAGCAGGGGATTATAAGAGGTATGAGTACGAGCGTACTCAACAAGTTCATTATAGGAAATAGGTGTTTAATGAAATAGCTACAATACTAGACCAGAAAGTCTAATACCAATGTAGGTTTTCATAATCATTTCTTCAAATGGTTGCTTTTATTCAGAAGAACTATGTCTGCGAGACTTCACCGGTTTACTAGAACTTCATGGAGTTCCTTTCCGGCAGCGTTCGCAGTTCCAAATCCCGGAACAGGGAGTGACAGGTCACGATTCATTACACTCTGCAGAGGTGTGTTGCTTTACCCATAAGAGATCTTAACCTTGGTGCCAACTGGGCAGCTTTCCCGTCCACACTTCTGTGGTGTGAGGCCCGGTATAAGGTCCTAGTCAATATTGCATTCCTCCGCGACCTCACACACCCACCCTTTGTTGCAATTCCGACCTTGGGTCCTCGCCGGTCAGCGTACCCCTTTGGATACCTTCCGACCTCGACAACAATCAGGTTCTCGACCTAATTCCTTCGCCGGTCGTTGCAACCCATCATAGACCGCATTACCGTGGGGACTTAGGGCTCCCCAACCACTCCACTTGTCCCTCGGGATTCAAGTGACTACGGTAAGCGCATCCGTTGATGAACGAGAGGAAGAAACACAGTTGACTACTCCGTCCCACTCCAGATCTTATGGTTAACATGGGTATTACGGCACAAGAATCACTGGACGACATTGGTTGTTTAATCCTAGATGGATACAAACCCTGGCAATGAAACCTCCACCATACTCATGCCATAGTTCCATTGCTAACCACATGGTCATATTCATACTTATGGAAATAGCAATTTTGCTTTTCATGCAAGAGTGATAAGTATAGTACTTTGCAAGTAATTTGGTAAAATACTCAAAGTAACATGAGCAAGCGATGAACTTGCCCGGCGACTGCAATGTAGTGTAGTTGGATTGTTTGGACTGACCCTGGTCCTCTGTTTCTGAAAGATAGTATAATTGTCCGATAAGGGCAATGGTTAAAGATTCAAATATGCATGCTTTCGTTTTTTAGAGTTTGGTTCCCCCCCTTCCCGATGTTTTATAATTTAATGTCAGAGGTGGCTAAATAAGAACAATTTAAGAGTACTCCTTAAGAGTGAAAATAATATCTTGGAGTATTGCCAAGATTTGTTTAAGTCCAAAATAATTTATGGGCTTATTTAATCATTAAAAATATGGAGTTTATTATTAATGATTTTTATTAATTCATTATGCTTTGAATTTAATTATGGCTCAACTTCATTTGTCTCAAAAATTCCATCTCATATTTTATTATGATAGAGAATTAAATTTTGAGTGGTTTGCATTAAGTGCCAGAGATTTAATATTAAGTTAATAGTATGTAATATGGTTTAAATTATTGTTCAAAACTATACAAACTATTGTCATTTGTTCATCACTATTTAGGTCACCTCCAACGGGCCACCGCATTTCAGACAACCATTATGTTCATTTTGGTTCGTATGCGGTGGTTGGTGGACACCGAGGAGGCACATGTCAATTTTCGCCTGGTTGTGACCCCAACGGCGGACCACATTTGGTTCACGACCTCGTGAATTAGGCATTTTCATGTCCACATTTCAATTGATTAATAAAAGCAAAAACATAGCAAATAATCAAAAATTAGTACAATAAGATAGTTCAAAACGGCCTTGCCGGCATACACAGAGTTCAATGGGCGGCATTTGTCAAGAAAATATCCGCGCCAACGGATCAGAAGAATTGCCACTTTGCTAAGCGCCAGGAGAGCCGCCGGAAGGAAGTCAAGGGAGCATTTGGTGTGCTTCAAGCTCAATTAGCTATTGTTTGGTATCATGATTTTTCCTCGTCTCATGACAAACTGAGGAAAGCGATCCAAACTTGTGTGATCATGCGTAACATAATCATCAAGAATGTCCGCAACACTCGAGTCATGCATGTTGGTCCCTACGAGTGTCAGGGATCTCTTGCGGAGGTTGATCACCAGGTGCCTACAGAGTTTGCCGATTTTCTCATCATGCATTCGAAAATTCGTGATAACACTGTTCACGCTCGGCTCCAATATGATCTCGTAGCGCATCTATGGAGGCTCAAATGAGAGGCATCAACTGCTCCGATGCCTTGATATAGCGCAACTTCTATTTGTTTGCTTTCTTGTTTGTTAACGTTTAATTTAAAAACAATATTACCAAACATATTTATTTGATATTCAAATAAAATAGTTAAAAATTTGGGGGACGCGGCTGGAAACAGGCGCGACCTAAAAGCGCCAACTAGCAACAGAGTTCCCAAACACTTAAATCCGGTGGTCAATTCAGACACACTTTGAGGGACGTAGCTCGAGATACTCTAATCATAGTAGAAAAACAACTCAGGTCCTTCATTTCTTCTCACGCAGCAGCCGGACGTGCCAAAACCCACAAACTGAAAAAGAACCATGCGATCAAAAATCGCCCAAAGGCTTGTTAGATGGCAGAGGATATGTATGCGTTTGCTCAGGGCATCTCGAACAGGGCGATGCTCGCGTTCGTTTGCGACCGCGCGGTCGAAAAATGTGAATACATCTAGGCTCAGCGGCCCGACACATAATGATTGGGCTGTGCAAGCACGGTCTAATTATGCGTTGCGTTTGCATATACGCGAACACTACGCGGTCGCGCCGAGTGATCTAGTATTATAACCTGTCCCCGCATGTTAGGGATAGCGAAATCGACCACACGGAATTGCTTCCTCCTTCCCTACTTTGCTTCTCTAGAGAGACGCCGCCACCCCGCCGCACCGTCGTAGTACCCAACGTATGTTCGGGCCTCGCCGCGCCGGAGAACAGGATCGGATCCGGGGTAAAATCTTGACCGCATTTGTCACGTCTTTGGTGGCCACACATCTGCCGGTTGCGTCGGCCAGCCTCGCCGCCGAGGACGTGTTCTGTCAATTGCGTCGGTAGCTTCCCTAATTTATTTTTAGGCGCTATTGTAGGCCACCATTGATCCGCATTTGCTACCCACGCAGATGGATATGTGGAAATTGCTCGACAAGTTCGGCAGTGAGGTCACTGACTCCTCTTCTGATGACGAGTTCGAGCAAGCGATGCAAGCAGCCATGGCTTTTGCTGCAGCCTCAATCCTCCATCAGCACAATGACATCCAGATGCCGGTGTACCGGGGCTGTGTGAAGGGCCGCTCAAAAAACCTGCTGAAAGGACACGGATGCCGCATAGAGGGGGTGAATAGGCGGTTTAAAACTTTTACGATTATGGCTTAACAAATGGCGAATAAAACTAGCGTTTAATTTGTCAACCACAAAATCCTATATAACTAGGGTTCACCTATGTGCACCAACAACTTATGCTAATCAATACAAGTAACTATGTGATAGCAAGATATATAACTTCAAGCACGAAGGATATGATAAAGTAAAATGCATAAATAAAGAGCTCGGTATAGGGATAACCGAGGTGACGCGGAGACAACGATGTATCCCGAAGTTCACACTCTTGCGAGTGCTACTCTCTGTTGGAGCGGTGTGGAGGACAAGTCACTCCAAACGCCACGAAGGTCTCACCGCATTCTCCTCGCGAATTCCCACCAAAAGAGATGTCCTCGATCCACTATGGAACCTTGAGGGTGGCCACCGAACCCGCAATGTCGTTGCCTATTCGACGGTACCTCAGAGGAGGGATCCTCACGAGGGGGAGAAGAAGTAGGGGCCATCGGGCGGAGAGTCCTCGGGATGGTGGTACTCTATTTACCCAGCTTCAGAACACCTGCACGATGACAGGGCCTACTGCTGCCTGTCTGGAATTATCTGGGCGCTTCCGCGTTGTTACAATGAGTTGTGGTTGTGCCTCTAGGGCTCCCGGAATCTGGCTTATAAAGGCGCCAAGATCTAGGGTTTACACAGAGAGTACTAGCCAAAATACAAGTTGCCTAACTACGGTATATTACATTGCCGTGCACGTCAAGGATCCGCCTTTCCTTATACGCCGTATTGGATCCGGCTACCCTTGATGGGTCAGACCGGATCCAACTTCCAAGGTAGGTTGGTAGATCCAGCTCCTTGTTCCTGGGCTGGACTTCCTCCATCTTGATCAACAACAACTGGGCCGCCCGATGGGCCATACACCATCGTCACCGTCTATGGGCCACCCGGGCTTGCCGGATCTAGCCACCGTCGATGGTATACCCATGAAGTATACACACAACACGCATAAAGCTTGGGGCTATCTCCACAATTTAATTGTAGGCTTCCAATAAATCACCATAAAGGCCTTGCACTTGAACAATCTTCACAACTTAATTGAAGTCCCCAAGAACACCACAAATACCACTAAGCCGTCTAGGGTCAAAATACCCAAGAGAAATAAGTTCCCGAAGTGAATATCTCACGAACTTTCACCTTCACGTAGCACCATGGAGAAGTCAAACCGATGCACCAAATCCAATGGCAAGAACACCACGAAGATGCTCAAGTACTCTCTCCCAAATTCCAACAAATCTACAAAAGATATTGAGGTAATAAGAGAGGAAGTATAAATAGGAGGAGGAACACCAAATTTCTCCAAGATCTAGATCTAGTGGATTTCCCTCACAAAGAGAGGGATTTGTTTGGTCAAGATGTAGATCTAGAACTCCTTTATCTTTTCCTCAAATATGAGCAAGAATTATGGAGGGATTATAGGGAGAGGAAAATTCTCAAAGTCAACAATGGAGTAGATAGAGAGTAGGAGAGGCAACCAGCTCAATGAAGAAGAAGGGGGTTATATATGACATCCAAAATGGAATCTAACCGTTGAAAACGCACTCAAAAATAGCCCCAACCGGACCTTCTGACCATGGCCGGACCACTCCAGCCGGCCGGACTTGTTCGGCCAAGCCCGGACCATTCCGGGCATAATTTTCGTGCTCCCAGTAATCCGGCCGGACCGAGTCTGACCTGTGGCTGGACCACTTTGGCCGGCAGCGTACCGCACATCAAAAATGTCGCTATTTTCAAATACGAACTTCGATTTCGATGAACTTGGGCTCGTTTTAATCACAAGAAAGATCTCTACAAGATAATGCAAAGAAACATCATAATACAACAACGAATAAAAATATCAAATGGGGAAAGGTTTAACCTATTTATAAGAGCCAAACCGGTCTCATCTCCAATAGGGAAAATGCAATAACTTGAGTTAGGAAACTCGGATTTAGGTGAAACCAAATTTGTTGGAAAGAGGATGACAAGAGCTAGCCCACAAGGAGATAAAATTTTAATAACATGTAGGATAGATGTTTCCATGAATTTAGAGGTGAAACCTCTCAATACAAAGAACCGGGAAAAACTCCAATATCGAAACGCAATAAGTATTTTTATGTGGAATCCGTTTTCGATGAACTAGAGCTTGTCATGAGAATAAGCACAAGCTCTAAAACACCATATGTATAAGATCCAAATAATAACAAAAAAAGATGATGCAATGATGTAGAGGTTTGTGCTCTCTCTGAATGATACGATTGAGTTACTCACTCGAGATCCCCTTGATAGTGCGCCAACTAACCTACAACAGGGTATCCCAACTAAACCACAAGAACGGTAATAAATAAACCCTATCAAGACCAAACCTTAACCTTGCGCATTTCACTTGAGCTTGATGATAACGATCTTGGCCGTAACAAGATGTAACACCTTTATTGATTGTGTTGCTTGATGAAGCATTGCGGATTCCCCCCACACTACACTATGGGAAAACTCCTTCTTCGGTGCATATTCACATATCCATGAACACCATATGAATGGCAATCTTCAAGCCTATGATCTCTTCAAGGTGGCTCATATTGAACTTGCACCTCATTTCTTCATTATCCTATTATTGCATCCTTGAATCCAACATATGGGTCAAGTATTACCCATGGACAACTCCTTACACATATGACCCAATAGAAACGTTAGTCCATAGGGATTATCATTAATTACCAAAATCACACATTCGCCTGTCGCGCGACGGAGTGGGTGGGCACCTCCGGCTCTACAAGGACTACTTTGACCGCACCAATCCGGTGTAACCCGGAATAAATATTCTGGCGGCGGTATCGGATGTTAAGGAACCTGTTCATGATCATTCTATGGGGCGTCAGAGGTTACACCCCGTAGTTTTAATGCAGGCCTGATGCCACAAGTGCGCTAGGTTTCATCACCTACAAAAAATGTTCTACAACTATTCGCATGCTATCGTATGGAATAACTGCTGATATCTCCGATGAGTATCTTCGAATGGGTGAGAGCACCTGCCTTGACATCATGTACTGGTTTTGCCGAGCCGTGATTGCCGTGTTCGGAGAATATTACTTGAGGGAGTCAACTGCTGAGGACATAAGACGGTTGTTGTCTATCCGCGAGTCTAGATGGTTCCCAGATATGATTGGCAACATAGATTGAATGCATTGGGAGTGGAAGAACTGTCCATTTGGATGGCAGAGTCGGTTTATCGGCCATTCTGAGGGATGCACTGTTATTCTTGAAGCAGTGACATCGTAAGATTTATGGATTTTACATTCATTTTTTTGGCATGAAAAGTTCCAACAATGACATCAACGTGTTGCACCGCTCTGCGATTTTAACCGGCTTATGGAAGGCAAAGCTCCTCAGGTGCGCTACGGGATCAATGTAAATGAATATGACAAGCCATATTTCTTGCTTATGGCATCTATCCTGACCGGACCACACTGGTAAGTACTGTTCGTAATACAAATACAGAAAAACAAAGAAGTTTGCTGATACGTCTCAAACGTATCTATAATTTCTTATGTTCCATGCTACTTTTATGATGATACTCACATGTTTTATACACATTATATGTCATTATTATGCATTTTCCGGCACTAACCTATTGACGAGATGCCGAAGAGCCGATTCTTTGTTTCTTTGTTTTTGGTTTCAGAAATCCTAGTAAGGAAATATTCTCGGAATTGGACGAAATCAACGCCCAGGGGCTTATTTTTCCACGAAGCTTCCAGAAGACCGAGGGAGATACGAAGTGGGGCCACGGGGCGCCGCCACACTAGGGCGGCGCGGCCTAGAGGGGGCCCGCGCGGCCCTAGCGTGTGGGGCCCCCGTGACTCCTACGACTCCGCCCTTCCGCCTACTTAAAGCCTTCGTCGCGAAACCCTCTGTACCGAGAGCCACGATACGGAAAACCTTCCAGAGACGCAGCCGCCGCCAATCCCATCTCGGGGGATTCAGGAGATCGCCTCCGGCACCCTGCCGGAGAGGGGAATCATCTCCCGGAGGACTCTTCATCGCCATGATCGCCTCCGGATCGATGTGTGAGTAGTTCACCCCTGGACTATGGGTCCATAGCAGTAGCTAGATGGTCATCTTCTCCTCATTGTGCTATCATGTTAGATCTTGTGAGCTTCCTATCATGATCAAGATCATCTATTTGTAATGCTACATGTTGTGTTTGTTGGGATCCGATGAATATTGAATACTATGTCAAGTTGATTATCAATCTATCATATATGTTGTTTATGTTCTTGCATGCTCTCCGTTGCTAGTAGAGGCTCTGGCCAAGTTGATACTTGTAACTCCAAGAGGGAGTATTTATGCTCGATAGTGGGTTCATGCCTCCATTGAATGCGGGACGGTGAGAAAGTTCTAAGGTTGTGGATGTGTTGTTGCCACTAGGGATAAAACATCGATGCTTTGTCTAAGGATATTTGTGTTGATTACATTACGCACCATACTTAATGCAATTGTCTGTTGCTTGCAACTTAATACCGGAAGGGGTTCGGATGATAACCTGAAAGTGGACTTTTTAGGCATAGATGCATGCTGGATAGCGGTCTATGTACTTTGTCGTAATGCCCTGATTAAATCTCATAGTACTCATCATGATATATGTATGTGCATTGTTATGCCTTCTTTATTTGTCAATTGCCCAACTGTAATTCGTTCACCCAACATGCTATTTATCTTATGGGAGAGACACCACTAGTGAACTGTGGACCCCGGTCCATTCTTTACATCTGAAATACAATCTACTGCAATTGTTCTTTACTGTTTTTCGCAAACATCATCTTCCACACTATACATCTAATCCTTTGTTACAGCAAGCCGGTGAGATTGACAACCTCACTGTTACGTTGGGGCAAAGTACTTTGATTGTGTTGTGCAGGTTCCACGTTGGCGCCGGAATCCCTGGTGTTGCGCTGCACTACACTTCGCCGCCATCAACTTTCAATGTGCTTCTTGTCTCCTACTGGTTCGATAAACCTTGGTTTCTTTATGAGGGAAAACTTGCTACTGTCTGCATCACACCTTCCTCTTGGGGTTCCCAACGGACGTGTGTCAACTGCACGCATCAAGCTCTTTTTCTGGCGCCGTTGCCGGGGAGATCAAGACACGCTGCAAGGGGAGTCTCCACTTCCAATCTCTTTACTTTGTTTTTATCTTGCTTTATTTTATTTACTACTTTGTTTGCTGCACTAAAACAAAATACAAAAAAATTAGTTGCTAGCTTTACTTTATTTACTATCTTGTTTGCGTTCTCTATATCAAAAACACAAAAAAAATTAGTTACTTGCATTTACTTTATTTACCTTTTGTTTATTTCATCATGTTTCCTCCTAAGTTCACTCTGAAAAAAATACCGGTAGGACAAGGGTCTATCATTGGAAGAGATAATTGTTATCACCAGAATTTAACCAAGTCTGGAGATGGGCCGTGATTAAATGGGTTTAGAAGATATACATGGAAGATACTCCCGAACCGGCCTTGTACAAGAAGTTTGGGCAAGATTGCCCGTGTATCTGTAAATATAGTAGGGTACGTGTCGGTTAGAATGAAGAGATAGAGTCTAGCCCGTACACGGGTTAGTTTATTCCCGCATTAGAAAGTCTACGGACTATAAATATGTATCTAGGGTTATTGAGAAGGAGGACGAACACGTTCACAACAAATCAATCTAGGCGCATCGCCACCCCTTGTTTCGAGGGTTTCTCCCGGGTAAGCAACATGCTGCCTAGATCGCATCTTGCGATCTAGGCAGTATCAGTTTATTCGTTATTGGTGTTGCTCGTGCTGAAGCCTTTTTGATGGCGGGCAACACCCTTATCTTAGGTGTTTTGGGGTTGATCACAATGCTTTCACGATGCACTTGTTTAGCTACGCTACCCCTCGACATCTAGCTGCCCTTACACCTATTTTAGGTGTAGGGGCAGCATCTTGCTTGTTCTTTATTTAGTAGATCTAATCCGTTATAGTTGCTCCTTGTTCTTCAAGGATTGGTTTGATATCTGTATGGTTAGGCCTTATAAACGGGTTGAACAATCCGGTAGTGCGTAAGGTGTGGTTTATTAAGCTCTAGAGGGATTGTTCCGGGGATCAACTTCACGTTGGTTTTTAGGCCTCTTTAGGGCTGGTTTTCCATTATCTTGCGTATCTGTTAGGCTCAACTACGCATAGGATGTTCCGATTATACGGTGAAAACCCTAGACTATCGTAGATTAGTTTAGCTTGATATTGATAAAGCATGATCCCCATGTCCTTATAAATCTAACATGAACCATGGGGCAATCGGCTCTTTGAGCCGATCCACAGAACAATTTAAGAGCCGATTGGGGCTCGTATTTAATGTTTACGTGTTTGCCATGCAGGAAACTAGTCGAAGCAATCCATCACCTTCCTGACCAGGTATAGGTCAGGTGGCACGCCCTCGTAAGCACCAGGATGCGTGTGCCAGAAGGCATTGCGGGCCGTCGCCCGAGGGACCAGGGTCAGCCGCAATCCTGGGAGCCTCCCGGCTCTACTGTGTTGCCCGTCGCTGCTCGCCGGTGGGTTTCTGACCGCAACACATTCTGGCACGCCCGGTGGGACACTCTACAGCAACCACTACGTCGACATCTGCAGCAACCATGTCAAAAGCCGCGGATGAGGTGGTGGGCGAACCAGTCACGTACGCAGATCTGCCGGAAGAACACAAGAAGAAGTACGATGAGATGAAAGCCATCTTAGAAGCCGATCTCATCGGCTCTTTCATGAAGACCCGTTCACATGGCATCAGATGGAAAGGGTTCTCCTCTGAAGGTGCCCTCGATGAAGTAGACCTCTCTACCTCTTCAGAAGAACGCACCAGAGCTCTACGCCAGGAGATTAATTACATGGTAGCTCATTCCCTACACCGCCATTCTGAGAGCTTGGTGAACGCTTTTGAGCGCGTTGCGGTCCGAGTGGTGCAAGAGATCATGAAACATCAGTACTCTCCGTCAGGACCTACCCTGGGAACTCACCAGCGAGAGATACCACTCCAGATTAGACCGCCGCTGCCATTCGCGCTCACAGCACCAGAACCGCCGGGTTCACCGGCGTACGTTGTCTACAAGGTTGGAGGCGATCCTAGCGATTGCCAATTCCTATATGAGCCGTCCAAGGAGATCCCACATGGATACGTGTGCACATACATGCCGGACTGCAATGCTTTGGCGCGCACAAGCCAGATCGCACCAACAGGGATCTCTGGCGTAGATGCTGACAAACAAGCATGGCTGGCTAAATATGCTACTGGAACGAGTCATGAAGGTTCGGTCCCTACAGCTAATACCATGGAGCAGATCAGCACTTTATTGAGAGACCAGTTCGGCATCTTGCCGAAGAGGAAAGCAATCGGCTATTCCAAGCCGTACCCTGACGAGTATGATCTGATCCCGCTGCCACCCAAGTATCGGCTCCCTGAATTCTCAAAATTCAATGGAGCAGAAGGAGCTAGCTCAATAGAGCACGTAAGCCGATATTTGGAACAGCTGGGCTTGATTTCAATATCAGACCCTTTACGTGTGAGGTTTTTCGCACAATCTCTTACGGGATCAGCCTTTGGATGGTACACCTCGTTGCCACCAAACTCAGTCCGCACATGGAAGCAGCTAGAAGAGCAGTTTCACGTGCAATATCACTCAGAAGCTACCGAGGCTGGCATTGCCGATCTAACACAAAGTGCGCGAAGCGGGAGAAACAGATGTCTGAATACATCCAACGTTTCAGATCGGGGAACCGATGTTATTCGGTTCGTTTATCCGAGAAGGAAGCGATCGATCGGCAAGATCTTGGGTCTCGCAACGCCGATCAAGGACCTGACTTCCCAAGCAGAGTACAGTTCATTGTCGCACATGGTGCAGAAACTCACATCATATGAGCAGCGACACCCTGAATTGTACCAAGACAAGTTCAAGCGTCCGATAGGCCTGGTTGAGATGGAAGAAACTGAAGATCCTGCACCAGACCTGGAGGTGGCTGTAGCTGAATGGGCTCGGGGGGCAAACCCCGTGTCCTGCAAATGGGTAAAACCACAAGGGCCTGCAAAAGGGTTTGACTTCGATGTGAGCAAAGCTGAGCAGATTTTCGATCTATTGCTTAAGGAAAAACAGCTGAAGTTACCCGAAGGCCATAAAATCCCTACAGCACAAGAACTGAACGGGAGGCCGTACTGCAAATGGCATCACTCGTTCACCCATACCACCAATGACTGCAAGGTGTTTCGTCAGCAGATCCAAATGGCGATAGAACAAGGCCAATTGCTCTTCGGACAGTTTGCCATGAAAGTGGACACACATCCGTTCCCTGGCGTCAACATGGTGGAACCTAACCACTCCACGAGGCGTCGACTGGATTTCTCGTTCGATGTTAACATGGCAGGGCCTGAGCGCCACCATGGCAAGGATAAAGAGGAAAGCAGTCACTCCCGCAGCAAGGAAAAGGAGGAGGCCGATCCACGCGACTGGCCCCGATGTGATGACAAGCGGTACCTCACCAAGGAACAAGTGAGAAGCGTGCGATACCAAAAACCACTTTCCACGCACCTCCTCAACAAATATGAATATCAGTATGACCGACGTCGGCAGTACGACAGAAACGACGAGAGATACAATCGGTCCGACGAAGATAAAGGAAGGTACCGTCGGCACGACAGAGACAACGAAGGACGCGAGCACCGCGCTAAGGAGAGGTCAAGGGAGCAGGAAGACATGGATAGACACTGGGACTGTCCCTTCTTTAAACACTGCTGGGACTCAGGGATGAGCCGATTGCCTACAATCGACAACTGCCCGGAGTGTAGACGCCGGAAGGAGGATGCAGGGGAAGTTTCAGTTTTCAAGCGTCTAGGACCTCTCCCACCACAGAACAAACGTGCTGAGTCCTCTCAAGATGAAGACTTTGAGGAGTCAGAAGATGAAGAAGAGGATAGGTACCGCCGGCCAAGGTGGTGCCCCGATGGACTCAGCCACTCCCAAAAGCGTAGGGTTCAGCGACTGCGTAGCTTGGAGCAAGCCGAAGCGCGATACTTGCACACGTTGAGGAAAGCGCGGCCCGATCTGGCCGTGAAAATTCAGCAGACTTTGGACGAAGAGAGTCATCCACCAAAGAAGGTTTGGCGGCCCAAGCAAGAAAAAGCCGATGTGGGAACATCGGCTGGCACAAACATGGTGTTCTTCCTTCCATCAGAGTTTCGTGCCCCAGGAACTGAAGAAGCGCCAATAGCATAGTTTGACTGCGGTCCACAGCCCGTCATCTTCGAAAAGCCACGGGAGAAGGGATACAAACACATGAAGGCCCTGTACCAAAAGGGTTATATCAATGGGCAGCCCGTCGGTAGGATGTTGGTTGACACAGGAGCAGCGGTGAATATAATGCCATATTCCATGCTACGGCGTTTGGGACGCTCCAGTGCCGATCTGATCAAGACCAACGTCACGCTCAATGACTTCAACGGCCAAGCATCGGGGACGCAAGGTGTCCTGAACGTGGATCTAACCATAGGCCGAAAGACGATCCCAACGCATTCTTCATCGTTGACAGCAAGAGCACCTACGCTGCCCTGCTAGGAAGGGATTGGATTCACGCTAACTGCTGCATTCCATCTACAATGCACCAATGCCTGATACAGTGGGATGGAGACGACGTAGAAGTCGTGCATGCAGATGACTCGATCGACGTCTCGATAGCCGGCATGAACATTTGGGGCTCGGCAGACCAAGAGCCACTCTCTGGAATCAGTTTGGACGGCTGTGATCGCATCAAGGTGTCAAAAAACGGGGTGAGGCTGGTCTTATCCACCGGCCTGATAGAGTAATAAGAGCAGCATCCATCGACATACGTGGCAAGGCCGATCCCTGTGATCCGCCCCAAAAAATAAAAGGCAAGGATCCTTCTTCAAACATGTCACGTAGTCGTGGTAAGGAGGCTTCCTCCTGCAAGGGAGCGCATACAAGTTGCAAACCTTCATTGAGCAACTTAATCAACATGGAGGCCGATTCTAGCAATCGGCCAAAATTATCCTCGCCATATGTTCTGCCTGTGTTCAACGTCGATCTAACAGGCGACGGAAAGCTAGGGTATGGGTTTACGTCAGCTGATGAGCTAGAAGAGATTTACATTGGTCCGTGGGATAAGCTACGACCAACATGCATCAGCAAGAGCCGATATCTTCAATCACTTGAAAGATTCGGCTCGGGGGGCACATAATATGGAATAATGGACGATAACATATGTAGACCGATGCACGAAATCGGCCAAAAAAAATTTAGAACTAGGGAACAAAGCCGATGCCCAGCCATCGACTCTGGAGTACAAACTTGTCTCTCAGATTACACAGGGAGACTCTACTGAAGGAACATCTCAAGGGCATGGAGGGCATCAGCACGAACATGATCCACCTCGGCGATCTCGGCCTCATCATCTTCGTCTTTGCCTGCTACCAGCTGCTTGTTCAAGGCGCAGATTTCGGCCAGATCATTCTTCAGTTCAGCTTTGAGACCTTCTGCTTCCTCGAGGGAGTGGGCGATAAGAGCTTCCTTAGCCTCAATGAGCTGTTTTGTTGCCCGAACCTTTTCTTCAAGGGCCTCCAATTCTTTGCGCAAGGTCGCCAGTTCAGCCGTGCTGTCGGATGTGTCAGTTTTGGCGTCCAAGGCAGCCTTTTTCTCATTAAGCCGTTGGCATTTGTCTGCAATATCGGCTTTCAACGGAAGCTGGGCGTGGCGCAGGTCGATTCTCTGACGAGCCGATGCCACTCTTGACCTGTAGGCAGACAGAGTTACGACTGGCCAAAGTTTCACCTGCAGCGTCACCGGAAGATGAGGCTGGATATCTTCCAAAATGTTCTTCACTGCCTCGAAGTCTTCAACCAATGTCTCGATGGAGGAGGAGAGCAGGGCCTTGAGATGCTGGAGTTGACCATGTGTAGTGCTGGGTCCTGGCACTTCGCTTGTTTTAGCAGTGGCCGGCTCGATGGATTCGGGGTCAAATGTTAGCAAGCTTGAAAGGTCATAACCCTGAAAACAACAAGAAAAACGTCAGGAGACAGCAAAGGAGTAAGGTAGAGCTAAGGGGAAGGATTGTACCTCTCCTAAGACCAGAGGAACAGCCGATGAAGAGGTGATCGGCTCTGGTGTTTCAGCTGTCGGTTTGGCCAAGCTGGCCACCTTGTCAGCTACACTCTTAGAAGTTGCTAGGTCCAGGGTGGCGGATGGCATTGGTACCTCCTCAACTTCCCCACTAGAGGTGTCATCAGTCTGCAAAGGGAATGGTTAGCCGATGAGAACAACAATGGGCCAGCATGGAAAATGAGCCAAGGAGAGTATGGAGGGGATTACGTTTGATATCTCCTGGTTTGATGGAGAGGCTTGCGGTTCCTTGCGAGCTCTCTTGATGCATCGACTTTTTGTCCGTAGACTGCCCTGCCCTGCTTTGGTGGGAGTTTCGGAGTCAGCAGGTTCAGGGGCTGATCTTTTCTTGGAAGCCGACGGTGGCAAGTCTGGCTGGCTCTGCGTGGGGGTCTTCTCAGAGTTGCCTGAGCTCGAGTCCCTTCGACTGGACTGTGTGCCCTCACTGGAGTTTTCTTCAGTGGAGGTCTGTAAAAGAAATACAAGTATGCTGCAGAAGCCTAGAAGAGTGAATGAAATCAGCCAAAGCATGGGTCAACTTACGTGCAAACTTTCTTGGGCCAGAGCAGGGCTTTGGCGCTTCAGAGTCTTCCTCGCAGCTACTTTCCTCACTGCTGTTCTCGCCTTGACTGAGGCTCGGGGGGCAGCTGACCTGGAAGACACTCTGCTTTTGGAAGCCGATGTTGGTGTCATCGGCTGGCTCTGCATCATAACCTTTTTCAAAGATGGTGAGTTTTTGCAGAAGAGGACCACCGGAGCTGGTGGGAGAAATCTGAAAGGGGAGCTGTCATCATCTACAGGATCCGGACCGTCTTGTTGCTGCAAGGAGGCAAAGCAATGTTATAAAAGGAAATCATTGCAAGCCACTTCAAAATAAATTGTGAGTAGTGGTACCTGTTCTGCAGGGATGTCATATTCAGCGTCAAGTTGTTTCAGCAATGATCCCAGAGCTCTCCTGAAGGCATGAGTCTTCCACATTGACCACCAAGTCTCAAAACCATCGGTTGATGAGGTAAAAGAGAGGTTGTGAGGAATTGGAGCGGCTAGAGCGTTGATACGTCTCCGACGTATCGATAATTTCTTATGTTCCATGCCACATTATTGATGATATCTACATGTTTTATGCACACTTTATGTCATATTCGTGCATTTTCTGGAACTAACCTATTAACAAGATGCCGAAGTGCCGATTCTTTGTTTTCTGCTATTTTTGGTTTCAGAAATCCTAGTAACGAAATATTCTCGGAATTGGACGAAATCAACGCCCAGGGTCCTATTTTGCCACGAAGCTTCCAGAAGACCGAAGAGGAGACGAAGTGGGGCCACGAGGCGGCCAAACCCTAGGGCGGCGCGGCCTGGCCCTTGGCCGCGCCGACCTGTGGTGTGGGGCCCTCGTGTGGCCCCCTGACCTGCCCTTTCGCCTACTTAAAGCCTCCGTCGCGAAACCCCCAGTACCGAGAGCCACGATACGGAAAACCTTCCAGAGACGCCGCCGCTGCCAATCCCATCTCGGGGGATTCAGGAGATCGCCTCCGGCACCCTGCCGGAGAGGGGATTCATCTCCCGGAGGACTCTACGCCGCCATGGTCGCCTCCGGAGTGATGAGTGAGTAGTCTACCCCTGGACTATGGGTCCATGGCAGTAGCTAGATGGTTGTCTTCTCCCCATTGTGCTTAGTTGTCGGGTCTTGTGAGCTGCCTAACATGATCAAGATCATCTATCTGTAATTCTATATGTTGCGTTTGTTGGGATCCGATGAATAGAGAATACTTGTTATGTTGATTATCAAAGTTATGCCTATGTGTTGTTTATGATCTTGCATGCTCTCCGTTATTAGTAGATGCTCTGGCCAAGTTGATGCTAGTAACTCCAAGAGGGAGTATTTATGCTTGATAGTGGGTTCATGTCTCCGTGAATCTGGGGGAGTGAGAGAAACCTCTAAGATTATGGATGTGCTGTTGCCAATAGGGATAAAACATTGGTGCTATGTTCGAGGATGTAGTCACTGATTACATTACGCGCAATACTTAATGCAATTGTCTGTTGTTAGCAACTTAATACTGGAGGGGGTTCGGATGATAACCTGAAGGTGGACTTTTTAGGCATAGATGCATGCTGGATAGCGGTCTATGTACTTTGTCGTAATGCCCAATTAAATCTCACAGTACTCATCATAATATGTATGTGCATGGTCATGCCCTCTTTATTTGTCAATTGCCCAACTGTAATTTGTTCACCCAACATGCTGTTTATCTTATGGGAGAGACACCTCTAGTGAACTGTGGACCCCGGTCCAATTCTCTATACTGAAATACAATCTACTGCAATACTTGTTTTACTGTTTTCTGCAAACAATCATCTTCCACACAATACGGTTAATCCTTTGTTACAGCAAGCCGGTGAGATTGACAACCTCACTGTTTCGTTGGGGCAAAGTACTTTGGTTGTGTTGTGCAGGTTCCACGTTGGCGCCGGAATCTCTGGTGTTGCGCCGCACTACATCCCGCCGCCATCAACCTTCAACGTGCTTCTTGACTCCTACTGGTTCGATTAAACCTTGGTTTCTTACTGAGGGAAACTTGCCGCTGTGCGCATCACACCTTCCTCTTGGGGTTCCCAACGGACGTGTCAACTACACGCATCAAGCGTCAAAGAAGGAATAACACCTTTGACTGGTGAGGACATCAGGTAGATCAGCTCTGCTCTCTGTTAGGTGGTGCAGAAAGAAGTGAGGAGATACCTGTCCAAGACCAAGTTGCCGGGCTGCCACGACCGGCTGATAAGACTCATAACCAGGTTTGATGATCCTGTTTGAGGTGCTCATGCCAACGGGAAGGAAGCAGGGATGGATCATGATGGAATACAACTGCCGAGTGTCAGCATCATCGGCAAAACTATCTAACCTGAAGGAGACTGGATTTTCAAAATTTTCAGACTCCGTATAAGGAAAGAAGAGAGGGTCGTCCAGGCCTTGGTAGAAAGTCCTGAACCACTCTCATGTTCCCTTAGAGGTCAGTTTGCTGCCTGGGAGGCTGTATAGAGCTTGGCCGTAGCTAGTGCATCGGATCTGCCTCCCGTTGGTATCTGGGAAGGTGCAAGTGGCCAAGGGTGGAAGGTTTGGGATCTTGTTTTGGAAGTACAGCTGAGCCCAGAGCTGAATAAACCACCAGGGACCTCCAGTTTTGACTGTCTTTTGGGAGAACAGTTTAGCAGACATTAGCTGGAGATATCTATAGACCTCTCCAAGAAACAGTTTGCCAATGCCAAGCTGAGTGCCTCTGGCAAGTTCATAGGCCAGGGAAAGATAATTCTTGGTTGGAGCAAGTGAAGGACCACAAAATATGAAGTGTTCCAACCAGAAATTCAGGAAGGCCGTGTGTTCTTTCTCTGTTACTGGGCCTTTGTTTTTCATATGGCGCCGAAGGTAAGCACCCCAGTTTGTGCACTCTGTCTTGGAAGAAAGCGCGAAGGGGACCTTTGGCAGCCTAAAGGCAGATGGGCTTGGGGATGCAATGTCTAAACCAGTGATCATGGCCACATCTAGTAAGGTTGGTGTCATGGGGCCATGACCAAACGTGAAGCAATTCATGGCATCAGACCAAAAATAGCCGATGGTTTTCAGAAGGTTTTCATGTTTCTCAAGGGGAGACAGTGATAAAGCTAAAGCATCGGCTATTCCTGCGGTTTCCAAGTGGCGTGGTGAGTTTTGGAGACTCTATTGTACCATGAAACCCAATCTTCAGGAGGATTAGGCCAGGCTCGTAAGCAGTCGGCCCAAGAAGTCAGATCTAGGTTTTGGTTCACGAAGGGAATTCTATTTGCCTCGCATGAAATCAGATGGGCAGGACTCTCGGTAGAACGAGGGCCAAGACAGAGAGAATTTGGAAGAGAAGGATGTGGCAGTAGAATGTCTGATACCTAGAAATTAATGACGGAACGAAGCATTAATTCAGATGTTTGTTGTTAATTCTAGCACCATGTTCGGACAGCGAGGAGCGGTTGAGGATTACCTTCAGGCCGGAGACCATAGCGTTGGCATTGGATGATTCCGCCATTGGATCCGCTGCGGGTTCGAGCCTGCACGATTGAGATCTGAGGTTCGTGTGGCCGTGAGTGGGATCTGTTCGAGCGGCGATTTGGGGATCTGAGTATTGCTCTTTCGGATAAGTTGCAGGTTACCGTTTGAATAGGCAACAGAGCTGGCTTTGCTCGCGTTTTATGGCAAGGGCCGATGCGCTGCCATCGGCTCTTGGTGTGTTGACTTGCTTTGACAATTGGCAAAACTGGTAAAAAGGCAAAATCGGCTTAGAAATATTTTCTTCATTAATAAAAGGGCTTTTACAGAGAAGAGCCGATTGCTTAAGGAAGAAAGAACAAAAGCCGATTACTACTACTACTAGTCCTATACTAGTAGCCCCTAATCTAAGGGCCATTGCTGCCCTCGTCGTCATCATCGCTGCCGCCGGCGCAGCTGCTGGTGGGCTCCTCGTCGCTGCTCTCGTAGCCCTCTACGGGAGCCTCGTCCTCCTCATCGTCGTCGTCGCTGTCGTCGTCCGACCCGGCGCGGAAGCGCTTCACCGGGGGATATTCGTCGGAGGACTCGTCGTCCTCCTCTTCGTCCTCCTCGTCGGAGGAGGTGTAGCCGTCCCACGAGAAGCGATCATCTTCGCTCCCCGCCTCCAGCTCCCCGTCGACGAGGAACTGGAAGTCGTCCTCTCCGTCGGTCAAAGACTTGTCGTCCTCGGACCAGATGTCCCACTCCTCCGGGGCGCGGCGGTTGTACGCTGCCACCGGGTCCCACTCCGGCGTGGGCTCACGGAAGGGAGAAGATACGTCGGAAAGACCTGATGAGGCAGAGGAGGAGGAGGAAGACATGGCTACAAGGAAGGGGGTTTTTTGCCGATGGCTAGTATGGAGCAAGAGGGTGAAGAGGCGAACTGCTCGGCGCGGTTAAATAAAGGGATATGGGGGAGAGTTAATGTTACAGCAGTTTCCGAGGAAGTGGTGCCAAAAACTGTCAAATCGTGCAGAGAAGTTGAGAAGGCAAGGCATCATGATGAAGGATACTGCGGCGGTTCTGCTCTGCCACGACATGACCCTACGAAGGAAAAACAGAGTGGTTTTGAAATTATCATTGCCAAAACCAGGGGGGCATGTGTTATCACCAGAATTTAACCAAGTCTGGAGATGGGCCGTGATTAAATGGGTTTAGAAGATATACATGGAAGATACTCCCGAACCGGCCTTGTACAAGAAGTTTGGGCAAGATTGCCCGTGTATCTGTAAATATAGTAGGGTACGTGTCGGTTAGAATGAAGAGATAGAGTCTAGCTCGTACACGGGTTAGTTTATTCCCGCATTAGAAAGTCTACGAACTATAAATATGTATCTAGGGTTATTGAGAAGGAGGACGAACACGTTCACAACAAATCAATCTAGGCGCATCACCACCCCTTGTTTCGAGGGTTTCTCCCGGGTAAGCAACATGCTGCCTAGATCGCATCTTGCGATCTAGGCAGTATCAGTTTATTCGTTATTGGTGTTGCTCGTGCTGAAGCCTTTTTGATGGCGGGCAACACCCTTATCTTAGGTGTTTTGGGGTTGATCACAATGCTTTCACGATGCACTTGTTTAGCTACGCTACCCCTCGACATCTAGCTGCCCTTACACCTATTTTAGGTGTAGGGGCAGCATCTTGCTTGTTCTTTATTTAGTAGATCTAATCCGTTATAGTTGCTCCTTGTTCTTCAAGGATTGGTTTGATATCTGTATGGTTAGGCCTTATAAACGGGTTGAACAATCCGGTAGTGCGTAAGGTGTGGTTTATTAAGCTCTAGAGGGATTGTTCCGGGGATCAACTTCACGTTGGTTTTTAGGCCTCTTTAGGGCTGGTTTTCCATTATCTTGCGTATCTGTTAGGCTCAACTACGCATAGGATGTTCCGATTATACGGTGAAAACCCTAGACTATCGTAGATTAGTTTAGCTTGATATTGATAAAGCATGATCCCCATGTCCTTATAAATCTAACATGAACCATTTGGATTACTGCGCAGAAACAGATTTCTTGCTGTCACGAATTTGGGCAGGGTTCTCTGTAGGTAACTCAGAAAAATCTGCCAATTTACGTGCGTGATCCTCAGATATGTACGCAACTTTCATTCAATTTGAGCATTTTCATCTAAGCAAGTTAAGTGCCCCTGGAAAATTCGTTTTTACGGACTGTTCTGTTTTGACAGATTCTGCCTTTTATTTCGCATTGCCTGTTTTGCTATGTTTGATGGATTTATTTGTTCCATTAACTTTCAGTAGCTTTGTGCAATGTCCAGAAGTGTTAAGAATGATTATGTCACCTCTGAATATATGAATTTTCAATTATGCACTAACCCTCTAATGAGTTTGTTTTGAGTTTGGTGTGGAGGAAGTTTTCAAGGGTCAAGAGAGGAGGATGATACAATATGATCAAGAAGAGTGAAAAGTCTAAGCTTGGGGATGCCCCCGTGGTTCATCCCTGCATATTTTAAGAATACTCAAGCATCTAAGCTTGGGGATGCCCAAGGCATCCCCTTCTTCATCGACAACTTATCAGGTCACCTCTAGTGAAACTATATTTTTATTCAGTGACATCTTATGTGCTTTGCTTGGAGCGTCTGTTTGTTTGTTTATTTTTGTTTTTGTTTGAATAAAATCGGATCCTAGCATTCTTTGTGTGGGAGAGAGACACGCTCCGCTGTTTCGTATGAACACATATGTTCTTAGCTTTATTCTTAGTGTTCATTGCGAAGGTTGAACTACCTCGTTCATTGATATATGGTTGGAAACGAAAAATGCCGCATGTGGTAATTGGTATAATGTCTTGAATAATTTGATACTTGGCAATTGTTGTGCTCATATAGATCATGTTTAAGCTCTTGCATCATGTACTTTGCACCTATTAATGAAGAACTACATAGAGCTTGTTAAAATTTTGTTTGCATGATTGGTCTCTCTAAGTCTATATATTTTCTGGTTGAGGTGTTTGAACAACAAGGAGACGATGTAAAGTCTTATAATGCTTACAATATGTTCATATGTGAGTCTTGCTGCACCATTTTATACTTGAGTTTGCTTCAAACAACCTTGCTAGCCTAGCCTTGTATTGAGAGGGATTCTTCTCGTGCATCCAAATCCTTGAGCCAAAAATTATGCCAATTGTGTCCACCATACCTACCTACCACATGGTATTTCTCTGCCATTCCAAAGTACATTACTTGAGTGCTACCTTTAAACTTCTATTCTTTGCCTTTACAATATATAGCTCATGGGAAAATAGCCTTAAAAACTATTGTGGTGAAGAATATGTACTTATGTATCTTATTTCTTAATAAGTTGCTTGTTGAGCGGTAACCATGTTTCTGGGGACGCCATCAACTTTTACCTTTGTTGAATATCATGTGAGTTGCTATGCATGTTCGTCTTGTCTGAAGTAAGGGAGATTTTCATGATCAAATGGTTTGAGTATGCATATTGTTAGAGAAGAACATTGGGCCGCTAACTAAAGCCATGAATCATGGTGGAAGTTTCAGTTTGGACACAAAACCTCAATCTCTTATGAGAATATTACCTGTTGTTGAATGCTTAAGCATTAAAAGAGGAGTCCATTATCTGTTGTCTATGTTGTCCCGGTATGGGTGTCTAAGTTGAGAATGATCAAAAGCGAGAAATCCAATGCGAACCTTCTCCTTAGACCCTTGTACAGGCGGCAACATAGAGGTACCCCTTTGTGACACTTGGTTGAAACATATGTTATGCAATGATAATCCGTGTTAACCCAAGCTAATTAGGACAAGGTGCGGGCACTATTAGTATTCTATGCATGAGGCTTGCAACTTATAAGATGTCTTATACATAACACATATGATTTATTACTACCGTTGAAAAAATTGTTTCTATGTTTTTTCAAAATGAAAAGCTCTAGCACAAAAATAGTAATCCATGCTTCCCTCTGCGAAGGGCCATTCTTCTACTTTATTGTTGAGTCAGTTTACCTATTCTTTCTATCTTAGAAGCAAACACTTGTGTAAACTGTGTGCATTGATTCTTACATGTTTACCTATTGCACTTGTTATATTACTTTGTGTTGACAATTATCCATGAGATATACATGTTGAAGTTGAAAGCAACCACTAAAACTTATATCTTCCTTTGTGTTGTTTCAAAGCTTTCTACTAAGAATTTATTGCTTATGAGTTAACTGTTATGCAAGTCTTATTGATGCTTGTCTTGAAAGTATTATTCATGAAAAGTATTTGCTATATGATTCAATTGTTTACTCATTGTCTTCATCATTGCTTCGAATCGATGCATTCATCTCATGTGCTTTACAATAGTATTGATCAAGATTATGATAGCATGTCACTTCAGAAATTATCCTTGTTATCGTTTACCTACTCGAGGGCGAGTAGGAACTAAGCTTGGGGATGCTTGATACGTCTCAAATGTATCTATAATTTCTTATGTTCCATGCTACTTTTATGATGATACTCACATGTTTTATACACATTATATGTCATTATTATGCATTTTCCGGCACTAACCTATTGACTAGATGCCGAAGAGCCGATTCTTTGTTTTCTGCTGTTTTTGGTTTCAGAAATCCTAGTAAGGAAATATTCTCGGAATTGGACGAAATCAACGCCCAGGGGCTTATTTTTCCACGAAGCTTCCAGAAGACCGAGGGAGATACGAAGTGGGGCCACGGGGCGCCGCCACACTAGGGCGGCGTGTAGGATAACGTTGCATAGAAAACAAAAATTTTCCTACGGCGAACACGCAATCCAAGCCAAGATGCAATCTAGAAGACGGTAGCAACGAGGGGGTATCGAGTCTCACCCTTGAAGAGATTCCAAAGCCTACAAGATGAGGCTCTTGTTGCTGCGGTAGACGATCACTTGCCGCTTGCAAAAGCGCGTAGAAGATCTTGATCACGTTCGGTTCCGGCGCCACGAACGGGCAGCACCTCCGTACTCGGTCACACGTTCGGTTGTTGATGAAGACGACGTCCACCTCCCCGTTCCAGCGGGCAGCGGAAGTAGTAGCTCCTCTTGAATCCGACAGCACGACGGCGTGGTGTCGGTGGCGGTGTAGAAGTCCAGCGGAGCTTCGCTAAGCTACGCGGGCAATATGAAGTGGAGGAGCAAAGCTAGGGTTTGGGAGGGGGTGGCCGGCCACTCAAGGGGGGCGGCCAAGCTATGGTCTTGGGGGTGGCCGGCCCCCTCCCTTGGCCCCTCATTATATAGGTGGATCCCAAGTGTTGGTGTCCAAGTCTTCGAATAAGACCCGAAACAAAAACCTTCCATAGGAGGGGGAAACCTAGCCCAACTAGGACTCCCACCCAAAGGTGGGATTCCCACCTCCCATGTGGGGGGTGGCCGGCCCCCTATGGTGGAGTCCACTTGGGACTCCACCCCATCTAGGGCTGGCCGGCCATGGAGGTGGAGTCCCTTGTGGACTCCACCTTCCTTGGTGGTTTCTTCCGGACTTTTCTAGAACCTTCTAGAACCTTCCATAGAACCTTCCGCGACATTTTATTTCACATAAAATGACATCCTATATATGAATCTTATTCTCCGGACCATTCCGGAACTCCTCGTGATGTCCGGGATCTCATCCGGGACTCCGAACAAATATTCGAACTCCATTCCATAATTCAAGTGCTACCATTTCAACATCCAACTTTAAGTGTGTCACCCTACGGTTCGAGAACTATGCGGACATGGTTGAGTACTCACTCCGACCAATAACCAACAGTGGGATCTGGAGATCCATAATGGCTCCCACATATTCAACGATGACTTTAGTGATCGAATGAACCATACACATATATTACCAATTCCCTTTGTCTCGCGATATTTTACTTGTCCGAGGTTTGATCTTCGGTATCACTCTATACCTTGTTCAACCTCGTCTCCGACAAGTACTCTTTACTAAATACCGTGGTATGTGGTCTCTTATGAACTCATTCATATGCTTGCAAGACATTAGACGACATTCCACCGAGAGGGCCCAGTATATCTATCCGTCATCGGGATGGACAAATCCCACTTTGTTGATCCATATGCCTCAACTCATACTTTCCGGATACTTAATCCCACCTTTATAGCCACCCATTTACGCAGTGGTGTTTGGTGTAATCAAAGTACCTTTCCGGTATAAGTGATTTACATGATCTCATGGTCATAAGGACTAGGTAACTATGTATCGAAAGCTTATAGCAAATAACTTAATGACGAGATCTTATGCTACGCTTAATTGGGTGTGTCCATTATATCATTCACACAATGACATAACCTTGTTATTAATAACATCCAATGTTCATGATTATGAAACTAATCATCCATTAATCAACAAGCTAGTTTAAGAGGCATACTAGGGACTTCTTGTTTGTCTACATATCACACATGTACTAATGTTTCGGTTAATACAATTCTAGCATGATATATAAACATTTATCATAAACATAAAGATATAAATAATAACCACTTTATTATTGCCTCTAGGGCATATCTCCTTTAGTCTCCCACTTGCACTAGAGTCAATAATCTAGATAACATTGTAATATACCTAACACCCATGGCATTCTGGTGTTGGTCATGCTTTGCCCTAGGGAGAGCTTTAGTCAACGGATCTGCTACATTCGGATCGGTGTGTACTTTGCAAATCTTTACTTCTCCATCTTCGATGTACTCGCGAATCGAGTGGTAACGCAGCTTGATATGCTTCAGCCTCTTGTGTGACCTTGGCTCTTGTGCATTGGCGATGGCACCCATGTTATCACAGTAAATGATTAATGGGTCCAATGCACTAGGAACCACACCGAGCTCTACAATGAACCTCTTCATCCATACCGCTTCGATGAAGCCTCCGAGCCGCTATGTACTCGATTCTGTTGAAGACTTCGCCACCGTGCACGCTTCGAGCTTGCCCAGCTTACTGCAGCACCATTCAATATAAACACGTACCCAGATTGTGACTTAGAGTCATCGGGATCGGTGTTCCAACTTGCATCGGTGTAACCGTTTACAACGAGCTCTTGGTCACCTCCATAACAAAGAAACATATCCTTAGTTCTTTTCAAGTACTTCAGGATATTCTTGACCGCTGTCCAGTGTTCCATTCCTGGATCACTTTGATATCTGCTAGTCAAACTAACAGGCATGTGCTATATCCGGTCTAGTACATAGCATGGCATACATGATAGATCCTACTGCCGAGGCATAGGGGATGTTACACATCCTTTCTCTTTCTTCTGCCGTAGCCGGTCCTTGAGTTTTACTCAATACCTTGCACAGTAACATTGGTAAGAACCCTTTCTTACTTTCGTCCATTCTAAACTTCTTTAGAATCTTGTCCAGATATGTACTCTGTGATAGCCCTATTAGGCGTCTTGATCTATCTCTATAAATCTTGATGCCTAATATATATGATGCTTCACCAAGGTCTTTCATTGAAAAACTATTATTCAAATAACCCTTAACATTGCTTAATAGTTCTATATCATTCCCGATCAATAATATGTCATCTACATATAATATCGGGAATGCTACAGAGCTCCCACTCACTTTCTTGTAAATACAGGCCTCTCCATGACCTTTGTATAAACCCGAAGTCTTTGATCACCTTATCAAAGCGTCGGTTCCAACTTCTTGATGCTTGCTTCGGTCCATAAATTGAACGCTGAAGTTTGCATACTTTGTCGGCATTTTTAGGATCGACAAAACCTTTGGGTTGTACCATATACAACTCTTCCTCAATGTCTCCATTAAGGAACGCCGTTTTGACATCCATCTCGCCAAATCTCATAATCGAAAAATGCAGCTATTGCTAACAAAATCCTCACAGATTTTAGCTTCGCTACGGTGAGAAAGTCTCATCGTAGTCAACTCCTTGAATTTGTCGGAAACCCTTTGCGACAAGTCGAGCTTTATAGACAGTAATATTACCATCAAGATCTGTTTTTCTCTTGAAGATCCATTTATTCTCGACAGCCTTTCGGCTATCAGGTAAGTCTACCAAAGTCCATACTTTGTTATCATACATGGATCCCATTTCGGATTTCATGGCTTCTTGCCATTTGTTGGAATCTGGGCTCATCATCGCTTCTTCATACGTCGCAGGGTCCTCATCATTGTTATCTACAATCATGACATTTAGACAAGGATCATACCAATCAGGAGTGGCACGTTCCCTTGTCGATCTGCGAGGTTCGATAGTTTCCTCGTTCGAAGTTTCATGATCATTATCATTAGCTTCCTCTGTTGCCGTGTAGGCGGTACAGTGTACAACTTCCGATCTTGCTACTCTGATCAACGAGTATAGATTCATCAATCTCATCGAGTTCTACTTTTCTTCCAGTCACTTCTTTAGTGAGAAATTCTTTCTCAAGAAAGGTTCCGTTCTTAGCAACAAAGATTTTGCCTTCGGATTTGTGATAGAAAGTGTACCCTATAGTTTCCTTAGGGTATCCTATGAAGACGCATTTCTCCGCTTTGGGTTCTAGCTTGTCCGGTTGTAACTTCTTTACATAGGCTTCGCAACCCCAAACTTTCAGGAACGACAGATTAGGTTTCTTATTAAACAATAATTCATACGGTGTCGTTTCTACGGATTTTGATGGTGCTCTATTTAAAGTGAATGCGGCTGTCTCTAATGCATAACTCCAAAATGATAACGGCAAATCTGTAAGAGACATCATACTACGAACCATATCTAAGAGAGTTCGATTACGACGTTCGGACACACCGTTTCGTTGAGGTGTTCCGGCGGTGTCAATTGTGAAAGTATTCCGCATTTCTTTAAATGCATGCCAAACTCATAACTCAGATATTCACCTCCACGATCAGATCGTAGAAATTTGATCTTCTTGTTACGTTGATTTTCTACTTCACTTTGAAATTCCTTAAACTTCTCGAATGTTTCGGATTTATGTTTCATGAAATAGATATACCCATATCTACTCAGATCATCTGTGAAGGTTAGAACATAACGATAACCACCGCGCGATGCTACGCTCATTGGTCCACATACATCTGTATGTATGATTTCCAATAAGTCAGTAGCTCGCTCCATCATACCAGAAAATGGAGTCTTTGTCATTTTACCCATTAGACATGCTTCGCATCTATCAAGTGACTCAAAGTCAAGTGATTCAAGTAATCCATCAGTATGGAGTTTCTTCATGCGTTTCACTCCAATATGACCAAGACGATAGTGCCACATATAAGTAGAATTATCATTAAGTTTAATTCGCTTAGCATCAATGTTATGTATATGCGTATCACTACTATCGAGATCTAATAGAAATAAGCCATTCTTTTGTGGTGCTCGACCATAAAAGATATTATTCATAAAAATAGAACAACCATTATTCTCGAACTTGAATGAATAACCGTCTTGCATTCAACAAGATCCAGATATAATGTTCATGCTCAACGCAGTACATAATAGCAATTATTTAGGCTTAAAACTAATCCCGAAGGTAGATGTAGAGGAAGTGTGCCGATTGCGATCACATTGACCTTGGATCCGTTTCCAACGCGCATCGTCACTTCATCTTTCAGCGGTTGTCGTTTATTCTTTAGTTCTGTTTCGAGTTACAAATATGAGCAACCGAACCAGTATCAAATACCCAGGTACTAGAACGAGAACCAGTGAAATGAACATCTATAACATGTATATCAAATATACCTTCTTTCTTCTTCTTGACAAGGCCGCTCTTCAGATCAGCCAGATACTTGGAGCAATTACGCTTCCAGTGTCCCTTCTCCTTGCAGTAATAGCACTCGGCATCAGGCTTAGGGCCGTTCTTAGGTTTCATAGGAGGCGTGGCAGCTTTCTTGCCACCCTTCTTGAATTTTCCCTTAGACTTGCCCTGTTTCTTGAAACTCGGTGGTCTTGTTGACCATCAACACTTGATGCTCTTTCTTGATCTCAATCTCAGCAGCTTTTAGCATGCCAAAAAGTTCAGGTAACTCCTTGTTCATGTTACTGCATATTGTAGTTCATCACAAAGTTCTTGTAACTTGGTGGCGGTGATTGAAGGACACGATTAATCCCCGATCTGTTAGGAATCACTATTCCCAAGTCATCGAGTTTCTTCGCATGCCCGGTCATGGCGAGCATGTGCTCACTAACGGAGCTGCCTTCTTCCATCATACAGCTGAAGAAATGTTTCGATGCTTCATAGCATTCCACTGCCGCATGAGTCTCGAATATAGCTTTCAGCTCATTCATCAACTCATGAGGATCATGGTGCTCAAAACGTTTTTGAAGATCGGATTCCGCATCGCACGGGATGGCACACCGAACTTGAGAGTACCGAGTTTTCCGAGTCGCGTAAACAGCTTTTACTTCATCGGATTCATTTTCTGCAGGAGGGTCACCTAGCGGTGCATCAAGCACAAATTGCAGATTTCCGCCGAGAGGAAGATCCTCACATGACGGAACCAATCGGTGAAGTTGCTACCGTTGCTCTTAAGTTTCTCTTTCTCTAGGAACTGATTAAAATTGATTGGGGACGCCATCTCTACAACATATATTTGCAATAGTTTAGACTAAGTTTATGACAAATTGAGTTCAAATTTTAATTCAACATAATTAAAAACCTAAGTGAACTCCCACTCAAAACAATATCCCTCGCATTGTCTTAGTGATCACACGAACCAAATCCACCGCACCTAAACCCGATCATCACGAGAAAAGGTGTGATTTCAATGGCGAACACTCAAAGTGTTCATCATATCAACCATATGATTCATGCTCTACCTTTCGGTATCACGTGTTCCGAGACCATGTCTGTACATGCTAGGCTCGTCAAGGCCACCTTAGTATCCGCATGTGCAAAACTGTCTTGCACCCGTTATATGTACTTATTGAATCTATCACACCCGATCATCACGAGGTGCTTCAAACGACAAGACTTGGCAACGGTGCTACTAAGGATGAACACTTTATTATCTTGATATTTTAGTGAGGGATCATCTTATAATGCTACCGTCGCGATCTAAGCAAAATAAGATGCATAAAAAGGATTAACATCACATGCAGTTCATATGTGATATGATATGGCCCTTTTGTTCTTGCGCCTTTGATCTTCATCTCCAAAGCACGGATATGATCTCCATCATCTTCGGGCATGATCTCCATCATCGTCGGCGTAGCGTCAAGGTCAATGGCGCCGTCTTCATGATTGTCCTCCATGTAGCAACTATTACAACTACTTTGAAATACTACTCAACATGAAATTTAAAGACAACCATAAGGCTCCTGCCGGTTGCCACAATACAATAATGATCATCTCATACATATTCATCATCACATTATGGCCATATCACATCACCAAACCCTGCAAAAACAAGTTAGACGTCTCTAATTTGGTTTGCATATTTTACGTGGTTTAGGGTTTTGAGAGATCTAATCTACCTACGAACATGAACCACAACGTTGATACTAATGTTTTCAATAGAAGAGTAAATTGAATCTTTACTATAGTAGGAGAGACAGACACCCGCAAAGCCTCTTATGCAATACAAGTTGCATGTCGAACGAGGAACAAGTCTCATGAACGCGGTCATGTAAAGTTAGTCCGAGCCGCTTCATCCCACTATGCCATAAAGATGCAAAGTACTCAAACTAAAGATAACAAGAGCATCAACGCCCACAAACCATTGTGTTCTACTCGTGCAACCATCTATGCATAGACACGGCTCGATACCACGTAGGATAACGTTGCATAGAAAACAAAAATTTTCCTACGGCGAACACGCAATCCAAGCCAAGATGCAATCTAGAAGACGGTAGCAACGAGGGGTATCGAGTCTCACCCTTGAAGAGATTCCAAAGCCTACAAGATGAGGCTCTTGTTGCTGCGGTAGACGATCACTTGCCGCTTGCAAAAGCGCGTAGAAGATCTTGATCACGATCGGTTCCGGCGCCACGAACGGGCGGCACCTCCGTACTCGGTCACACGTTCGGTTGTTGATGAAGACGACGTCCACCTCCCGTTCCGGCGGGCAGCGGAAGTAGTAGCTCCTCTTGAATCCGACGGCACGACGGCGTGGTGTCGGTGGCGGTGTAGAAGTCCGGCGGAGCTTCGCTAAGCTACGCGGGCAATATGAAGTGGAGGAGCAAAGCTAGGGTTTGGGAGGGTGGCCGGCCACTCAAGGGCGGCCAAGCTATGGTCTTGGGGTGGCCGGCCCCGTCCCTTGGCCCCACATTATTTTGGTTGATCCCAAGTGATGGTGTCCCAGTCATCGAATAAGACCCGAAACAAAAACCTAACATATGAGGCGGCAACCTACCCCAACTAGGACTCCCACCCAAAGGTGGGATTCCCACCTCCCATGTGTGGGGTGGACGGCCCCTATGGTGGAGTCCACTTGGGACTCCACCCCATCTAGGGCTGGCCGGCCATGGAGGTGGAGTCCCTTGTGGACTCCACCTTCCTTGGTGGTTTCTTCCGGACTTTTCTAGAACCTTCTAGAACCTTCCATAGAACCTTCCGCGACATTTTATTTCACATAAAATGACATCCTATATATGAATCTTATTCTCCGGACCATTACGGAACTCCTCGTGATGTCCGGGATCTCATCCGGGACTCCGAACAAATATTCGAACTCCATTCCATAATTCAAGTGCTACCATTTCAACATCCAACTTTAAGTGTGTCACCCTACGGTTCGAGAACTATGCGGACATGGTTGAGTACTCACTCCGACCAATAACCAACAGCGGGATCTGGAGATCCATAATGGCTCCCACATATTCAACGATGACTTTAGTGATCGAATGAACCATACACATATATTACCAATTCCCTTTGTCTCGCGATATTTTACTTGTCCGAGGTTTGATCTTCGGTATCACTCTATACCTTGTTCAACCTCGTCTCCTGACAAGTACTCTTTACTCGTACCGTGGTATGTGGTCTCTTATGAACTCATTCATATGCTTGCAAGACATTAGACGACATTCCACCGAGAGGGCCCAGAGTATATCTATCCGTCATCGGGATGGACAAATCCCACTGTTGATCCATATGCCTCAACTCATACTTTCCGGATACTTAATCCCACCTTTATAGCCACCCATTTACGCAGTGGTGTTTGGTGTAATCAAAGTACCTTTCCGGTATAAGTGATTTACATGATCTCATGGTCATAAGGACTAGGTAACTATGTATCGAAAGCTTATAGCAAATAACTTAATGACGAGATCTTATGCTACGCTTAATTGGGTGTGTCCATTATATCATTCACACAATGACATAACCTTGTTATTAATAACATCCAATGTTCATGATTATGAAACTAATCATCCATTAATCAACAAGCTAGTTTAAGAGGCATACTAGGGACTTCTTGTTTGTCTACATATCACACATGTACTAATGTTTCGGTTAATACAATTCTAGCATGATATATAAACATTTATCATAAACATAAAGATATAAATAATAACCACTTTATTATTGCCTCTAGGGCATATCTCCTTCACGGCGCGGCCTAGAGGGGGCCCGCACGGCCCTAGCGTGTGGGGCCCCCGTGACTCCTCCGACTCCGCCCTTCCGCCTACTTAAAGCCTTCGTCGCGAAACCCTCTGTACCGAGAGCCACGATACGGAAAACCTTCCAGAGACGCAGCCGCCGCCAATCCCATCTCGGGGGATTCAGGAGATCGCCTCCGGCACCTTGCCGGAGAGGGGATCATCTCCCGGAGGACTCTTCATCGCCATGATCGCCTCCGGATCGATGTGTGAGTAGTTCACCCCTGGACTATGGGTCCATAGCAGTAGCTAGATGGTCATCTTCTCCTCATTGTGCTATCATGTTAGATCTTGTGAGCTGCCTATCATGATCAAGATCATCTATTTGTAATGCTACATGTTGTGTTTGTTGGGATCCGATGAATATTGAATACTATGTCAAGTTGATTATCAATCTATCATATATGTTGTTTATGTTCTTGCATGCTCTCCGTTGTTAGTAGAGGCTCTGGCCAAGTTGATACTTGTAACTCCAAGAGGGAGTATTTATGCTCGATAGTGGGTTCATGCCTCCATTGAATCTGGGACAGTGATAGAAAGTTCTAAGGTTGTGGATGTGCTGTTGCCACTAGGGATAAAACATCGATGCTTTGTCTAAGGATATTTGTGTTGATTACATTACGCACCATACTTAATGCAATTGTCTGTTGCTTGCAACTTAATACCGGAAGGGGTTCGGATGATAACCTGAAAGTGGACTTTTTAGGCATAGATGCATGCTGGATAGCGGTCTATGTACTTTGTCGTAATGCCCTGATTAAATCTCATAGTACTCATCATGATATATGTATGTGCATTGTTATGCCTTCTTTATTTGTCAATTGCCTAACTGTAATTCGTTCATCCAACATGCTATTTATCTTATGGGAGAGACACCACTAGTGAACTGTGGACCCCGGTCCATTCTTTACATCTGAAATACAATCTACTGCAATTGTTCTTTACTGTTTTTCGCAAACATCATCTTCCACACTATACATCTAATCCTTTGTTACAGCAAGCCGGTGAGATTGACAACCTCACTGTTACGTTGGGGCAAAGTACTTTGATTGTGTTGTGCAGGTTCCACGTTGACGCCGGAATCCCTGGTGTTGCGCCGCACTACACTTCGCCGCCATCAACCTTCAACGTGCTTCTTGGCTCCTACTGGTTCGATAAACCTTGGTTTCTTTCTGAGGGAAAACTTGCTACTGTCTGCATCACACCTTCCTCTTGGGGTTCCCAACGGATGTGTGTCAACTGCACGCATCATTTGCCAAGATGAAAGAAGCTACCAGGAAAGATGTGAAGCGGGAATTTGGTGTGGTCCAAACTCGGTGGACAATTCTTCATCACCTGGCTAGAACATGCTCGCAGAAGACCATGCATGAGGTGATAACCTGCTGCGTGATCATGCACAACATGATCGTTGAGCATAGTGGCGGAGCCAGGAATTTAACTGAGGGGGGTCGAAACCAAGCTCTAATTTTTTTGACAGAAAAGAGCACATGTATTCAACAAAATAGGTTCAAATGGATTCAATTTGCATATTTCATCAAGTACAACAACAAAATGACTATAAAAAACAAGAACACCAAAATAGAGCTACATTTTGATAAGATAGTATCATACCATTAAGTTGCATCTACGCTTAGAAGACGAAAGCCCCGCGGAAGATGACCTCTACGGTTATTGTAGGAATGGAAACGTAGCATAATCTTCTTGTCATCAATTTTGGCAAATATATCTTTCTCAACATAGCAAATCATAAAATTATTGAGCCAATCATCCCCTATCTTGTTTCGAAGAGATGATTTTATAATATTCATCGCCGAGAAAACCCTCTCAACTGATGTTGTTGCCACAAGTAATGTCAAATCAAGTGTAATAAGGCGGTAGACCAATGGAAAGGTCTCATGGTATCTCTTCTGAACTAACTTGAGAGCAAGATCACTCAAACTATCACAAGCTATGAAATCAGGACTTCTCTTCATCACATCAACATATATGTCCAGTTCACCAACCAATAGAGAATAATCACGTGAAGAGAAATTAGCAGAGTACATGGTTGCAAGCTCAACTAGTATATTATTATCAAAGTTGCTGAATGAGTCTCTAGGATCAAGGCATGCAGTGCACAATGATAGGCGTGTAAAAGATTCAGAAAATCTATGATTCATCTCAACTATGTTTCTATCAAGCACATCATTAAACATTTCTACCTTGTAATGATACAAGCAAGTAACCATCTTGCGTGAGCTCTTTGGGTAACCCCTAGCTGCAATGTTATCATCCATATTTGGTACTGTAATATTTCTTCCACCACAAAAGTTAGTAGCAACAAGCAATAGAGGCTCCCATCTAAACTTGTCATACCATGCACTTAGAATTGACCGCTTATCCGGACCTTTGAGAAAATTATGACCATCTAAATGAGTAAGGCCTCTCGACAAATATGCCCATCTCATTTTGTCTCTGATTTTAGGGGTACCAAATGACTCAATTGGTCTCCGAATTCCAGGATCGGCAACCACATTTGCTAGATAAAAAATTTAAGGAACATTTGCCTACAACATTGAAAAGGGAAACTAAAAATTACCCGTGATTTCTACCTTGTAATGATGCAATCAAGTACCAAAACTCAAGACGGGGGGGGGGGGGAAATCAACCTAGCAGCGTGCCCTCTTGCGCGATTCCTCATTGCCGTCGCCGTCCATCGAAGAAGCCAGCCGTGGAAGGGGAAATGCGGCAGGGCGGGGCGGGGCAGGGAAAGGCGGCGGCGGGCCGGGGAAACACGGTGGAGCGGCGGGGAAACGCGGCGGGGTGAGCCGCCGGAGCGAGGCCTGGCGGCGGCGGGGCTAGGTTTTGCTCTTGCGCTCGCCCCGTCGCTTGGCCCCGAGGCTGTGGCACTGTGTCGCTCGATACCGATTGGGGTTGGGGGAGGTCTTTTTTTTGCCAAAATCTGAGGGGGGTCGAACGACCCGGCTCGACCCAGTGGTGGCTCCACCCGTGGTTGAGCATGAGCGTCCTGATGGCTGCAATGAGCACATATGAAATTTCTAGGGTGAACTAGTTGCGCCAAGTCCTGGGGCATGAAGCTAGCAGTAGTATCTGCATATGAATGTTGAAGTCAACGACGATAATATGTTCAAACAGTTGCAGAAGGATTTGGTTGAGCATCAGTGGCATTGGGTGACCATAAAGATATTAAGTAGTCGTTAATATCACCTCATTTTCATGCATACTTTGAAATATTTAGATGTAATAAATAATTACTTTCAACCTGTTAATTTTAGTGAACAACCAAACTGTATTTCCGTGTCAATGCAAATGGAAGCGCACGCCATTTTAGCCGTATGATTTGGGTCCTCGGATTGGAGATGCGATGCTTGCTTTTGTGATTTCCGACGCCTTTAGTGCCTCCCACCTGTCACGCAAACCCGTTTGAGAGTTGGACTCCACCTCAACGTGGTCCACGCACGGAGAGACAAGGACATGGTGTCTCGCAGGTTCCTGGTCCGGCAGGCCCCCGCCGGCGAGGAGCACGCCGTCGAGTACGACACGGAGGACGGCCTCGACGTCCTCCGCTTCCAGATCTTCTCCCTCACCTCCGTCCCGCCCGACCTCCAGAAGGTTTGTTCGCCGCCCCGACCACGCACACACCCCGCGATCATCCTGGCGCTCTTCTCTGATGCGGTGTGATGCCCGTGCAGATCGTGGTGGAGGCGGATGGATCCGTGGTGGACGACGGCACCGACCTGGAGTCCATTTCCGAGGGCCTCCGCCTCGTATCCATCGACGAGGGGAACGACGCGGACGCCGCGGCGGCGGCGGCAAGGGCGCAGGAGAAGTCCGACGAGGAGCTCGCGAGGATGTTTCAGGTTAGTTGACATCCTTTGCAGTAGCTGATTGTCTTGTGCGATTCAAAATTGGACTAGGAGTTGACCAGTGATAATTTGGGGGGTAGGGTGACTTGGTTTTGCTGAGGAAACGGGTGTCAAATTAGCTGCATTTGGTCACATTCTGGTTTAGCTGTTACAGGATTGTTGGTCTTCATAATTTGGTTAGATTTAGCTCAGGTTTACTTTAAACCAGGTGGGAATTCATCTGTCGAGTAACTTGCCCCCATCCAGGTTGTTAGGTGGAAATAGGACGTTTAAGTGTTGTTATCCTACTGGGGGAAGAGCAGGTGAGATACTGAGGTGGAGCAAGAAGCATGAAGTTTGGTGAAACATGGACACTGCGGTTTGGATGGCCTTAATGGGTTTTGTTGTACTGTTTACAGTTGTTCGAGATCGGTTTTGTTCGATTGGCCATTGAAAATGAGCAGAGGCATGCTTTATTTTGGTGGAGTCTAGCTGCGCCTGTTCAAACTTGAATAGCTGTATTGCGCGGATGACAATGAAATGAAGCAATTCCTTGTTCAACTACTTTGCCCAGGGGAACCGAGAGATAAGTCCAACTAGGGCATTTCGGAATGTAGGAATGGAATGTCATGACATGCCACAGGAATTGCTAATAGTTATCTGGTTGCACAACAGGATAGCACATGAATTTTTTTTCTATAGAGACCGAGTGCATGCCCAGATAACTACAACTTTAGCAATCCTGTGCTCCTCACAAGCTCCTCACTCGGTGAGGAGCTTTATGGATTTGGGTGTAGGAAATAAACCCTTGGGCCTTGTTTGGTACTAGTGTATTTTTAGGAATTTGTGTGAATTATCCCGGTCTAATCCCAAATCCCGACGTGTCCCCAAAAGCCCTTTTGGCTCTATTGTATTGGGTCGGTGCTATTCCCACTTTTCCTCAGACCTCAGTGTATTTTCCTCAAGACCCAATACACCACCGCTCCCTTGTGTAATGGGGATTTCATGCGACCGATCCCTACAAAAACACTAAACAATGCCTTAGGGATTTTGAAGGTTTCACTCCTTTGAACCAAAAGGCATCTATAGAAAAAATTCATTACGGGTTAGATATGCAGAATTCTTTTGAAAATCCTTCAATCTGAAATGTCGTAACCAGTTTCAACATTCCAACTATGCTTATTTCTTGAAAATTTCCTAGGCGGAAGAAGAGGCACTTCTGCTACAGCAGTACAGCATACAAAATGACGGAGGAGAGATGTTCAGAGAAAGAGTTGAGCCATACCTGCGCCAGGTTCTGAAGGTATGTAACAGGATTTTGTTTCGTTTGCAAAGCATTTCATTATATTCTGGCTGTTTCTGGTTCTTGTCTCTTGACACTTTTTTTTGGATGTAGTATGAGGATCCAATGCGTCAGGAAGCAGCACTGAAAACTGTTCCAGTAGATGAACTTAAGGAGAAGGCGCTGATCTCACTGGCCAAGGTTTCCATTTCTGCTTCTGACCTTCTGTTAGTTTATTCTTATGTTTTCAGCTTGATTTTCTCAATATTTTCAACATGGTCAGGTTTTGTTGAATTTATTGATAAAGAATATCTTTGTTGGTTACAAGTTTGGCTCCAAGGTTGTTGTATTTTACTGCTCTCTTGCAGATTTTAACACCATGGCTGCGTCTTGATATTTTGTTATTGTAATTATGTTGATTGCTATGTTACATTCTATGTTTGAATAGATGTGTTGACAGAAATTCTTACACAAGATTTTTTAGTAGGAAGGGACCTTCAGTCCTTCGAAAAATGAAGAGGATCATGCCTTTCTGTTGCAATTGCTTTTCTGGTTTAAGCAATCATTCAGGTTACTGAAACACTCTCATGTCCCAGCTTTCAGTCATTGCTTTCTTCAAATGATGAGTGTTGTGTATCTGCTATCATGTATACTCTTTGGCTTTACTTTCTCCGTTTTGAAACATATAAAGAGGGACCTTGAATTCATTCTCTGAAAATTAGCTATTTGAAATATTAAACAGTGCCGTCAAAGGAGTCAATCAAAGAAGAACATGACTGAATGATCACTACGCCCCTAATGAATAACTCTGGTGGTATTTGCATGGATCCACTTTAGCTTATGGAAGATAGTTTTTTTTTCCTGAACACGTTGTGAAATACCTGTCATTTCTTATCAGTAGAAGAATGCCGAGAAAGAACAACTTACAACTCACTAACGGTGGGATGACCAATAAATGCAGATAAGATCAAAACAGAGGCTAAACCAGAACAAAAACCAACACCGACAAACCAAAATATTGCCTTATCCTTATCTAATCTTCAAGCAAAGACAAAATTGAAGCTATCTTTCTGAGTGTCTGTACTTGGATTTCTACACTTTCATGATGCTCCGTACACAGTGCACAGTCTGTGCATGTGATGGAATAGCCTACAGTGGAGCTCATACGTTTCATTATCTAACAGTGATGCTTATCTTTGCAGATGGGTTAATGCCGCACCTTGTGACAGCTGTGATCGTGAGACATCTATGGTTGGAATGGGCAACCCACTTCCCTCGGAGATTGAATTTGGTGCCTCACGTGTCGAGATCTATAGGTAGCAGTTGAATTTTATTTAATATCTTAATTCGAATTTAATTTAGAAGGTTCATGTTTCCTTCAACAGCATGCAATTAGACATACAAGTAAATCTAATTCTAGTAACTGAAGCTTGTTTACTGTTGGAGCTACTCTGGCAAGATTATCCCTTTAGGTGTAATCTGTGAGACAACTTATGTTACAGGAACAGAAAGTAATGGAAATTTCCAATATTCTCTAGCAACATTCACATAGTATGCATTAACCATGATTTCAGATCCAAATTTGTCACACATGCTGAGAAACGAAAAACAAAACAAAATCTGCTTTTTAGTATGATTGGAAGCTTGTCATTAGAATCCGTCACTATTCATGCCAGGATCTGTCTTCTTTGTTCTCTTGATGTGCGGACCATGCAGATCTGGAATTTTGTTCCATGGCAGATGCATCTTGTGTCAATGTTGTATTGTTTTGGACCTCCATCCTGCTAGATCTAATTTAAATGGGTGGTAGTGCCCAAGTTGACCCCTGGTTATGTTGCTACCATTTTCCCGCTCCATGTCTATGTTATTATTTATAAGGTGTAACTTCATCTGCTTCAGTTTGGCCTTTGTCAAGCATCATTCCGGAAAATTCTTTACTCTGGGACTGTAACTGCAGCATAAGACAAATCCTCGATGCACTTCCAAATGCCATCTCTATCTGAACAAATAAAGGCTCTCAGGATCAGGATCCTAGGGAGGATAGTTTTCAAGCTGATATTGTCAGGATTTATGAGTATGATAGGGTGGTAATTAGAAAATTGTGATTATAAAGATCATTGGCTCTACTAGATCACTTCCGTATGGTCCTGAGTTAGATCCTACTTAGTATCTGGACTGAAATGGCCCCACAGGATTGCGGTATCATAAGATCCTATAATACCAGAATGAATGTACTTGTATCCTAACTCTATCTCCTTTCTCAGCTGATGCTACACGATCAATATTCTTAGAACTTCATTTGCATGTACTGACATATTCTATTTTTAGGTGCAACCATTGTTCTAGTATCACCCGTTTCCCAAGGTACAATGATCCATATAAGGTATGAGTGAGCTGACCCAGTCTCTTGTGATCCAGGTTGAGTGTTTTTTTTAACCAAACTGGGAATTGATATTTCTTGCTTTGAAGCTTATACAAACTAGGAAAGGGCGTTGTGGAGAATGGGCAAATTGCTTCACATTCTACTGCCGAGCTTTTGGATATGAAGCTCGTTTGGTTAGTTTTATGAAGCTCATAAATTCATCTTAGCTATAAAGGATTATAGTTTCAGCATAGTGATTCCATATTTGTCAAATGGGTCCACCCTTTTGTCTTTCCCTGTCTGTGCCTTTCACGTCTTACATATTACACACTATTTGTTCACTAAATTTGTCGGCACGAAAAATATGGCTCAGATTCCCCATCCAAATAACTGTTTCTGCAATGCTTTGAATCTTATGCGGATCCTATTAATAAAATATGGATGCCATTATTTTTAGATTTTCTATCCTAAATTCCAGATTACACATTTGAATATGATAAATCAAGATATGTATTTTCTGCAGCATGTTTGATTAATAGGACCTGAATCATGTTAGAAGATAAAAACGGTTTTATTTTAGAGGATCAGACCTGTTTCATTAAGAACTAGACTTCTCCACATGAGGTCTGTTTTGGACTCTCCAGCTAATACACTTTTGATAATATTAAACTAAAAAAATCGGGTAGGTATCTTTCTAGTCTTTCCACTACTACAATCTGTTCTTCATCATAGGACCATGATGATGGAGTATGGAGCTAATTTCTTTTTTATCATTATATGTGCCACTGAAATACTGAACACTAGGCTAGACTCGTGACTGATTTATGTCTCGTGAAAATGGTTCCAGTCTCTGTTTCTTGTGAGTTCTGTTTCATCATTCAGTTTGTAAGCATCCTTGGCAATAGAACATAGATTAGGGATGACAAAGAAGGGAGGAGAAATTGATAACTGTTCTTATTGATTAACTTGGCAGATTGATTTGTATATGGGGGTGCGCCTTATAGAAAGGGAAATAACATGACCCTCAAGAAAGAAATTTATCTTTAACTCTCTTGAATTTTCTACTTAAATAATATGCTTTATTTATTTAAATACTGCCTATTATAGTCATGCACATAACACAGTTGCTTTAGTTTTCTCCAAAAAGCATTTATTCGAGTGCTCGTTCTATCTCTGTATTGCTGCCACTCTTGTATGTGTGTTAGTAGTCCTGAGTTTATATGGTCCACTGGTGACTAGTCCTTCCTCTTAGTCAAGTTCAATCAAATATGCTTTTTTTTGTAAAGGCAATTTAAGTTCTGCTACAGTTCTGCGTAGAGCAACAACGAATCTGTAACTGTTTAGTTCTACTGTGGCCAATAAATTGAACATGCTTACTGTTTACTTTACAGATTCTGGATTTCACTGATCATGTGTGGACAGAATGTTATTCAAACTTGTATGGGAGGTTAGTTTAACCTTCTGCTCCTTCTATTGCAGTATTCTGTTATCCTTATTAATGCCACACCTCTGGAATGTTTAGATGGATGCACCTAGATCCATGCGAAGGAGTCTATGATAATCCATTGTTGTATGAGAAAGGGTACTATAATTCTGCCCAAGTGATTTCTGCAGATCAATTTGCCATACAATTAATCTGATAATTTGTCTAATTTTCACTGCATACTGATGTGGTGTTGCATGGATTTTCTAGGTGGAGCAAGAAGTTAGATTATGCCATTGCTATTTCAAAAGATGGAGTACGCGATGTAACAAAACGCTACACCAGAAAGTGGCACGAGGTATAGTTTTTCGCTTGGTTAGGGCCTGTTTTGGGGGTGGGTAACCTTTGTTGTTTGTTATAAATTGTTTTCATTTTTTATCTCGTGTCACACACCTTTACATTTCAGGTTCTCTCTAGGCGAACAATTACTTCAGAGGATACAGTTTCAGCTGTTCTACTGAATATAACTGGGAAGTGTCGTAGTGGATTGTCAACTGATGAACTCTCAGGCATAGAAAACCGTGACATTCAAGAGTCTGAGGAGCTTACCAAAGCTGCATATCTTGAAGTCAACAACAGCATATCTTTACCTGGAAGGCAAAGTGGTTCTGTGGAGTGGAGAACAGCAAGGTTAGAATTGGGCCAAGGAGACTCACTCAGTTGCTCATCATGTCCTGTTCGGAAATGCGTGGATGCTCATGTTTCAAAAATATATGATGCTCTTTCAGCGGTTCTTTCTCATTTTTGTGATACAAACATCCCTAAAGGAAGAATCATTGAAGTTTTTGACACATTGAGGAGCTTGATGCAAAATCTTAAAGATGCCAACTTCAGAAGCAGGAGAGTTACATTGGACCAAAAATCACAACAACTTTTTGAGGATATACTTCCCTTTGCTGAAAGATTGCTTTCTGCTATTTCTTTGAAAATGGAATTAGGCACTGATGGAGATCTATCTGTGGCTACAGATGGAAATCTAATACACACATCCTTGGCATTACCAGTAGCACTAGATGCAGTTGATGAGATACTGAGTAACTATAAGAACAATATCTTTTACACGAAAGGTCATCAATTCCCAAGAGGCAATAGGCTCTGCTCAGGTTCAGTCCTTGCAAGTAGTGAGCAACTCCCAGTTGGAATTGTATGTCTTGCAAATCTGCTAATCATTTCTATATATATGTATATCTTCCTCATGATTTGCCCTAAAATAGTAAAATCATTTCAGGCCACAGCGGCATTTGACGGAATTCGCTTGTCCAAATGGGAAGAACCTGACGGAGCCAAAGGTAATTTGGTTATAGCAACATTACTTTTTGTGCACACTCAATCTTAACATGATCTGATGAAAACGGTAGTGCGCAACCATGAGGGGCCTTATTACCTAGGTGGAGTCATATATTTTTTTTGTCAATCATGATAACTGAAGAAGTTTGACATCTGAATGATTTCCATTACTTTCAAACCTATTTGTTTCCCAGATGGATATATCCATTTGCTAGATTGGAACTTTGGAACTGACCTTATGGGGTCAGTTAGAATGTACCTGTCTCGAGTTTATTCTAAAAAACCGTTGCGGAATTTCATTAATGTCCATCAACAAGTGCTAGATGGCAAAACCTTTTGCTCCTAAGTTCCTCACCACCAATATCATCAACTTTTGGTAGTAGTGTCGGGTACTCTGGTCGATTGTTGTGCTGATGTTCTGCAGAATTTTCATGCTGTATTAAAGAACGTCAGTGAAATTGTTCCAAATGCTTACAAATGTGAAATTTTATTGATTTGCTATATTGGCTAACAAAATCATTATGCAGGATGTTGGCTAATATATAAATTGGATGATGGCCAAACTTGCGAGTTGGAGTCATATGATTTGATGTCAGCTAATGATGTTCCAGGGAGGGATCCAATGGACTGGTATGATAACAAAAACACCTGTTCCTTAATACTTTGGTACCTTGCAGGATACAAATACAGTTTGTATTAAAGTTTGACATTTGTACCCGCACTTTATCTACCATTGCATGTGAACTTCCAAGTTAAATTTGCTTGGTTGTCTGATGTGATTTTTTTTTGTCTGATGATAATCAAGCTTTATCCTTTATGTTATGCATGCAAAATAACTCATGCTTTCCTGTTGGCCCATAGCCCTGTAGGGGTCACCAGGCCAAGGTGGGGTCCCATCTCAACTACAGACACATATCCTTAGGATTTGCTAGAATTAGATTATATTTAAATCATATTAAATACCATAAGTTAGAGATAGCCTGCTTATATAAGATAATGACCCCTTGCCATCCCTTATAAAAAAGGAGAGCACATATCCGTTCTCAATTAATCAGAGAATAATCCAATCTGTTTCTGTCATTTTTAATTGCTGTTTCACTGACAAGATTGTTAAATTAAGTTGTTAAGAAAAAAGTGTTGCTTGCTACTTAAGATTTTCACATTGTTAATTGAAGTCGATGTCAGATATGTTACAAACTGTGCCAGCTTTTAATTTTCGAACTGGTGATATTCTGAGGATTTTGGATTGTCGAAAATATTCTCCAAGTGACTTAAAATGTTATGTTGCAGGGTTCTCGAAGGGAGCGCAGATGGAGGATCTACCTGGAGCACTATTGATCCTCGGAGTTCTGTAATGTTTGAAAGCCGTTTCTGTAGGAAATCATTTGCTGTTGACAAGAGCTACACGGCAAATGCATTTCGGTAGGCTCTATAATATTGGCTGGTATAGATGGGGTGCGTTATATTTTTTTCCTTGCACCTAAAACGGTTTTGCTCACCTCTGGCAGGTTTCGGTTTCTACGTGCAAGAGAATCCAGTGACAATCCAAGGTTTCAAATAGGATCCATTGACCTTTACGGGAAAAGCACATGACCTGTCACGGGAAGCGTGCTTAACTTGTGTCGAAAGCCCAACAAATGACATTTAAACCTTTCGAAGCACGCACTGAACCAATGGCTTGTCTGTACAAGCAAAAAACCCAGCAAAGTGGCATTTATTTACCTTATACCTTTTCAAAACATGGACTGGACAAGGTTGTTATCATCACCAGTATGTGGAACTAATATGTACTGCTTATCTTGGATGATCGTACTGTCAGGTTCTGATCTGGGCGAAGTCCTTCACTTGTTTTTTTCTATTCGATTGTGGCCTCTTGCTCCCACCAATTCCACTGGTTTGGTACCTACCGAGGTGAATCTTTATCATTTTTCCTCTTATGACATGCACAGCTTGGTTGGGTCCATCCTCAAGCGTCCACACATGCCCTTCAAGATCCTGATTCCACTATTCCATCCACACGAACGCCCAATGTATGCTGACACGATGGGTTCATATGGAGAATTCAAGTTCCTGGGTTCTCCATTCCCCCCACAAAAGAAAAGAAGGTTCATGGGTTTATGAACCTTTTGACGGATCATCTCACCATGTCTGCGTAAGAAGAAGGTCAACTAGTACCGAAGGAGCCTTCCGGTCCATAGTGCATGCATTTTGAATCACCATCGAAATACCGAGATGCTCTAAGATTTCTTTTACCCGCGAGCTTTGAAAAATATGCATGTCTGATACTCAGAGTCTAGCATGCATAAAGGACATTGGGAAACATACATAATGCGTCTATTTACCAAAACCCCATTGCGAGGTATAGCGTCAAGGAGTGACCGCCAACACTGGATCTTTATTTTCACTCGAGTCCTCAATAACCAAATTGTTTTCCACACCGGCCACGTACACGAGGAACCAAAAATTGTCCTTAGTTTTGGGCCATGTTGGTGATCCCACTTTCTATTGAAATTCCATGAAACAAAGTCCCTCGTCATATTGAAATTCCATGAAACAAAGTCCCTCGTCATATTCCTTGATAGATATTACTTAAATACCCCCTCCGTCTCATGAAACATGTTGATTTTTTTTTCAAAATTCGGATGTATCTAGATACGTACTATTTAGTGTCTAGATACATCTAAATTTATACAAATTAAATAGTGTCTAGATACATCTAAATTTATATAAATTTCAGATAAGTTTAACGGAGGGAGGGAGCATAACTTTCTCGGCTTTTAAGTCTACTAGTACAAATGCCCGTGCGTTGCTACGGGTCCTCAAATTTATTTCTCAACTCACATATATAATTCACAAGTCACTATAAAAAATCATAATAAATCAAAAATATCATAATTTACTATAGCATGATAATACCGAACGCAATAACAAGACATCATTTTTATTGATCTGCGTGGTTTCCGTTTCTAGTTCTTATTGTTACTCTTCTGTGGTAAGTTTCACACATGTGTTCTGTGTTGTCATAATTGTCAACTCAACAACCTCTCCATTTGAATTTATTATTGTCTCATAAAACGAGGGTGCTCGAAATACGGGTATAACTGAAGAAATACTTTTTTAATTAGTCCAAACAACACTTTTATACTCATAAATATTTGAAAACAACCTTGGATCATAGCCTTCTGTGTAACATACAAAATGGGCTTGCAAATCTTCAATAATAGCTAGGGTAAAAAACCGAAGAAAGAGCAATCGTTAAAAAAAGTTAATTTTTTAATTCGGTAGATTTCAATAATTTCTTCTTATTCTCTTGTTTTATTTTTGAGTTTTGGTGAATAAGATATTTTACTTTTTAGAATTTTGATAGCTACTTTTTTTGCAATTTGTCATATTCTTTTACGGATTACTCTTTTGCTTGTTCCTTTATCCCTCCCTTATTTTCTAACTAAGTGTATATACGGATCTAACATATATACATATATACCGAAATTACAAGTGTTGATGGATATTGCACAGTTTTCTAACTACAAACCAGTTTTCGAATGAAGTAAATTTTATGTAGAAGAGTATCGATTATTTTCTAGAAACAATTGTCAGAATTTTTTTAAAGTCGTGTGTTGCTGGGTTTTTCTTGCCCCGTAAAGATGCTAAACCGAAGACATTTTGTGATGAAGATAGCATAAACTACTGTAAAAATATGTTACCTCAAACCTTCATGCTCTCCAAATTTAATGAATATCAAGAGGTATTTGCGAAGAGAACGATTTTACCTTCCAAAAGAAATATTTAATTTTACCCTCCAAATGGAATTCTTACAAAGGTAATATAAGTATAGCGACTAACCTGATTATGCAAGCCACCAAAATTACTGGAACATGACTCCCAGTAATCTAGGTTTTATATATATTGTGGAATACATTATTAAAAAACACTATAACAAAAAAATTTAACACTTCAAATTATATATCTCTACAATTAGTCATGCACTGTGGTAATTAGACATTGATCATTTACTTGTGTTAAGAGAGATTATGAGATCAGTAAGTAGCATTAGAGCTAGTGTCCAGATATCCATACTAAATAAGACGATATGATTGGTCCAGTGGCTGTTGACTTTCAATACCAAGCGCACTATTTTTTTCTTATGCATTCTCATATATCATCTAGATTCCAAGTAGTGTATCGTACATATACTTTGCTGACTTATCTGAAATTACAATAGCATCCCCATCCATATGTTAAAATGATGCCCAAATATTAGTGCAGGTTCAAACTCACCACTCACCACTCACCGCGGCCTCGTCTATACATTCCTAACTAAACTAATAGCAAGTCCTCACCAATGGAATTATGCGAAGTTCTTGGTAGGTCTCAACTATAGGCAAGGTTGTATTTATAAAAGTACTAATTCTCAATGTAGACCTTCTCATGAACTCCTTTCTCTATATTGGTCCCATAAGCATAATTCTGGTTTTAACATGCAGAATATTATCTTTTAGCAAGTGAAATCGATATGTTGCCATCCCTCCTTCCCCTGCTCGTTGCCTCTTGTTTTGCGCCCCGACAGAGGAGACTGGGGAGCAAGATTTCCATGTATTATTTTCTGAGCATCAAGCAAACTCTGGCATCATGGAGACGTCCTCGATCATCTCTATGAACTGGTCGCTCAAAGAGTACATGTGTACTCCATTTTTGAAACGAATAACAAAATTATTAGAAGATCCAGATAACCTCCCAATGAAAAAACTGAACATACTGGAGAAAGAATAAAACTACCGAGTTTTTATAGTAGTATCAAATTTGCACAATTACAAACCATTTAGTTAGTCAAAAACTTGGATTGCTTGATTTTGTATGGAGCCTTCATTTGCATCCAACATAAATGAGCAGTGAGGATGGACAAGAAAAATAGCCTCCAAAACGTCTATATATGAGTTCAATGTACCCTTAACCCAAAATTGACATACACAAGGAGTCTTGAAGCGTGGCATGAATCAATTCGTCTATAGCTTGTACATCCAGCAGCGGAAGACATGTCACATGGAAGAAGAGCACGGACATCCGGGAGCATGCCATTCTTGTTTGTGAACGGCGCAGTGATGCTGCTCGCCGTGGTGGTCAACAACTGCAAGGGCTTCCTGTGTCCATGACTACTTTGGCAACGACTGCAATAACAAATGGGATTCTTAGAGGCAATACACGTACATGATTATGAAAGCCACCAAAATATACTTTATAAATGTTCAAGCAAAATAATTCTTGTAGTGATAGAAGCAGGTAATTGGATTGATGTTGTGTACCTGGATCATATTATACATGTAGGATTTTTTTATCCAGTGAAACAAATTTTCATACATGCATGTGTTCTTTCTCTACTGCCTGCACACTCAACAGGATCAGGGAAACAATTTTTAGAAAAAAATACATGGAGAATGAGAGGAAAATTACCGGGGAAGCAGCAGGTTGTGCAGGTGGCCAACATCAGGCCAGGAACATCTCCGGCGGCAGCAACTCATGGACGTGGTCGACTGGAGAGCACCAGCACACGGCAGGCGACCGGCAGCTTTCCCTCCACGCCTCCCAATCGAAACTCTTGAGCCGCTACTGTCGAAAGTAGGGAAACGGCAGTAAACAATTAAGATTACCCACAAAAACACTTAGATCACCCTCCGATTGTTCACATCTTTTGTAAGAAAAATAAAATTTCTCAACATGTCCTAGTGGTGGATCTAGTAGATGTCATTCCCCATCAACATACCAATGTGGACTATCACACTCACTACGATGTGCTACATGAAACCGTTAAAGTTCAACTACTTTAATCCTGACATACAATACACAACCTAGACTCTTCCTATATGCAGATCTTAAGAGAAAACAAAACTTATTATGCTGAATGTCTCGCACACAGGAAATCACGGCTTCAAACGGCAGTGGGGAAAATAACTTTATAGTTAATTAGCTTTTCACCAGTACAAACAGACTTTTTACAGAAGTAAAAAAAATAAAAAATAAGAACACATCATAAACAGAATCTGTTCACCAAGATTAAGAACGCATGATGCACACCAATTAGTACATGCAAGGAGGCTAATCTCCGTAAAGTACTATAGCAGAACATAAGTTGCTAGTAACAATGATATGTCCCCATCAGGATGCAAACATGTACCACATCCATCTAATTTAATATGTATCATCTTCCACGGAGTAATTTAGCTAGTGTTACCAAGCAAACATCACACGTGAAAGCAATCAACCAGAACAGTTTATAACCACTAAAAGAAATGCCAAAAAAAATCCTTCACCTTTTTGGCCACAACCTTGATCTTGTAGATGGCCTCGTCGTTACCGTCATCCGCCTCGCCATTGTACTCCAGGTTGCTTCAGTAGTTCACTGCTTCTCCTTCCGAATGATGGACTTCTCTGTCTTCAATACATGAAACAAAGAGGGAAAATCATATTTACAGCAAACAAAGGACAAACAAGCATCACAACAAAAGGATAAGTGCAGGATAGCAGCTCACTACATTGTCATTTCTGGTATCGCAGCCATGGAAAGAACACTTTCAAACACAAGTTCAACAATTCTGTATCGAACAAATGATAGTAAATGTATAGTACATGCGGTAGAGCAGTTGACACTTTCATTTAAAACAATATTTCTTTAATCATAGTATAAAAGTAGGGAAATGCATGAGAAAGCATATAAAAAGATAGAAACAGGCAAGACAAAGCACCCAGCTGTGCACGAATTAACCAAATCATATTAGTACCCAAAGCACGGCTGAACTGTACACGAGTTTTTATACTGAAGGTGTACTTGCTGCCCCAATATGAACAGAGTTGTGCATTATTTCGTTGAGCTATACATGTACAACTTAAACCAAATACAGAGAATTGATCTTGCTCAGATTATCTGTATTTTCCAAATAAGGGCGTCATCCGGTACAATACAACTGTACAAATTTATGACTAAGGACAACTCATAATCTGCAAGAACCGTCCCAACATATCAATATAAGAATATCGAAGTTAGTTCATGCAAACCTAGCTAGCATGTTATTGGAACAAATGTGCACATGCCAAAAATTCTGCTAGTACCTAGTAGGTCAGCCATTTGAATCTACATACTTATGAATTCAGTGTAGTAGAAAATTACAAACTATATAAACCTAGACTATAATGCCTCAACTGATTATTGAAATTTCGAAGGTCCTAGTTTTCTTGAGCTTCTTAATTAAAACATGATAGACTGAAAGGGATCATCTCAAGCAGCTAAACAAACGGCACTATCTGGAAAACTGTCTGCGCTTAAGCTCTCCAGTAAGGAAAATGCATACAAAAAACAAGAAATCGCAATTCATAAGCATTTGAATATTAAGTGCAATAAGTGCACCTCACCACTATAAATGGTCCAAACACCAGCACCTAAGTTTTATTTAATCAGTAACATAGGCCTAGCTAAGACAATGAAAGACTAAAGAAGCAAACAACAATATATAACAAAAGAAGACCATACCTTTGGAGAGCTTAAAACCAGAGCCAACCATACCAAGAAAATTAAAAACAGAGCCAACTGGGCTAAAGCATTATCTGCCTTGCTGTTGTGGAGAAACGATCTGGTCATGGTGGCGTGCTTTGAGCCATCATCGTCATCACCTCTGCATATCCTTCGCACACAACAACCCGCTGGTGGCCGCCAAACAAACCCATCGATGCGTCATGCAAAGATGGAGAAGAGGGCACATTGAGAACACACAAATTGACTGAAAATGCAGGAACAATGTGACGGTACAAAGAACAAAACAGTCAATATAGAGTTCCAGCAAAAGAAAAAAGAAGAGAAGACATGAGAAGGTAACAGACTTCTGTGCGAGAGGACTTTTATTCAAATTGATGCCAAGATTTCAGTCATGACACAAAAAAGGGTAAATCGGCAGTGTTTGTGTATCTTTGGGTGTTACCTGCTCTCCAAGTACTGCCCCCTGAGACACGCAGTTCAGTATGCCATGTTTTGTGATTCTAGTCTATCAAATTGATGTACATCTCATTCTCTAGAAACAAGATAGCAGGCGCCCTGGCAGCGCTCCGGGTGGCCTCTGCTTGTCGCCTTTACACCTGCAATAGTGATTCTGCCAGCATGAGCATTCATGTTGTAACCTTTCGGCTAAAGGTATACTTCGTAGATAACCCAAGAAACATTCTTTCAATTGTTACAGGTTCAGGTATAGACTCCAAAGGCCGCAACCATCCATGCCTATGAAGTACGAACTAATAATAGTATTCTGGTTACAAGTTGAGACTATATGATAAAATTAAAATGACAGCTCATCATATTAAAGCTCCGCAAAAGTAACATTAGAGATGGGTTAAAACAATTGGGATAATCTGAAACTACCTTCCAGAACAATTCTCTGTTGCCTCCATCCTAGCATCCATCTACCCCTGCTTCCCTCATCAGCTAGTGTTTTGAGAAGCTCAATGACAGACTCTAAAGTATTATAACAACAGCCATATTGAACAGCTAGCCCAACAACATAGGCAAGAAACAATAAAAATCTGGAAATAATATATTGGCAATTTGGTGTTGGCTCGAGCATACTGAAGACTGACATTTAGTTCGCTACTCAATTATCATTGTTGTTTAAGTAAAAGTTTAGACAAATCTCGGGCACAACATAAAGTCACCCAAGAGCATAACAATATAGTCATGTTAAGGTTCGCTTATCAAACTTCATTCACATGCGGGAGGCATTATTTCCTGGGCATTGCACGTATATGGCAATTGCATGCGAGTGTTAAGCACACAATCTGCAAAACTAATTCTCTTCAGACCATATAGCTACGAGCCTGCAACATTCCCCATGACCAACCACCAAGCTTCTTGTTTCACCTACAGAAAACATCATGGAAAGGCTTAATGCAAATTCATTTATCCAGTCTTTCGTACCTAATACTAACTCTCTAGGCTATATTTGTACCTGGTGCTTTGGGCCACGATGGCCAACAGCTTGCAGCAAATTCTGCTACCTAGAGAGGCTGTGAATTCAATTCTTTTTATTTATTTATTCCATCTGCAAAAGGCATGAAAGATCACAAACTTATAGAAAGAATGTGAGTTTATCTGTTACAGGGATGCATGTTTTTCAGCATAGAGGAAATGAATGTCAATCAGCTTTTGCCGCTCGTGTTCTACCGAATCTACACAAATTTACCCGAATGGAGGTACAAAGTAGCAAATAAAAACCAACATGTATCAGCCTTCATCAGGAGGCACCTCTTTACACCTAAGTGAGTGATGCCTGAAGCCTTTCGCTTGGAAGAGTTGATCACCAATCATACATTACAGTACAATTCAACAAAGAGTTGATCGCCAAATGATGAACTGAAAGATAAACAAGGAATGCCAAATTAGACACAAGTCTGCATCGAATCATAGTCATACGCATAGAAAGGCTCTTTGAGACATGTTGCATAAGTGATAAACTTTAGCACGCCCGTCGTCCTTGGCGCCAACCAAATTTTCTCCTCTTGGTTTTGCATATCTAGAATTTTTTTGGCCTCGTCTGTTTTTCTCCTATTGGGCTATAATCTGTTTATGCCACTTTAATTCATGTATTTGAAATCCACACTCATCAACTTTAAAAATCCATTGTTTTCCAGTTGTGAGTTGTCCATCTGCAGAAGAATTAAACAACGGGTCAAAATTTAGTACTCCATACAAGGAACCGTCGAACAAAATTTAGTACAAGCTTAGCAACCGTCTAACAAAATTTAGTACTATGCAAGCAATCGTGTAGCAGAATTCCAGTTGTGAGTTGTCCATCACGCAAGCAATCATGTAGCAAAATTTAGTCAATTTTTTGTATATGTAAGAGCAGCAGCCAGCAATCATCTAGCAAATACATCTAATAACAACAGCAGCTAGGTTCTCACGGAACCTGCTTCTGTTTCAAATTCTGACGTTAATTCAGTGCTTACTTCATATAAAGTTTCAATTGCCATACCTGGTGTTTGGTTATCCTTCAACGAGTGGTTATCATTTAGCACTTAGCTGACTATAGTCTTAGAACTGAAAACTTCACTCTATGCAACATTTGCACAAGTACGCTTTTTGTTGGTGCAAATTTTATGGAATCTGACATCACAGCTCAATAAGTTCTCCCATGTCTGATATCTCATGCAAAAAAAACTCACGGCATGTTTTAAAATTCAGAGTACTAACTTCTGTAAATATAGATTGTAGGAGACATCAACTGAATGGGTCTGGGGGTGGGGCTTGAGTTGCTGGCATCTCCAACTGAACTTGAGATCTAGAGGAGAAGAGAGGCTTGGTGAAGTATGTTACCGAGCGGGGAGGTCACGAAGAAAATGAAGATCAAGTGGGGAAGGTCAGATCCGGGCCTCCATGCCTAGATCGAAGACTCCATCCTACTGTGCTTCCCCTTGATCTGGGGAGGGCGTTGGACCTCCATGACCCTCGAGATGTGCGGTGGAGGAAAGGAACGGTGACGGCTGGATCCGTGCGGTGGGGAGCGGATCCCTGTGGTGGAGGAGGTGGCGGCCGGATCCGGCGGCATTGTGAGGAGGCCTCGGAGGAGGTGTGTGGGGCACCGGGTGCGGGGGAGAGGGGCATCACTGAGGTGGAGGGAGAGGAGGGCGTCTGTGTGCGAGGGAGAGACAGGATGGTGGGGCAGCCGTGCGCGAGTGGGTCCAGAGCGAGGGGCGCGGTTGACGTATCGGAGGACGACGAAATGTTTGACGTATTGGGGATGGCAGAATAAGGAACCACTTTAATCTTTTTAAGTAGTAGAGATACTATTTTGGCTAAACTTGCTATGTGTCTTGTCCGATCACGTATCAAGTTAACCTAAGGAAGTTAAGTGGATATGAACACCCCAAGGGATGATCCTAGAAGCGCAATACTTTTAACGGGGTGTTTCCCTGACACTTCCCATTTCAAATCACCACAGTCCACATCCTCCTCCAAACCCTCTCAATAAGTAATGGAAATAAGATATCTCTGTTTCTCCAGCTGTAATATGTGAATTCTAGGTTTCGACACAGGGGACAAAGAATCAAGAAAAAGCCTAACGAGATGTAAAGAACAAATATAAACTAGCCGTCAACAAAATATTTCTTGGAATTAACATGCATATATACATGTAGATATGCTATGAACAACATGAAAGCAAATAGGATCTCCTGATGAAACAGTTCATGCACGCGCAACTGCTTTGCATTACTCACCAGAGAGATAAATTGCAGGTCTAATAGAGTTTTAAGCAGCAAACTAATAACCTGAACAGCATCATTCCTGATTCTTGGCAAGATCACACATATGCAATGATGGAGACGGAAAGTAAAACTAATTTCCAACTCCTCAGAAATGTAGGATAAAATAAGCGACGTCTAGGATACCATTGCTGCACATTACTGAACTACGGAGCTGAGAACATGGTGATCAACTCTTTCACGACCGAGGGTCAGGTTGTAATGAACAGCACAAGGGATATGATACTCCCCATTTTTAAATCACCACATCCTCCTCCAGACCCTCTTAAGAAGCAATGTCAATAAGATATCTCAGTTTTCTTCAGCTGTGGTATGTAAATTCTGGGTTTTGACATGGGAGGTTACCCTAAATGAAGCAGCGTCTTGAACACTAGGGACTACCCTATATCAGGAGTTTCTATCTGTGAACACAGCATTTCTTGGAATTAAGATGCATACATGTAGATATGCCATGAACAACATGAAATAAATATGATCTCCTGATGAAACAGTTGAGGCACAGGTGCTTTGCATTACTCATGAGACAGATAAATTGCAGGTCTAATAGTAGAGTTTAAACCAGCAAACTGTAACATGAAGAGTATCGTTCCTGATTCTTGGCAAGATTGCGCATATGCAATGATGGCGACGGAAAGTAAAAGTAATGTCTGATGACTCCTTGGAGATTTAGTATAGATAATTAGATATATAGTAGTCATATACTCATATATATACCATGAGGATAGCACCATGGTGCTGCACACTAGTTTGGAACTGACATGGTGATGAGCTCTTTGAGGAGCGAGGGGCAGGTTGTGGTAAGATGGTGGAAGCCATCGCTGTCCATGGCTGCCCTGAGATTCCCTGGAGAGGTGAGAAAATGGACGCACGCACTCTTGAGCCCAGCGCAGCTGTGCATCTGAGCTAATGCCAGGATGTTGGCCACGGTGTTGACATGGATGTACTTGCACAGCCTGTCTTCACAAACCAGCTTCATCCTCTCCATGGCGTACTTGTCAGCCGCGACAAGCAGGTGCTGGCACATGACATCTTCCTCTTCCTTTTCCATCTCCGGCAACGAGTCGGTGTACACGAAACAGAGCAAGGCCTTGAAGACCTGCGCCTCCATATCGTGTACGCGGACGACCGAGCCGAGTCCGTTGGCGGTGTTGCCCTCCTTCATCGAGCCGAAGAGCTCCGCGCTGAAGACCGGCGACCGGGCCGCGAGCACGCAGCGGTGCGCGGCGAAGGTCTCGCCGCCGGCCTCGAACACCACGTCGGCGCCCCTTTCGGCGAGGAGGAGGCCGGCGAGGTGGCGGCTCAGGTCGGGCGGGGGCACCTTGACGAACTCGGGAATTTCTTTTTTGTCGGCGCTCCCCTTGCCCTCGACGCGGACCCTGTCGATGACGACGACGTCGCACCTGATCGTGAAGGAATCGTTCTTGAGAAACTTGGAATTCTCCAAGGCGCCGAGCTGCACGAACTTTGGGTAGCCCAGAGCACCCTGGCTGGCGAAGCTGTACGAAGGTGTTGCGGGCGGCGGTGGCTTGACCTTGTTGTGGTTGTTGTTGAGGAAGAAGAGCGCGCGCTTCTTGCTGGGCTCGAAACCAAATCGGAACTGCGCCGTGACATTGTTGGTGACGTTGTCGTGGAGGACGAGGTAGACGGAGATGTGGCCCGCGCTGTCCTCGCGGTCGCCGTTGGGGTAGTAGTCGATCCTCCAGAGATGGCCCCCGACGGTGAAAGGGCAGGAGCTGAGGCGATGACCGACGGGGAGGGCCGTGAGGCTTGAGTAGCCGTGGATCTTGAGGTGGTGGTACCCGCTCGCCGTCTCGGCGATGATCGCGGAGGCGGAGGCCGTGGCGGCGGGCGACATGGCGGGCCTAGCCTTGCGGCGAGGGAAGGGAGGGAGCTCCGGCGAGGCCTGATTGGTAGTGGCCGTGTAGGGTTTTAGCGCAGAGCTGCAGGCTGGAATGGGGAATTGGGAGATCGACGAGGCCAAATACGGAAAGGCAGAAGGGAGACGAAGCCGAGGGTACTCGCTTATTGCGAGCAGCAGTCCGTCAGGGTCGCCTGCGTGCGTGCTAGGCTGGGCCGGCCCATTCATATTTCTCCTTTTCCTTTTCGTTTTTATTTTTAGTCTTCACTATTTTTCTGCTTCTATTTCATTCTCTGATTTTTTAAGATAAATACATGACCACATATATATATATATATATATATATATATTTAGCACATGAAGATATTTAGATGAGCATATTTTTTTATTTTATTCTTTCTTGGTAAATATATGGACACTTTTATGAGAATCATGGAATTTTTTTTGAAACATGTGAATTGTTATGAGACTCTTGAACACTTATTTTTGGGAACTTGACAACATTTTTTTTTCAAAATATTAACATATTTTTATAATAAAAACAACAGAATTTTTGTGTGTAATAATTCAAGATTTTTTTGTTGTATGTGAAGATATTTTTGTTTTTGCAATGATTTTTTTACATACAATGATTTTTTTTTAAAAGTTACATGACAATATTTTTGATACATGCAAACATATTGTGGAATGTGTGATTATTTATTGAACTCTTTTCCAACACATGAGTGATGGGATATGCCCTTGGGGGCCCATCACCAAGCTCACTCGCTCAAGAGACAAAGTCCAGGAAGAGTTCACTCGGCCGACTTGCCCAGGATCCATGGCGTCAGTTGCCTTGGAGAGTAGGTTAGGGCCCATCCGGCCTATTAGCTTGTGCCAATCCCGATGCTTATCCTTGTAAAACGGTAACCAAGGGTGCGCATATAAACCCTCGGGCAAAACCCTAGAAGGGATCCAATTTTGCCGTCATTGTAACACCCTACCTCGCAATCGCCCTCATCCGACTCGCCGAGCACCCCCACTATAAACCTCAAGATCAATAGAAACTAGCAGGACATAGGCCTATTACTCTCCAAAGGGGCTGAACCTGGGTAAAATCATGCTCTCGCGCAATCTGGCTCCGCAGAGGACTTCATCCTCCTTGCCTCGTACCAACGAAGTGCTACACCCTGTAGCATTTATCGTGATTAAAACCACGACAATGAGCATTTTCATAGTTACCAAATTGATTATTTATTTTGTAATTCCTTCATATTTCGCATAATAAGCGGCACATAGGGGCTTCTTCCATATCTTGGGCAAAGTTCCAGATATTTATTTTTGATGGGACTTGGACTATTATGTGAACCTATTATCACGGAGTCACCATTCTAGCATCCAACCAACCCTCTCCCTCCTCTGAGACACCACATGTACTTGTGCATGGGGTCGTCCCTATGTAGGCCCGGATTCCCCCCCCCCCTTCAATCCCTTACCCCTGCAATGATGCACCATCTCCCTACACAAAAGGTTAGCGCTGTGGCCACAACACACCGACCGTAGTCGCTGCTAGTCAGAACCAAAGCCACATGGGCCTGTTGGCACCCCTCCCCCATCCAGAACGCACCACATGAGCAATGCCTCATCATCGATGTCCTTAATAGTGTAGTGGGATCTCACAAGTTTTCTCATATGTTGACGAGGCCAGTGAGGAGAGGTGGTGGGGGTGGGAAGTGGCTAGGTCACACAACCTATGCCTCCACGGAGCACCGTGCTACACTAAAGCTTAGCGCTGATGCCACCACACATCACTTGTAGTCGCTGCTTAATTAGTCATAACCAAAGGTGCACAGACATGCTATCACCCCCACGGCACACCATATAGGAGAAATGCCTTGTCGTTGCCATCCTCGGTTGCGCAGTGGGATCTCATGAGATTTCTCATGTGTCGATGAGGCCAGAGATGTGAAGGACATGGTGTGGGCACTCGCTATATTGGTTTGCTCCAGAGGCGACACGGGTTAGAGGTAGTGCTTTAAAGCCTTTTGTTTTACCCAATATGATTTTTTCATAGCGCTTTGCGAGCAACATTTTATAGTGTGGTTTGCGAGCAAGATTTTCGAAGCAGACAATGAGAGGGTGACACGTTTTTTTAGTTGATACATCACCAGGTGAATCTGGAGCATCGAATTTAGAGGACGGAGGGTTGTGCTGAAGAGGTAGATGCAGACAATCGTAGAATTGATGTTATTTGGGTATAAGCACACTTTATGAACAACTTTATGGTCTTATAAAATGCCCCTACGTTATTTTCTAGGTCTGAAATTTGGCCAAGAAAATTGGGTTATATGCCAAAAAGAATACTATTATGAACTTTTTTTAAAATATGAATCCAATGATCGATATCAAATTTTCACATGTAACACTTATTTGGTTGGCAAAATTGAGGACCTAGAAGTACATGGACCTTGCATATTTTGTGGCAGGAAGGTATGCTTTTGCACGTACTCACTTGGGAAAGTATCAGAAAACAACAGTGAACAGCTATCAATAATTAATTATTTAACCAGCAACTAATGTACACATACTTCGACGAGTCCGACTTTGAATTAACAAGGCCCTCAACAAGCTAGGTCATGGAATTGAGCAATAATTCACAAAATACATACTCATGAAGCAGGGGATAAAATCCCATAAGAGCAGGGTTTGAAACATAATAACAAGCTAGGTCACACAGTGCAGTTTCCAAACGATTACTAGCCATCTTTCTTTTTCCTCCTGAGAAAGAAAAAATATCGTCGGTGCATCACATCCATGATTCTTCGTTCCTTTTTTAGGCCTTGATGCAGTCGTCACCCTTTTCGCAATCGGTCGGTAACTAACGACGGCGAGACGTTTCACTTCAAGGTTGTTAAGATGTCTGTATTGCTCGCCTTCCACAAGCTACTCTTATGCACATTTCTACTAAGTTACAACTGACACTTTTATTTTCACTTGCATGCAATGCATGTATGGCAATATCCAGCTGCATCTCCGGTTATAACATTTGGATTGAGATATCCCAACCTACCTAATATATGTTAAGCTGTGTTCGGCAATACCCTTACAAATTACTGATTAGCTCTTGGTTATTTACATCTTGAGTCGCTCTCAGCTCTGGCTCTGTGATCGGCCTCCAGTAAACTGCGGTTTAAATAATTAACTCGCCTAACCAAGCTGAAGGGAAGAGTGTAATCAGAACAGCTAATTTTAGCTGGCTGGCGAGGTGTAAGGATTATTTTGCACATCCTCACCCTCCTCTAGCTGCCTATGGCAGGATGTTTCTTGCAGCTTCATCGTTGGAACCTCAAGTACATTAGTAGAAAACAAGGCTTATGTTTGGAGCTGTCCGGAGCTTTAGCACCGGTTAGGTTACGAACTCAGACTAAAGGGTGTACTAGCACCGGTTCGAGCGGCCAGGACGTCGTAGGAAACCCGCAGGCCTTTAGCACCGGTTCGTAAGGGTTGACGCCCATTTTTTCCTCTCATGCCTACCCCCACGTAGAAAATACGTCAAAAAAATGATAAAAAGTTCAACTTTGGAAATCCTTTGACATGCATGTACCTCACGTAACCAAATTTTAGGAAAAATTTGAATTTTGATACCCTTTTTGCAAAAAAAGTTGTCCGGAAATGTTACATCCGTAAAACTATCTACGCACAAAATCCTGCTTCTCAAAATTCGAAAGGGAATATGAAAGCAGAAAGATTTTAGATTTTGTAAAGAAAAAGTAAAATGATTTTTTTAATTTTAGAATTCCTTTTTTTGATTATTTCAGTTTTTTATTATTTCGAATGTTTCACGTTATTTTGGAATTTTTCAAAATTGTAAGTGTTTTTGAATTTTTTTTATTGTTTTTTGAAATATTTCTAGTTTTTAATTAATAATTGAATTATGCATAAAGATTATTTGAAATTCATTGTTGCTTATTATTAATTAATCATTGTTGCTTATTATTAATTAATCATTGTTGCTTATTTTTAAATTATTTGGAATTCAAAAAATAAAATCATATGTTATGAAAGTATATGGGTTAATACAATTCGTAGCATACTATTAGGAGTTGCGAGTGCAGTCTTCGAAGTGTGTAGGGAATAAATGGAGAAGTTAAGCGTGCTAAGGGCAGAGCAGTGTGAGGATGGGTGATCGATTGAGAACTTTGCCATGAGTATGTTCTTTGACATGAGAATATGGGTGATTAGAGATTAGAGAGGAAAGTGTCAAACAATTCAAATATCCGAAAATAGAGAAATTAAAAAATTCCGGAAAAAAATCAATTTTTAAAATTTTGTTTCCAAAATTTATAGTGGAAATTCTACCAGACCTTTAGCACCGGTTCGGGGCTCAAACCGGTGCTAAAGGGTCCTCCAGGCGCAGCACATGACCCGGACCCCCGTGAAACCCCTTTAGCACCGGTTCGCCACACAACCGATGCTAATTAAAGGGGGGAGGCTTTAGTCCCGATTCCTTTGCACCGGTTGGGCAACCGGTGCAAATGGGACTTACAAACTGGTGCTAATGCCCTGGTTTCTACTAGTGTAGGCTCTAGGAGGAAAACTCATCAATTAGTTGTTCGGGGTTTTTCATTTTTGGTTTCAATTACCTCAAGTAGGCTATAGGAGGAAAAATCATCAACCCAGGAAAATGTCGTGTTGATGCTCTTTTTTTTTAAATGGAGGATAATGCTAGAGCCCTATATCGGTTGATGCACACATCTAAATATTTATTATTATTTAAAAGGAGGATAATCCTTGACCTCTTGGTCCTAGTCCACCGCCACTAAAGCCGACATCAGATCATGAGTAGGCCACACCTCATATATCGCTGCGCCGCTATCATTACCCACTGCATCGAGAAGGATCCAGCGCAACGCGGCCTCAGCCCTTTCCCTAGCATGTAGCCGCCAGACATGCTCATTACATAGAAAGATCGGTTAGGGCCAACACCCACTTCTTACAAGAGGTTTGCATGGTGCCACCGTTGATGCGAGAGGAGTGGGAGTGGAGGTGGAGGTCCGAAGCAACGGCTAAGGTTTGCGCCACTAACACCCCCTGTAATCTATGCGGTGGTGATGGTAGTAGTCATGGTGATGCTAGCTCAGACCCTTTACCCTAAATCTTATTTTAATGTAGTACTGAAACATTGTAATACCCCAACTTTTGTAACCTTATTTTAGAAGAGTTTAATGATGCGAAAATGAGGGCCACCATTTTGTGTGTGTTAACCTCATGAGATAGTGTGTTAATGCATGTTTGTCTTGACTATTGGGTAATCATGTCTGTTTGAATTTTTTTTATCTGCATGTCAGTTTGAGTTGATTGTTGAACAAGATTGTAAACCAATGCAAGCCTTGTGCCCCTGTGATCATGTCAATAAAAACACTACTATCTATTTGCAAAAACTATTATCTTTGAAACCTCTCTTAATTCAACTGATTTTGGCTTTCCCCCCAAAAAACTATAGGGCCAAGATTTATTTTGGAAAAGGGATTTAAACTAAGTATCTATAAAATCTATATGGATCTATAAGTTGGTATGATCCCACTATTTTGCAAAACTATCATTTTACAAAACATTTATAACTAGATTTCAAACTCCTCTTAAAGGCTTTAAGAAAAAGAGAGGCTCCTATCTCAGCTATTTCCTATAAAACCTACAAAAGCTTTACTTCCTTACTTAAAGCCCTTGTTAATACTTTACCCTGGCATGATCAACTTTGAACACTTGTTCGGCAGTTGCTTCTTGAAATGTTGGATAGCTGTTGGTATTGACTTGATTGACTCTATATGATGAGTTGACTTTAAGTGACTCTGTTTGACTGTGATTGAGTTGTTTGTGTAACTATGATCTACAAGTGGACATATGGTCCCAATCTACTGAAACCAAACTCTTTATATTATAGTAAGTGGGGACATGTTTACAAAAGTGTTTTTTTGTCTACTCCTACAAATAAAAATTTCCTCTAAATGTTTTACCCTTTGTAATCCCCAAAAGTCTATCTCTTATGAAAGGCGTATTAATTTTCAAAGCACAAGGTCAAATACCAGAAATGAGGCCACTCTATGTGTGCACTATTTTATTTCAGAAATGACTTTATAAAAGTATTTTCATAAACGTTTTCCTTCTTTTAAAAAACACCAGAAATTGGAAAATATCTTTTTGCTGTTATTCTTGTCTTCAGAAATTATGGGGATATTACCCAAGATTTATATATGCCATTGTAACATCTTTAATTCAAAAACCCACTTGGCTATAATCAACTTTTCAATGCACAACGACAAAAACAAGATCTGGTCTATTTATTTGTGTGATCAACTCAGCCTCCAAATCTATTTGAAGATTCCATATCCACCCTCTATCTTTTTGATCATCTCTATGATCATCTTACCAACATCACCCTCTGAGTTAGAATCACTTTCTTTGAAATGATTCTAAAGTGATTCTGACCCCTATCTTTGTTGACAATGTTTGACTAGAAGCATGTGTGCTCTCTTGTATGTATGTGTTGGATTGCTGTTTTCTTGTGATAAGATAATCATGTGTGCTCTTTTGTAAGTTGTTCAGCCTCCACGTCTAGGTTATCGTTTGAAATACTCCCTCCAATCGTTCAAATACTAAAACCACAACACTTACTATGAATTACAAGAAATAATTTTTTGTCCATGTATATTCTCGAACATTGCAATATGTGTATGTCGTATGCATGTATATATGTTCGCATGGACATATATTTATGCACAAGGAATTCTAATATATGGAAATAAATTATATCGGATTACATATAGTCATATGCATTAAGTTAACAAAGTGGAATATATATCCCCCCCCCCCCTCCATGAAAAAGTCTACAAAGTAGTAGCTAGTTACCATAATCATCTCTCTTCATTTAATGATATGTTATGCCATTAAAATGTCTAATTGACAATGCATCTAGTTATTACATGTTACTACCTTAGTTGCTCACATTGTGAGTAGTCTACTACTAGTAGTTGTTAAAATATATAGGATAACTCTTTCCAACAGTTCAGATTTTTGAAAAACTTGGTTAGTGCATCAATCTAATATGGTATCAGAGCCACAAGGTCTCGGGGTCAAATCCTACCCAACGCACTACTTAATTTACTCCAAATACTTGCGACCTGTGATTACCCATGTCTAGTGTCTTCCCGCTTGTCCAGCCTAAACGTGAGGGGGAATGTTAAAATATATAGCCTAGCCCTTTCCAATAGTTCGTACTTTTGGAAAACTTGGTTAGTACATCAATCCAATAGTAGTCATATTACTAACTTACACGCGATTAAATATGCATTATTTTATGTTCTTTATATGCTCCCTTGAAATAAATATATTTTAAATTGTGGTAGTAAAAGAGATGAGATATCCCTCAGTCAATAATTACCCTTCATTCCGGGTTTAGATGAAGTCAAATTTGGTAACTTTAACTAAACATTTAGAAAGAAAATCAATACCCAAAATATGTAAAAAATATTGTTAGAATTATCATAAAATATATTTTCAGATTACATGTATCCACTACCATAAATATTGATGTATTTTTCTATATGCTTAGTCAAACTTTACAAAGTTTAACTTTGATCAAACCTAGAATGCAGGGTAATTCCGGACAGAGGGTGCAATTAGCATGAGAATATACTTTTAATCTGCCCCGCTTAATTCCTAAATTGGATATCTTCTCGGCACAAAATAGGACTGGTTCCCCTGCTACTACCCTATGCACGTGTGCATGATCTGAAAGATTTTCTTTCTTGTAAACTTAAAGACAAAAGGTGTAATTACTAGCTACAAGTTTGTGCAAAGTATATGTTGGAGATTGCTTGAGAGATTTTATTTTGCAGATGGCATGATTATCCTCTCTGAGATAGACAAAAGGCGTTATATTGTGCAAGCATGCAAGTGTGCAGTGTTTGTTGAAGAAACTTGTCTACTTCTGCATAAATTGACAAAGCTGAATACTTGTCTTGCACTACAAAGAGTGAAACGTATGGGCTTGTGCATGCCTGCAAGCTATAGTAACTGACAAACTTGTTCGTTCACATGAGAATTAAGATTGGCAATACTGCAAGAAAAGGGTGTGCAGAAGGATCTGGTTAATTAAATGGATTAATTATCTTTGCTAAGACATGTACCGTTATTTGTACCGCGTGGAATCATCTTTGGGATGAAACAATGAACATACCTTATGCAACATACTGACGATGTGTATTGTAGATAGGAAAAACTTAAATAAATATATTTATTCGTTGATATAGCAATTAAATCTGAGTCAAATTCGAAATTTAGCTTAGCATGCATTTCTTGCTCGAAAATAAGTACGATATACCAAATTCTGGATCAAAAAGACAGGAAGTGCACATCAAAAAAGGAATTTAGAACGCCTCGAATTAAAACATGGAAATGATCGAACGAATTAGGGGGTGAGAGGAACTGAGGATAACGAGCTAACTGACTTAGCAATCCCATTGCAGCTGGTCTATGCCGATGCCATGGCCGGAGCCGCTGTAAAACATCCCGCACGACTCCATCAGCTCCAGGTCGAAGGCCGTGGTGGCAACGGCGGATCCGTACACCGCCGAAGAGACGTCCATCATATCCACGCCCTTGGCAGCTGCCGCACCGCCGTTCATCATGATTGGCGCCGGCGGCCCAACCACCTCCTCCTGCCCCAACCCTTGCTGCTGCAGGTGCTGGTGCGACATTTCGATCCCTCCACCCATTCCATCAGGCTCAACGACGGTTGCCCACATTGCTGCCGTCTCGTCCATGAACGCCGACATTCCCATGCCCTGGTTGAAGCCGTTGCCGGCGTTAGGCATGCCGGCGGCGTGCTCCATGGAAGAGGACGAATTAGAGGAGCCATTCAGGAAGTCCATGGAGGCGTGGACGCCGGCGCTGTTCTGATCCGTAAAGCTCATGAGCAAAGCACCGTTGTTGGTGTGGTCGTTGTACGGGTAGCCCTGCTGCATCGCCACCGCGGCATGGTGGTGAGCGTGCTCGTCATGCTGCCCATTCGCCATGCCAGGGTTAGGGACGTCGTACAATCCCGGCGGTGGCACCATGGATGGCGGCACCGCAACCGTGGCAGGCGCTTTGGTCGGGGAGCTGATGGTGAACGGCGGCGTGTCGTTTCCGTTGGAGGAGTGAAACTGGGAGGCAGCATGATTGTTGCTAGGGTTGTTGGCGGTGCCGCTGCCGCCATGGGCATGGAGGAGGTTCTTGGAGGCCGGGAGCAGGTTGTGTGTCTTGGGGTCGAGGCCCTGCGCGATGAGCTTCTTCTTGATGCAGGAGTTCCAGAAGTTCTTGACCTCGTTGTCCGTGCGCCCCGGAAGGTGCTTGGCGATCTGTGCCCACCTGCCATGCCATGGATCATGCGATCGACCAGTCGGGTCAATTCAATTGTCTCCGCGTTTCAAGCTAGCACCAAGCTGAATAATTCATGCAGACACATGTAGTATTACCTGTTGCCGAGGATGCGGTGGACGTCGAGGATGGTGCGCTCCTCCTGCTCCGTGAAGGTGCCGCGCTTGAGGTCAGGGCGGAGGTAGTTGATCCAGCGGAGCCGGCAGCTCTTGCCGCACCGCTGCAGCCCTGAACCGACACGACCGTCAGGAGAAGAATCGTCGATTCGTCAGATCTCCGCGATCGAGATAGATGGATTGACGTAGCTGGGTAATCAAGGTTCAGGGACGACGTACCGGCGTTCTTGGGGACGGCGCTCCAGCAGCTGTGTCCGTTGGCCGTGATGTACCTGAGGAGCTTCTCGTCCTCCTCCGGCGACCACAGCCCCCGCTTGACCTTCTGCTTGCTGCAGCAGTGGTGCCCCATGGCCGCCTGTGCCTGACCTAGCTAGCCTACTCGCCCTTCTCCTCCTCCTCCTCCTCCTCCTCCTCCTCCTCTATCTCTCTCAGACTCTCACGCGTACACACACGCACGCAGAGACTCAGGCAAGGCACGGCGCTGCCCGGCCGTTTGTCTGGGTCAATTGAGCTTTATGCCGCTGTGTGTGGAGGAAGGGAACACCAAATAAAGTTTGTCCATTGTCGCATCCATCGCAAAAGGTGGCTTGTACGTTGGAGGAGGAAGTTTCAATTCACCAGGTGATTGATACGTAGTGATATGAGTAGCAGCAAACAGTGAACGCCCAGCAGCAATCATCTTTGTTAATCATCAACTGGATGTACGTGTTTCTTGCTAAAACTTGTGAAGCTAGGCTAGCTGCCGTGAGAAGGATTCTTTACATGGAAGGCAGCTGCTGCCTGCTGGCCGGGACTCTTGAAGAACAAGAGAGATCGATTGCCCTATATGGAAACGCACGCATGCCCTCTCTGTCGGTGCAGACATCGATAGTGATACTCTCTGCACGGTCACTATTGCAGGTAGGGTATGCACCATTCAATTAGTTGTAATCGATCACGTTTACTTATTAGTTAATACTCTCACCGGCTTTTTCTTTAACATAAGGCCCTTTGTCCACCTTTATCTCTACTACTATAATGCACCAGTTTTGAATTGAAACTGGAGCATCACTTTTAACCGTTGATCTTTTAAATCTAATGGCTAAGATTGAAGGGATTCGCATGAACAGTAGATTGTAGGGGGACAGCTGGCAGCACCATTCTAGAACCATCTTGTCGCTATTCTGCCTCTATGCCATTCTAGAACCATCCTGTCCTATTCTGCCTTTGCGTCATTGTAGAACCATCCTATCGCTATTCTGCGGAAAAAGAGGGCCCGCACCTCGTGAAGTTCTCCTTCCTCCCCAAAGGAATCAAGGAGAAGGCTTGCTGGGAAACAGCCGGTGGCGCCACGAGCAATCTTTAGATTGACCTGCTAGCAGAGCAGGCGCGCTCGGCTACGCTGGCCGAGCTGCCAGCCACCATGCACCACCGCAGCGGCGGCCACAACCAGAAAGGTCTCTCCAACCACTCCAATAAACGAAGGTGACTTCCGGCGACTTGCGGCCCTGCTCGTGGGCAACGCCATATCCGCTGCTCCGCTTTGGTCAAGCCACGCCTCCAAGAGCATGGCCCGTCAATCTTTGGAGATGCACGGGAGAGCCAACAGATTTGGAAATTAGCCACAGTCTGCTAGACATAGATAAGGGGATTTTTCTTAGTTGCTTTTTCCCAAGAGAGAGATGCAGAGACGACTATAGGCGGACCATTGACAAACATATTTTACCAGGTGGAACTGTAGCATGTATATTGAACAAATAAGTGGAAAGAAGATTGGATAAAAACAAGTAACGTTGTGTGAAATAAGATTGAAAAAAACCAGCTATAAAATTGTGGCATAGAAATGTATTTCAAAAAATGTATAACATCAATATAGAGATAATGCAGTGGAAAATAGCACGTAAAGCATGTAAGTAAAAAAGCCGTGTCACTTTCATTAGACTGGAGCGGTCTCAGGTTATTATTCGTTCCTATGGGATGCACTCCTACTCTCCATTTAGACACTATACAAGTGTTTAGATACTTCTAAATTTAGAAAAGTCTAACATATTTTTTTATGGATGGGGAGAGTTTTATTTTTTGAAACCCAAAACTTCACTCTTTGCGACAAATTTTGGCAAAAAAAAAAGGTATCAACGTCTCGCACACTAAATAATTATAAATGAATATGGAAATATATTTTAGAATTGTATATGTCGCAACGTGCAAAGCACGTGCTACTTACTAGTATATATAAAGCCATCACAACATCGCCATACATAAGTTTTACAAAACCCTTCTCGACCCCTCATGGATCATGTACTCATAGATACAGGGACGCTAAGAAGACAAAGCTATTGTACCAACACCACACACAAAGGCCTAGTAACAAAAAGAGGAAGTGTCATCATGAAGTCCCGCATGTGGCTCGTGTATGTAGATCTCTAACCGCATCCCGCGCCACGTCAGCTCCCTATCCTTCGGTGCGGACATCGATAGTGATCCTCTCCGCACAGTCACTATTGTAGGGTATGCACCATTTGGTTCGTTAATTGATCATGTTTACTTGTTAGTTAATACTACCATCATTTTCTCGAAGATGACGTTTTAAACAACAGGAAGATCAATAAGCTAAAATAGAGGTGGTGATGTGAAAACTAGCTTGTGCATCACCTGGGGCAACAAAAAAAAACTGCTATAACAGGTGACCTATAGCTATACTATGATGTATATTTTTTGCAGGTAATGTATATTTTTCCACCATATGATGTAAATATACATCTTCATTGGGGTGACGTAAAACAAATCCCTCTCCCCCGAGCAGCCGAACCGCCATGTTGAACGCCTCTGGTGTCTTCTTCCCGTGGCCGGGCCGCTGCCGATTCCTCGCATTTCCGTAGCTGCCCCACCAAATTGCCACCGGATCGCCGCTGTCGAGCCCCGCCTTGCTAGTTGTTACCCGCAGAATCAGGGCGAATCGCGACCGAATCATGCTGCACCGTTTGGGATGTCGCTGTTTTGCCGCCCCAAGAGCTCCACGGGTTGCCGTGGCGTTTGGTTGCGGTAATCCAGCCGATACACCGTCGAGATACAGTCGGCAGACGCGTTGGTGGATGTTGCATCGCCAGAAATCGTTGCGCACGCGACAACACGACAACGTGGAGGTTCGGCCAACCGTGGTTGGAGTTGAATTTCCGTCCACCTCGTAAAGGTCGAGTTCCTAGCGCCGGAGGTGCGCATGGTCGCCCGCAAGAAGGACATGGAGAATCGTTAGGCCTTCCTGCAACTTCGGCCCACAAGTCCGACGAGGTGGCCATGGCGAGGTTGTGCAGTGAGAACCCGGAGCTTGTGCAGTTTGAGATGGAGTACTACGTTGCGAAAAACGGAGTGAAGAAGACAAAAGCTGCGGAGTCGGAGGCTGGCCCCTCGACTACCATCTTCTAGTCAGACTCTTATGAGTTGGACTCGTACTTCTGGAATGTCCTCAGTGCCTCCGATGAAAACGACGACTGGGTTGATCTTAGATAGGGCATGTAGTGCATCAGACTCAAGGTAGTTTGGTTGAACTTTTTTTTAAAAAAAGGAGACATGTCACTGGCCTCTGCATCGATCCATGCATGCCGCCTCTGCATCAGTCGAACTATGAATTGTTGGAGTCATTCTATGTATTGTCAGAGTCGAGTTTGAATGTATCAAACTGTCGAAACGGATTTAGACGTGTTGAAATGGAAGTTTGAATTGTTGAACTCCAAATTTGAAGTATCGAAGAAGGGTTGGCAGTGGTGGATGTGCCCTATCTTGTACCATCTTGTACAGGAAAAAACTACACATAACCTATATTGTAGTTTTTGGTGATGTATAATTTATAGGGCATATGTTCTGCGTGTCCTGTTTATACATCATCTGTTTAAGTTTGTTTGGGTGCAGTGTGTGACCCGAGTCTGATTAAGAATGTATTCCAAATTCCCTATCATAGGACTAGGAGGGTGTGGAGTCGGACTTTAATTATCCAAACAAACTCAGTCACCGATCACTTGAGCACAACGATGAAGGTTAACAAGAAATTAAATAAAGGAAGTGTTTTTAACCAAGTCGATGCTCCATCAGGACATGCTAGCGTACGTCAGCTGCTATATTTTCATCCGGTAAAAGAATGATGCTTGATCATTCTCAATAGAGACGTCGTCTCATGAGCTAAATGTTTCGGTACACTGCTTTGACTTGGGTCTAGGCTGACGGCTACATAATACTCTCTCCATTCCATAATTCTCCACAAGAATTGTGGAACGGAGGGAACCAGTCGCTAGTTTATAGATACTTACCAAGTTTTTTGTGTAACTTGACGGCAAGTAACTAATTGCCCGGAGATCCATTTCAGGTCATAGATGCACGTAAACCTATTATGTGTAAATATATTCTAAAAAGTTAAACTTCTGAATAAATTTATCATGTACATCTAAATATTTTATGTCCGTACAGATTTTTTCTTGACAAAAGAACATTTTTTATGTATCATGTAAAAAAGGATAAATCTTGATGCACCAACATGACTATTAACGGAACATTTTTTTAATCTTTTTACACTGGCCACATAAAATATTCATTTTCCCCAAAACCTGTATGCAAACATAGAATGTCCAGATGTACGTGCGAAATTTATTTCGCAATTTTTTAGCATTTTAATTTTTTACCTTTTAATGATATTTTTATAATAGTTCCATATGCACATATGAGCCAAAATACCACCTTCCCAATTGCCGTCCTATTTCGGACATAATCACTACTATTAATATTGACGTAAACTCGGTCCTTGAGCGGTGCTTCCTAGGATCCATCGAGACCGAAGCCATCCCCTTTGAACCTAGGCACGACACGTGGTCAGCTCGTTCCCGAAAGTTGGGTGTCATTCTCTTGAGAACTCCGCTCTGCCCAGTCATGGCACGTGGTCGGTTCGTACCCGGACGTTGGGTGACATGTCCTTCGCGGGCATAAGTTTGGTTATTTTAAGGGCTTTGTTTATTCGTAGGATAGAAAAAATGTATAAATAGGAAAATCGTAGGATTGAGAGGTCATGCCAATTTGAATCCTATAGAAATATAAAGTATGTTTAATTGTAGCAAATGATTTTTTCATGAGGTATAAGCTAATGTTTTTTCCTATGAGATTTGCACTATAAGATTCCTATAGCTAGAATGTGTTCCTGTGAATCAAATAAGACATGTAGGAAGTTTTTTTATAGGATTTAAATCCTACATAATTCATATACAAATCCAATGAATCAAAGGAGCTCTAGCTATGCTACCTAGAGACTTCTGCGAGATTGCCCCTCTGATCATTATAATTGCCGTTAGCATCCTTGGCGGGGCAGTTCCTGGAGACGTGCCCCACCTCACCGCAGCTGCCCTCTTTTCTCCGTTCCCCCCAATTTCTCTTTCTCTGCTAACGACTTTCCTATTAGGTAATCTCCCAATTTGTTCCATGGGATTCATGTATGCTGCACCACTATATAATGCGCTCATGTTCCCCAATAGCAAACATGACTTTCATGTGTTTGCGGCTCCTGATAGAGCTACTTATAGTGAAAATAACACAGGTAGTACAGTAACATCACACACCACAAGATGTTTTGATGACATGGAATGACAATAAATGAAGAAAGAGAGTGATGTGGTGACTAGTTATGTTATCATAACATCACACCGGAAATGGTGAATGGAACCTGGGTGCGCGCGCACCCATTTATGAAAAGTTCAAAAAAATGCTATTTAAAAGTTTCCAAAAAATGTGAAGTAAAATTTTGCATGTACATATTATGTTGATACTTACTCGTGTGAGTTTTCACGAAAAAATACCATTGTGTGTGGCCACCGTAACAAAAAAAAAAAAAACCATTGTGTGTGGCCACCGTAGCAAAATTTTACTTCACATTTTTTTGAAACTTTTAAATAGCATTTTTTTTGAACTTTTCGTAAATGGGTACGCGCGCACCCAGGTTCCATTCGTCCGGGTCGAACATCACACACCCTAAAATAAGATAAGTTCATAACATAATAAATAACACAATGCAGAGACGTATCTAGGAGGATGGATGGTACGTTATAGTTGTAGTCTCTCCCCCAAATGCAACCAGTTGGCCCACCGTAACGTAAACTCTTGGATCAGCGACGGACACAATGCATGAAATCACATATAAGTTACTACCCACTATGAAGGTAATATCTTAAACTAGTAACATGGCATATGCTACTACTCTAAGTTACGTTACTTCCCACTATGATCAGTCTAAGACCCTTCCGGCTATCCTCGCTTCTTTCTGGGAGACATCCTAGCTGTGGTTGATCTTGCGGCGCCTGAATATTGCTAGACCAAAAGGTGTGCCGTGATTTCGAGCCTAGACAAAGACCCGCTGGTGGATTTTGAACAATCGCGGTCACTCCCTGGACCGTGCTTCGAGCTACACAATTTTGCGGTCATAGGGTAGCGGCAAGCGAAGTCTACTAACACTGCAATCCTTTGGGCTCACGGAACGCAGTCTTCTCCTTTGGGCAAGCAGTAATAGAATAGTGTCTTGGCAGCAACGAGTGCATCCTCCAGACGTGAGATAACTGGCAGCGATTTTACCTAGGTTTAGGCTGCTAGAAAACTCTAGCAACCTTACATCTTGCTTGTCTGATCTTATTAGTGGTGTTCATTTTTTATTAAAATGGCGAACTGGCTTGCCTAGGAGAACCTAGCAAGGTCATTCAACACCGGGAGAACTGCGGTGAGAAGACTCTCTCCATAGCCCCCAATGTCATTGGAATCCAACCCTTTTTCTCGGAGCCTAGGCCTTCTATTTATAGGGGGTGGAACTCGGCAGACTGCCAAACACGTGTCCGCCCAGACGTTAGGTGTATCCCGTGCGTGGTGGTAGAGCTTGCCGCTTTCTGACAGTCGACTTGACAGCGCCTGGGGACTCCGTCTGGCTCCTCTCACCTTTCTTCACAAGGTGTGTCTTCAGAAGTGTTTATGACTGCCACGTGCTGTCGGGCCTGCTCGTCATTCGTAGGCTTACCTGCCGCAAGAGATCTAAAGAACTCGGTGCCGCCCCCCCCCCCCCCCACACACACACACACCCACACACACAGTAGTTGTTACTCATTTTGAGTGTGTTAGCCGCATGGAACTTTGCGCAAGTTTGGTTTTTTAATATATTTAACTTCCTCAGCTGAACCTTTCAAAATTAGTCTCTAACACTCAATATCTTAAAATTTATTTTGCATTTTTTGTCGCTTGAATCTAAGATGTTGTTACGGTTTGTGCCTAATTAAGTTCGGACATCTTGCGCAAAGTTCTATGCGGTGTTTTGAACTATCTATGAAGTTCTTCCCTGTTTTTCCAAAAAGTACAAATAAGTTTCTCAAAAGTTCTCCAAAAAGTAAAACGCAACAATTGTAGATTCTCTTCTTCGGTGGGACACACATGGAGATGAATTGGCTCGGATCTCAATGAACAAGGACATCCGGGATGGTTGTTGCACGCGCAATGTGTGCTTGTCCAAATCTGCCTCCGAGATGTATCAACTTCCTTTTCGGAAAAAGTTGTGTGCTATATATATCTTGTCTCAGTTAATGTATTAGCATATATACGTTTTGTGACATAAGTATATCGTGTAATCCACGTGCAAGATTACTGCTATCCAAGAGATATGGAGTCAGATAAACTTTCAAACGACTAAACCGAGACCCACGAAAACACTATTACTTTTGCTTGACACGTCTCTTTCGCTACATGTTTTTTTTCTCTCTCAATGCAGCACTGCACACGAAATAAACCTCCAACACTGGACACGAAAGCTCTTGCACCTGCAGACCTATCTTCCTTTCTCGAAGCCTAGGTAAACCAGACAAAAGGAAAAGAGCAGAGCTGCCCGAAGTCTTGTGCCTCAAGCTGCCACTGCAAATCAAAACTTTTGGCCAGTCTTGCCCTCGTGGTCGTCATCAGATATTGTCTTTTCTTGTTGCAAGCTAGCATGCAACTATGGAATACATGTATGTGTTTTTATTTGAAGAAAAACTATGCATGTGTATTGTATGATGTATACGTATATGTCTTTGTAAAAAACAACATGAACATTTTATGGGCCATTCTAAAAAACATATATGTGTCTTTCTTTTCGGGGCATGTACGAATTTGTTAGCCAAAAGATATATGCACATATTTTGTCTCATTATACACAATGTATGTTCTCTGGGAAAAAAACATCCATGTATATTTTAGATGACCTCCTATATACATAAGTACTACCACTTTTCCAATATACTCCCTCAATCCCAAAATATAAGGCACGTTTTTTTGCATGGAACAATTTTGACCACTGATATATATATATATATATATATATATATATATATATATATATATATATATATATATATATATATGTATATATATATATATATATATATATATATATATAGAAAATTACATGCGTATTCAAAACGATATAAATGGTATCGTTGTAGTCATCTTGTAGATCTCTTTCATCTCACACACACGCACGCACGCACGCACGCACGCACACACACACACACAGATATATATATATATATATTACGAATATATTATGTGAATCTCTTTCATTTTGTACGCATATATTTATAAAAAGTTGTGGATATATAATAAATACAAATCATAGTCAAAGTTTTAAGTTGTTGACCAGTAAAATTTATGGGCGCCATAAATTTTGGGACGTGGGGAGTGTAAGACATTTTTATATGTTAAAATAGCCTACCAAAAATTCTTACTCCATCCCTTCAAATTAAGTGGCGCGGTTTTTTTTCTTAAAAAAGGAATGAGTGAAAATACACACTAAACGCATGTAGATACGTATGTATCTAGACGACCAAAGTTGTGCTGGTTAATTTAGAACAGATACCGTATATATTAAAATAGAGTGCAATTTACTCTTTTGTCTGTGAGACAGTGAGCAGATATAAAAGTGGAGATCCATGTTGCGAACAAACTTCTCCGACATGGACAGTCACAAAACAGATACTTCTTCGGTTCACTATTTAACTTGCTAAAACATCCTATATTTGGAAATGGAGGGAGTACTAGTGTACTACTATTGAGGGTAGCCCTCCCTTAGTCAAACAATCCGGTGTTTTTCATGCTGGAGTCTTATTTTTATTTATTATTGAGTTTGTGTTAATCCATTTTATCTGTTCTCGTTTGTAAATTGTTTGGCTAAGGATATTTCTTATTATTGGCTAATTTTACAACAACTTATAAAACAATCTTGGTACAACACAGTTTAACAACCCCAAACTGAGTGTTACTCCGTATAAGATAAGCACTTTACCCTAGCATGCATTTAATTGGGGTGAGCTGCCAAGGTTTAGCCTTCGTATCGGTGCCCCAGCACCTTACTGTGCATTTGTTACTATCAAATTGTTTTATACTTATGTTTAGGACTTGGTGTTCTATTATCTTATTGTTGTGAAAAGACTGGGTTACAGAGTTAATAAAAAAAAGCTGTCTTAATCTATTGTTTCTTAGTTTTCCCTTTTTTCTCGATCGTAGGAGTTTTGCCGTACCAGTAGTATAAATGATCATCCGTAAGCTCAACCACAGATCATCGTTATTCATTGCCCTTTACGTATTTGGTGAGCCTTCAACCTCCTCGCTGTCTGGTGATTAACTAATTCACAAGTTAACATACTACGAGTAAAGAACACAAGAGACTTCGACGTCAAAAAAGAAAGACGAACACAAGAGACTACTCAGATTGTGTCAAAATATAATAAACCGCCTGGGTGACTAAACGAACGCCGCTGTCAGAAAGCCGTGATTCAGTTTTACCGGCTCCGAAATGGAAATTTCATCGAATGTGCGAAGCTGACCCACGGACGTTAACTCAAAAGGTTATTACACACCTATGATTCACACTTCCCTCTATGCCGATGATGCCGCCATTTTTATGGCCCCAAATAAGGATGACATCGACTTCCTAGCTTCTACCTTACTTCAATTTGGTGATGTCACCGGACTTGTTACCAATTGCACAAAAAGTCAAGTGGCTCCTATTAGATGCGCGGGGCTAGACCTTGACCACATCCTCCAATCTTTCCCCGCATCCCGCACGACCTTCCCAATGAAATACCTTGGGCTTCCATTATCGGTTACAAGACTTAAGAGAATCCACTTCCAACCTTTAGAAGATAAGGTGGCGGCCAAGCTTATCCCTTGGATTGGGAAGCATACCACTATGGCCGGCCGCGCAACCCTTGTAAAGTCGGTTCTCACTAGCATTGCCATCTACTACATCACCGTCCTAAATGTCCCGATTGAGGTCCTCATGAAGATTGATAGCATTAGGAGAGCCTTTCTATGGGCGGCTTGTGAAAAGGTTACCGGAGGAAAATGCAAGGTTAATTGGAAAATGGTGTGCAAGCCTAAAGTTTATGGAGGACTTGGGATCCTCAACCTCACAAAATTTGCTTCGGCTCTTCGTATGCGGTGGCTTTGGCATGAATGGAAGGATGAGACAAAACCTTGGGTTGGCCTAGGCACTCCTTGCACTCCACAAGATAAGGACATTTTTGCGGCGGCCACAAGGGTCAACATTGGCAATGGCGAGAAAGCCCTCTTTTGGGAGGCTCCTTGGCTCAATGGACGGCGGCCCAAAGATATAGCTCCCCTCATCTATAAAAGATCAAAAAGGAAGAATTGCACCGTTTACAAAGCCTTGGATGATGGTTTTTGGGTGACACAAGTTAACACTCAAGACGGTCTCTCCATGGATCACATTGTGCAATTTGCCAACCTTTGGGAAATGCTTCAACCCATCCATGTAGAACCCAACACGCCGGATTCAATTGTTTGGAAACTCACAAATGATGGATGCTACTCTTCAAAGTCGGCCTACTCCATGCAATTTTTGGGACATCCCAAATCATCCATGCCTTCTCTAGTTTGGAAGCCTTGGGCCCCTCCTAAATGCAAGATCTTTGCATGGTTGATTATTCAAAATAGAGTTTGGACGGCGGATAGACTCGAAAGAAGAGGTTGGCAAAATTGCGGTACATGCAAGCTTTGTAATCGTGCTAATGAGATCGCCTCTCACCTTCTCTTCAAGTGTTCTTTCACAACTAGGGTATGGGTAAAGGTGAAGGATTGGTTAGCTCTCCATGATGTTGATCCAACTAGTTGGCACACTATGCGTAACGTCAAAGATTGGTGGAGTGAAGGAATTCACAAGCAAGGGCCCTCTAAGAAGGCCATGAAATCTCTTGTTATGTTGGTCTCTTGGGAGATATGGAAAGAGAGAAATGCTCGCGTTTTTCGGAGCGATGTCTCAACCTTGAACATGGTTGTTTCCAAAATCAAAGAAGAAGTTACTCTATGGAGCGTTACGGGGCCTAAAGCGTTGAGTATTGTAATACCGCGAGAGTATGCTTTTGTTTTTCTCGACTTGACATCCTAGTCAAGTTGTGGTTTGTAAGACTCCTAAAACATTTCTTCTTAATCAATGAAAATGGCAAATCTTTTGCCTTGTTTCAAAAAAAAGGTTATTACGAATTGCCTGTGGAGTAACACCTACGATTGCTGCCTGCACCATCCGTGAACATTTCTAAATTCCATGTGTCGCTGTCTGGTTTGATAATTCCTGCAACTAGGGCTGCAGGGCGACGTCCCGCAAAATCTAAATTAACGCAATGGTTAGCAATATATTTGGGGTAGAAAACGTGAAGGAGCTCGGTTGGGCTGAATTCTGTCCCGCATCCTGTCCGGCCTTGCAACCCTACTGCACCCCATCCAGCCTGATCGATCCTCGCAACACATCGGTGCACTTACCAAACTCGTACCTTTACTAATCTCTTGCTCGACACGGACAGTGACTGTTACTAATTTTTTATTTATTTAGGACAGGTCGTATGACGCATAGCGATCAGCAGCTGTGCTGCATATATGGACCGCATAATGAACGGCAAAGGAAAAAAAAATCGAAATAGAAGTTATACCCAGCCTTGAATTAAAATGATGTACACAACCTTTATTTATTTAGATTATTCACCGGAACCTTATACGAATGATACAAAGTCAAAAAAAAGTTGCCTCGCTGGCGACATTTGAGGAAGGGGGTGTCCATGTCGGAGCCTTGTGCCCAGACCTCACACCTACACACATCATCTAAAAAAACCTGCCCAACGACGAGTCGGAAAACAAATCCGACCAGCAAACTGTGAACGCACACCGATGTAGACGCTCGATTAGTCGCTGCATGCATCTTCCGCCAACCCATCTTCAAGAAGGATGAAAGCAATAACCTTACCATATGAAAGTGCATGAAGACCCCATGTGTAGTGTTGTAATTGACGACAACTCTTATGGACTAATTTGTGCAATGAGTTATGTTCGTAGGATTTGTCCATGGACCATCCTTCAACCATATATTGGTTTCATGGTTGAAAGATGAAGAGGAAGTGATGACCGAGATGATCAAGGCAAGATGATCAAGGAGTGATCCAAAGATTGGTCTTGAGAAGTGTTGAGCTAATGTCAAAGTATGTTTTAAAGAAGAAGACAAAATGCGATATGAAGAAAGAAGAAAAGGTGAGCATTGAAGAAGATATATGATGATGGAGCTTGCCATACAAATGCTGGTCATGGATACATGAAGATATGCCAAAAAAAAAAGTTCTCTCATAGTGTATTATGAGGGAGCAATCCGCAAGAATTCATCAAGCAAGTACAATCATGAAAGATCTTCCATCTTCAAGCGGTCAAGATCTTCATGTAACATCCCAAATTTTAAAACAAAGAAAAAAATGAATTTCACTTATTTCAAAAATTGGAACCAACGAAAACTTTATTTGAGTTCTATAATGTGCATAGTGCTCATGCCTAAATGATGTGATTTTGGCCATGATTGTTGGTTTGATGTATTGAACATGTTTCTAAACACTAAACCCTACCCTATTCAAAAACAAAGAGGAACAAATAAAAAAAATAAAAAAAAGCATATGTGGGCATATAGCCATATTGCAAATCTTGGCCTATGCCATTTTTACTCTATCTAAATGGTTGAAAACCATTAACCAACTTAACCTGATACTAAATGAACCCAAAATAATATAATGTGGGACAAAGAAAATGAAAGCACAAGAAAAGAAATTAACAATATCATCACATATGTGCTCATGGTCATTTTTGAGAAACCTTAACCTAGGCCATTTTAATTTGTTTAAATGGTTTGGAAACCTTACTAAACGAATAAGAATCACTTTTGAATCAAAGAAATGCAAATCAAATCAAAAGAAAATTAAAAACCAAGTGACATGTGATAATGGTCAAATCTGCCAATTTTAACATCTTACCCACTTTGAGCCCCTGTATTAAGAAATTTTTAAACTAAACCCTTTCAACTCTTTGCACCTCATCCAAGACCTCATCAAGGTGAAAACTTTTTGTGTTGACCAACCTTTCAAATTCCTTTTCTATTGCTTAATATAAGATGGCAAAGTGGCAACATCAAATCAGAAACAAGATCATATCAAATTTGGATTTCACCAAATCTTGTCCATTTTACAAACCTACCCCACCATTGTGTGACAAACATTATTTGACTCACACCCATGCAAAAGTTTGGCAAAATTTGAATTCAAAGTTCTTTCGGCCATTTTCACAAACACAGGTGTGCACTTATTTGCCAAATAAACACACACTAAAACCTAGTGGATTTTAGCATGCACTTGGATGCTCTGGTCATCCACAGTGTCCCTGCACCTCTCCTCTACCTCACCATCCACTTGCACCCTTGGTCAAAGCAAAGAAATGGTCAAAACCATGCCATGCCGTGAGCTCATGCACACACCATGCCAACCCCTCTCACCTGCCCTCTCTGGTCCCTCTCACCATGTCTTTGACCTCCCTCTCTCCCTCCTACACACGTTGGACATCACCCTTGGCCGAAGAGTCGCATGTAGCGACGGGAACAAGACGTGCCCATGTCAGCCATGACGCGCCAGAGCGTGCACTGGCACACCTCTGGACACGACGGTGCACGACGCCACCCCGCTGACTCCATCCACCTCTCGCCCTCTCCTCTCGCCCATCGCCGCGCCACGACTCCAGGCAGCTCCCAGACAAGCCCAACGGCCCGCGTGAGCCCTGTAGATGACGCCATCGTCGACGATCTCCGCCGGTACCCGTGGCAGAGACTGACGTCGCCCGAGCCACCCCGTCCCCCTCCTGCTGCGCCATGACGCGCGCGAGGACCGCCTTGACGTCGCCAACACCCCTGCGTCATCGCCCACGCCCCTCCACCACTGTAACCTCGTGGACGACAACGCCCTGCCATGCCGAGCCGCAGCACCCCTCGCCGCTATAAATAGAGCCAGCCTCGGCCTCAAATCAGCACACCACTCCACTCCCCTCTCATCTCCGAGCCTCCTCGACCACCTCCCTCTCCACATTGTCGCCGGAGCCGCTCCAATTGCTCGCCAGAGCACCGCCAGTACCGCCGCAAGGGCGCCGTCGATTGCAGCCACCTCAGGCGACGCCACTGATACGTCCAAAACGTATCTACTTTCGCGAACACTTTTGCTATTGTTTTGCCTCTAATTTGTGTATTTTGGATACAACTAACACGGACTAACGCTTTTTTCAGCAGAATTGCCCTGGTGTCTCGTTTTTGTGCAGAAATTCAACTTTCAGGAAAATCCCCAGAATTAATGTCAAAGGGCTTATTTTTCCAGAAGATTCACGGAGCCAGAAGGGCAGGCCACGGGGAGGCCCACAGCCTCCACACCATGGGCCGGCGCGGCCTAGGAGGGGGGCGCGCCGCCCTATGGTGAGGCCGCCTCGGCCAGCCTCTGATGCCCCCCTCTGGACTATTTAAGGGTTTCGATCTAAAAACGCGAGACGGGAAGTCGAAATCGCCAGAAGACATCCAGAACACCGCCGCCGTCGCGAAACTCCATCTCGGGACCAGAAACTCCGTTCTGGCACTCCGCCGGGACGGGGAATTGGAGGAGATCATCGCCATCATCACCACCGACGCCTCTCCATCGACCAACGATGTTTCCCCCATCCATGTGTGAGTAATTCCCCCGCTGTAGGCTGAAGGGGATGGTAGGGATTGGATGAGATTGGTCATGTAATAGCATAAGATTGTTAGGGCATAGTGCCTAGTGTCCGTAATTGGTACTTTGATGATATTGTTGCAACTTGTTATGCTTAATGCTTGTCACTAGGGCCCGAGTGCCATGATCTCAGATCTGAACATGTTATTGTTTCATGATGATATTCATTGTTTTATGATCTTACCAGCAAGTTGTATACACATATTGTTGTCCGGAACCCGAGGCCCCAAAGTGATAGAAATTGGGACAACCGGAGGGGAAGGCGGTGATGTGAGGATCACATGTGTTCACGGAGTGTTAATGCTTTGCTCCGGTGCTCTATTAAAAGGAGTACCTTAATTTCCAGTACATTCCCTAGAGGCTCGGCTGCCACCGGCTGGTAGGACAAAAGATGTTGTGCAAGTTTCTCATTGCGAGCACATACGACTAAATATGGAACACATGCCTATGGATTGTTTAGTACTTGGATATTGTTTTATTACTATCTGCAAATGCCCTACTTTGATTGTTACATGAGTTTCTCTCATCCATGCAATGCCCATTCATCCATCCCTGTGCCTACAGTATTTTAATCCTGTTGTTTACTATAATCACTACTGCTATCTTTGTTACACTGCTGCTGATATTTCACTATCACATCGCTATAAAAACATTACTCTTGATAAACTCTTGCGAGCAAGTCTGTTTCCAGGTGCAGCTGAATTGACAACTCCGCTGCTAAGGCTTTCAAGTATTCTTTGGCTCCCCTTGTGTCGAATCAATAAATTGGGTTTTACTTTCCTCGAAGACTGTTGCGATCCCCTATACTTGTGGGTCATCAAGAATTTTCTGGCGCCGTTGCCGAGGAGCATAGCTTTATTTGGAAGTTTACTTGGATTGATATTGTTCGCTGCAAATTCTCCATCATGGGTAAACCTCGCGATACTAAAGTCGCCATATTACCATCCACTACAAGAAAAGGTACAACTCTGAGTACCTCTACTGCTCTTGATTCACCATCTGTGATAAGTCAACTTGTTTCACCACCACAAGCTTCACATGCTGGTACTTCTGCTGAATCTGAAAATTCTTATAATTTTGATGATGCTTCTGCTGTGCTTGATGATAGTGGTTCGTTAGGATCTTTTCTAGATGCTACAATTGCTAGGTCTAGACAAATTGAAAATACTGAAACTCCTAATGAAAATGTTGTTACACCTGTTAATTCACCTGAGTCTGTTGAATACTCTAGTGATGATCTTGATGAAGATTATGTGGAACTTGATAATGATTTTATTGTTAAATGTAATGCTACTACTGATGCAAGTAAAATTAAAAAGTTTCTTGCACAACATACTGTTAGATATAAACTGTCTCATGATCCTAAATTTGCAACATCTCCTATAAACATTAAGGATAAGGATTATGATTTTTCTCTTGATTTATCTCATATAGCTATTGTTGAGAAAACACCCTTTTGTGGTACTGAAAAAGAAAGTGCTGTAGAACACATGAATGAACTTTCTACTTTGAGTAGCTTGTTTTCTGATGATGTCAAGATGCGTACTTATTTTGTTGCTAAATTTTTTCCTTTCTCATTAAAGGATGATGCTAAAACTTGGTATAATAGTTTGCCTCCTGATTCTATTGATAGTCCAAGTGGTTTGCTTGATGTTTTCTTTCGGAAATACTTTCCTGCTAGTGCTCAACATGTTGCTTTGCAGAAAATTTACAGTTTTGACCAGGAAGATGGAGAGAAATTGCCTGAAGCTTGGGCAAGATTTTGCTCTCTTATCAGAGCTCGACCTGGACATGATCTGGAAAAGCATGATTTACTTGATATATTTTATAGTGGACTGACCATTGAGTCTAGGGCATATTTGGATAGTTGTGCTGGTTGTGTTTTCAGGAAAAGAACTCCAGACGAAGCTGAAGAATTATTGGCTAAAATAGGCCGGAATCATGATGATTGGACTATACCTGAACCAGCCCCGACGCCAATATTGAAGAAGAGGGGTTTGATTAAATTAAATGATGAAGATATGAGGGAAGCCAAGAAATCTCTTAAGGAGAAAGGTATTAAATCTGAAGATGTGAAGAACTTACCTCCCATAGAAGATTTATGTAAGATAATTCCCCCTTCATCCATGATTGAGGTAAACTCTCTTCAACGCTTTACTAGGGAAGATATTCCGTATTCAAAATCTCCTGCTCAATGCTTATATGAGTTTGTTAATTATATTGTTAAGCAAGAAAATTTTAATATGAGAGTAGAGAATCATTTAATGGAAATTCTCAAGCTATTAGTAAATTGCATGATATTGTGGAGAGAACCTCCAATGATGTTAAGATGCTTGTTAAACATTTTCATATGGTTCAAACTCAAATTGATCAACTCACTAAAGTGCAAAATGACTTGTTAAAAAATAGTTCTAAAGAAAAACATGCTTATGAAGTAACAACTAGAGGCGGTGTTTCCACTCAGGATCCTCTATATACTGAAGGGCATCCCAAAAGAGTTGAATAAGATTCTCAACGAATTGAACCTAGTGCTCCTTCTAAGAAAAAGAAAAAGAAACATAAAAATGTTGTAGAATCCTCTGAGCATGTTAATGATCCTAATAGTATTTCTATTTCTGATGCTGAAACTGAAAGTGGTAATGAACATGATAAAGATAATGATAAGAATGATGTTTCTGATAAAGAAGAGGTTGAAGATGAACCTGAAAAGCATGCTAAAAATAAAAAGTATACTAAAGAAGATTTTATTGCTAAGAAACATGGTAATGAAAGAGAACCTTGGGTTCAAAAGCAAATGCCTTTTCCTGCTAAGAAACTAAAATCAAAGGAAGAAGAACACTATAATAAATTTTGTGATTGGATGAAACCTTTGTTCTTGCAAATCCCTTTGACTGATGCTATTAAATTGCCTCCTTATTCAAAGTATATGAAAGATATTGTCTCTAACAAAAGGAAAATTCCTAATGATGAGATTTCCACTATGCTTGCTAATTACTCTTTCAATGGCAAAGTTCCAAAGAAGCTGGGCGACCCAGGAATACCGACTATTCCTTGTTCTATTAAAAATAATTATGTTAGAACTGCTCTATGTGATTTGGGAGCAGGTGTTAGTGTTATGCCTTTTTCTCTTTACAAGAGACTTTATTTAGATAAGTTGATACCAACTGATATATCTTTGCAAATGGCTGATAAATCTACTGCTATTCATGTTGGTATATGTGAGGATGTTCCTGTTCAAGTTACTAATAACTGCTTGATATTAACTGATTTTGTTGTGTTGGAAATGCCGGAAGATGATAATATGTCTATTATTCTTGGGAGACCTTTTCTTAACACCGCAGGGGCTATTATTGATTGCAATAAAGGAAAAGTTACTTTCAATGTTGATGACAAGGAGCATACCGTTTATTTCCCCAAGAGGATTGATAAAGTATGTGGAGTTAATACAATTTCTAATGTGAGAACTATCAAAGTGGGAGTTATTGATTGTCCTATATATGAGCCTAAAGAAGGATATCAAAATATTATGATTGGATCCATATCAATACAATTCAAGGTAACATGATTGATTTGAGTTTTATTTCTTCTTATGCTATGTAAAATTTATTTGGTGGTAAGACTTGATCAACATTGTTAACAAATACATTTTATATGCATAGAGGAACTAAACAACATTTCTTTCTTCCTCCACCTGTCCTACTTGTTGTAGCACTTTTTGTTTTTCAAATTTCTTTAGTCAATTAGAGATTTGAAAATCTTTTTCTGCCCAATAATAATAAATTTAATACCCAGAAATGTGCATTTTTCAAAGTTTTCAAAAATTCACAAAATTATACCGTTGGTCTTATTTTTCGAAGGGGCATCTGGGAGCACCTGGGGATGACAAGTGGGGCACCCCAGGGCTGCACCCCACCAGCCGGCGCGGCCAAGGAGGGGGGCGCGCCACCCTGTGGCGTGGGCCCCTCCTTGCCCCACTTACTCATCTCTTCCTCCCATCTCACTCTCTCTCCCGAAAAAACTCGTACCAAATTTCTCTCACTCGCGTTTTTGCTCAAGAGCTCATGATTTCTCGATCTCTTTGCTCAGCCCAGATTTCTATCTGAAATTTGGCACATTTGCTCTTCGGTATGTGACTCCTCCGATTATCCAATTAGAATTTTGTTTGGTTGAGTATATCTTGAATATTTTGCTGCTGTAGGTAACATGTTTAGTGAGCTTGCATGCTTGTTCTAAGTTGTAAAAACTAGTTTTGATGCATGCTTAGTACTCTACCAAGTTCCTGTAGTAGTTTCCCTCAACTATATGTCACCAAATCAAATTTTATAATGCTTGTTGAAAAATTTCAGAAAAGGAAGATGGATAACTATAACTTTGGAGAAGTGTTTGAAAGAGAGACGACAAGCACGGGGAGGCCCTCAAGGGCATCCACTCGGATTAGAGGATCCTATAATGAGGATGTCATCGCACCGAGCTTCGAAGCCGAAGAGGATAATGGAGTCCCTAACGCTTCATCTTTTCCATGTTATAACTTTTTGAGTAATGCAGGGTTGTTGGATGATTTCTTGGTCCTCGTCGGTAATGTGGGCTTAACCACCTATATGGAAGATGAGAGGGATCAATACTACATGCTAACTAAAATCTTTGTTGAGAGCTTTCAGTTCAACAACAAGCACTATCAACCATCAGTTGCATTCAGGATTTATGGTAATCCTATTACTATGAAGTTGAAGGATTTTTGTACTGCATTGGATATTGCCCCTGTAGGTACAGCGAAGAAGATCGAGAATAATCCCAAGGCTTTGCTGGAGCTCTATTGAGGAGTCACCAATGATGATAGCCGCACCTTTCAGCGCGGCAAGATAAGAAACATTCAACTCCCTGCCATTAGATATTTCGCTTATTATCTTGCTACTAGCATTCTTGGTAGGGAGAACACTAGCAATATTTTTAGTTATCATCTTGCTTTCCTAGTTGCTGCACTTACTGGAGAGACACCTTATCATCTTGGTGCTCTTGTTGCTCGTCGTTTGTCCAATAAGGGGCCTATTTTTGGAGGAATTGTTGCCTCACGCATTTTGGCATATCTAGATCTTCCTCTTGACCCTACTGATGTGAAATTAACTCCTATAAGGCTTGATATTGCTACTATGAAGAGTCACCAATTTGTTACAACTGACTCTAGTTTGGATAATATTGTCTATAAAATGTTGTTTACTGATGGGGATGAGAGGGAAATCTCTTTGCCGCAGCCAGATTTGTTCAGTATTCACAGGAAACCGTGGTCGCGCTCTAAGGAGGAGGTGGATGAGCAGCTGAGGATACATGGCTTCCACCAGCAGCATGACTCCGAGGACGCCGAGCCCTCCTACGGCTACACCGTCATGTATCCTGGTGCTTCTTCCAGCACATACCCGGAACATGATCCATCTTCGTCGTACTACGGAGGTGCTACTTCATGGGCACCATGGGATTGAACTCCACTTAGGCCAAAAGCCTAAGCTTGGGGGGAGGTATACCGGCATCACTCATTCATTGCATATTATAGTTGCTGGATACTTGTACATACTTGTTTAGCTTCTTAAAGTGGTTTTCTAATAAGAGGGAGATGATATTTGGGGAAGAGCTGCCTGAAAACAGATTCTGGACTGATACCAAAAAAATTCTCAAAAACATCCAGAACGTTATTTTGCGAAGCCAATTTTTGTGCATGTTCCCCAGGTTGTTATCTAACTTTCATTAGTTGAACACTTTTCGAGCTGAGCAGCGGAAGAATTTCTTAAAAATCGATTACTGTACTGCTGTCAAGTTTGACGAATTCCTGCTGCTTTGTGTTTATGTGACTCTTCTAGTTTCCATTTTCTTGTTTTTGCTTTGTTTCTTTCCTAAAACACAAAAATACCAAAAATATTTCTGTTGTTTCTCTTTACCATTTGTTTATTTTGGTTTCTTGCTTTTATTTTGCTTTCTTTGCTATCGTTGGTTTGCTATAAGAAAATCCAAAAAGATTTTGCTTTGTTTGCTTGTTTCCTTTTGTTCTTGTTTCCAATTCGAAAACACCAAAAATATTTGTTGTTGTTCTTTGGTTTTGTAAAGTTCATTATGGAGTTCAGCGGTCTTCGGTGGCTGGAGCTTGGTTTTCATTTCATATTATTCAAGCTACACAAGTGAAAGGCAATAATGACGATCTACGGCAATTCGACTGTGGTGAGAGGCTGGTATGAACTCTATTTGTTTTCATTTTTGCACATATACTCATCCATGTGAGCATGCTTAGTCGGTTCATGTGAGGTATATGTCATTTAAGAAAGTCTAGTAGTTCATGATCTCTCATGTTTAGCTCCAGTTTATTAATATGAGTAGCATGTCATAGATATTTGCTTGCATTGTTTTATTCATAAATAGGTATGACATTGTGGTATCCTCCTCTGAATAATTCACTTGAATCGACTTGGCACATGCTCACGCATGCATATGACTGAACAAAAGTCAGTTAAGCCTCGATGATTTACTTTGCCTCAGAGTTCTTGTATCACTTTTATGCCTCCATTAATTTATTTTGCCGCAAGCATGCTTATGACAGTTACTGCTCTCTTGATTGTCGCTCCCCAGTCTATTGCTAGCCTTCACTTGTACTGAGCGGGAACGCTGCTCGTGATTCCAAACCCCTGAAAACCAAGTTATTCCAAAGTGTCCACCATAAATACCTATGCATGGCATTTCAAACCATTCCAAGTAAATTCTCATGCGCTACATTTAAACCTTCAAAATGCTTCTTAATTTGTGTCAATGTTTTATAGCTCATGAGGAAGTATGTGGTGTTTATCTTTCAACCTTGTCATTTACTTTTGACAGACTTTCATAATGGACTAGTGGCACATCCGCTTATCCAATAATTTTGCAAAAAGAGCTGGCAACGGGGTTCCCAGCCCCAATTAATCAAACTTCATTAATAATTCTCTTCACATGTTTTGCCCTGATTCATCAGTAAGCAACTTAATTTTGCAAATAGACACTCCTCCATGGTATGAGAATGATGGAAGGCACCCGAGGATTCGGTTAGCCATGGCTTGTGTAAGCAAAGGTTGGGGGGAGTGTCACCCATAATAAAACTAAAGTACGTGTGTAAACAAAAGAGAAGAGGGATGATCTACCTTGCTGGTAGAGATAACGTCCTTCATGGGAGCCGCTCTTGGAAGTCTGGTTGACGAGGTAGTTGGAGTACCCATTACCATTCGTTGACAACAACAAACACCTCTCAAAATAATTTTACTCTGTTTTAAAAATGAAAAGCTCTAGCGCATGTTAATCCCTGCTTCCCTCTGCGAAGGGTCAATCTTTTACTTTTATGTTGAGTCACCATCCTTTCTTTGAGTACTTTCTTGAGAGCACAACTGTCATTCTTAGTATAATATGCTTGTCCCAAAATGTGATTAATTGTGGTATAACTTTGATGCTTTTATCTTTGACAATCTCTACTTCTAGTCTTTCCATGAACTTCAAAGGTGCCCGAGCATTTATGTTTTGTTGTACAAATACGGGCAAGCGAGATACCACTTTATCATATCCTTTTATGAACATTGCAATCCTGCTGATAGACATGATTCATGATGCTTATTATTAATTTGTTGGTACCTTTTCCATGATTGACATAGCTATTAGATGACTTTATTTGCATGTATCTTGTTATGAATTGCCTAAGTACTTGTCCATATCATGAGAATATTTACATCATATGAACAAATGTGTTCGTGAAAGCTCTTTTATCGCACTCAGTTGTTAACTGAATTGCTTGAGGACAAGCAATAAGCTAAGCTTGGGGGGAGTTGATACGTCCAAAACGTATCTACTTTCCCGAACACTTTTGCTATTGTTTTGCCTCTAATTTGTGTATTTTGGATACAACTAACACGGACTAACGCTGTTTTCAGCAGAATTGCCCTGGTGTCTCGTTTTTGTGTAGAAATTCAACTTTCAGGAAAATCCCCGGAATTAATGTCAAAGGGCTTATTTTTCCAGAAGATTCACGGAGCCAGAAGGGCAGGCCACGGGGAGGCCCACAGCCTCCACACCATGGGCCGGCGCGGCCTAGGAGGGGGGCGCGCCGCCCTATGGTGAGGCCGCCTCGGCCAGCCTCTGACGCCCCCCTCTGGACTATTTAAGGGTTTCGATCTAAAAACGCGAGACAGGAATTCGAAATCGCCAGAAGACATCCAGAACACCGCTGCCATCGCGAACTCCGTCTCGGGACTAGAAACTCCGTTCTGGCACTCCGCCGGGACGGGGAATTGGAGGAGATCATCGCCATCATCACCACCGATGCCTCTCCATCGACCAACCATGTTCCCCCATCCATGTGTGAGTAATTCCCCCGCTGTAGGCTGAAGGGGATGGTAGGGATTGGATGAGATTGGTCATGTAATAGCATAAGATTGTTAGGGCATAGTGCCTAGTGTCCGTAATTGGTACTTTGATGATATTGTTGCAACTTGTTATGCTTAATGCTTGTCACTAGGGCCCGAGTGCCATGATCTCAGATCTGAACATGTTATTGTTTCATGATGATATTCATTGTTTTATGATCTTACCTGCAAGTTTTATACACATATTGTTGTCCGGAACCCGAGGCCCCAAAGTGACAGAAATTGGGACAACCGGAGGGGAAGGCGGTGATGTGAGGATCACATGTGTTCACGGAGTGTTAATGCTTTGCTCCGGTGCTCTATTAAAAGGAGTACCTTAATTTCCAGTAGATTCCGTAGAGGCCCGGCTGCCACCGGCTGGTAGGACAAAAGATGTTGTGCAAGTTTCTCATTGCGAGCACGTACGACTAAATATGGAACACATGCCTATGGATTGTTTAGTACTTGGATACTGTTTTATTACTATCTGCAAATGCCCTACTTTGATTGTTACATGAGTTTCTCTCATCCATGCAACGCCCGTTCATCCATCCCTGTGCCTACAGTATTTTAATCCTGTTGTTTACTATAATCACTACTGCTGTCTTTGTTACACTGCTGCTGATATTTCCTCTTTATTCTTTGCTATAAAACTGTTACTACTGATAAACTCTTGCGAGCAAGTCTGTTTCCAGGTGCAGCTGAATTGACAACTCCGCTGTTAAGGCTTTCAGGTATTCTTTGGCTCCCCTTGTGTCGAATCAATAAATTGGGTTTTACTTCCCTCGAAGACTGTTGCGATCCCCTATACTTGTGGGTCATCAGCCACCAGTACCAGAAGCTTCGCCATCCTCGACAACCTCACCCTGCGTCAACGCCGACGACCGCCGGACCTCCGGTGAGCCGCCGACCCGCTAGCCTCGCCGCCAGTAACGTGGGATCTCGTCGAAGACGACGATGATCCACCGCCGTTGGATCGCGTTCTAATCCAACGCTCCTCTCGCATGCGTACCGTTTCGCTGGTTAAGTGCCGCTGACAGGTGAGGCCCTCCCTGTCAGGCAGCCCACTGCACACTGGCGCGTAACTGGGCCGGCCCAATTCGTTTCCCGCCTGGCCCGTATAATTCAAATTGGAATTATTTGTCTTAGATGAAATTGAATACTGGTGTTTGATTCAAAATACAATAAAACAAAATCTACTGAGCCAAATTTCATGAATTTTATATATCTGGAAAGCTTATGAAATTCTCTGTCTAACCCAATTAGTCTCAACCCTTGAACCATTGTAGATCACTTGCAATGAAAATAACAAGGAAGTAGGTTTTCAAATTTCAAACAATTATTAAAAATCAACCATAATGAATTTTGAGGTGATTCAAATTCTCATAATTTACATTTCAAAAACTCTATTGTTTATGTAAAAATATAGCATAGTTGTTTACCATGATCATGGGCTGTAGCAAAATAATGGCTATGTGGCCATTTCTAGTCCATTTAAATTACCCAAATTTGTTTATTAAATAGTATGAGAGGTAGCCTCTCATTTAAATCATTGTCTCAAGTAATTCCATATGAGGAAATGACATTGGTCTATATAACCGCATGTTTAATTACTTAGTGATATTAAATTGCTTCCATAGTAGTGTTTAAATTGCATGAGGTGTAACACCTCATTTAAATCATTTTCCCCAAATGATAAATATGAAGTGGTGACTTTGGTCAACATGAATTCATACTTTATATTTGAGGAGATTAAATCATAACAAGATTCAATGAGTGGAAATTATTTCTCAAAGGAAATAAATAGAAACCCTAATAAATATTTTAATGAGAGGAAATTATTTTTCTTACAAGAAACCAAAGCCAACCACCATGATAATAAAGTTGTGATAATAGGATAGCTTGTGTGATCCATTTGTGTGTTAAGTCTAGTGCTTAAGATTTGTTTGGTGATTGTTACCTCGTATCCGTTTATAGACGCTAGTACCAAAGGCTATGATGTCTACGCACACTTCTATTCATGTAGACAGTGTTGGGCCTCCAAGAGCAGAGGTTTGTAGAACAGCAGCAAGTTTCCCTTAAGTGAATCACCCAAGGTTTATCGAACTCAGGGAGGTAGAGGTCAAAGATATCCCTCTCAAGCAATCCTGCAATTAAGAAACAAGAAGTCTCTTGTGTCCCCAACACACCTAATACACTTGTCAGATGTATAGGTGCACTAGTTCGGCGAAGAGATAGTGAAATACAAGTAATATGGATGATTATAAGTAGGAATTGCAATCTGAAATAAAAATGGCAGCAAGCGAATATGTAGCAGAACTTGTTGAAAACGGTGTTTCAATTCTTAGAAACAAGGCCTAGGGATCATACTTTCACTAGTGGACACTCTCAACAATGATCACATAACTGAATAAATAAATACTACTCTCTAACACTCTCTTGTTGGATAACAAACACCATTCATTGTGTAGGGCTACAAAAGCACACCTCAAGCCGGAGTAAACAAGCTCCACAACTTCATAAAGGAATCACACACGATGTGCACACTGTCACCATCACACCGTGGAGAGTGAATCCGGAGTTCATATTAAAGTAACCTCTAGAGTGCATAATAGACCGTTGCAATTTAGACCGACTACTAACATAGCATACACACTGTCACCAATAGCTATGAAAGGGGGAATAGATCACATCAATACTATCATAGTAATAGTTAACTTCATAATCTACAAGAGATTACAATCATAACCTACGCCAAGTACTACATGATGCACACACTGTCAACTTTACATCATGGAGGAGGAATAGACTACTTTAATAACATCACTAGAGTAGCACATAGATTAATAGTGATACAAAGCTCATGATCACATAAAGATCACACCATGGGAGAGAGAGATGAACCACATAGCTACCGGTAGAGCCCTTAGCCTCGGGGGAGAACTACTCCCTCCTCATCATGGGAGACAGCAACGGCGATGAAGATGGCGGTGGTGTAGATGGAGATGACTCCGGGGGCAATTCCCCGTCCCGGCGGCATGCCGGAACAGAGATTCTGTCCCCCGAAACTTGTCTTCGCGATGGTAGCGGCTACGGAACTCTTCGTGGAATATCGTCGACTCTCTTAGGGTTTTCGGAGACGGAGGAATATATAGGCGAAGGGGCGATGTCGGTGGAGTCCCGAGGGGCCCACCCCATAGGGCGGCGCGGCCAGGGGTGGGGCCGCGCCCCCTAGGGTGTGGCCGCCTCGTGTCTCCTCTTCGGTGTTCTGGAAGCCTCCATGGAAAATAAGACCGTGGGCTTTGTTTCGTCCAATTCCGAGAATATTTCCTGTGTACGATTTCTGAAACCAAAAACAGCAGAAAACAGGAACTGGCGCTTCGGCATCTTGTTAATAGGTTAGTTTCGGAAAATGCATCAAAATGATATAAAGTATTAATAAAACATGTAGGTATTGTCCACGCAGGCAGGCCAGTCTCAACTCAACATAGGCTAAGGCGCCATTAGAGGCTTCTTTCGATAAAAAGAAGCATAAAACTAGCATGGAACATAAGAAATTATGGATACGTTTGAGACGTATCAAGCATCCCCAAGCTTAGTTCCTACTCGCCCTCGAGTAGGTAAACGATAAAAAGGATAATTTCTAAAGTGACATGCTACCAACATAATCTTGATCAATACTATTGTAAAGCATATGAGATGAATGAAGTGACATAAAGCAATGGTAAAGATAATGACTAAACAACTGAATTATATAGCAAAGACTTTTCATGAATAGTACTTTCAAGACAAGCATCAACAAGTCTTGCATAAGAGTTAACTCATAAAGCAATAGATTCTTAATAGAAGGTTTTGAAGCAACACAAAGGAAGATTTAAGTTTCAGCAGTTGCTTTCAACTTTCAACATGTATATCTCATGGATAATTGTCAACACAAAGTAATATGATGAATGCAAATAAGCAAGTATGTAAGAATCAATGCACACAGTTGACACAAGTGTTTGCTTCTAAGATAGAAAGAAGTAGGTAAACTGACTCAACATAAAGTAAAAGAAAAGGCCCTTCGCAGAGGGAAGCAGGGATTACTCATGTGCTAGAGCTTTTTATTTTGAAAACATGGAAACAATTTTGTCAACAGTAGTAATAATTCATATGTGTTATGCATAAAGCATCCTATAAGTTGCAAGCCTCATGCATCGAATACCAATAGTGCTCGCACCTTGTCCTAATTAGCTCGGATTTCCATGGATTATCATGGCATTACATATGTTTCAACCAAGTGTCACAAAGGGGTACCTCTATGCCACTTGTACAAAGGTCCAAGCAGATAAATCGCATTTGATTTCTCGATTTTGATAGATCTCAACTTGAGGACATCCATACCGGGACAACATAGAAAACAGATAATGGACTCCTCTTTAATGCTTTAAGCATTCAACAACAGATAATATTCTCATAAGAGATTTGAGGATTAATGTCCAAGCTGAAACTTCCACCATGATACATGGCTTTGGTTAGCGGCCCAATGTTCTTCTCTAACAATATACATACTCAAACCATTCAACTCATGGCAAATCTCTCTTACTTCAGACAAGACGAACATGCATAGCAACTCACATGATATTCAACAAAGGTGTAACAGTTGATGGCATCCCCAGAAACATGGTTACCGCTCAACAAGCAACTTATAAGAAATAAGATACATAGGCGACATATTCTTTACTACAATAGTTTTTTAGGCTACTTTCCCATGAGCTATGTATTGCAAAGACAAGGAATGAATTTTTTTAAAGGTAGCACGCAAGCAATTTACTTGGAATGGTAGAAAAATACCACATAGTAGGTAGTTATGGTGGACACAAATGGCATAAGTTTTGGCTCAAGGTTTTGGATGCACGAGAAGCGTTCCCTCTCAGTACAAGGCTTTGGCTAGCAAGGTTGTTTGAAGCAAACACAAGTATGAACCGGTACAGCAAAACTTACATAAGAACATATTGCAAGCATTATAAGACTCTACACTGTCTTCCTTGTTGTTCAAACACTTTTACCAAAAAATATCTAGACTTTAGAGAGACCAATCATGCAAACCAAATTTCAACAAGCTCTACGGTAGTTCTCCACTAATAGGTTTAAACTACATAATGCAAGAGCTTAAACATGATCTACTTGAGAGCTCAAAACAATTGCCAAGTATCAAATTATTAAAGACAATATACCAATTACTACATGAAGCATTTTCTGTTTCCAACCAAATAGCAATAAATGCAGCAGCTTTTAACTTTTGCCATGAACATTAAAAGTAAAACGAAGAACAAAAGTGTTCAAATGAAAAAGCGGAGCGTGTCTCTCTCCCACACAAGCATGTTAGGATCTGAATTATTCAGAGAATGAAAATAACAAAACTAAAATAAAATCACACAGACGCTCCAAGTAAGCACATAAGATGTGACGGAATAAAAATATAGTTTCACTAGAGGTGACATGATAAGTTATTGATGAAGAAGGGGATGCCTTGGGCATCCCCAAGCTTAGACGCTTGAGTATTCTTGAAATATGCAGGGATGAACCACGGGGGCATCCCCAAGCTTAGACTTTTCACTCTTCTTGATCATATTATATCATCCTCCTCTCTTGATCCTTGAAAACTTCCTTCACACCAAACTCAAAGCAATCTCATTAGAGGGTTAGTGCATAATCAAAAATTCACATATTCAGCGAGGAAACAATCATTCCCAAAACTTCTGGACATCACGTAAGGCTACTGAAATTTAATGGAGCAAAGAAATCCACTCAAACACAGTAAAAGAGGTAATGCGAAATAAAAGGCAGAATCTGTCAAAACAGAACAGTCCTTAAAGACGAATTTTTTCGAGGCACTTAACATGCTCAGATGAAGAAGCTCAAATTAAATGAAAGTTGCGTACATATCTGAGGATTACTCATGATTTTTTACAGAATTTTTAGATTCTCCTACAGAGAGAACAGCTCAAATTCGTGACAGCTAGAAATCTGTTTCTGCGCAGAAATCCAAATCTAGTATCAACCTTCTATCAAAGACTTTACTTGGCACAACAATGAAATAAACATGATAAGGAGAGGTTGCTATAGTAGTAACAACTTCCAAGACACAACAAAACATTAGCAAAATAAAACATGGGTTATCTCCCAAGAAGTGCTTTCTTTATAGCCATTAAGATGGGCTCAGTAATTTTAATGATGTTCTCGCAAGAAATAAGAGCTGAAGCAAAAGAGAGCATCAAAAGCAAATTCAAAAAAATTTAAGCCTAACCTGCTTCCTATGCATAGGAATATTGTACACAAGTAAATTCATGAAGAACAAAGTGACAAGCATAGGAAGATAAAACACGAGTAACTTCAAAATTTTCAGCATATAGAGAGGTGTTTTAGTACCATGAAAATTTCTACAACCATATTTTCCTCTCTCATAATAATTTCCAATAGCATCATGAACAAACTCAAAAATATAACATAAAGCATTCTTATTCACATGCATAAAAGTATCATTACTCTCCACATAAGCATTAGCAACAATGGTGTTCAAAGCATTCATACTAATAACATTGCCATTAGCATGCATATAAAGTTCCATAGGTTTTTTAATTTTCTCTTCAAACACCTCATGTCCTAACTCAAGATAAATTTCAGAAAGATCTCTAATTTTGTTGTTGTTTTCCATTAAGCCTAACTAGTGAAATAAAAACAAGAAACAAAAAGATATAATTGCAGAATCTAAAGGAAATAACTTCAAGCACTCACACACCGGCAACAGTGCTAGGAAATAGCTTAGTAGTCGGAGGATGTGAATACCTTTTACCTTACCTCCCCGGCAACGGCGCCAGAAAATAGCTTGATGTCTACGCACACTTCTATTCATGTAGACAGTGTTGGGCCTCCAAGAGCAGAGGTTTGTAGAACAGCAACAAGTTTCCCTTAAGTGAATCACCCAAGGTTTATCGAACTCAGGGAGGTAGAGGTCAAAGATATCCCTCTCAAGCAATCCTGCAGTTAAGATACAAGAAGTCTCTTGTGTCCCCAACACACCTAATACATTTTGTCAGATGTATAGGTGCACTAGTTCGGCGAAGAGATAGTGAAATACAAGTAATATGGATGATTATAAGTAGGAATTGCAATCTGAAATAAAAATGGCAGCAAGCGAACATATAGCAGAACTTGTTGGAAATGGTGTTTCAATGCTTAGAAACAAGGCCTAGGGATCATACTTTCACTAGTGGACACTCTCAACAATGATCACATAACTGAATAAATAAATACTACTCTCTAACACTCTCTTGTTGGATAACAAACACCATTTATTGTGTAGGGCTACAAAACCACACCTCAAGCTGGAGTAAACAAGCTCCACAACTTCATAAAGGAATCAAACACGATGCGCACACTGTCACCATCACACCGTGGAGAGTGAATCCGGAGTTCATATTAAAGTAACCTCTAGAGTGCATAATAGACCGTTGCAATTTAGACCGAGTACTAACATAGCATACACACTGTCACCAATAGCTATGAAAGGGGGAATAGATCACATCAATACTATCATAGTAATAGTTAACTTCATAATCTACAAGATATTACAATCATAACCTATGCTAAGTACTACATGATGCACAAACTGTCAACTTTACATCTTGGAGGAGGAATAGACTACTTTAATAACATCACTAGAGTAGCACATAGATTAATAGTGATACAAAGTTCATGATCACATAAAGATCACACCATGGGAGAGAGAGATGAACCACATAGCTACCGGTAGAGCCCTTAGCCTCGGGGGAGAACTACTCCCTCCTCATCATGGGAGACAGAAATGGCGATGAAGATGGCGGTGGTATCGATGGAGATGACACCTGGGGCAATTCCCCGTCCCGGCGGCGTGCCAGAACAGAGATTCTGTCCCCCGAAACTTGTCTTCGCGATGGCGGCGGCTACGGAACTCTTCGTGGAATATCGTCGACTCTCTTAGGATTTTCGGAGACGGAGGAATATATAGGCGAAGGGGCGATGTCGGTGGAGTCCTGAGGGGCCCACCCCATAGGGCGGCGCGGCCAGGGGTGGGGCCGCACCCCCCTGATACGTCTCAAACGTATCTATAATTTCTTATGTTCCATGCTACTTTATTGATGATACTCACATGTTTTATACACACTTTATGTCATATTTATGCATTTTCCGGCACTAACCTATTGACAAGTTGCCGAAGAGCCAGTTGTTGTTTTCTGCTGTTTTTGGTTTCAGAAATCCCACAAAGGAAATATTCTCGGAATTGGACGAAATCAACGCCCAGGGTCTTATTTTTCCACGAAGCTTCCAGAAGACCGAGGGGGATACGAAGTGGGGCGACGAGGTGCCTCCACACTAGGGCCGCGCGGCCTAGGGGGGCCCGCGCCGCCCTAGCGTGTGGGGCCCCCGTCAGCCCTCCGACTCTGCCCTTCCGCCTACTTAAAGCCTTCGTCGAGAAAACCCCAGTACCGAGAGCCACGATACCGAAAACCTTCCAGAGATGCCGCCACCGCCAATCCCATCTCGGGGGATTCAGGAGATCGCCTCTGGCACCCTGCCGGAGAGGGTAATCATCTCCCGGAGGACTCTTCATCGCCATGATCGCCTCCGGAGTGATGTGTGAGTAGTTCACCCCTGGACTATGGGTCCATAGTAGTAGCTAGATGGTTGTCTTCTCCTCATGTGCTATCATTATTAGATCTTGTGAGCTGCCTATCATGATCAAGATCATCTATTTGTAATGCTACATGTTGCGTTTGTTGGGATCCGATGAATATGGAATACTATGTTATGTTGATTATCAATCTATCATATATGTGTTGTTTATGATTTTGCATGCTCTCCGTTGCTAGTAGAGGCTCTGACCAAGTTGATACTTGTAACTCCAAGAGGGAGTATTTATGCTCGATAGTGGTTTCATGCCTCCATTTAATCTGGGACAGTGACAGAAAGTTCTAAGGTTGTGGATGTGCTGTTGCCACTAGGGATAAAACATCAATGCTTTGTCTAAGGATATTTGTGTTGATTACATTACGCACCATACTTAATGCAATTGTCTGTTGTTTGCAACTTAATACTGGAAGGGGTGCGGATGCTAACCCGAAGGTGGACTTTTTAGGCATAGATGCATGCTGGATAGCGGTCTATGTACTTTGTCGTAATGCCCAATTGAATTTCACACTACTCATCATAATATGTATGTGCAATGTCATGCCATCTATATTTGTCAATTTCCCAACTGTAATTTGTTCACCCAACATGCTATTTCTTATTGGAGAGACACCACTAGTGAACTGTGGACGCCGGTCCATTCTTTTACATCGAATTCAATCTACTGCAATACTTGTTCTTTACTGTTCTTCGCAAACATCATCTTCCACACTATACATCTAATCCTTTGTTACAGCAAGCCGGTGAGATTGACAACTTCACTGTTACATTAGGGCAAAGTACTTTGATTGTGTTGTGCAGGTTCCACGTTGGCGCCGGAATCCCTGGTGTTGCGCCACACTACACTCCGCCACCATCAACCTTCACGTGCTTCTTGACTCCTACTGGTTCGATAACCTTGGTTTCTTACCGAGGGAAAGCTTACTGCTGTACGCATCACACCTTCCTCTTGGGGTTCCCAACGGACGTGTGCTTTACACGTATCAAGCAACGTTTTCTGGCGCCGTTGCCGGAGAGATCAAGACACGCTGCAAGGGGAGTTTCCACTTCCAATCTCTTTACTTTGTTTTTGTCTTGCTTTACTTTACTTTATTTACTACTTTGTTTGTTCTCTATATCAAAATACAAAAAATTAGTTACTAGCTTTACTTTATTTACTGCCTTGTTTGCGTTCTCCATATTAAAAACACAAAAAAAATTAGTTACTTGCATTTTCTTTATTTACCTTTTGTTTATTTCATCATGTTTCCTCCTAAGTTTACTCTGAAAGACATACCAGAAGGACAAGGGTCTATCATTGGAAGAGATAATATAGAAGAATTTTTCACCCATGTTAGTATGGATGAAGATTTTGAAGATATACCATTATTAAAAGTTGCTCCTACTTATGAAAGTGCTTCTGCCTGTTTAGTACACATGTTGGAAACTAGATTTGTTAATCTCAACCCCATAATGCAACATATGTTTCTTACACTTTCTGATATGGAGATGGGAGAAAAGAGAGATTTTGTTTTAAAAGTCCTTATTAGAGAATTTGAGGATAGGGATTTCTATTTTCGTGCCCCCGCTTCGTTAGTTGTACTCAGTTTTCCCCAGCCCCTTAGTTTTTCCTCAGTTTTCCCCAAGCCTATGTCTGAAACCCGCAGAAGGAGCTCAGACGGAAGGAATCCGTCTATTTGGACGTTCTGTGCTGATGTGTTGCGCCACGTCGTCTGTGGGGCCGCGTGGGGCCGCGTCGCGTGGGGCTGGTAGAAAGGGACCACGTGGGACAGGACGAGAAGCGTTTGGTTGCACGTGAGCAGGAGCTGGGTTTTGTCTCTCTCGGCCCAAATTGGCATTTTTAAGAGCACCTTTTCCCCTCTTTCTCTCTCTGTATTTTTCACTAAATTAGTATCAAATCTAGAAAAGCTTCTATTTCTGTCTTTCTTCAATATGGCAGCAAATCTAGTAGCAAATCTCTGGGGTTATTTATGCCTTTTGGCCCTCGTTTTTTGCCCAATATGGCAGCAAATATAGAAGCTAATATATGATAAATTCACAACAGCATAATCAGAAAACTAAGTATAATACATAAACTGCATACAGCAGCCAAAAGCAGCCAATAACGTTGTTAATGCTAACGACAAACTAAACTGAAAAATATACAAGACGCACGCAATGTATGGACAACAAGAAGATTAGGATAGGGACCCCAGGATGAATGAATTTGTTCTTCATTCCTCCCCATATATTTCTTCCTCCCTCCATTCGTGCATTACCACAAGGAAATATGCATTGAACTCCTTCCGTCTGCAGTGTGAGGCCAATACATCCTCCAAACAGTATGGCCTGTGTTCATTTCTCAAACCGTAGAGTCCTATTCTATCCACACGTAGTGGCCACTCATCCCAGGCATTTGTATCATGAGAGTACTCTCTGATATAACCCAAATCCGTGTAGTAGATGCTGCCAGGTTGAAGTGTCGGGTACACTCTGGTGTCGACGGAGATACACCGGATATAATTCACGAAGAAGGCATTACTGCCAATGTTACTGACCGGATGGAGAGAGCGGCTCTGAGTGTCCACACGGTACACCAATGGTTTGCCCGCCAAAGCCTCGCTGACCAACAACACAAGCAGCAGATCACCATCCGACTTCACAAGGTAGAACTTCTGACGTCCAAGTTCTGGAAATGAAATTAGTGTCTCCATCTTGACAGTGCTCGCGCGCTACTGCAACTGTACATTGGTGCACACTATTCTTCCGATCTCAAAATTGTCCGCAGCTACTGCATACAGTTCACCATTGAACGGGGTAATGCAACGCAAACAATGGTTCTTGATCGAAAATCTTCCTTCTCCCCAATCTTCATTTATATCCTTAGTTGGAGTGCTCTCATCGACCCAACCAATTTCCAGCGGGTAATTTGCGGCAACGAAGACCATAGTCGGGGATTTGATAACAGCGATCGATTTGAAAAAACAGATGGCATCTGCGCCTCAAACATAGTGTTCGATTTCTTTGTGAGTGGGTTCAGCAGCCGTATCTTGTGCGGCGGGTTCTTCTGGGCAAGCACGATGACGCCACGGCAAAAGCCGACGAAGTAGTATCTAAAATATATTGATGAAGATAACATTCAACACTAAGATGTTTAAGATTGAAAATAAAAAGGTAGATATGGAGGAATTTGAACCTTGTATGAACTTCCGATAGATCTATGATGACGTAGCGTGATGTGCCGAGTTGGAGGAAGGTGAACTCAGCGACGCGTGGAAGGGCGTGGTGTAGCATGATCCATTCATCCAGGTGCACGTCGGGCTCAGGCAAACCTGAGCGCCAATTTCTACAGACTTGCCTCATAGCAGAGTAGGTGTCGGCGTACTCCTCGTTCGCCGATGGCATTCGCCGATCTTGTGAAGTGGTCCATCAGCCGAGAGAGAGGCCCAGTTCATGGAGGCGCCGCGCTTGGATGCGCCGCCCGCGGCGGCGACGCGCTCGGCGGCGACGGGCTCGGCGGCGACGGGCTCGGAGGCGACGGGCTCGGCGGCGACGGGCTCGGAGGCGACGGGCGCGGAGGCGACGGGCTCGGAGGCGACGACCGCCGGCGCATTCTTCTTCTCCATCGCCGGCAGGGTAGCGTGCGTACGGCGGTTGGGTTTTTTTCGATTTGGAGAAGTTGATGGGACGTGAGAGGGGTGGTTTCGTGCGTGAGCGAGAATGAGACGACTGTGTGCTGAGGGAGGGAGGGAGGGGCTTACGCGTCCTAAATGCGACCCGCGTCCTACGCGTCCACTATTTGCACGTCTGCACCGTGACACGCATCAACAATGGCACGTCTTCCACTTCTGCATCGCAACACGCGTCCTCGGGTCTAACCCTGGAAATTTAGATATACTCAGGTATACCCTCGAGTCATATACTAGCATTTTTTGTGTGCTCAGTTTTCCCCTTGAGTGCTAATACTGGCTAGTGCAATATACTCAGTTTTACCCTCAAGTGGCTGGTCAACAGAGAGTCAACAAATGGGATTAACTAGTTAAATGAGTTATTTAATGTGCAAAAAATTCCGAAAAGGAGTGGCACTTACTCATTGAGTCTTTACCACAAATTGCCACTTCTCAAATCATAGATAAATCATAGATAAATCAAGTTTCACCACAAATTGCCACTTCTCAAATCACCTAGTAGCTATGAAGGTGCATGGTTTTCCATAATAAGCCCTACCCAAAACAGCTTTCCCCAAAACATACTTTGTCTGAATGAGGCCATAATTTTCACACTCATGTAGATTTGTATTGCAAATAGTTTGAGGTAGGCCAAGATGGGTTTCATTGTACAAAACAAGCATTTTCCATTTTTTAAATCTCATATTTGAATCCCTTAGTCTGTTTACTACTCACTTGCCCTTGGTTTCTTGATACTACTCAGTTTTGCCCTCTCCCTTCACAAACTCTCACAGACGCCCAACATTGCCCTGATTGGTCTAGCCCATGTCACGCGGATCGTGCCCGCCGACCGTTGATCGTATGATCTAACGGGCAGGATAACCCCTATCTCTCTCTCTGGTCGGGGCCACCACCCTCTCTCTCTCTCTGTCGTCGGTTAGCTTCACGCAAAGTTTGGTTTTCTGCATTATTTTTCACGAGCTAAATTATAAACTCTTTTTAGGCATTACGTTTCACGCAAAAAATGATAAACCATCACCGATTTGTTGTAGCCATTACTTTTCACGCAAAAAAATGATACACCATCACCGATTTGTTGTAGCCATTACTTTTCACGCAAAAAACGATAAATCATCACCGATTTTGTTGTAGCCATTACTTTTCACGCAAAAAATGATACACCATCACCCATTTCTTGTAGCCATTACTTTTCACGCAAAAAACGATAAACCATCACCGATTTTGTTGTAGCCATTACTTGTCACGCAAAAAATGATACACCATCACCCATTTCTTGTAGCCATTACTTTTCACGCAAAAAAATGATAAACCATCACCGATTTTGTTGTAGACATTACTTTTCACGCAAAAAATAATACACCATCACACATTTCTTGTAGCCATTACTTTTCACGCAAAAAACGATAAACCATCACCGATTTTGTTGTAGCCATTACTTGTCACGCAAAAAATGATACACCATCACCCATTTCTTGTAGCCATTACTTTTCACGCAAAAAACGATAAACCATCAACGATTTGTTGTAGCCATTACGGTAAATGATAAACTATCACAAATTACCATTTCTTTTAGGCATTATTTTTCACGGTAAAATGATAAACTATATCACGAAGTTCCATTTCCATCAAGATAGTCCGCATTACTTTTTAATTTTGTTGAGATATATACCCCCACAACGGTCGTCTCCTCCTTAATTTATTGTGTAAACCCCCACAATGGTCATCTCCTCCTTAATTTATTGTGTAAACCCCCACCAACGTTCACCTCCTCCTTATTTTATTGTGTAAACCCCTACAACGGTCATCTCTCCCTTATAAACACCCACACGGCCATCCCTTGTGTCAATAGGTTCTGCCTCTCTCTTCTTCGTTCACATACACTTGATCCATTGCAATGGCTTCCACGTCTCGGACGCGGACCGGAAGGGGAAGGGGAAGGGGAAGGGGAAGGGGAAGTGGATCATCATCATTGCCACCACCACCGTCAACACTGCCATTGATCATCGAGGAGTTCTTCATCGTCGTCTATGAAGACCCTTTGGTCAAGAAGGTACGTACGCGTTCCCACATATATGATGCATGTGATTAATTATGGGCATGTTCTAAAAAACCTTTAATTTCAAACGATCGGCGCTCGATCTCTTTGCAGGCTCTCCCAAAAAAGTTTGCGGACTATCTTGACGGCCAGGAGCCAGCTAAGGTGTATCTGCGAGCAGCTGACTGTGGTCCTCGTCTCTGGACCATGGAGGTCCTATTTGACGGTCAAGGCCGGATGTACCTCGACAAGGGCTGGGAGAAATTCGCCATCGCGCACGGTGTGGATTTCGGCTGCTTCGTACACTTCAAATATGAAGGCGATGATGTGCTCACAGTGAAGGTGTTCGACGGAACAATGTGCAGGAAGTACTACTACTCGGACGACGAAGATACTGACGATGAAAGCGACGACGACGTGAAGCCATGCATCCATCCCCTTTAGATAAGGGGATTATGACCAATAATATATATGTAGCTTCATATGCATCGATTTAGAGATCTAACTATTTTCTATATATTATGCACATGTAAAAGATAATGTCGCATTTCCACTATTATTCGAGCACCACATCCTCCAAACGATGCCGATGCCGATGCCGATATCGGCATGGTCAGAACGGCTATGCTCGCCGCCACTGCTAGGTCAACGTCGGGATGCACAATGTTTAGCATAAGAGTCACTTTAGATTAAGCTGCGAAAATAGTCACCTGCCACAGCGGTCATTGGCTGCGGAGGCCCCACAGAGCGGCAATATAATTTTCTATAAATAAATAGACGACCCACTGGTCATTGGCTGCGGCAGCCCCATAGAGCGGCCCCATTTGTCATTGGCAGCACCGTGTATACAATCAGGAAATAAAACGATCCACGCGTCAACGGTAGATGGATGGCTACCCGTCAGCACGAGACGGTCAGAGAGGAACTGCCCTCTATGCAGCCCCACCTCTGTGCAGCCCCACCCGTCAGATTAACGGTAATGGTAAGGCCTCTGACCTGACGGCAACCCGCGTCTTCGAGGGGTTTCAAACTAGAGGGAGGGGAAAGCTGAGGAAAAACTAACGAGCTGGGGAAAACTGAGTACAACTAACGAAGCAGGGGCACGAAAATAGAAATCCCTTGAGGATATAGCTAAAGAAGCTAGAAAAGTTTTTATTAAGCATAAGAGGCTTGGTTTGTTCACAGATTTTAAAAGAACACTTGAAAAGATGGACATGGATAGAATAAGGTACACTAATAATGTTAATGATGGTGGGGAGATTAAAGTACCGATACCTAGTAAGCTCCTAGGAATGCATGAAGCTCTAGAAAATAACTATGCTTGGCTTGTTCCTGAAAATTTGTTTGATGAGAATAGTAAGCCTAAAAGCGTACGAAGAGGAGAAACTTACATAGACCAGATACAATGCGTTGTTGAGGAAACTCCCAACTCCCCTGGTAAGAATGTTGATGCTTCATCTCTTGATAATACTTGATACACACTTTCTGCGCCAAGCTGAAAGGCGTTAAAGAAAAGCGCTTATGGGAGACAACCCATGATTTTACTTCTGCACTTTTGTTTTATATTTGAGTCTTGGAAGTTGTTACTACTGTAGCAACATCTCCTTATCTTTACTTTATTGCATTGTTGTGCCAAGTAAAGTCTTTGATAGTAAGGTTCATACTAGATTTGGATTACTGCGCAGAAACAGATTTCTTGCTGTCACGAATTTGAGTAGTATTCTTTGTAGGTAACTCAGAAAAATCTGCCAATTTACGTGAGTAATCCTAAGATATGTACGCAACTTTCATTCAATTTGAGAATTTTCATCTGAGCAAGTTTAGTGCCCCAGAAAAATTTGTCTTTACGGACTGTTCTGTTTTGACAGATTCTGCATTTTATTTCGCATTGCATGTTTTGCTATGTTTGATGAATTTCATTGTTCCATTAAATTTCAGTAGCTTTGTGCAATATCCATAAGTGTTAAGAATGATTATGTCACCTCTGAACATATGAATGTTTGATTATGCACTAACCCTCTAATGAGTTTGTTTTGAGTTTGGTGTGGAGGAAGTTTTCAAGGATCAAGAGAGGAGGATGATACAATATGATCAAGGAGAGTGAAAGCTCTAAGCTTTGGGATGCCCCCGTGGTTCATCCCTGCATATTTCAAGAAGACTCAAGCATCTAAGCTTGGGGATGCCCAAGGCATCCCCTTCTTCATCGACAAATTATCAGGTCACCTCTAGTGAAACTATATTTTTATTCCGTCACATCTTATGTGCTTTACTTGGAGCGTCTGTTTGTTTTTGTTTTTGTTTTGTTTGAATAAAATCGGATCCTAGCATTCTTTATGTGGGAGAGAGACACGCTCCGCTGTTGCATATGAACACATATGTTCTTAGCTTTATTCTTAATGTTCATAGCGAAGGTTGAAACTCTTTCGTTAATTGTTATATAGTTGGAAACAGAAAATACTACATGTGGTAATTGGTATAATGTCTTGAATAATTTGATACTTGGCAATTGTTGTGCTCATATAGATCATGTTTAAGCTTGATACGTCTCCGACGTATCGATAATTTCTTATGTTCCATGCTTGTTTTATGACAATACCTACATGTTTTATACATACTTTATGATGATTTTATGCGTTTTCCGGAACTAACCTATTGACGAGATGCCGAAGTGCCAGTTCCTGTTTTCTGCTGTTTTTGGTTTCAGAAATCCTAGTAAGGAAATATTCTCGGAATTGGACGAAATCAATGCCCAGCATCTTAGAATCCCACGAAGCTTCCAAAACACCCGAGAGCCACCAGAGGAGGTCCCTGTGGGCCCCAGATGATAGGCCGGCTCGGCCAGGAGGTGGGTTGCGCCCCCCTACTGTGTCGCCGCCTCGTCGACCTTCCGACTCCGCCTCTTCGCCTATATAAAGGTCCCTGACCTAAAACATCGATACGAAAAAGCCACGGTACGAGAAACCATCCAGAGCTGCCGCCATCGTGAAGCCAAGATCTGGGGGACAGGAGTATCTGTTTCGGCACGCCGCCAGGACGAGGAAGTGCCCCCGGAGGGCTTCTCCATCGACACCGCTGCCATCTCCACCGCCATCTTCATCAACGCTGCTGTCTCCCATGAGGAGGGAGTAGTTCTCCATCGAGGCTAAGGGCTGTACCGGTAGCTATGTGGTTAATCTCTCTCCTATGTACTTCAATACAATGATCTCATGAGCTGCCTTACATGATTGAGATTCATATGAGTTTTGTATCACTATTTATCTATGTGCTACTCTAGTGATGTTATTAAAGTAGTCTATTCCTCCTGCACGGTGTAAAGGTGACAGTGTGTGCATCGTGTAGTACTTGGCGTAGGTTATGATTGTAATCTCTTGTAGATTATGAAGTTAACTATTGCTATGATAGTATTGATGTGATCTATTCCTCCTTTCATAGTGTGAAGGTGACAGTGTGCATGCTATGTTAGTACTTGGTTTAGTTGTGTTGATCTATCGTGCACTCTAAGGTTATTTAAACATGAATATCGAATATTGTGGAGTTTGTTAACTCCGGCATTGAGGGTTCGTGTAATCCTACGCAATTAGTGGTGTTCATCATCCAACAAGAGAGTGTAGAGTATAACATTTATCTATTCTGTTATGTGATCAATGTTGAGAGTGTCCACTAGTGAAAGTATAATCCCTAGGCCTTGTTCCCAAATACTGAAATCGCTGCTTGTTTACTGTTTTACTGCATCTGTACTGCCTGCAATATTTCCACCATCAACCACACGCCAGTTGTAGCATCAAGCTATTTTCTGGTGCCGTTACTACTGCTCATATACATTCATACCACCTGTATTTCACTATCTCTTCGCCGAACTAGTGCACCTATACATCTGACAAGTGTATTAGGTGTGTTGGGGACACAAGAGACTTCTTGCTTTGTGGTTGCAGGGTTGCATGAGAGGGATATCTTTGACCTCTTCCTCCCTGAGTTCGATAAACCTTGGGTGATCCACTTAAGGGAAACTTGCTGCTGTTCTACAAACCTCTGCTCTTGGAGGCCCAACACTGTCTACAAGAATAGAAGCACCCGTAGACATCAAGCACTTTTCTGGCGCCGTTGCCGGGGAGGAAAGGTAAAAGGTACTCACACTCTGGATCTCGGCTACTAAGCTATTTTCCGGCTCCGTTGTAAGTACTCGAAGCTATTTCCTTTAGATCCTGCAATTGCATCTTTTTGTTTCTTGTTTTACACTAGTTTGGCATAATAGAAAGCAACATGGAGCTTTTTATTCTTTTTCCTGAGTTAAGACATGGATGGTTTGATTCGAAAATTAAAAAAACCCATGGAACATATTAGTATGAATACTTTGAACACCATTGTTGCTAATGATATGGAAAATTCTAAGCTTGGGAAGCTGGTTTTGATGAGCATGATCTTTTTAGTCCCCCAAGCATTGAGGAGAAAATTTTCTTTGATGATACTTTGCCTCCTATTTATGATGATTATAATGATAGTAGTCTTTTGGTGCCACCTGTTATGGAGGATAAATTTGATTATGATTACAATATGCGTCCTATATTTGATGATGAGAATAATAATGATAGCTACTTTGTTGAATTTGCTCCCACTACAACTAATAAAATTGATTATGCTTATGTGGAGAGTAATAATTTTATGCATAAGACTCATGATAAGAATGCTTTATGTGATAGTTATATTGTTGAGTTTGCTCATGATGCTACTGAAAGTTATTAGAGAGAGGAAAATATGGTTGTACAAATTTTCATGTTACTAAAACACCTCTCTATGTGCTGAAATTTTTGAAACTACACTTGTTCTACCTTCCTATGCTTGTTACTTTGCTCTTCATGAACTTGTTTATTTACAAGATTCCTTTGCATAGGAAGCATGTTAGGCTTAAATGTGTTTTGAATTTGCTTCTTTATGCTCTCTTTTGCTTCAACTACTATTTCTTGCGAGTGCATCATTAAAACTGCTGAGCCCATCTTAATGGCTATAAAGAAAGAACTTCTTGGGAGATAACCCATGTGTTTATTTTACTACAGTAATTTTGTTTTATATTTGTATCTTGGAAGTTGTTACTACTGTAGCAACCTCTCCTTATCTTAGTTTTGTTGCATTGTTGTGCCAAGTAAAGTCTTTGATAGTAAGGTTCATACTAGATTTGGATTACTGCGCAGAAACATATTTCTTGCTGTCACGAATCTGGGCCTAATTTTCTGTAGGTAACTCAGAAAATTCTGCCAATTTACATGAGTGATCCTCAGATATGTACACAACTTTCATTCAATTTGAGCATTTTCATTTGAGCAAGTCTGGTGCCTCTATAAAATTCGTCTTTACGGACTGTTCTGTTTTGACAGATTCTGCCTTTTATTTCGCATTGCCTCTTTTGCTATGTGGGATGAATTTCTTTGTTCCATTAACTTCCAGTAGCTTTGTGCAATGTCCAGAAGTGTTAAGAATGAATGTGTCACCTCTGAACATGTGGATTTTTGATTATGCACTAACCCTCTAATGAGTTTGTTTCGAGTTTGGTGTGGAGGAAGTTTTCAAGGGTCAAGAGAGGAGGATGATACAATATGATCAAGAAGAGTGAAAGCTCTAAGCTTGGGGATGCCCCGGTGGTTCACCCCTGCATATTTCAAGAAGACTCAAGCGTCTAAGCTTGGGGATGCCCAAGGCATCCCCTTCTTCATCGACAAATTATCAGGTTTCTTCTCTTGAAACTATATTTTTATTCGGTCACATCTTATGTACTTTACTTGGAGCGTCTGTATGTTTTTGTTTTTGTTATTGTTTGAATAAATGCTTGTGTGGGAGAGAGACACTGTAACATCCCAAATTTCAATAAAAAGAAAGTTAGAGATTTCCAGAGAGCAAAATTTCAAACAAACATAAACTTTTTAAATTGCATATAGTACCCTGCATAGGACTTGTGCATTTGATTGATATGCCATGATAAGTGTTATTATTTGTTAGTGCTATACTCTAAAACCCTAATGTGATCATAGTAAGATCACCAACCAAATAAAACCAAAAAGAGGAAGAAATCAAATAAATGAAAAACCCTAAAACCCTCACATATGCTCTATGGCATATTTATAAATTTTGACCCTAGACCAATTTGGTCTTCACCATTAGTTTAATAATGTTACTAAACACTTATTACAACTCTTGGAATCAAAGAATCACAATTCAAATAATTTTCAAATGCAAAACTAGCTCACATATGATAATGGTCAAAACTGAAATTTATATCCTGATCACTACTTTGAGCCATTGCCATTCAATTTTCTCAAACCCAATCTTGCTAACTCTTTGCACCATTTCAAAGTCAACATCAAGGTGAACAACTTCTGTAAAGATCACCATGCCAAAATCATTCTTGATCAAGAGCTATGCTCATCCAAAGATCCAACTTTTTAACATACTCAACAATCTCCAACTTAGCCAATTTTGCAAATTCTTGAATTCTACAATTCCACCACCACCTCTAATCATCTATGGTCAAATACAACTTATCTAAACACACACATTTCAAATTGTTCAACCATTTGAATTAAGTCAAATTTGGGCAAATTCACAAATTTCCAAATTTGGCATTATTACACACTATTGCAAATAGTGATTCTACTCCACCTAATCTACCCCAACCTACACCATTTGGTCCCCTGGTCCCCTTAATCCATTTCAATGCTCAATAGAAACCTAGAGAGAGAGAGAGCAAGGCTAGACATGGCCATGCCGGCCATGTCGCCCAACCCGACGATCTCCCCTCTCTCCCATTGCTTCTCTGCCCTGGCCCTGGCGCCACAGCTCGCCACCATGCTCTCCTACGCCGTCCTAGCACCGCCACGGTCGAGCTCGACGACGACACTGGCTGGATGACGCGCGCCCAGAACACGCTCAGACGCCGCTCGTGTCGCGCGCATGCACGCCGTGGACAAGCACTGGCCACGCGCCGCGCCACCACCCTGCACTCTCCCTGGCCCCGCTCGAGAGCCGTTGAGCATCACCACGCCACCTGGACGCCGCCAGACATGGCCACGACCAGACCCTGGACCGCCGCCGCCGTAGACCGAGAAGAAGATCCCGCCGCTGCCGCCGCACGACATGGAAGCAACGCGACCCAACCAAGCCCTCCCCGACCAAGCTGTCGCCGCCATTAGCCTCGCCTGGACACGTAGAACACTGCCACGACCTCGCCTAGCTCGACCACTCGCCGAAAACGCCGCGCCATGGTCGACCACCACCCTGCCCCGCAGCACCCATGCGTTGCTATAAAAGGAGACCTCCCCTGGATGATCCAAGCACACCACCACACTCCCCACCTCTCACAGCTTCTCAACCACCTCACCACTCACCTGATTCACGCCGGAGCAAGGCCAATAGAGAGCTCGCCGCCGCGGAAGCTCTGCAGCAATCGCCGGTGAACCAGACCACCTCAGGCGACGCCACCTGTACCTGGAGCTTCGCCGTCGTCCACATCTACCCCGAGCACACTGCCATCCCTTGCTGGAGCCGCCGTAAGCCCTCCGACCCCCTACCGCCGCCGCCAGAGCGTCGGGTTCTCGTCGGAGACGATGATGAACTCGAGCCGTTCGATCTGATTCTAATCCTACGTCTCTGGTTGATCTGTACCGATTCGGGTTTAAAGAGCCGCTGACATGCGGGACCCTCTATCAGGCAGCCCACGCGGGCACAGTCGCGTGGTGGGCTGGCTTGGGCCGTTTAATTTGAATCTGGCCCAGTTAGTTTTTCCCGCCGGCCTTTTAATTCAAACTGGATTTAAACAAATTCAAATAATTCCAATACTGCCTCCACTTTGAAAATCAATAGATTCAAATTGGCCCAACCAAATTTAATGAATTTTATATTGTTGGAAAGCTAGTGAACTTATCTATAAAATGCCACTGGTACCATGACCAGATTCCTTGTAGAATTAATTTGATAAAAATAACAAGGCAGGGACTTTTCCCTATTCAAATAATTATTAAAAATCAACCAAAATAGATATTAAGTTAATTCCAACTCTAATAGCTCACATTTGACTTACACTAATTGTTTAAGCAATAAAATGGTGTGGTCACTTTGCATGATCATGCCCTAGTTTAATTAATGGATATTATGGCTAGTTTAACTAGTTGATATTGTCCAAAACTATTAAGTAATTCATATGAAGTCTTGAACTTTATTTAAATCTTGTCTCACATGAATTCATGGGATGTTTGGACCCCTGGTCCCAACTCTCTTATATGAATTACTTAGAGATTTAAATCCTATGTAGTGTTATTAAATGATATGAGGTGATCTACCTCATTTAAATCATTTTCACAAATGATGATGATGAACATTTGACTTAGGTCAATATGAGTTCATATATGATTGTTTGAGAAATTAAATCTTAAGAAGATTTCAGTGAGAGGAAATTATTCCTCAAGAACCCTATGGAAACTATCATTTACATATTAAATACAAAGAAGTAAATGCTCCTCAAACAACACAACCCATGTACTCTAATTAGATTACTTGTGTGCATAGAATAGTTTGTGTGTTTGTGATATATGGAATAGCCATTGAATTAGTGAGTAATTATACTCGTATTCAAATTTAGACGCTAGCACCGGAGAGTACACCGAAGAAGAAGGTTGCTACCAAGAAGAGGAGGAGGAACAGTTTGAGAACTACCAAGGCAAGCTAATATTCTTGCAAAGTGCAAAGCCCCTTGGGGCAAGGCACCATGAATCTTACCTTTTCTTACATAGCCTATCCCAAGTTTATACATTACAAGTTTTCTACTTGTTTTCTCAAAGATTTACTTTTATAGTTAACTTTGGTCAAGTAAAGAATGATTACTAGAGTAGTGGAGTTAGTCTCCATCAAGCAAAGCAAGATAGCACCCCTCATGATTTAGAGCTAGTGCTAATGAAATAAAACTTGACTACTCTAGATGGGAACAATGTGACTTGAAATGAATTTGAAACCTTGGAATGAGGATACATTCCATTGAATGATTTTTGAAGGTGAATATGACCAAGAGAAGATGGTGATTTTTGATAAACATGATGTTGGTTTGAATGCGATACCTTTCCAATTATTAAGTACCCCCACAATACCTGATTATGGGTAGGGCTTAGCTGGAAGTTTATGCATCTTAGTATGGGTTCGCTCTGAACACACGTCATAGGGGTTACGCTTGAGGCTGCCTCCGTTGTTGAGAAATGATGTGAAATTGAGGTAAATTGTACGGCCAAGCCCTGTGCAGTTCCCAGGTTGACAGTTGGTCTTCACTGGGAGGCCAAGCTCATGGGGAGAGGTGCTCATACTAGGATTTATAAGTGAAAGGTTATGGTTGATGATCCGCGTACTGTGTTACGATGATTCAGGGTAATCTCGACGGATGAAATCAAATGTTGTGGCACAAGTGTGCAACCTCTGCAGAGTGTCAATCTATTCGAATAGCCGCGTCCACGGTTACGGACGGTTAGAAAGGCCATACAGTTTCCGATGTCATATCTTTGAAAAATGATGTTGAAAGATGATGGTGAAATGACTTGTGGTGAATTGAATTGAAATCACCACTTGAATGGTGGGAATGACACTAATGTTCCCACTTGAGTTAGTTAGCACTTGAATAAGCTTTTCTCAAATATTGTGAACTAAAACTGGCTTTATGCAAATAAACTAGAGCTTAGCAAACCTTACTAAAATGTCTAGCACTTACATATGTATTAGTTTGCGAGTACTTAAAGTACTCACGGCTTTGTCCCTGGCTATTCAAATGGCCAGAGTATGAAGATGAACAAGGAGATGACCAGCAGGACGCCTACGACAACTAGGAGTTTTCCGACATCAAGCGTTGGCCTGTGGACTAGAGAGTCCTTGTATCTTACCCTTCCGTTATGAACTATGAACTTGTGTTTGTTCGTTGATCAATAGATCAACTATTCATGTAATATGGGTCATGTGATTCCAAACTTGTAAGACTTATGGTTTGTAATGAATGATGACTGTGATACTTAACTATTATGCCTCGCAACAACAATATTCCTGGGATTGCGATGTATGACATAATAGGCACCCGGACTTAAAAATCCGGGTGTTGACAAGTTGGTATCAGAGCCATTGTTTGACCTTAGAAGACCTTAGTTAGAATGGGCGTTCTGAAAAACTTAACTTTGAAAATCAAATGAAGAAATATTTGTGAAAATTTACTACGCTCTTGTCTTTGAGACTTTGCCAAAATTTGATGAATCATGTTCTATCTTATTTGAATCAACTTAAAATTTTGCCACACTTTGCACTCTCTAACTTACTCATCCAATTCTCTTTCAGATGGAGCCGAATGAACCCATCAACACCAAGTTTTACCAGCTTGGGAACGGAGGGAGCTTGATCTTCGAGCACGACCTCAATGCCGTCTCTGACTTCCTTGAGCGCCCACACCCCGAGTTCCACGGGGTTCAGCTGGACGACACGCCCGGAGGAGAGTTGGAGTGGGTGATCACTGCCGACTTGAGGGGCAAGATGGAGCCTCCCACCTCGGAGAGGATCCTCTTCTCCTTCCGCGAGAGCAACTGGCTCGACGGACTCGCACGTGGCCTTCAGGAGGCACTTGCGCGTCTCTGTGGACAGAACGTGGTGCGCATCCTTGCGTCGCGCTACGCACATCTTGTGAGGCGTGATGCTGCGGGAGTGCCCATGGAGCTGCAGCCGCACCCGGAGTTGAGGCACCATGCTGAGCACCTGGACTTCATGCTCTACCAGACTCAGAGGGACCTCGACGCCACTCGCGCTTACGCGAACCAGACCCATGCTCACATCACCGAGCAGGGTGAGGCGATCAAGCTACTCAACAACGACCGCAAGAGCCTTCGCCAGCAGCGTGCCAAGAAGGACGCTACGATTCGGCGCCTTCGCGCCAGGATCGCGTCACTTGAGGCCACTGTCAAGGCCCAGGAGGATCAGATTCGTGAGCTGGAGGATGACGACGGAGGCATCGACATTCAGGGAGGAGACGCCTTCCTGAGCGACGACAACGACTTTGAGGAGGACGAGAACACCGAGGAGGAGGACTACGAGTTCCTGGAGGCAGGACCCGACGACTACGTCCCGATCGATGTCGAGGATGAGGAGTAGTTGCACTAGTTCCACTTATAGTAGGTGTGAGTTGTATCCCGTCCCTTGTATCGTAGCATGAGAATGGTTCTTAAAACCATTGGAGTATGTGTGTTAGTTTGTACTATGTGTTGCATGAATGAATGAATGTTATGTTTGTCATGAAAGGATTACAAGTTTTCAAATGTTTTTAAACTTAACCAAAATGAACCATAGAATGTTCCCTCTTATCTCATGATCTTCTATATCTTCAGATGGCCCCTCCCAATCGCACCAATGACGCGATGTTGCAACTGCTGCAAACCATGCTTGCCGACAGGGAAACCGAAAGAGCCGAATGCCAAGCCAACCTCATCGCCTTGCAGAACATCGCCAACCAAGGCCATGGAAATCATGACCACCCCGGATCTAAGCTCAAGAACTTTCAGAACACCAATCCCCCGGTGTTTAGCAAGACCGAGGAACCCCTCGACGCTGACGATTGGCTCTAGACTATGGAGAACAATCTGGAGGTAGCCAGAGTGGAAGCCAACGAGAAAGTCTTGTTTGCCACTCATTATCTCGCTGGACCAGCCCGCGCTTGGTGGACAAGCACCCGTGCCATGAACGGAGGTCAGTTCATGACTTGGGAGGATTTCAAGCTCAAGTTCAGCAAGTACCATGTACCCCCGGGTCTTATCAAAAAGATGAGGGATGAGTTCCGTGAACTGAAACAAGGTCGCATGACGGTGGTTGAATACCGCGACAAGTTTCTTACACTGTCGAGGTACGCCCCTGATCAGACCGACACTGTTGAGAAGAGGAAGGAGAGATTCCTGAACGGACTGCATGATGAGATGCAGACTGTCCTCGTCAACATCCCCTTCGCCGACCTTGAAGCCCTTGTCGACTCCGCCATCCAGATGGAGGGCAAGTTAAACCAAGCCAATGAGAACCGCAAGCGCCGCATGGCGAATCAAAGTGGATCAAGCCACCCCCAAAAGTATCGCCCTAGCTCAAGCGGAGGTTTCACTCCGAGAAACAACAAGCCACCGATGCAGAACTCGCGCCCCGGTTATCAGAACCGGAGTGGAGGAAACTCCAAGCCAGGAGGCTACAACAACAACAACAACTACAACAACAACAACAACTACTACTACAACCGCGCTCCGCCCCGAGCCCCCAACCACAACAACAACAACACCAACACCGCTCCCAGAACCGGAAGCAATGTCGTTCCCGTTGCGAACAAGCAAGACAAGACCACCATCACTTGCTATGAGTGTGGTGTAGTGGGGCACTACTCCAACGAGTGTCCCAAGCGTCTTGCCAAGCTCGCCGGCAACACCGCTGCACCTGCTCAGCAGCAACGCCGTGTCTCCACCGGCAAGAAGTTCGCCCCCAACAACCCCAATAACCGCAACGGCCGCCTCTACCACATGAACGCCGAAGAAGCCCAGGAAGCACCAGATGTTGTACTGGGTATGTTTTCTGTCAACCACATCCCTGCCAGAGTGTTGTTTGATTCCGGAGCATCTCATTCTTTTGTCACCGAAGACTTTGCATCAACAAGTAAAATTCAACCCCTCAGTTTGAAGCATGTTATGATAGTTCAAATCCCCGGATCAACCACCAAAGCCAGAAAATTTTGCAAAAATGTACCAATCAAAATCCATGATGTAGATTTCTATGCCAATCTAATCATATTGGGAACAAAAGGTTTGGAAGTTGTCCTAGGAATGGACTAGATGTCCAAACACAATGGATTGATAGACTGTGCCAAGAAAGCCATAACCATGACTAGCAGCACCGGTATCGTAGTAGAGCACGTCTCTGAAAAACTACCCAGAAAATTCACCTGCAACCAAAGTGTATCCAAGCCAACTCTGGATCAAATCAGGGTCGTTTGTCGCTACCCTGATGTGTTTCCGGATGATCTACCCGGTATGCCCCCGGATAGGGATATCGAGTTTATCATCGAGTTAATCCCCGGAACTGGACCCATAGCCCAGAGAGCCTACAGCATGAACGCGACAGAGCTTGTGGAGCTGAAGAAGCAAATAGATGATATGTTGGCCAAAGGTCTGATTAGACCAAGTGCATCCCCCTGGAGATCCCCCGTCTTGTTTGTGGACAAGAAGGATGGTGCAAATCGTTTATGTACGGATTATCGTAAGCTTAACGATGTCACCATCAAAAACAAATACCCCCTACCCAAGATAGAAGACTTGTTTGATCAACTCACAGGATCCAGAGTTTTCTCCAAGATAGATCTTAGAACTGGATATCATCAGCTGAAAATCTGAGCCACCGACATTCCAAAAACTGCCTTCACCACCAGATATGGGTTGTATGAGTACAACGTCATGTCATTTGGACTGACCAATGCCCCCGCTTATTTCATGAATCTCATGAATAAGATCTTCATGAACTTTTTGGACAAGTTTGTCGTTGTCTTCATCGACGACATTCTCGTCTACTCCAAGTCCGAAGAGGAACATGAACAGCATTTGGAGACTGTCCTAGAAACCCTTAGACAGCACAAGTTGTATGCCAAGTTTAGCAAGTGTGAGTTTTGGTTGGAAGAAGTTGGATTCCTGGGACACATCTTGTCTGCAGGAGGAATTGCCGTAGATCCCGCCAAAATCAAAACTGTTATGGAATGGCAAGCCCCAACCACCCAAAACGAGGTCCGTGCTTTTCTTGGATTAGCCGGATATTACCGCAGATTTGTAGAAGGTTTTTCGAGCATCGCTCGACCAATGACCCAATTGCTGAAAAAGGACAGGAAGTTTGAGTGGACCGATAAATGTGAAGAGAGCTTTCAACAGCTCAAGAGTAGACTGACAACAGCCCCAATCCTGATCATGCCAGATATCGCAAAGCCCTTTGACGTATATTGCGACGCCTCCAAGACTGGACTTGGATGCGTGCTTATGCAAGAAGGCAAGGTTGTATCCTACCTTTCAAGATAGTTAAAGCAACATGAACAAAACTACCCAACCCATGACCTCGAGCTTGCAGCCGTGGTCTTAGCCTTGAAAGTTTGGCGTCATTACCTCATGGGTAATCGATGCGAGATCTACTCCGACCACAAAAGCCTCAAATACATATTCACCCAGAAGGAGCTAAACATGAGACAATGCCGATGGATCGAATTGATCAAGGATTACGACATGGAGATTCACTACCACCCCGGCAAGGCCAATGTGGTAGCGGATGCTTTGAGTCGACTGCCGTGCCAGTTGAACTCCATGCTCGCAACCGAACAGCCCAGCTTGCATCAAGAGTTTGAACAGTTCAGACTTGAACTTGTTAGTGAAGGATTCCTAGCTAGCATAGAACTGCAACCCACCTTGGTTAGTCAGATCAAGGAAGCCCAGAAGGACAACGCTAGCATCGACGGAATCAAGAAACAGATAGCCACAGGAAAAGCCCCCGGATTCACCGTAGACGAAGCCGGAGTTCTTTGGTACAAAGAACGTCTCTGCGTACCATCGGACTCTGACTTGAAACAAGTCATCCTGCAAAAAGCCCATGACACCCTTTATTCAATCCACCCCGGAGGTACCAAGATGTACCAAGACCTGAAGGAACAATTCTGGTGGCACGGAATGAAGAGAGAAATCGGCAGCTACATCGCCAAGTGTGACATCTGTAGAGAGTCAAGGCAGAACATCAACGACCCGCCGGACTGTTACAACCCCTCCAGATTCCAGAATGGAAATGGGACTCCGTAGGAATGGACTTCATCACCGGACTGCCCAAATCCAGCAAAGGCAATGATTCCATATGGGTAGTTGTCGATAGATTGACCAAAGTCGCCCATTTCATCGCCGTCAAAACCACTTACCAAGGCCCAAAGTTAGCGGAACTATACATCTCTAGAATAGTCGCCCTGCATGGAACCCCCAAATCGATAGTGTCAGATAGAGGATCACAGTTCACCTCAAGGTTTTGGCAGAAAGTGCACGAAGGACTAGGCACCCGTCTGAATTTCAGCACCTCCTATCACCCCCAGACCGACGGACAGACTGAGAGAGTCAACCAGATACTGGAGGACATGCTGAGAGCATGCGTACTGGAATACGGATCCAAGTGGGAAGACTGCTTACCTTACGCAGAATTCTCTTACAACAACAGCTACCAAGCCAGCCTACAGATGGCCCCCTTTGAAGCCTTGTACGGAAGGAAATGCCGTACCCCTCTGAACTGGTCGGAAGTCGGAGAAAGCCAAGTTTTTGGCCCAGATGTTCTTCATGAAGCCGAAGAGAAAGTACACAAGATCCGAGAGTACCTCAAGACGGCGCAGTCTCGACAGAAGAGCTACGCCGACAAGAGACGTCGGGAGATGACCTTTGAGATCGGAGACTTCGTCTATCTCAAGGTATCCCCTTTGAAAGGAATGCAGAGATTCCAACTGAAAGGAAAGCTCGCACCCCGATATGTCGGACCTTTCAAAGTCCTCAGCCGCCGAGGTGAAGTATCTTATCAACTGGAGTTGCCCGAAGAGATGTCGGCTGTGCACGACGTGTTTCATATCTCACTTCTCCGGAAGTGCCTTGAATTTCCTGAGAAGACCGAGGTGTTCAAGAACATCGATCACCGATCGGTGGATATCAACAAGGATCTGACTTACCGTGAAGTGCCGATTCGCATCCTGGAAGAAGCTTACCGAACCACCTGCACCCGAAGCATCAAGTTTCTGAAGATACAATGGAGCAATCATACCGAGGATGAAGCCACATGGGAACGCGAAGACTTCATGAAGAAGGAGTACCCAGATCTCTTTAGTACCTAACTTTCTTTTCGATCTCGGGACGAGATCTTTTGTAAGGGGGAAGGGTTTGTAACATCCCAAATTTCAATAAAAAGAAAGTTAGAGATTTCCAGAGAGCAAAATTTCAAACAAACAAAAACTTTTTAAATTGCATATAGTACCCTGCATAGGACTTGTGCATTTGATTGATATGCCATGATGAGTGTTATTATTTGTTAGTGCTATACTCTAAAACCCTAATGTGATCATAGTAAGATCACCAACCAAATAAAACCAAAAAGAGAAAGAAATCAAATAAATGAAAAACCCTAAAACCCTCACATATGCTCTATGGCATATTTATAAATTTTGACCCTAGACCAATTTGGTCTTCACCATTAGTTGAATAATGTTACTAAACACTTATTACAACTCTTGGAATCAAAGAATCACAATTCAAATAATTTTCAAATGCAAAACTAGCTCACATATGATAATGGTCAAAACTGAAATTTATATCCTGATCACTACTTTGAGCCATTGCCATTCAATTTTCTCAAACCCAATCTTGCTAACTCTTTGCACCATTTCAAAGTCAACATCAAGGTGAACAACTTCTGTAAAGATCACCATGCCAAAATCATTCTTGATCAAGAGCTATGCTCATCCAAAGATTCAACTTTTTAACATACTCAACAATCTCCAACTTAGCCAATTTTGCAAACTCTTGAATTCTACAATTCCACCACCACCTATAATCATCTCTGGTCAAATACAACTTATCTAAACACACACATTTCAAATTGTTCAACCATTTGAATTAAGTCAAATTTGGATAAATTCACAAATTTCCAAATTTGGCACTATTACACACTATTGCAAATAGTGATTCTACTCCACCTAATCTACCCCAACCTACACCATTTGGTCCCCTGGTCCCCTTAATCCATTTCAATGCTCAATAGAAACCTAGGGAGAGAGAGAGCAAGGCTAGACATGGCCATGCCGGCCATGTCGCCCAACCCGACGATCTCCCCTCTCTCCCATTGCTTCTCTGCCCTGGCCCTGGCGCCACAGCTCGCCACCATGCTCTCCTACGCCATCCTAGCACCGCCACGGTCAAGCTCGACGACGACACTGGCCGGACGATGCGCGCCCAGAACACGCTCAGACGCCGCTCATGTCGCGCGCATGCACGCCGTGGACAAGCACTGGCCACGCGCCGCGCCACCACCCTGCACTCGCCCTGGCCCCGCTCGAGAGCCGTTGAGCATCACCACGCCACCTGGACGCCGCCAGACATGGCCACGACCAGACCCTGGACCACCGCCGCCGTAGACGGAGAAGAAGATCCCGCCGCTGCCGCCGCACGACATGGAAGCAACGCGGCCCAACCAAGCCCTCCCCGACCAAGCTGTCGCCGCCATTAGCCTCGCCTGGACACGTAGAACACTGCCACGACCTCGCCTAGCTCGACCACTCGCCGGAAACGCCGCGCCATGGTCGACCACCACCCTGCCCCGCAGCACCCATGCGCTGCTATAAAAGGAGACCTCCCCTGGATGATCCAAGCACACCACCACACTCCCCACCTCTCACAGCTTCTCAACCACCTCACCACTCACCTGATTCACGCCGGAGCAAGGCCAATCGAGAGCTCGCCGCCGCGGAAGCTCTGCAGCAATCGTCGGCGAACCAGACCACCTCAGGCGACGCCACCTGTACCTGGAGCTTCGCCGTCGTCCACATCTACCCCGAGCACACTGCCATCCCTTGCTGGAGCCGCCGTAAGCCCTCCGACCCCCTACCGCCGCCGCCAGAGCGTCGGGTTCTCGTCGGAGACGACGATGAACTCGAGCCGTTCGATCTGATTCTAATCCTACGTCTCTGGTTGATCAGTACCGATTCGGGTTTAAAGAGCCGCTGACATGCGGGACCCTCTGTCAGGCAGCCCACGCGGGCACAGTCGCATGGTGGGCTGGCTTGGGCCGTTTAATTTGAATCTGGCCCAGTTAGTTTTTCCCGCCGGCCTTTTAATTCAAACTGGATTTAAACAAATTCAAATAATTCCAATACTGCCTCCACTTTGAAAATCAATAGATTCAAATTGGCCCAACCAAATTTAATGAACTTTATATTGTTGGAAAGCTAGTGAAATTATCTATCAAATGCCACTGGTCCCATGACCAGATTCCTTGTAGAATTAATTTGATAAAAATAACAAGGCAGGGACTTTTCCCTATTCAAATAATTATTAAAAATCAACCAAAATAGATATTAAGTTAATTCCAACTCTAATAGCTCACATTTGACTTACACTAATTGTTTATGCAATAAAATGGTGTGGTCACTTTGCATGATCATGCCCTAGTTTAATTAATGGATATTATGGCTAGTTTAACTAGTTGATATTGTCCAAAACTATTAAGTAATTCATATGAAGTCTTAAACTTCATTTAAATCTTGTCTCACATGAATTCATGGGATGTTTGGACCCCTGGTCCCAACTCTCTTATATGAATTACTTAGAGATTTAAATCCTATGTAGTGTTATTAAATGATATGAGGTGATCTACCTCATTTAAATCATTTTCACAAATGATGATGATGAAAATTTGACTTAGGTCAATATGAGTTCATATATGATTGTTTGAGAAATTAAATCTTAAGAAGATTTCAATGAGAGGAAATTATTCCTCAAGAACCCTATGGAAACTATCATTTACATATTAAATACAAAGAAGTAAATGCTCCTCAAACAACACAACCCATGTACTCTAATTAGATTACTTGTGTGCATAGAATAGTTTGTGTGTTTGTGATATATGGAATAGCCATTGAATTAGTGAGTAATTATACTCGTATTCAAATTTAGATGCTAGCACCGGAGAGTACGCCGAAAAAGAAGGTTGCTACCAAGAAGAGGAGGAGGAACAGTTTGAGAAATACCAAGGCAAGCTAATATTCTTGCAAAGTGCAAAGCCCCTTGGGGCAAGGCACCATGAATCTTACCTTTTCTTACATAGCCTATCCCAAGTTTATACATTACAAGTTTTCTACTTGTTTTCTCAAAGATTTACTTTTATAGTTAACTTTGGTCAAGTAAAGAATGATTACTAGAGTAGTGGAGTTAGTCTCCATCAAGCAAAGCAAGATAGCACCCCTCATGATTTAGAGCTAGTGCTAATGAAATAAAACTTGACTACTCTAGATGGGAACAATGTGACTTGAAATGAATTTGAAACCTTGGAATGAGGAATCATTCCATTGAATGATTTTTGAAGGTGAATATGACCAAGAGAAGATGGTGATTTTTGATAAACATGATGTTGGTTTGAATGCGATACCTTTCCAATTATTAAGTACCCCCACAATACCTGATTATGGGTAGGGCTTAGCTGGAAGTTTATGCATCTTAGTATGGGTTCCCTCTGAACACACGTCATAGGGGTTACGCTTGAGGCTGCCTCCGTTGTTGAGAAATGATGTGAAATTGAGGTAAATTGTACGGCCAAGCCCTGTGCAGTTCCCAGGTTGACAGTTGGTCTTCACTGGGAGGCCAAGCTCATGGGGAGAGGTGCTCATACTAGGATTTATAAGTGAAAGGTTATGGTTGATGATCCGCGTACTGTGTTACGATGATTCGGGGTAATCCCGATGGATGAAATCAAATGTTGTGGCACAAGTGTGCAACCTCTGCAGAGTGTCAATCTATTCGAATAGCCGCGTCCACGGTTACGGACGGTTGGAAAGGCCATACAGTTTCCGATGTCATATCTTTGAAAAATGATGTTGAAAGATGATGGTGAAATGACTTGTGGTGAATTGAATTGAAATCACCACTTGAATGGTGGGAATGACACTAATGTTCCCACTTGAGTTAGTTAGCACTTGAATAAGCTTTTCTCAAATATTGTGAACTAAAACTGGCTTTATGCAAATAAACTAGAGCTTAGCAAACCTTACTAGAATGTCTAGCACTTACATTAGTATTAGTTTGCGAGTACTTAAAGTACTCACGGCTTTGTCCCTGGCTATTCAAATGGCTAGAGTATGAAGATGAACAAGGAGATGACCAGCAGGACGCCTACGACAACTAGGAGTCTTCCGACGTCAAGCGTTGGCCTGTGGACTAGAGACTCCTTGTATCTTACGCTTCTGCTATGAACTATGAACTTGTGTTTGTTCGTTGATCAATAGATCAACTATTCGTGTAATATGGGTCATGTGATTCCAAACTTGTAAGACTTATGGTTTGTAATGAATGATGACTGTGATACTTAACTATTATGCCTCGCAACAACAATATTCCTGGGATTGCGATGTATGACATAATAGGCATCCGGACTTAAAAATTGGGGTGTTGACAGACACGCTCCGCTGGTTCATATGAACACATGTGTTCTTAGCTTTTAATGTTCATGGCGAAGATTGAAAACTGCTTCGTTAATTGTTGTATGGTTGGAAACAGAAAATGCTACATGTAGTAATTGGTATGATGTCTTGAATAATGTGATACTTGGCAATTGTTGTGCTCATGTTTAAGCTCTTGCATCATATACTTTGCACCTATTAATGAATAAATACATAGAGCTTGCTAAAATTTGGTTTGCATAATTGGTCTCTCTAAGGTCTAGATAATTTCTAGTAAGGGTCGAACAACAAGGAAGACGGTATAGAGTCTTATAATGCTTACAATATGTCTTTTATGTGAGTTTTGCTATACCGGTTCATACTTGTGTTTGTTCAAATAACCTTGCTAGCCTAAACCTTGTATCGAGAGGGAATACTTCTCATGCATCCAAAATCCTTGAGCCAAACACTATGCCACTTGTGTCAACCATACCTACCTACTACATGGTATTTCTCCGCCATTCCAAAGTAAATTGCTTGAGTGCTACCTTTAAATTTCTATCCCCTATCTTTGCAATATATAGCTCATGGGACAAATAGCCTAAAAACTATTGTGGTATTGAATATGTACTTATGCATTTTATTTCTTATAAGTTGCTTGTTGTGCGATAACCATGTTCCTGGGGACGCCATCAACTACTCTTTGTTGAATATCATGTGAGTTGCTATGCATGTCCGTCTTGTCTGAAGTAAGGGCGATTTACCATGAGTTGAATGGTTTGAGCATGCATATTGTTAGAGAAGAACATTGGGCCGCTAACTAAAGCCATGATCCATGGTGGAAGTTTCAGTTTTGGACAAATATCCTCAATCTCATATGAGAAAATTAATTGTTGCTAAATGCTTATGCATTAAAGAGGAGTCCATTATCTGTTGTCTATGTTGTCCCGGTATGGATGTCTAAGTTGAGAATAATCAAAAGCGAGAAATCCAATGCGAGCTTTCTCCTTAGACCTTTGTACAGGCGGCATAGAGGTACCCCTTTGTGACACTTGGATAAAACATATGTATTGCGGTGATAATCCAGGTAATCCGAGCTAATTAGGACAAGGTGCGGGCACTATTAGTATACTATGCATGAGGCTTGCAACTTGTAGGATATAATTTACATGATACATATGCTTTATTACCACCGTTGACAAAATTGTTTCTTGTTTTCAAAATCAAAGCTCTAGCTCAAATATAGCAATCGATGCTTCCCTCTGCGAAGGGCCTTCCTTCTACTTTTATGTTGAGTCAGTTCACCTATTTCTCTCCATCTCAAGAAGCAAACACTTGTGTGAACTGTGCATTGATTCCTACATACTTGCATATTGCACTTATTATATTACTTTATGTTGACAATATCCATGAGATATACATGTTACAAGTTGAAAGCAACCGCTGAAACTTAATCTTCCTTTGTGTTGCTTCAATACCTTTACTATGAATTTATTGCTTTATGAGTTAACTCTTATGCAAGACTTATTGATGCTTGTCTTGAAAGTACTATTCATGAAAAGTCTTTGCTATATGATTCAGTTGTTTAATCATTGTCTTTATCATTGCTTTGAATCGCTGCATTCATCTCATATGCTTTACAATAGTATGATTAAGATCATGTTGGTAGCATGTCACTTCAGAAATTATCTTTGTTATCGTTTACCTACTCGAGGACGAGTAGGAACTAAGCTTGGGGATGCTGATACGTCTCCGACGTATCGATAATTTCTTATGTTCCATGCTTGTTTTATGACAATACCTACATGTTTTATACATACTTTATGATGATTTTATGCGTTTTCCGGAACTAACCTATTGACGAGATGCCGAAGTGCCAGTTCCTGTTTTCTGCTGTTTTGGTTTCAGAAATCCTAGTAAGGAAATATTCTCGGAATTGGACGAAATCAACGCCCAGCATCTTAGAATCCCACGAAGCTTCCAGAACACCCGAGAGCCACCAGAGGAGGGCCCTGTGGGCCCCAGATGATAGGCCGGCGCGGCCAGGAGGTGGGCCGCGCCCCCTATTGTACGAGAAACCATCCAGAGCCGCCGCCATCGCGAAGCCAAGATCTGGGGGACGGGAGTCTCTGTTCCGGCACGCCGCCGGGACGAGGAAGTGCCCCCGGAAGGCTTCTCCATCGACACCGCTGCCATCTCCACCGCCATCTTCATCAACGCTGCTGTCTCCCATGAGGAGGGAGTAGTTCTCCATCGAGGCTAAGGGCTGTACCAGTAGCTATGTGGTTAATCTCTCTCCTATGTACTTCAATACAATGATCTCATGAGCTGCCTTACATGATTGAGATTCATATGAGTTTTGTATCACTATTTATCTATGTGCTACTCTAGTGATGTTATTAAAGTAGTCTATTCCTCCTGCACGGTGTAAAGGTGACAGTGTGTGCATCGTGTAGTACTTGGCGTAGGTTATGATTGTAATCTCTTGTAGATTATGAAGTTAACTATTGCCATGATAGTATTGATGTGATCTATTCCTCCTTTCATAGTGTGAAGGTGACAGTGTGCATGCTATGTTAGTACTTGGTTTAGTTGTGTTGATCTATCGTGCACTCTAAGGTTATTTAAACATGAATATCGAATATTGTGGAGCTTGTTAACTCCGGCATTGAGGGTTCGTGTAATCCTACGCAATTAGTGGTGTTCATCATCCAACAAGAGAGTGTAGTGTATAGCATTTATCTATTCTATTATGTGATCAATGTTGAGAGTGTCCACTAGTGGAAGTATAATCCCTAGGCCTTGTTCCCAAATACTGAAATCGCTGCTTGTTTACTGTTTCTTTTGCATCATCTTTGCTGCAATATTTCCACCATCAACCACACGCCAGTTGTAGCATCAAGCTATTTTCTGGTGCCGTTACTACTGCTCATATACATTCATACCACCTGTATTTCACTATCTCTTCGCCGAACTAGTGCACCTATACATCTGACAAGTGTATTAGGTGTGTTGGGGACACAAGAGACTTCTTGCTTTGTGGTTGCAGGGTTGCATGAGAGGGATATCTTTGACCTCTTCCTCCCTGAGTTCGATAAACCTTGGGTGATCCACTTAAGGGAAGCTTGCTGCTGTTCTACAAACCTCTGCTCTTGGAGGCCCAACACTGTCTACAAGAATAGAAGCACCCGTAGACATCAAAGCTCTTGCATCATGTACCTTGCACCTATTAGTGAAGAAATACTGTAGAGCTTGTTGACATTTGGTTTGCATGATTGGTCTCTCTAAAGTCTAGATATTTTCTGGTGAGGGTTTGAACAACAAGGAAGATAGTGTAGAGTCTTATAATGCTTGCAATATGTTCTTATGTAAGTTTTGCTTTGTTAGGTTCATACTTGTGTTTGCTTCAAACAACCTTGCTAGCCTAAGCCTTGTATTGAGAGGGATTACTTCTCATGCATCCAAAATCCTTGAGCCAAAAACTATGCCATTTGTGTCCACCATACCTACCTACTACATGGTATTTTTCTGCCATTCCAAAGTAAATTGCTTGAGTGCTACCTTTAAAATTTCATTCCTTTGTCTTTACAATATATAGCTCATGGGAAAAATAGCTTAAAAACTATTGTGGTATTGAATATGTACTTATGTATCTTATTTCTTATAAGTTGCTTGTTGAGCGGTAACCATGTTCCTGGGGACGCCATCAACTACCATTGTTGAATATCATGTGAGTTGATATGCATGTTCATCTTGTCTGAAGTAAGGGTGATTTATCATGAGTTGAATGGTTTGAGTATGCATATTGTTAGAGAAGAACATTGGGCCGCTAACTAAAGCCATGATCCATGGTGGAAGTTTCAGTTTGGACAACAATCCTCAATCTCTTATGAGAATATTATCTGTTGTTGAATGCTTATGCATTAAAGAGGAGTCCATTATCTGTTGTCTATGTTGTCCCGGTATGGATGTCTAAGTTGAGAATAATCAAAAGCGAGAAATCCAATGCGAGCTTTCTCCTTAGACCTTTGTACAGGCGGCATAGAGGTACCCCTTTGTGACACTTGGTTAAAACATATGTTATGCAATGATAATCCATGTAAATCCAAGCTAATTAGGACAAGGTGCGGGCACTATTGGTAATCTATGCATGAGGCTTGCAACTTATAGGATGTCTTATACATAACACATATGCTTTATTACCACCGTTGACAAAATTGTTTCTATGTTTTCAAAATAAAAGCTCTAGCACATATATAGCAATCCATGCTTCCCTCTACGAAGGGCCATTCTTTTACTTTTATGTTGAGTCAGTTTACCTACTTCCTTCTATCTTAGAAGCAAACACTTGTGTTAATTGTGCATTGATTCTTACATGTTTACCTATTGCATTCATCATATTACTTTGTGTTGACAATTATCCATGAGATAAACATGTTGAAGTTGAAAGCAACCGCTGAAACTTATATCTTCCTTTGTGTTGGTTCAAAATTTTCTACTAAGAATTTATTGCTTTATGAGTTAACTCTTATGCAAGACTTATTGATGCTTGTCTTGAAAGTACTATTCATGAAAAGTCTTTGCTATATGATTCAGTTGTTTAATCATTGTCTTTATCATTGCTTCGAATCACTTCATTCATTACATATGCTTACAATAGTATTGATCAAGATTATGATAGCATGTCACTTCAGAAATTATCTTTGTTATCGTTTACCTACTCGAGGACGAGTAGGAACTAAGCTTGGGGATGCTTGATACGTCTCAAACATATCTATAATTTCTTATGTTCCATGCTACTTTATTGATGATACTCACATGTTTTATACACACTTTATGTCATATTTATGCATTTCCCGGCACTAACCTATTGACAAGATGCCGAAGAGCCGGTTGCTGTTTTCTGCTGTTTTTGGTTTCAGAAATCCTACAAAGGAAATATTCTCGGAATTGGACGAAATCAACGCCCAGGGTCTTATTTTTCCACGAAGCTTCCAGAAGACCGAGGGGATACGAAGTGGGGCGACGAGGCGCCGCCACACTAGGGCCGCGCGGCCTAGGGGGGCCCTCGCCGCCCTAGCGTGTGGGGCCCCCGTCAGCCCTCCGACTCTGCCCTTCCGCCTACTTAAAGCCTTCGTCGAGAAAACCCCAGTACCGAGAGCCACGATACGGAAAACCTTCCAGAGACGCCGCCGCCAATCCCATCTCAGGGGATTCAGGAGATCGCCTCCGGCACCCTGCCGGAGAGGGGAATCATCTCCCGGAGGACTCTTCATCGCCATGATCGCCTCTGGAGTGATGTGTGAGTAGTTCACCCCTGGACTATGGGTCCATAGCAGTAGCTAGATGGTTGTCTTCTCCTCATGTGCTATCATTGTTAGATCTTGTGAGCTGCCTATCATGATCAAGATCATCTATTTGTAATGCTACATGTTGCGTTTGTTGGGATCCGATGAATATGGAATACTATGTTATGTTGATTATCAATCTATCATATATGTGTTGTTTATGATCTTTGATGCGTGTGGTTGACACGTCCGTTGGGAACCCCAAGAGGAAGGTGTGATGCGCACAGCGGCAAGTTTCCCTCAGTAAGAAACCAAGGTTTAATCGAACCAGTAGGAGTCAAGAAGCACGTTGAAGGTTGATGGCGGCGGGATGTAGTGCGGCGCAACACCAGAGATTCCGGCGCCAACGTGGAACCTGCACAACACAACCAAAGTACTTTGCCCCAACGAAACAGTGAGGTTGTCAATCTCACCGGCTTGCTGTAACAAAGGATTAACCGTATTGTGTGGAAGATGATTGTTTGCGAGAAAACGAAAACAAGTATTGCAGTAGATTGTATTTCAGTATAGAGAATTGGACCGGGGTCCACAGTTCACTAGAGGTGTCTCTCCCATAAGATAAACAGCATGTTGGGTGAACAAATTACAGTTGGGCAATTGACAAATAAAGAGGGCATGACCATGCACATACATATTATGATGAGTATTGTGAGATTTAATTGGGCATTACGACAAAGTACATAGACCGCTATCCAGCATGCATCTATGCCTAAAAAGTCCACCTTCAGGTTATCATCCGAACCCCCTCCAGTATTAAGTTGCTAACAACAGACAATTGCATTAAGTATTGCGCGTAATGTAATCAGTGACTACATCCTCGAACATAGCACCAACGTTTTATCCCTAGTGGCAACAGCACATCCATAATCTTAGAGGTTTCTGTCACTCCCCCAGATTCACGGAGACATGAACCCACTATCGAGCATAAATACTCCCTCTTGGAGTTACTAGCATCAACTTGGCCAGAGCATCTACTAATAACGGAGAGCATGCAAGATCATAAACAACACATAGACATAACTTGATAATCAACATAACAAGTATTCTCTATTCATCGGATCCCAACAAACGCAACATATAGAATTACAGATAGATGATCTTGATCATGTTAGGCAGCTCACAAGACCCGACAATTAAGCATAATGGGGAGAAGACAACCATCTAGCTACTGCTATGGACCCATAGTCCAGGGGTAGACTACTCACACATCACTCCGGAGGCGACCATGGCGGCGTAGAGTCCTCCGGGAGATGATTCCCCTCTCCGGCAGGGTGCCGGAGGCGATCTCCTGAATCCCCCGAGATGGGATTGGCGGCGGCGGTGTCTCTGGAAGGTTTTCCGTATCGTGGCTCTCGGTACTGGGGGTTTCGCGACGGAGGCTTTAAGTAGGCGGAAGGGCAGGTCAGGGGGCCACACGAGGGGCCCACACCATAGGTCGGCGCGGCCAAGGGCCAGGCCGCGCCGCCCTAGGGTGTGGCCGCCTCGTGGCCCCACTTCGTCTCCTCTTCGGTCTTCTGGAAGCTTCGTGGCAAAATAGGACCCTTGGCGTTGATTTCGTCCAATTCCGAGAATATTTCGTTACTAGGATTTACGAAACCAAAAACAGCAGAAACAAAGAATCTGGCTCTTCGGCATCTTGTTAATAGGTTAGTTCCAGAAAATGCACGAATATGACATAAAGTGTGCATAAAACATGTAGATATCATCAATAATGTGGCATGGAACACAAGAAATTATCGATACGTCGGAGACGTATCAGCATCCCCAAGCTTAGTTCTGCTCATCCCGAGCAGGTAAAACGATAACAAAGATAATTTCTAGAGTGACATGCCATCATAACCTTGATCATACTATTTGTAAAGCATATGTAGTGAATGCAGCGATCAAAACAATGTATATGACATGAGTAAACAAGTGAATCATAAAGCAAAGACTTTTCATGAATAGTACTTCAAGACAAGCATCAATAAGTCTTGCATAAGAGTTAACTCATAAAGCAATAAATCAAAGTAAAGGTATTGAAGCAACACAAAGGAAGATTAAGTTTCAGCGGTTGCTTTCAACTTATAACATGTATATCTCATGGATAATTGTCAACATAGAGTAATATAATAAGTGCAATATGCAAGTATGTAGGAATCAATGCACAGTTCACACAAGTGTTTGCTTCTTGAGGTGGAGAGAAATAGGTGAACTGACTCAACATAAAAGTAAAAAAGAATGGTCCTTCAAAGAGGAAAGCATCGATTGCTATATTTGTGCTAGAGCTTTGATTTTGAAAACATGAAACAATTTTGTCAACGGTAGTAATAAAGCATATGAGTTATGTAAATTATATCTTACAAGTTGCAAGCCTCATGCATAGTATACTAATAGTGCCCGCACCTTGTCCTAATTAGCTTGGACTACTGGATCATCGCAATGCACATGTTTTAACCAAGTGTCACAAAGGGGTACCTCCATGCCGCCTGTACAAAGGTCTAAGGAGAAAGCTCGCATCGGATTTCTCGTTATTGATTATTCTCAACTTAGACATCCATACCGGGACAACAAAGACAACAGATAATGGACTCCTCTTTTATGCATAAGCATGTAACAACAATTAATTTTCTCATTTGAGATTGAGGATATTGTCCAAAACTGAAACTTCCACCATGAATCATGGCTTTAGTTAGCGGCCCAATGTTCTTCTCTAACAATATGCATGCTTAACCATAAGGTGGTAGATATCTCTTACTTCAGACAAGACAGACATGCATAGCAACTCACATGATATTCAACAAAGAATAGTTGATGGCGTCCCCAGGAACATGGTTATCGCACAACAAGCAACTTAATAAGAGATAAAGTGCATAAGTACATATTCAATACCACAATAGTTTTTAAGCTATTTGTCCCATGAGCTATATATTGCAAAGGTGAATGATGGAATTTTAAAGGTAGCACTCAAGCAATTTACTTTGGAATGGCGGAGAAATACCATGTAGTAGGTAGGTATGGTGGACACAAATGGCATAATGGTTGGCTCAAGTATTTTGGATGCATGAGAAGTATTCCCTCTCGATACAAGGTTTAGGCTAGCAAGGTTATTTGAAACAAACACAAGGATGAACCGGTGCAGCAAAACTCACATAAAAGACATATTGTAAACATTATAAGAATCTACACCGTCTTCCTTGTTGTTCAAAACTCAATACTAGATATTATCTAGACTTTAGAGAGACCAAATATGCAAACCAAATTTTAGCATGCTCTATGTATTTCTTCATTAATGGGTGCAAAGTATATGATGCAAGAGCTTAAACATGAGCACAACAATTGCCAAGTATCACATTATCCAAGACATTTTAGCAATTACTACATGTATCATTTTCCAATTCCAACCATATAACAATTTAACGAAGAAGAAACTTCGCCATGAATATTATGAGTAAAGCCTAAGGACATACTTGTCCATATGCTACAGCGGAGCGTGTCTCTCTCCTACAAAGTGAATGCTAGGATCCATTTTATTCAAACAAAACAAAAACAAAAACAAACCGACGCTCCAAGAAAAGCACATAAGATGTGATGGAATAAAAATATAGTTTCACGGGAGGAACCTGATAATGTTGTCGATGAAGAAGGGGATGCCTTGGGCATCCCCAAGCTTAGACGCTTGAGTCTTCTTAGAATATGCAGGGGTGAACCACCGGGGCATCCCCAAGCTTAGAGCTTTCACTCTCCTTGATCATGTTGCATCATACTACTCTCTTGATCCTTGAAAACTTCCTCCACACCAAACTTAGAACAACTCATTAGAGGGTTAGTGGACAATAAAAATTAACATGTTCAGAGGTGACATAATCATTCTTAACACTTCTGGACATTGCACAAAGCTACTTAAAGTCAATGGGATCGAAATATCCATCGAACATAACAAAACTGGCAATGCGAAATAAAAGGCAGAATCTGTCAAAACAGAACAGTTCGTATTGACGAATTTTATCGAGGCACCAGACTTGCTCAAATGAAAATGCTCAAATTGAATGAAAGTTGCGTACATATCTGAGGATCACTCACGTAAACTGGCATAATTTTCTGAGTTACCTACAGAGAAAACAGCCCAGATTCGTGACAGCAAAGAAATCTGTTTCTGCGCAGTAATCCAAATCTAGTATGAACTTTACTATCAACGACTTTACTTGGCACAATAAAACACTAAACTAAGATAAGGAGAGGTTTCTACAGTAGTAAACAACTTCCAAGAAACAAAATAAAAACAAAGTACTGTAGTAAAAACCATGGGTTGTCTCCCATAAGCGCTTTTCTTTAACGCCTTTCAGCTAGGCGCAGAAAGTGTGTATCAAGTATTATCAAGAGATGGTGCATCTACAGCGGGATGCGGAGTTTTCTCAACCAGGCATAGTATATTAGATACATAAGTTTTAGCGTCCCCCTTTTCATTAGTCTTGGGCTTGCTACTCCCATCAAACAAATTTTCAGGAACAAGCCAAGCATAATTATTTTCTAGTGCATCATTCATCGCTAGGAGCTTACATGGTATTGGTGCTTTGATCTCCCCACCATCATTAATATTATTAGTGTAGTTTATTCTATCCATATCCATCTTTTCAAGGAGACTAACAAAATTGGTATAAGAACCAAGCATATTATATTTAGCAAAGACCTTTCTAGCCTCTCTTGCTATACCACCAAATTCTCTAAGAAGGGTTTCTAAAACAAAGTCTTTCTTTTCCCCTTCTTCCATATCACCGAGTGTAAGAAACATGTGTTGGATTATAGGATTGAGGTTAACAAATTTAGTTTCCATCATACGAACTAAAGCAGCAGCGGCAATTTCATAGGTAGGAGCAAGTTCTACCAAGTGTCTATCTTCAAAATCTTCAATGGTACTGACATGATTGAAAAATTCTTCTATATTATTTCTCCCAATTATAGACCCACGTCCTACCGGTATGTCTTTCGTGGTAAAATTAAAAGGAAACATGATGAATAAAGTAAAGTAAATGCAAGTAACTAATTTTTTTGTGTTTTTGATATAGCAAACGAGATAGCAAATAAAGTAAAACTAGCAACTAATTTTTTTGTATTTTGATATAATGCAGCAAACAAAGTAGTAAATAAAATAAAGCAAGACAAAAACAAAGTAAAGAGATTGGGAAGTGGAGACTCCCCTTGCAGCGTGTCTTGATCTCCCCGGCAACGGCGCCAGAAATTTGCTTGATGCGTGTGGTTGACACGTCCGTTGGGAACCCCAAGAGGAAGGTGTGATGCGCACAGCGGCAAGTTTCCCTCAGTAAGAAACCAAGGTTTAATCGAACCAGTAGGAGTGAAGAAGCACGTTGAAGGTTGATGGCGGCGGGATGTAGTGCGGCGCAACACCAGAGATTTCGGCGCCAACGTGGAACCTGCACAACACAACCAAAGTACTTTGCCCCAACGAAACAGTGAGGTTGTCAATCTCACCGGCTTGCTGTAACAAAGGATTAACCGTATTGTGTGGAAGATGATTGTTTGCAGAAAACAGTAAAACAAGTATTGCAGTAGATTGTATTTCAGTATAGAGAATTGGACCGGGGTCCACAGTTCACTAGAGGTGTCTCTCCCATAAGATAAACAGCATGTTGGGTGAACAAATTACAGTTGGGCAATTGACAAATAAAGAGGGCATGACCATGCACATACATATTATGATGAGTATTGTGAGATTTAATTGGGCATTACGACAAAGTACATAGACCGCTATCCAGCATGCATCTATGCCTAAAAAGTCCACCTTCAGGTTATCATCCGAACCCCCTCCAGTATTAAGTTGCTAACAACAGACAATTGCATTAAGTATTGCGCGTAATGTAATCAGTGACTACATCCTCGAACATAGCACCAATGTTTTATCCCTAGTGGCAACAGCACATCCATAATCTTAGAGGTTTCGGTCACTCCCCCAGATTCACGGAGACATGAACCCACTATCGAGCATAAATACTCCCTCTTGGAGTTACTAGCATCAACTTGGCCAGAGCATCTACTAATAACGGAGAGCATGCAAGATCATAAACAACACATAGACATAACTTGATAATCAACATAACAAGTATTCTCTATTCATCGGATCCCAACAAACGCAACATATAGAATTACAGATAGATGATCTTGATCATGTTAGGCAGCTCACAAGACCCGACAATTAAGCATAATGGGGAGAAGACAACCATCTAGCTACTGCTATGGACCCATAGTCCAGGGGTAGACTACTCACACATCACTCCGGAGGCGACCATGGCGGCGTAGAGTCCTCCGGGAGATGATTCCCCTCTCCGGCAGGGTGCCGGAGGCGATCTCCTGAATCCCCCGAGATGGGATTGGCGGCGGCGGCGTCTCTGGAAGGTGATACGCGTACAGCACGCGTCCGTTGGGAACCCCAAGAGGAAGGTGTGATGCGTACAGCGACAAGTTTTCCCTCAGTATGAAACCAAGGTTTATCGAACCAGTAGGAGCCAAGAAGCACGTTGAAGGTTGATGGCGGCGAGATGTAGTGCGGCGCAACACCAGGGATTCCGGCGCCAACGTGGAACCTGCACAACACAACCACAGTACTTTGCCCCAACGAAACAGCGAGGTTGTCAATCTCACCGGCTTGCTGTAACAAAGGATTAGATGTATAGTGTGGATGATGATTGTTTGCAGAAAAATAGTAAAACAAGATATTAAGAGATTGTATTTCAGTATAGAGAATTGGACCGGGGTCCACAGTTCACTAGAGGTGTCTCTCCCATAAGATAAACAGCATGTTGGGTGAACAAATTACAGTTGGGCAATTGACAAATAAAGAGAGCATGACCATGCACATACATATTATGATGAGTATTGTGAGATTTAATTGGGCATTACGACAAAGTACATAGACCGCTATCCAGCATGCATCTATGCCTAAAAAGTCCACCTTCAGGTTATCATCTGAACCCCCTCCAGTATTAAGTTGCTAACAACAGACAATTGCATTAAGTATTGCGCGTAACGTAATCAGTAACTACATCCTTGAACATAGCACCAATGTTTTATCCCTAGTGGCAACAGCACATCCATAATCTTAGAGATTTGTCACTTCCCGCATTCACGGAGACATGAACCCACTATCGAGCATAAATACTCCCTCTTGGAGTTACAAGCATCTACTTGGCCAGAGCATCTACTAGTAACGGAGAGCATGCAAGATCATAAACAACACATAGACATAAATTGATAATCAACATAACAAGTATTCTCTATTCATCGGATCCCAACAAATGCAACATATAGAATTACATATAGATGATCTTGATCATGTTAGGCAGCTCACAAGACCCGACAATTAAGCACAATGGGGAGAAGACAACCATCTAGCTACTGCTATGGACCCATAGTCTAGGGGTAGACTACTCACACATCACTCCGGAGGCGACCATGGCGGCGTAGAGTCCTCCGGGAGATGATTCCCCTCTCCGGCAGGGTGCCGGAGGCGATCTCCTGAATCCCCCGAGATGGGATTGGCGGCGGTGGCGTCTCTGGAAGGTTTTCCGTATCGTGGCTCTCGGTACTGGGGGTTTCGCGACGGAGGCTTTAAGTAGGCGGAAGAGATAGGTCAAGGGGCGTCACGAGGGGCCCACACCATAGGGCCGTGCGGCCAGGGCAGGGGCCGCGCCGCCCTATGCTCTGGCTGCCTCGTGGCCCCACTTCGTCTCCTCTTCAGTCTTCTGGAAGCTTCGTGGCAAAATAGGACCCTGGGCGTTGATTTCGTCCAATTCCGAGAATATTTCGTTACTAGGATTTCTGAAACCAAAAACAGCAGAAAACAGCAACTGGCACTTCGGCATCTTGTTAATAGGTTAGTTCCAGAAAATGCACGAATATGACATAAAGTGTGCATAAAACATGTAGATAACATCAATAATGTGGCATGGAACACAAGAAATTATCGATACGTCGGAGACGTATCAGCATCCCCAAGCTTAGTTCTGCTCGTCCCGAGCAGGTAAAAAGATAACAAAGATAATTTCTGGAGTGACATGCCATCATAACCTTGATCATACTATTTGTAAAGCATATGTAGTGAATGCAGCGATCAAAACAATGTATATGACATGAGTAAACAAGTGAATCATATAACAAAGACTTTTCATGAATAGTACTTCAAGACAAGCATCAATAAGTCTTGCATAAGAGTTAACTCATAAAGCAATAATTCAAAGTAAAGGTATTGAAGCAACACAAAGGAAGATTAAGTTTCAGCGGTTGCTTTCAACTTGTAACATGTATATCTCATGGATATTGTCAACATAGAGTAATATAATAAGTGCAATATGCAAGTATGTAGGAATCAATGCACAGTTCACACAAGTGTTTGCTTCTTGAGGTGGAGAGAAATAGGTGAACTGACTCAACAATGAAAGTAAAAGAATGGTCCTCCATAGAGGAAAAGCATCGATTGCTATATTTGTGCTAGAGCTTTTATTTTGAAAACATGAAACAATTTTGTCAACGGTAGTAATAAAGCATATGTATCATGTAAATTATATCTTACAAGTTGCAAGCCTCATGCATAGTATACTAATAGTGCCCGCACCTTGTCCTAATTAGCTTGGACTACCGGATCATCGCAATGCACATGTTTTAACCAAGTGTCACAAAGGGGTACCTCTATGCCGCTTTGTACAAAGGTCTAAGGAGAAAGCTCGCATTGGATTTCTCGCTATTGATTATTCTCAACTTAGACATCCATACCGGGACAACATAGACAACAGATAATGGACTCCTCTTTTATGCATAAGCATGTGACAACAATTAATTTTCTCATTTGAGATTGAGGATATTGTCCAAAACTGAAACTTCCACCATGGATCATGGCTTTAGTTAGCGGCCCAATGTTCTTCTCTAACAATATGCATGCTTAACCATAAGGTGGTAGATCTCCCTTACTTCAGACAAGACGAACATGCATAGCAACTCACATGATATTCAACAAAGAATAGTTGATGGCGTCCCCAGAAACATGGTTATCGCACAACAAGCAACTTAATAAGAGATAAAGTGCATAAGTACATATTCAATACCACAATAGTTTTTAAGCTATTTGTCCCATGAGCTATATATTGTAAAGGTGGAGAATGGAAATTTAAAGGTAGCACTCAAGCAATTTACTTTGGAATGGCGGAGAAATACCATGTAGTAGGTAGGTATGGTGGACACAAATGGCATAGTGGTTGGCTCAAGGATTTTGGATGCATGAGAAGTAATCCCTCTCGATACAAGGTTTAGGCTAGCAAGGTTATTTGAAACAAACACAAGGATGAACCGGTGCAGCAAAACTCACATAAAAGACATATTGTAAACATTATAAGACTCTACACCGTCTTCCTTGTTGTTCAAACTCAATACTAGAAATTATCTAGACCTTAGAGAGACCAAATATGCAAACCAAATTTTAGCATGCTCTATGTATTTCTTCATTAATGGGTGCAAAGTATATGATGCAAGAGCTTAAACATGAGCACAACAATTGCCAAGTATCACATTATCCAAGACATTTTAGCAATTTACTACATGTATCATTTTCCAATTCCAACCATATAACAATTTAACGAAGAAGAAACTTCGCCATGAATACTATGAGTAGAAACTAAGGACATACTTTTCCATATGCTACAGCGGAGCGTGTCTCTCTTCCATACAGTGAATGCTAGGATCCATTTTATTCAAACAAAACAAAAACAAACCGACGCTCCAAGAAAAGCACATAAGATGTGATGGAATAAAAATATAGTTTCAGGGGAGGAACCTGATAATGTTGTCGATGAAGAAGGGGATGCCTTGGGCATCCCCAAGCTTAGACGCTTGAGTCTTCTTAGAATATGCAGGGGTGAACCACCGGGGCATCCCCAAGCTTAGAGCTTTCACTCTCCTTGATCATATTGTATCATCTCCCTCTCTTGATCCTTGAAAACTTCCTCCACACCAAACTTAGAACAACTCATTAGAGAATTAGTGGACAATAAAAATTAACATGTTTAGAGGTGACACAATCATTCTTAACACTTCTGGACATTGCATAAAGCTACTGGACATTAATGGATCAAAGAAATTCATCCAACATAGCAAAAGAGGCAATGCGAAATAAAAGGCAGAATCTGTCAAAATAGAACAGTTTGTATTGACGAATTTTATCGAGGTACCAGACTTGCTCAAATGAAAATGCTCAAATTGAATGAAAGTTACGTACATATCTGAGTATCACTCACGTAAATTGGCATAATTTTCTGAGTTACCTACAGAGAAAACAGCCCAGATTCGTGACAGCAAAGAAATCTGTTTCTGCGCAGTAATCCAAATCTAGTATGAACTTTACTATCAACGGCTTTACTTGGCACAATAAAACACTAAACTAAGATAAGGAGAGGTTTCTACAGTAGTAAACAACTTCCAAGACACAAATAAAAACAAAGTACTGTAGTAAAAACATGGGTTGTCTCCCATAAGCGCTTTTCTTTAACGCCTTTCAGCTAGGCGCAGAAAGTGTGTATCAAGTATTATCAAGAGACGAAGTGTCAACATCATAATTTGTTCTAATAATAGAATCAAAAGGTAACTTCATTCTCTTTCTTGGGAAGTGTTCCATACCTTTCTTGAGAGGAAATTGATATTTTATATTACCTTCCTTCATATCAATGATAGCACCAACAGTTCGAAGAAAAGGTCTTCCCAATATAATGGGACAAGATGCATTGCATTCAATATCCAAGACAACAAAATCAACGGGGACAAGGTTATTGTTAACGGTAATGCGAACATTATCAACTTTCCCCAAAGGTTTCTTTGTAAAATGATCAGCAAGATTAACATCCAAATAACAATTTTTCAGCGGTGGCAAGTCAAGCATATTATAAATTTTCTTAGGCATAGCAGAAATACTTGCACCAAGATCACATAAGGCATTACAATCAAAATCTTTAACCTTCATCTTAATGATGGGCTCCCAACCATCATCTAGCTTTCTAGGAATAGAGGCTTCGCGCTCTAGTTTCTCTTCTCTAGCTTTTATGAGAGCATTTGTAATATGTTGCGTGAAAGCCAAATTTATAGCACTAGCATTAGGGCTTTTAGCAAGTTTTTGCAAGAACTTTATAACTTCAGAGATGTGGCAATCATCAAAATTCAAACCATTATAATCTAAAGCAATGGGATCATCATCCCCAATGTTGGAAAAAATTTCAGCAGTTTTATCACAGGCAGTTTCAGCAGTTTTAGCAGTTTCAGGCAGTTTTGTACGCTTTGCACTAGGAGTAGAAACGTTGCCAACACCAATTATTTTACCATTAATAGTAGGAGGTGCAGCAACATGTGAAGAATCAACATTACTTGTGGTGGTAATAGTCCAAACTTTAGCTACATTCTTCTCTTTAGCTAGTTTTTCATTTTCTTCTCTATCCCACCTAGCACGCAGTTCAGCCATTAATCTTATATTCTCATTAATTCTAACTTGGATGGCATTTGCTGTAGTAACAATTTTATTTTCAATATCCCTATTAGGCATAACTTTCGATTTCAGAAGATCTACATCAGCAGCAAGACTATCGACTTTAGAAGCAAGTATATCAATTTTCCCAAGCTTTTCTTCAACAGATTTGTTAAAGGCAGTTTGTGTACTAATAAATTCTTTAAGCATAGCTTCAAGTCCAGGGGGTGTGTTCCTATTATTATTGTAAGAATTCCCATAAGAATTAGCATAACCGTTACCATTATTATAAGGATATGGCCTATAGTTATTACTAGAATTGTTCCGATAAGCATTGTTGTTGAAATTATTATTTTTAATGAAGTTTACATCAACATGTTCTTCTTGGGCAACCAATGAAGCTAACGGAACATTATTAGGATCAACATTAGTCCTATCATTCACAAGCATAGACATAATAGCATCAATCTTATCACTCAAGGAAGAGGTTTCTTCGACAGAATTTACCTTCTTACCTTGTGGAGCTCTTTCCGTGTGCCATTCAGAGTAGTTGATCATCATATTATCAAGAAGCTTTGTTGCTTCACCAAGAGTGATGGACATAAAGGTACCTCCAGTAGCTGAATCCAATAAATTCCACGAAGAAAAATTTAGTCCTGCATAGAAGGTTTGGATGATCATCCAAGTAGTCAGTCCATGGGTTGGGCAATTTTTAACCAGAGATTTCATTCTTTCCCATGCTTGAGCAACATGTTCAGTATCTAATTGTTTAAAATTCATTATGCTACTCCTCAAAGATATAATTTTAGCAGGGGGATAATATCTACCAATAAAAGCATCCTTGCATTTAGTCCATGAATCAATACTATTCTTAGGCAGAGATAGCAACCAATCTTTAGCTCTTCCTCTTAATGAGAAAGGGAACATTTTAATTTTATAATGTCACCATCTACATCTTTATATTTTTGCATTTCACATAGTTCAACAAAATTATTAAGATGGGCAGCAGCATCATCAGAACTAACACCAGAAAATTGCTCTCGCATAACAAGATTTAGTAAGCAGGTTTAATTTCAAAGAATTCTGCTGTAGTAGCAGGTGGAGCAATAGGTGTGCATAAGAAATCATTATTATTTGTGGTTGTGAAGTCACACAACTTAGTATTTTCAGGAGTACCCATTTTAGCAACAGTAAATAAAGCAAACTAGATAAAGTAAATGCAAGTAACTAATTTTTTTGTGTTTTTGATATAGCAAACAAGATAGCAAATAAAGTAAAACTAGCAACTAATTTTTTTGTATTTTGATTTAGTGCAGCAAACAAAGTAGTAAATAAAACTAAGCAAGACAAAAACAAAGTAAAGAGATTGGGAAGTGGAGACTCCCCTTGCGCGTGTCTTGATCTCCCAACGGCGCGAGAAAAAGAGCTTGATACGCGTACATCACGCGTCCGTTGGGAACCCCAAGAGGAAGGTGTGATGCGTACAGCGGCAAGTTTTCCCTCAGTATGAAACCAAGGTTTATCGAACCAGTAGGAGCCAAGAAGCACGTTGAAGGTTGATGGCGGCGAGATGTAGTGCGGCGCAACACCAGGGATTCCGGCGCCAACGTGGAACCTGCACAACACAACCACAGTACTTTGCCCCAACGAAACAGCGAGGTTGTCAATCTCACCGGCTTGCTGTAACAAAGGATTAGATGTATAGTGTGGATGATGATTGTTTGCAGAAAAACAGTAAAACAGTATTGCAGTAGATTGTATTTCAGTATAGAGAATTGGACCGGGGTCCACAGTTCACTAGAGGTGTCTCTCCCATAAGATAAACAGCATGTTGGGTGAACAAATTACAGTTGGGAAATTGACAAATAAAGAGGGCATGACCATGCACATACATATTATGATGAGTATTGTGAGATTTAATTGGGCATTACGACAAAGTACATAGACCGCTATCCAGCATGCATCTATGCCTAAAAAGTCCACCTTCAGGTTATCATCCGAACCCCCTCCAGTATTAAGTTGCTAACAACAGACAATTGCATTAAGTATTGCGCGTAATGTAATCAGTAACTACATCCTTGAACATAGCACCAATGTTTTATCCCTAGTGGCAACAGCACATCCATAATCTTAGAGATTTCTGTCACTTCCCCAGATTCACGGAGACATGAACCCACTATCGAGCATAAATACTCCCTCTTGGAGTTACAAGCATCTACTTGGCCAGAGCATCTACTAGTAACGGAGAGCATGCAAGATCATAAACAACACATAGACATAAATTGATAATCAACATAACAAGTATTCTCTATTCATCGGATCCCAACAAACGCAACATATAGAATTACAGATAGATGATCTTGATCATGTTAGGCAGCTCACAAGACCCGACAATTAAGCACAATGGGGAGAAGACAACCATCTAGCTACTGCTATGGACCCATAGTCCAGGGGTAGACTACTCACACATCACTCCGGAGGCGACCATGGCGGCGTAGAGTCCTCCGGGAGATGATTCCCCTCTCCGGCAGGGTGCCGGAGACGATCTCCTGAATCCCCCGAGATGGGATTGGCGGCGGCGGCGTCTCTGGAAGGTTTTCCGTATCGTGGCTCTCGGTACTGGGGGTTTCGCGATGGAGGCTTTAAGTAGGCGGAAGAGATAGGTCAAGGGGCGTCATGAGGGGCCCACACCATAGGGCCGCGCGGCCAGGGCAGGGGCCGCGCCGCCGTATGCTCTGGCTGCCTCGTGGCCCCACTTCGTCTCCTCTTCGGTCTTCTGGAAGCTTCGTGGCAAAATAGGACCCTGGGCGTTGATTTCGTCCAATTCCGAGAATATTTCATTACTAGGATTTCTGAAACCAAAAACAGCAGAAACAAAGAATCGGCACTTCGGCATCTTGTTAATAGGTTAGTTCCAGAAAATGCACGAATATGACATAAAGTGTGCATAAAACATGTAGATAACATCAATAATGTGGCATGGAACACAAGAAATTATCGATACGTCGGAGACGTATCAGAAGGTTTTCCGTATCGTGGCTCTCGGTACTGGGGGTTTCGCGACGGAGGCTTTAAGTAAGCGGAAGTGCAGGTCAGGGGGCCACACGAGGGGCCCACACCATAGGTCGGCGCGGCCAAGGGCCAGGCCGCGCCGCCCTAGGGTGTGGCCGCCTCGTGGCCCCACTTCGTCTCCTCTTCGGTCTTCTGGAAGCTTCGTGGCAAAATAGGACCCTGGGCGTTGATTTCGTCCAATTCCGAGAATATTTCGTTACTAGGATTTCTGAAACCAAAAACAGAAACAAAGAAGCGGCTCTTCGGCATCTTGTTAATAGGTTAGTTCCAGAAAATGCACGAATATGACATAAAGTGTGCATAAAACATGTAGATATCATCAATAATGTGGCATGGAACACAAGAAATTATCGATACGTCGGAGACGTATCAATCTTGCATGCTCTCCGTTGCTAGTAGAGGCTCTGGCCAAGTTGATACTTGTAACTCCAAGAGAGAGTATTTATGCTCGATAGTGGGTTCATGCCTTCATTTAATCTGGGACAGTGACAGAAAGTTCTAAGGTTGTGGATGTGCTGTTGCCACTAGGGATAAAACATCAATGCTTTGTCTAAGGATATTTGTGTTGATTACATTACACACCATACTTAATGCAATTGTCTGTTGTTTGCAACTTAATACTGGAAGGGGTGCGGATGCTAACCCGAAGGTGGACTTTTTAGGCATAGATGCATGCTGGATAGCGGTCTATGTACTTTGTCGTAATGCCCAATTGAATTTCACACTAATCATCATAATATGTATGTGCATTGTCATGCCATCTTTATTTGTCAATTGCCCAACTGTAATTTGTTCACCCAACATGCTATTTCTTATTGGAGAGACACCACTAGTGAACTGTGGACCCCGGTCCATTCTTTTACATCGAATTCAATCTACTGCAATACTTGTTCTTTACTGTTCTTCGCAAACATCATCTTCCACACTATACATCTAATCCTTTGTTACAGCAAGCCGGTGAGATTGACAACCTCACTGTTACGTTGGGGCAAAGTACTTTGATTGTGTTGTGCAGGTTCCACGTTGGCGCCGGAATCCCTGGTGTTGCGCCGCACTACACTCCGCCACCATCAACCTTCACGTGTTTCTTGACTCCTACTGGTTCGATAACCTTGGTTTCTTACTGAGGGAAAACTTACTGCTGTACGCATCACACCTTCCTCTTGGGGTTCCCAATGGACGTGTGCTTTACACGTATCACCCCCTAGGGTGTGGCCGCCTTGTGGCTCCTCTTCGTCTCCTCTTCGGTGTTCTGGAAGCCTCCATGGAAAATAAGACCGTGGGCTTTTGTTTCGTCCAATTCCGAGAATATTTCCTGTGTAGGATTTCTGAAACAAAAAACAACAGAAAACAGGAACTGGCGCTTCGGCATCTTGTTAATAGGTTAGTTCCGGAAAATGCATCAAAATGATATAAAGTATGAATAAAACATGTAGGTATTGTCATAAAACTAGCATGGAACATAAGAAATTATAGATACGTTTGAGACGTATCAGGCTACGAGGAAGAGGAAGTCTTCTACGAAGAAGAAGAAGAACACTTTGATCAGTACACCAACCAAGGCAAGCTATACTCTTGCAAGCTACCCTAGTGCAAAGATCTACTAGAGCAAGGCACCATGGCAATGTTACTTTGTGGTTAAGGATTCCAATCCCAAGTTTTTATCTTACAATCTTTTACTTTGGTTATCAAAGTTTATTTTATATATAGTTAACTTTGGTCTAGATATGGAGGATCACAAGAGCATCAAATTTAGCCTAGGTAGCTACAAGTTAGTTAGCACCCCTCATGACTAGTTGCTAGTGCTAAAACTAAAATTGACTACTCTAGATGGGAACATGTGAATCAAATGACTTTGAAAACCTTAGGATGATGAGTCATTCTATTGAAAGCTTTGAAGGTGAATATGACTTGTGAATGACATGGTGAATTTGACAAAAACTGATGGTTGGGTTCGGATGCGATACCATTCCAATTTTAGAGTACCCCCACAATACCTGATCATCGGTAGGGATTAACTGGAAATTTATGTGCTTTAGTATGGTTCCCTCTAAACATGCGTCATAGGGGTTACGCCGAGGCTGCCTCCGTTGAAAGTGAAATGACGTGAAATGAGGTGAATGTCCTACCCAAGCCTTGTGCAGTTCCCAGGATGGCGGTTTGCCATGGCTGGGAGGCCAAGCTCATGGGGAGAGGTGCCTATACTAGGGTATGTAAGTGAAAGGTTATGGTTGATAGTCCGCACACTGAGTGTGATAAATCAGGGCCATTTACCCCTGACGGATTATTGCAAATGTTGTGGCACAACTGTACGACCTCTACAGAGTGTAAAACTATTCGAATAGCCACACCCGCGGTCATGGGTAGTTGGAAAGGCCATACTGTTCCGTCATCAGAACTTTTCAAAATATGACATGTGACTGGTGAATTGTGACTTTGACTTGAATCACAACAGAGTTGTGGGAATGACACTAATGTTCCCACTTGAGTTAGTTAGGAAAATAAAGAGTCTTTTACTACTAAGTGCTTGTGAAATAAAACTGGCTTTATGCAAAAGAACTTAGAGCTTAGAACCCCCTTACTATAGTGGATAGTGCTTACACTAGTATTAGTTTGCGAGTACTTTAAAGTACTCATGGCTTTGTCCCTGGCTATTCAAATGGCCAGACTATGAAGAGGAGAACCAGTACCAGGAGGATGGACAGCAGAAACGTCTATGATAACTAGGACTACTCCTGACATCAAGCGTTGCCTATGGAACATATGGACCACTACTACGTTTCTTCCGCTATGTGCTATGTAATTGATCATTAGATCAACTGTTGTATTAAGAATGGATCATGTGATCCTTTGATGTAAGACAATTATGGTTTGTAATGAATGATGTTCTGTGATATCAATCTATTATGTCTCGCAAAAACAATATTCATGGGATTGCGATGTATGGCATAATAGGCATCTGGACTTAAAAATCCAGGTGTTGACACTTCATCATCAAGCTTGAGTGAAATGCGCAAGAATAAGGTTTTCTCTTGATAGATTTTTCTCTTACTGGTCTCGTGGGCTTAGTTGGGTGTCCGGGTTATAGGTAGTTGGTCGTACTATAAAAAGGGCTCTCGAATGAATAACTTGATTGTATTGTTCGGAGAGAGCTCAAACCCTTGCATGATTTGCATTATGTTTCTCGATTTTTCTTGTTTCTTGTCCGTGTGATGTTTTAGAACATGTGTTCATTCTCATGACAAGTTCTAGTTCATCGAAAACAAATTTCGTATGAAAAACTTGTAGCGTTTTTGAGTTTGGAGGTTTTACCAGTTTATCTTTTATAGATAGGTCAAACCTTTCATTATATGGTTTTATTTTCCGTTGATGCACTATGATGGTTCTCTGTGTGATCTTGTAGATCTCGGTGCTAGCTTCAAAACGAGCACAAGATCAACAAATTTGGAGTCCGGATGCAAGAGCGCTTGCAAATTTTCGTAAACAATTTTTTAGACAATTTGGAGGTCGGAAGTTCCAGCCGAATCTATCGGTATTACCGCCCAACATGTATGATCAGAAGTTAGTCGGTACTACTAGTCACCGTTAGTATCACCCTACTTCCACCCACTTCTCTTTGGTTTTTTTTAACTTGGAGTGCTTTTCTTCAGGGACAGTGGTACCGCCCCAAATGTGTGGAAGTTCGGTTCTACGTTTTTTGCACCATATGGTTGGATTTTCGGGATACCTATTTAAGGGGCCTTCTTTCCAATGGTACCTGATCTTGTACAAATAGTTCTTGCCCCATTGTTGACCTTATTTGAGATTGCTGTACCTTCATGATTCTTGTACCTATTTGAGGGAAAAGAGAGAGGAGATCTAGATCTACTATCCTACCAATCAAAATCCCCAATGTGTGAGAGAATCCTCTAGATCTAGATCTAGGAGAAATTTGGTGTTCTCCTCCTTTGTTCTTCCTCTTTTATTTTCCCAAATAGCTTTTGTAGCTTTAATAAAATTTTAGAGTGAAGACTTGCCATTGCATTTGCTGCATCGGTTTGATTTCTCCATGGTGATACGTGGAAGTGAGAGCCCGTGGGTTAACTTTCTTCGGGTGCTTATACCCGAAGCTTGTTGCTCTTGGGTCCTTGGACCCTAGACGACTTGTTGGCCTTTGTGGCGTTGTGGAATTTGTGGCGGCATTTTTGTGGCATTGTGGCCTTGGTGGAAATTACTTGGGAGCCTCCAACTGTTGTGAACTATATGTCTCAAGCTTGTGACCTTTATGGAGTTTACTTGGGACGCTCAAATTAAGGTGTGAATCTGATACGTCCATTTTGCATCACTATTTTATATCATAATTTACTGTTATTCATTGATATATTTCATATTTAGAGATGATACTTATGTTATTTCACCTATTTTGCATGTTTCATGATTATTGGAGAATCACTCACCGGAGTCAGGATTCTGCTGGAAAAAGCACCGTCAGAATGCAATATTTCTGAAGATCAACAATTGACGGAAATTACACAGAAGGTCTTATTTCTCCAGAAGAAGGAGCCAGCCAAAAGGAGGGTCCGAGGAGGGCCGCCATGGGCCCCCCATAGGCCAGCGCGGGCTCCACCCTGGCCGCGCCGCCTTGTGGGGAGGGGGCCCACAGCCCCTCTCGGCCGCCTCTCTTTCGCGTACTTCATCTACACAAAAACCTAAGGTGCTGGGCATAATCGCGAGGAGACACAGCCGCCTCTGCGGGGCGGAAAACACCAGAGAGAAAAGAGCTCTCTGGTAGGCTGAAATCCGCCGGGGAAATTCCCTCCCGGAGGGGGAAATCGACGCCATCGTCACCGTCATCGAGCTGGACTTCATTGGGATCATCATCACCATCATCTCCACCACCGTCACCGTCATCTCCACCGCTGCACCTCGTCACCGCTGTAACATCTAGGGTTGAATCTTGATTATTTCATAGGGGAAACTCTCCCGGTATTGATTACTCCTTGTTATTGATGCTATTGAGTGAAACCATTGAACCAAGGTTTATGTTCAGATTGTTATTCATCATCATATCACCTCTGATCATGTTCCATATGATGTCTCGTGAGTAGTTCGTTTAGTTCTTGAGGACATGGGTGAAGTCTAAATGTTAGTAGTGAACTATGTTGAGTAATATTCAATGGTTTGATATTTAAGTTGTGGTGTTATTCTTCTAGTGGTGTCATGTGAACGTCGACTACATGATACTTCACCTTTATGGGTCTAGGGGAATACATCTTGTATTCGTTTGCTAATTGTGGGGTTGCCGGAGTGACAGCAACCTGAACCCCCGTTGGTATATCGATGCAGGAGGGATAGCAGGATCTCAGAGTTTAAGGTTGTGGTTAGATTTATCTTAATTACTTTCTTGTATTTGTGAATGCTTGCAAGGGGTATAATCACAAGTATGTATTAGTCCTAGGAAGGGCGGTGCATTAGCATAGGTTCACCCACACAACACTTATAAAAACAATGAAGATTAATCAACTATATGAAGCGAAAGCACTAGACTAAATTCCCGTGTGTCCTCAAGAACGTTTGATCATCATAAGTAAACAAACCGGCTTGTCCTTTGTGCTAAAAAGGATTGGGCCACTCGCTGCAATTATTACTCTCGCATTTTACTTACTTGTACTTTATTTATCTGCTATATCAAAACCCCCTGAATACTTGCCTGTGAGCATTTACAGTGAATCCTTCATCGAAACTGCTTGTCAACACCTTCTGCTCCTCGTTGGGTTCGACACTCTTATTTATCGAAAGTACTACGATACACCCCCTATACTTGTGGGTCATCAGAATCTTGCCCCAATCTTGTACAATTTCATTGGCCAGCCTCAAGGGTCCCATTGTGGATCAAGGATTTCCCTTTTGTTGGGAAGGCTTGAGGAGAATATGATGCGCCATTGTGGCATTTGGAGTGCCTTGTGCCTTCACACTGCTCCAACGGAGAGTAGCACCCGCAAGGGTGTGAACTTCAGGATACATCGTCGTCTTCGCATGCCTTGGTAACTCTTCAACCCGAGCTCCTTTACTTATGAACTTTACATTGTGATAGCCTTCATGCTTGAATTTCTTTATCTTGCTATCACCTTGTTACTTATCTTGCTTAGCATAGGTTGTTGGTACAAATAGGTAAACCCTAGCTTATAGGTTTCATGCTTGACAAGTTGAACATTAGATTTATTCCGCACTTTATTCAAGCCCCCATCGTAAAAAATTTCAAACGTCTATTCACCCCCCCCCGTAGGAGGCATCCTTGTTATTTCACCAGGCCTGCCGATTTGGCGTGGAGGCGAGAGAAACCCCACCGCTGCTTCGCAACCGCGTTCTCCCTAACACCACTTTTCATAGGCCGCCACCTCGAATATCCCACTCTACCTCACGGGTTCGGTCGAGGACCAGATGTCGCACTTGATCCAGAGGTCGTCCGCCATGAGAAAGGCCTCTGAGCTTCGGGGCAAGGAGGCGAAAGCCCATTGTCTGCCGTTCGCAGTGCATGGATTTGCTCACCGACGGCGGGCAGTAGGGGAGGCGGCGGCATCTACAGTTTCACCCAAGCCACCCCTAGGAGCGACGCGGGCGTCCTGCGTGTTGGTATCTAGAGGTGAAGATACAAAGCTAAAATTGGGGGAGAATTTCACTTCTCCGGCCTGTACAACAACTATGAATTCATATGGCCTTTAGGCATGAGTACTGGGATTTTTAATCTTGGATAAGCACCAAGCATGGTCTTTAAGATAAACATCATGAGTACAAGAAAACCTAGTCCTCAACTATAAATAGAAACCTAAATTTGCTTTAGTGAGGATTTAAACCAATGTGTTGGGTTTGTATATCCCTTCGTCTAACCAATTGGCCTAGGCTCACTTTCCTAAAAGGTAAAGAAAAACTAGGCATTTCTCCCATAGCAAGAGGAAAAAGTAAAGGGAAGCATCAAAATCCTTTATTTTGGTGTAGTTGGATTTGAAGGGTGTAAATTAACTATTTACCTCATTCGGATGATCGGACATACATATTTAATATTGTTACATTGGTGTACTACGGATAATAGTTAACTACAGTTATGGTCATTAAAGTCATATAAAACTAAATTATTATTTTAACTTCAACATATATTATGGGGTAAACTCCATAATTCTGCACATAAGTTGACTATCAGAAGAGAACCATGGACATAAATTTTTTTAATTATGAAGTTAATACAATTTTTTTCAAGCCAATAGTGTGATTCCAGATATACATGTTTCTTGTTGTATAATGTTTTATTGTCATTCTAGCTTCAGCCTCAAGTGGCCTTGGGGTCTTGGAGGTGTGGCGGACCACGACCTCTCGCCTACGGGAGGGTTCATTTTTTTTGTTTAGCTTGTTTTTCTGTGCCCTTTTCGGGATGATGAGGCGGTGGCAAAATCCAAAAGTCAGAATAATTTCCTCCCCGTCCTATCCTCTCTCTGGTGGTGCATCTAGCGCTAGAGTAGGGTGTGTGCAGCCATGTGCTCAATAAATTTCCTAGGATTTAGTCAATTTTCGTGTTCGTTGGTGTGGCTTCAGATTGGTTTATTTTGATCTACGGTTGTCATCGTTGGTGATGGTTGTTGCTCTAGTCCTTTGGGGTTTTAGCATGCCTACTTCTCATCTCTCTACTACAATAAGCTCTACTACGACGAGCTTCGCCCGGCTCCAATGATGAAGGGGTGAGGACGAAGCGTGCTTTCCGCCGCGCGGATGTTTGTTTTCATCGCTAGGTGGTCCAAATACCTATTTGTATTTTTTTATTTTTGGGGATATTTATACTTTTATTTATGATTACTAATAGATCGGTATAATTTTCTCAAAAAAGAAGTGGAGGGTACCTTGTGGGAAAAAATCTGGAGTTGTTATGGTGTTCGTGGTCAGACATTAAATACTACTCATAGTAAAAGTAAATGGTAAGCCTTCTTTAATCAACTTATCCATATTTTTGTGACTATTTTGGTACGCAAATCATAAAGTAAGTAGGCTAAATGGTTCAATAACCACAAAGTAAGTAGACATCATGCTCGAAATAAGTTCGGCTTTGAATTAACGAACCCAACAAACGACAATTACAAGGTGCTAAAAGAACGGCTTATAAAATTACAAAAGAGCACAACTTTGACTTCGATGTCTTCATCTATCAGAATAATCGGAGCAAAGGTGAGAAAACAATGTGAAGCTCACCACCGGAAGATCCTGCCTTCGTCAAGTCCTAGATTGTCGAGACCCTCGTGCCATCCACCTCCGCCTCCGAAGAAGGTCCTAACCTTCCCGCCCTAGTTTGAAGGGCGTCGGACCGTCGACAGACAGGGCAGCTCCCCCAAGAGCGTCGGACTTGACAAGGAATAGAACCAAGAACAAGCACCTCACGTGAAAACCATGAGCCTCGCCGCAAGCCATTACACTAACCACCCAACAAGACATCAAACTTTAGGACAAAGATCGCCAAAAAAATACACGGCAAGTAGGAGGCATCAATGTCACCGTGAAAGGCTAGAGCTCAAGCTGATGCAGGAAAGGGGAACCCTTTCCCCTCCTACCTACGCAAGGCGCCAACCCATATAAAAGCAACAACACCGACCGAACACCCCCACACATCGCCCCAGTAAACACCGTTACCACACATACCATGAACCACACACATCAAGACAACCTTCCCGCAGTTCCAAGACGACGCATTCAAGAAGAACACCGCCTGAAGATCGTCACTGCCCAACCTGAAGATTTTGTGTTTTCACCCGAGAGTTGTGGAAGGAGGGGATGGGGATGTACCTCGATGTTGCTTCCATGGAGGAAAACGACCACTGCCGGCCAAAGATCTCTCCCACCCAGAGTACCCGACCCCGCCATCCAGACTATGCAATGGATCTGGCAAGGGAACGCCAAGATCCATGGCTAGTGGGATGAGTACAACATGAACAAAGGCCACAACCTTCAGATCTGCCCCGGAGGTCAACGTGGGTGACCACTACGAAGCGAGCACCATCCAACACCTCCTCGCCCGCCAGGAGGCGGTCTGTAGCACCAAAGAACGCCCCACTGCTAGGGTCGATGCATCCCTCACCTCGCGAGGCCACCGCTTTAGATTTCAATGCTCTTTGCGAAAGGGTGGAGCAGCGAGGTCATCGCTGCATCAACTACTAAATACTACTCCTAGTAAAAGTAAATAGTAAGCCTTCTTTAATCAACTTATCCATACTTTTGTGACTACTTTTGTACGCAAATCATAAAATAAGTAGGCTAAATGGTTCAGTAACCACAAAGTAAGTAGACATCATGCTCGAAATAAGCTCAGCTTTGAATTAAAGAAACCAACAAACAAAAGTTACAGGGTGCTGAAAGAATGGCTTACATAACAATGATCAACCAGCAAACATAAAATTACAAAAGAACACAACTTGGACTTCGATGTCTTCATCTATCAGAATGATCGGAACAAAGGTGAGGAAACGATGTGAAGCTCACTACCGGAAGATCCTGCCTTTGTCAAGTCCTAGCTCGTCGAGACCCTCGTGCCATCCACCTCTACCTTCGAAGAAGGCCCTAGCCTTCCCGCCCTAGATCGAAGGCGTCAGACCATTGGCAGACAAGGCAGCTACCCCATGAGCGTCGGACTTGCCAAGGAACAGAACCAAGCACAAGCACCTCACGTGAAAACCATGAGCCTCGCCGCCAGCCATTGCACCGACCACCCAACAAGACTTCAAACTTTAGGACGAAGATCACCAAAAAATACACGGCAAGAAGGAGGCATCAATGTCACCGCGAAAGGCCAGAGCTCAAGCTGATGCAGGAAAGGGGAACCCTTTCCCCTCTTACCTAGGCAAGGCGCCAACCCATAGACAAGCAACAACACCGACCAAACACCGCCATACATCGCCTCAGTAAACGCCGTTAGCACACAGACCATGAACCACACATAGTAGGACGACATTCCCGCAGTTCCAAGACGATGCATGCAAGGAGAACACCGCCTGAAGATCATCGCTGCCCAACCTGATGATTTTGTGTTTTCACCCGAGAGTAGTGGAAGGAGGGGATGGGGATGTACCTCGACGTCGCCTCCAAGGAGGAAGACAACCACCGACGGCCAAAGATCTCTCCCACCCAGAGCACCCGACCATGCCATCCAGACTATGCAATGGATCTGGCGAGGGAACACCAAGATCCATGGCTAGTGGGATGGGTACCACACGAACAAAGGCCGCCGCCTACAGATCTGCCCCGGAGGTCAACGCGGCGGCCACTACGACGCGAGCGCCATCCAACACCTCCTTGCCGCCAGGAGGTGGTCTGTAACACCAAAGAACGCCCCCACCGCCAGGGTCGACGCATCCCTCACCTCGCGAGGCCACCGCTTCAGATGCCGATGCTCTTTGCGGAAGGGCGAAGCAGCGAGGTCATCGTTGCCCCCGTCCTTGGCAGCCGCCAGAGAGTTTTTGGTCGGTGCCTTTGGTGGCAAAGAGAAAGGGAGGAGGGGCGGGGGAGGAGCTTGGCGGCTATGGTTGCGTCGCCCCAAGCGAAGCGATGCGGGGGACTTTTCATTTTAGTGGGTTCTTCTTTTGAGTTTTGGGAACCTGTGTCTCTCTCTTTGATCCAACCACAAACATAGTCCAAAATATACTTCACACCAATGCATCGTTCTACTCTTCAATTGGTACGCCTGTGCCTTCTGCAACACTAATCACACAACCAAGCATAATCTGAAATATTTACGGATAACATGAAATTCTAGCAAAATTTGAACTTTGCACATGGACTTCTCATGATTTTATTTCTTCAGAGATATTTACGTCTTTTTATAGAGATATCTACGACATTTTTGAGAGAGATAATTACGTTTAAAATTATTCTCGATATCAATTTGATAGAGACGATATGAAGATGGCCGTATCCTTTTCTTCTTCTTTTTCTTATTAGGGGATTTTTCTTCTTTTTTTATGTTTTTTTAGGGGCCTTCTTCTTTTATGAGGCTGAACAAGGATGTCAGGTGCACGAATTTTCTGCCGGCCCATGGGCTTCATTTTCGGCTCACACTTTCTTCGCCTTGGCCACCAAAGTCCAATAGTAAGTAGGTGAGGCACTCTTCCTCCGGCACCTCCCGAACCACGCCGTCCCGAGAGTAGCCAGCGCAGCCACAGGCGACAGAGACATGCCGGCGACGCCGACCATCATCGGTGCCCTGCTGGGGCTGGGCACCCAGATGTACTCCAACGCCCTCCGCAAGCTTCCCTACATGCGCCGTATAGCCCCCCCTCCCGTTCCTCCCTCCCTGTCCGCCTTTCCCTTTCTTGATTTCTTGATCTGTCTTCACAATGCATCCTGCCATACATCTGCCGTCCCGGTTCTCCATTTCGTCTGATCTGGATTAGCTTGGTGCTCGTCATGAAGTTTCTTGGGCGGGTTGGCCGTCTATCTCTCCCCTACATGCGCCCGTACTGTAAGATGTGGTTCCAGATTTAGGTTCAGTGAGCTCTATATTCCGGCCAAGTCATTGACTTGTCCTGGATGAGACCGAATGTTTGGGTTTTCTGTAGAAATTTATGTTATTTCCGGTTGCAGTACAGTTTATGAGTTATTACGCCACAAATTTGCCATTTGACTTATTTGTGAACACACTCTGTCGAAATTTTAGCCTCTTAGCCTTTTTGGTATTAATGTTGCCTCTCATGTTCTTGATTTCAGTATGTAGCTTTGTACCACTTTAGTTGCCGGTTTTGATTCCCTCTCATGTGTTTTGCCCCTTTCTTTTGTCAGATCCCTGGGAACATGTACTGGGAATGGGCCTGGGTGTAGTGTTTGTTAACCAACTGGTGAAGTGGGATGAGAAGCTCAAGCAGGACCTTGACAAGATGCTTGAGCGTGCAAAACAAGCCAACGAGCAGCGCTACTTTGGTTTGTGCTTACTACCTCTAACATTACATTTCGGAATCATGTTTCCATATGCTATGCTCCTAGGGAAATCTCTAGAGCCACTTGCTCCCAACAGTGCTGCTTGGAAAATTATTTGTTTGTCACATTAACATCGTTTATACCAACTCTAATATGGTGAATGTTGAATCTGTTTACCAATGAGCTTGGTAAGCTATGCACTGTTGATCGAACAAGCATTGAACACATTACTGAAACCAAATTAATTGATATGTCAGTACTTGCCTGGCCATGGAGATCTTTTTCTTTTGAATTTTTTGTTGATGTTTTGAATAGAATTGATAGTTTGCGCTGTGCATTGGCAAAATTCACTCCCTTCGCCTTATTTAGAATAAAGGGATGGTATATAAACTAAAGAGCTTGAAGTATTCCAAAACTCTGGGAAATTTTCATGTGATTTAATCATGTAGGGTGAACTTGAAAGCATTCCGTGAAAAATCCAGGTTTCTCCATTTTTCCAGGAAATGTAGACCTCTTCTGCCAAAATCAAAACTTACCCAAGCTGCTACACTGTTTAACTAGAAATTAGTGTGAAGCTGTGAACCAGAGAGTGAGGATCTTTGGAAAATTATCCAGATGGAGCATAGTGCATCTACTCATAAAACCTAAATACATTTTTTATGGGGATGTACCTACATGCCTCCTTGTAAAGGCTGAAACCTCTTGCAAATAGATAGAATAAATCTCTATATTGTTTGTGTTCCAAGATATACGTATCCTGTTGCTTAATTCATTCTTAATTACTCAACACACAATCTTAGTTATGCATGTAGCACCTGAAGTGGTCATGCCTCCCCCGCTATCTTTGATCTTGGGCATTAGTGCTTTGCAGGTGTGGGGATGTAGTTTTCAGTAATTAGATTGCTTTGAGGGGATCTAGTATAACCTTAGGTGGCAGGCAGTTATATGGATACGGTGCTTTACCCGTAGACGCTTCTCCAGCTCTCGCAAGAATTGTATGGGAGTCGTCCTCGGGGGGACTTCCCGAATGACCGTACCGGGGAATTCTACCGTACTCCGTGCAGCTATGGTTGTTGATCCTGCGGAGCCTACCCAAAGGTTCAGGCCGGATTGTAGGAAGTGGGTGATACGTTTTTGTATTTCTATGAGAAGAAATACGGCACCCACGATTCCCAGTAGTAAGTCGTCGGCATATCGCGCGTAACAAATCCTTATTAATAAGGAATGGCTTTTAAAGGGGGCCAGCTTACGGGCCAGGCCTCTCTCTGACCTGATAACTAGTATAGCCTCCTCGCCCAGCTTCTTTCATGGACTCTGAATCTAAATTTGTCTACTTGTGAAACTGTGAAGGTTTTCTTGGTCAGTATTTGTTGAGTTTGACTTTTTAGTGTTATGTTTAGCCTTTATATTTATTCCAGACACAAAAGAAATCTGTATGAACTATACTATGGACAACAGTTTATCGACTGTTCAATGTCGCTTCTTTGCTATCTACGTCTCTCTGAAATTAGGGTCACAATACATAGCAAATGCTTGACATTTGTAGCAAGAAATGGATATTGTAGAAAAAAACTAATTTTTGCCATTATTATTTGTTTGCAGACAAACACCCAAGTAGGTGATAGTAGCACGAAAAATTCTGATTGAAAAATGGAGGTCAAATGGAAACAAAAGCATATTTTTAAAGGTTAGGGGCTATTGTAGCAATATTTCAACTTCTCGTAAGGTAGGTAGTTGCTTGGAAGAAATGTAGCAGGAATAAATAGGGAAGCTAGATGGGTAGAGGTAGCAAGTACTCCCTCCGGTTCATAGCTTAGGGCGTATAAATTTTTATGATTTTTCCTCAAAGCTTAAGGCCTTGTTTACTCCTAGAGTATTTTCAAACCTCTAGGGGTTGGGGATGGGAGGGGATTTGGTGAAACCCTCACTTTCACCCAACCCCCACTTTTCCCTAAATTTCCCCAGATTTTTCCAACCCCTCTAGTTACTTCGATTTTTGGGATGGTAGTGGATTGTGTATGAAGCTAGATGATAAAAGCTGTAACTTTACAACCTGTACATAGACATAGCGACCCGATTAAAAATCCAATCTTTCCACTAGATATATGAATGTCTTTACAATAACCATATCAGACGCAAATATAAGGTTTGATTTTACATGACAAGACAAATAAATACATAAACTTCAGCTTGATGACATGCGAAATTTATGTAACGGTCGAACATGGTGTCCACTGAGAGGCAACGGTCGAACGTGGCATCTACTGAGAGGCAACATCTTCACAAATAAATACGGAAACTTAACTTTGTGCTCGCCCATCTCAGTAGAGAAACATCAGACACAGCTTGCTTCTTAATTTGAGGTACAGAAAATACACTAATACAGAGTAGCATCTATAGGGGCATCACCATTGAATATCATCCTCATCATAATCATAATGTGGTTGATGTAATCCCGTAAATACAGAGCTACCTGACGCAGTCCAGCCAAACTACCAAAAGGAAGAAGTACACTGTACGCATCCAGATCGATTTGGGCAAACACAAAGCTCCTATTCCAACCAAACACAGAGCTGAGAGCTACCTGACTCTAGTCGATTTGGGCAAGATTTGATTCCGTAAGACTATCATGCTACTAGGACCAAAATCTGTAGAAGCGAGCAACAGATGAAATGAAAATTATTTCCAAGAAGAAAAGCAAGAAAGGGCGATGCATCAATCAGCACGGATGAGATGGGTATTCACTTGGTGCGCCGGACGAAGGGGATCTGCCATATCTCGACGCGGTAGTTGGCAGCGAGAGCCTTTTTCTTGTTGAGCTCGATGACGGCGGCGAGCGTCATCGGTGGCGTCCCAAGGCGAGGACAGCATCCGCACTCCAGACCGTCTCGCCTTCGTCCGCGCCGTCAGCCCCGAGAATACGCGAGGGGAGGGTCGTGAGTCAAAATACACGAGATCTGTTCTATCTGCGGGGGGATTTTTCGGGATGGGCCGGGAGAAAGCGGGAATAAACGCTAGAAGTAAACGGCCTCTGCGGGATTTTCAGGGATTAGAGGGTGGGCCGGGAAAATACCCTGTGAACCCCAAAAATACCGGACAAGTAAACAAGGCCTAAGGCTTGGGTCTGGCTCGATAGCAATTCTCCCCAGAATACCCCTCGATGGAGAACCATCTAGCACTGCTGTTGCTTCGAATTCCATGTACATCATTTACTGCGCCACGTACTGGGCGAGCGTATTGGACGAGTGCGGCGGCGTGCATGCTGCTGTGGGCTCCCGATGATGCTCGACGCTCCCCTGGCGTGCATGAAGGTTTCATCGGGTGGCGTTGCCATTAATTTGGGAGTGACGCTGGCCAATAAATTTCGTTGCAGATTAGCTCCTCCATTGATGGGCATGCATGCGTACGGGAGAGAGAGCACGAATTAAGGAGAGGTTATGCTTGCATGCAGGGGCAAGATAGGAAGTTTTCCTTCCCTCAGATCGCTCCTTAATAACCGTGCAAGATTTTTTACGCCTTATGCATTGAGAAGGAGGGAGTAGAAGGTAAAGCTTTCATTTCTTGCTTGCCCCTTGCAATAGGGATTCATCCCTTACATATCTGCCCGGGCATTCGGTTTGTTCGGTTTGCTCGGTTCGGTCTTTTCGGTCATTGAAAATTTCGGTTATCCAAGAATGCTACCCATATTACCTTCGGTCTTTTCGGTCTTTCTGTATTCGGTCTTCAGTCTTTTCGGTCCGGTCTTCGGTCATGACCATATAGACCAAACAAATAAAATGGCAGCTCAAATATATAGAAAATGGCATCACGCCAGGATGATCATTTCAGGCATTTAGCTTCACAATTTGCAACACAAATGGAACCACAATATCATATGTTAGCACTTGCCAGCACAAAATAGCAGGCACAACATCATACGTTAGCACTCACAACTCTTACAAATAGCAAATACTCCGTATCAAGTTTCAATCTCACATTCTCAAACAAACTTGACAAGTAACAGTTGACAAGTGCACATAGATAATAGAAGTTGCTGGGAAGTGTGCAACCATTCATCAAGCAACCTTGCTTGACTTGCCCAACGCCGCGGATGCATCGGCAGCAGAACCATCGGCCTTGCGCTTCCCTCTCGGGCTTTTTCACCAAACTCTTCAAGCAACTTTGTCCATGAAGCATATGCATATGCAACATGGTTAATTGTGGCAGCAGCAAAAGTAAATAAATTACATGGTTAATTCTGTGTATATAACATAGGCAGGAACAAAGAACGTGGATGATCATGATGGATCGGTTGCAGACTAGAGGCCATCGCATCCAATTCTGAAACTCAAAAGAACTCTGATTCTTATTAGACTCGGTAAGAAAGCAGCCCAACGTGAACCACACAAGGAAATAAAACAAAAAGGAAGATAAGTAAGATTCTAGGACAAATAAAATAGGTGATCAGAGTCAACGTGAAGAACTAATTCTAGAGCAAGGCCAAAAGCAGATCGAAATATGCAGTAAAATTCTGACTTGTAGTTTTATCAAGCAAGGTAACATAGACATCAGCAAAACTAGATTGGCTTCAACAAAAAGCGATCCCACAAGAATATAGGTGAATTAAGAAAGTAACTAGCAGCATCATCGATCTCCCATTTTTAACAGCGATTTAGCAGGAGCAGAGTAGTAGCACATTACAGGAGGTAGGGGATGGATCAATTTCTTACATCGCAAACACAGGAGCAGTGCAGCCACGGGCGGAGCAGCATCTGCATGGTGGTGTGGCCTGTCGCGGAGGTCCGGCAGCAGCGCCCAAGGTCGGAGATCCGGCGGGGTCGCGGTCAGGTGGTGCAGCTCGCTGCCGGCGGCCAGGTCGACGGTTTGCTGGCGGCGAGGCGGTGTGGCGGGGATGGAGAGGCGGGCTGATAGATGTGGATGTGATGGGTTGAACTGGGGTGTGGCGGCGCTAAGGCATGTCCCCTCCTCCGCTGTTTGCTAGATCAACAAGAACAGAAGTGAGATCTAAGGAGGGGAATAGAGAAACGCTGGGATAATCCATGCGCTCAGAAACAATGGCCGGTCTCTTCGGGGTTCGGGCAGTTCGGTCTCCTGGCAATGACGACCGAACAGCCCGAGATTATTTCGGTCACTGTGTGGACAAGACCGAGCTACTAACCGAAGACCGAAGTTTTGCTTAGTTCGGGTTCGGTCTCGGTCAGTTCGGGTTCGGGCTTCGGCTACGGTTTTTTGTGCCCGGCCAGACTTACATAGACCATATAGGTCGGTCACTAGTATTACGTAATGCCAGCTTGTGACAGCTGGCCACATACAAACTCAGTTACGAATAACTGGGCTCCCAAAACAAGGACTCCTAATTGGATACAAACCCTGGCATAGTTGGATACACCTAATTCAAGGTTGGGTATAACTACCATCTGCTTACAACAGTGGGCCAAATACTGAAACACAAGTTTATGTTAATCTCAACAAGTTAAATCGGTCCAATTAGATGCTTCTATACAGCACCCAAATAGAATGGTTATGCTATTATGGTGATAAAGCAAACAGAAAAGGGTCTGTAAATGGCATGGCTTCTTGCTTGTAATAGGATCCTGGGTGATCCATAAGAAATAGGTTTTCTTCTTAAACATGCTTTACAGTATAGAAACCCTTCCTGTAGAATTGAGTGATTCGACATATCTTTGATCCCTTATAATTTTACTGTTCAACATCGTTTCGTACTATGTTTGCATGCATGCCCAAGTATTCTTTCAACAAGCTAAATAACTTTCAGAATCGAATTAAATGCTTGTTGAGAACTGAGTTAAATGTGCTCATCGAAATAGCTTGCATATACGATACCGTTTTTCATATTATTGTGCTCATCGAAATGGGTTCTACTGTTCTGCAGATGAAGACGACGATTAGCTATTCATACCGGTAACCAGGCATTTTGCAGTTTGCTTTGGTCGGAGAACATGGTCTGGATCATCCATCTGGCGTTTCTGTAAGAAAACGGGTTCAGTGGTTGGTCTGTGGTACTGTAATAAACTGATGTTTCACACAGTATGTGATCCTTCACTTGTATGAGACCATTTTTTATGGTACTTGAATCTGATTGGTTACCTTCTCTGATTCATAATTGTTCAGTCCAAACGATGACCATGAGAAACATAACGAGATTTGGTCGTTCATGCACCCCTCTCATATACATGAGTACACATTTCTTTTCCTGAATGATATTGGGGAAAGCAAATGATGCTTGTAAGCTTGTATAATCGCCAAGACATAGAATTATTATCAACTAGGAACCTAATAATTCTTTCAAACTATGGACAGTTCAGAACCGTCTCTTCCATTTTGCAGCCTAGTAGTGATTTTAGAGCTTATCTGTACAGAATGTTACTGCCGTATTTCAACCATCACAGACATTTCCTTTTCCAAATTTTTATTTAGAAATTTCCAGATGCTTGTACAATCAATATTTAAATGCAGCCAAATTGACAGCTGAACAATCTAATTGAAGCCGATTCTTTACTTGATCACCCTAAAACTTCACAACTTTTGCTATCTCTTCCGTCCAAGTAAAACATGGTAACCCAAAGTAGCTGAAACAAGAAACAGATGGTAAAGCACCTAGGACACCTTGCGAGCCTAGCGCTTCTGCTCGCCAGCTCGATAGTAATCGAGCGATATGTGGAGCAGCAGATCGGAGATCTGCCGTGCCGTCGGCCTCTCCCCTGGCGCCGGCCTGGTGCACCGGAGAGCAACGTCAAGGAGCTCCACCATCGACGACTCCTCGCGAGGCGCCAGCGGCTTCAGCGCAGGGTCGAACACCTGATCCCTGGCCGGCGACGGAGCATCGGCCCGGGACTGCACCCACCGCACCATGTCCATGTCTCCGCCGAAGGTCTTGTCGGTCGGCAGGAGCCCGGTGACGAGCTCCATGAGCACGATGCCAGTGCTGTACACGTCAGTTTTCTCCGTCGCCTTCAAGCTGTAAGCACACTCTGCACGAACAGCGTGACATGCAAACGAGATGATCAGTGACTCTTTTTTTTTCCAATGTCTGACTGAAGAAGTTTTTGGTTTCTGTTGTGTTTCAGGTGCTGGAATTTACCTGGAGCCATGTACCCATATGATCCGGCGAAGAAAGAGGCCGACTCGGTGCAGTCCTTGCCGCCGCCTTGGCGGTTCTCGGCGATGGCCTTGGCGAGGCCGAAGTCGCCGAGGTGCGCCTCCATGTCGCTGTCGAGGAGCACGTTGCTGGACTTGATATCACGGTGCACCACCCGCGGCACGCAGTCGTGATGGAGGTACTCCACGCCCTGCACCAGCCCCGCCGCAACCTTGAGACGCGCGTCCCAGCTCAGCACCCGCTTCTTGCCGTCGCCACTGCCGCCGTGCAGCCAGTCGTACAGGCTGCCGTTCTCCATGTACTCGTAGATGAGCATGCTGCCGCCACGGTCACCGCCGGCGCCGTGGCAGAGGAACCCGAGGAGCTTGACCAGATGCCTGTGCCGGACGCGGCCCAGGATCTTGATCTCCCTCGCAAAGCTCTTGTCGTGCAGCAGCACGTCGCTGTCCATGTGCACGATCCTCTTCACGGCCACCGTCTCGCCGGTGGGCAGCTCCGCTCTGTACACTGTTCCCGACCCACCGGAGCCGATGGCGAACTGGTCGCTCAGGTTCGCTGTCGCTTCCATGATCGCCTCCCACCGGAACTCCCGACGCGCCGATCCCTTGATCATGAGCTGCCTGTTGGTGTTGCCAAGGCTCGACGAGAACACCGTGCAGTTCACCTCCCCGGAGCCCTGTCCGCGCCGCCGCACCGCCATCAGCACCAGCACGATCACCAGGAGCACAATGGTCAGCGTCACTGCCACGGACACCAGCGCGATCGACGCAGAGTGCAGCGTGGACCGACCACCCCCACCACCGCCGCCGCAACCTCTCAAATGGCTGCCGCAAAGCGCGGCATTGCCGGAGAACGCACCCTGCGGCCACCGGGAGAACTCGTCCCCTAGCCTCCCTTCCAGATGATTGCTAGACAGGTCCAGCTCCACCAAACTGCTCATCCCGGCCAGCTGCGACGGCACCACTCCCACCAGAGCATTGTGAGAAAGGTTCAGGTCTTCCAGCTTGGACAGAGACCCAAGTGATGCAGGGATTATGCCGACCAAGTTGTTGCTGCTCAAATCCAGCAGGCTCTGCAACTCCTGCATCTTGCCGATGTCAGGCGGGATCGGGCCTGACAGGTAGTTCTGTGACAGATTCAGTTCATACAGGTTGCTCAGTCTTGCGACGGTGGCTGGAATCGGACCGGAGAGCTGGTTCTGCGCGAGATTCAGAACGTTGAGGGAAACCAGCCTGCCGATTTCAGGCGGCACTGTTCCATTGATCTGGTTGCTGTCGAGCGAGAGCTTCAGGAGCTTGGAGCAGTTGGTGAGCTGCACCGGGATTGTGCCGCTGAACTCGTTGCCAGAGAGTGTCAGCTCGCCGAGCTGCGGCAGCTCGCCCAGCCAGGCCGGCACGGACCCCGACAGGCGGTTGTGGTTGAGGACGATGTGGCTGAGCTGCGTGCACCGGGAGAGCGCGTCTGGAATGCCGCCGGTGAGTGCGTTGTACGATACGTCCAGCAGCGTCAGCGAGGCGACGCGGCCGAGCGACGGCGGGATCGGCCCGGAGAGGGCGTTGCTCCCCACGCGCACGCGCTGGAGCGACGGCGACCGCCCGAGCTGCGCCGGAATCCCTCCCTCGAACGAGTTGTTGGTGGCGTCGAACGACAGCAGGCTCGCCGAGCCGCAGAGCGGCAGGAGGCTGCCGGCGAGCCGGTTGTGCGCGATGTTGACTCTGGTGATGTTCCTGCACTCGAACATGCCGTCAGGGACGGCGCCGGACAGCGAGTTGTTGTACAGCATGAACTGCTGGAGCGACTGGAGCTTCCCGTACGTGGCCGGGATTTCACCGGACAGAGCGTTGTCGGCCAAGTCGAGAACCTGGAGCTGGTGGCAATCGCCGAGCTCCGGCGGCATGGGGCCCGACAGCTCGTTCTGCCGGAGGTGAAGAAAGACAAGCTCGGATAGGTTCCCGATGGAGGCCGGTATGGTCCCGTTGAGCTGGTTCCCGAAGAAGTCGATCATCTGCAAGCTCGAGCAGTCACCAATGGTCCCCGGTATCTCGCCGGTGAACTGGTTCTCGTACATGTACAGCACCTCGAGGTTCTTGAGGTTGCCGATGGCGTCGGGGATGCCGCCGGTGAGCTGATTGTGGTACAATGCGAGGTCGGTGAGCTCTGTGAGGTTGAAGAGCTCGGGCGGCAGGTCGCCGGAGAGGGTGTTGTTGTTGAGCAGCAGACCCGTCAGATTCCCGAGCTCACCGAGAGAGGCAGGAATGGCGCCGGAGAGGCTGTTGTTGGCGAGGTCGAGCTGCGTGAGCGCACGGCACCGCGACAGCCCGCTTGGTATCTCCCCGGTGAAGTTGTTGGTGGAGAGCAGTAGGTGCTGGAGGCTGGAAGACGACTCTGCCTCGTCGCGGCCGCACAGGTCGCCGGGGATGCTGCCGGTGAAGTTGTTGTCGGAGAGCACGAGGAAGTTGAGCTGCGGCAGCCTGCCGAGCTCGGCCGGGAGCGCGCCGGTGAGCGCGTTGCCAGACAGGTCGATGGTGTGCACGCGCGAGAGCGCGGCGAGTGTGCGCGGGACGTGCCCGGAGAGGCGGTTGTTCATGACGTTGAGGTAGAGGAGGTCGCCGAGCGCGCCGAGCTGCGGCGGTATGGCACCCTCCAAGGAGTTGTTGCCCAGGTTGAACTTCTGGAGGTAGGCGAGCCTCCCGAGCTCCGGCGGTATGGGGCCGGTGAGGTGGTTCCCGGCGAGCGCGAGCACCTCGAGGCTGGCCATGGCGCTGATGTCCGACGGTATAGGGCCGGAGAGGGAGTTGTCCTGCAGGTTCAGCGCCGTGAGCGCGGCGAGCCTCCCTAGCCCCCTCGGGATGGCGCCGGTGAGGTTGCACGAGGCGAGGCCGAGCAAGGTGAGGTTCCGGAGGTGGCCCAGCGATGCGGGGATGGGGCCCGAGAGGGCGGAGTTGTTGCCGACGCGCAGCACCTGGAGCGCGGCGAGCCTGCCGAGCGACGGCGGGATGGCGCCGGCGAGCTGGTTGGAGTAGAGCATGAGGAGCTGGAGCGAACGGAGGCGCCCGAGCGCCGGCGGGATGGGCCCCGTGAGGTGGTTGGACGACAGGTCGATCACCTCGAGCGCGTCGAGCCGCGCGAGCGCCGCGGGCACCGGCCCGGCGAGCCCCGCGCCGGACAGGTTGAGGCCGGCCACCCTGAGCCCCGCCGCGTCGCACGCCACGCCGGCCCAGGAACAGAACCCCGACGAGCCGGCGCTGTCGGCGGTCCAGCCTTCCAGAACGCCCTGCGGGTCCTCCAAGAACGCGCTCTTCACCTCTAGCAGCACGTCGCCATCATCGCCCGCTGCCGCCGCCGCCGCGCAAGAAACCAGAACTAGCAGCAGCAGCCGCACCGCGATTGCTCCTCCTTTCTTCATCGGTGCTCGTTGTCACTGCGCGTCAGCTTCTAGCAGGTCGGGGGAGCGCACAAGGAGAGATCGAGCAGCGGCCGCCTTCATGACACTCGCGCACCGGCGGTGGTGGATATGTGCATGGGCGCATCGGTTCCCGCGCGCCTGTCTCTCTTGTTGGCTTGGGGAAGTGGAGGGGGGTTAAATGAGGTGGCGGTAATCTGTGGGTTGTGAGTGCATGGCAATGAATGGCGCCGACCGCGTCGACCTCTAGAAGGAGTTGGTGCGCTTGCTCGGCAGCTCGGCGGAATGGGGGAGCTCAGCTGACCTCAATCGCAATCTGCTCAGAATATCAGAGGTGAGAGAGAGAGAGAAGGCGGAGGGGATTTGGCAGTTGGGACCGGAGTGAGTAGAGTAGAGTAGGCCGGGACCGGAGTGAGTTCGTAGAAAGAGAGTGGTTGGCGTCCCTTTTATGGCCGATGATGGGGTTCCGGATCCGCCATGGCTGGGGACTTTGTTGGTACGAAACCCAAGCCTAGCCGTGGCTTGAGTCTATGTGGGGTGGCTGGGTATGATTGATCGCTCCATCGTCTTGCTCTGTTGATCGAGTCGAACAAAAGTTTTCTGGGTGTCGGGGCTTCTATGGGATGGTTAAGGTTGACGTGCAGCAGATGGAACTAGCCAGCGGCTGCCGACTAGACCATCTAGTATGCCATGCACGCATGCAACGAGATCCTAATTATTGCCACACAACGGAGTACAGTATTGTATAGCAGTATCAGCATGATGCTAGTATATCTCTATAATGCATGGTATCTTGTACCAGTATCATAATCTTTAATATATATTGATTTGTAATATCTCCATCCAAATCTAAATAGGTGTACAAGATTAATTTGACATTTACTTTTCTAGATCTACATGATTTAATGCGGTATCTACCCATGATATTTTACTTTTCATGACATTCTTCCATCTAAATCCAAATATGAGTACTATGATTTCTCTTATTATTAATTTTAGTGACACATCAACTTTTTGCATGCGTGAAATGCTTGATACTACATATGATACTCCATTGTGGGTAGTCTAAGGGACTAGCATTTATCTTACTCCAAACAATTCGTTTCAACTCAAGCATGTCAATTAAAATATAACATGGTAGGGATTCAATTCATCAAATTGCTCCCAAAAATGGCACAGCTGAAAAAGTACGCTATTTAAAAGATTCTATCGAACTAATGTGCCCTATTCATATACCGATTTAAAATAAAATGTAGGCCATGTTTACTATTTTCTCCACATGGACCGGGTTGTCCCACATGTCAGGCTCATTTCAACTCAAGGATTTTAATGATTATTAAAAATAGAACAGTTACTCCCAAATATGGCACAAACTGAGAGAACACGTTCCTTAAGGAATGTAAAATATAACCAATCTACCGGATTAACACAACGCACCATGTTTAACTCTTTTTAACTCGACAATTCTAATAAATACATATTGTACCATTTTAGTTCAAATTAATAACTCCCAAGTATTTTGTAATACTAGTCATCAGCCACATGAGGTGGACATATTCACAAGCATTCCATCTCTTCCAATGTAGAGAAAGAATAACTTAGTTCAACGCTAAATTTGGTGCATGATACATAACCTTCAAAAGGGTATCATTTGTCACTAGTGCCATCTCGAGAGGTAGAGTGTGTAATTTGTTGTACAACTTAAATATGGTTACATGTCCTTCATATTAGCTGATACACATCATCGGAAAATAGCTCTAATGGCTGCCAGTATTGAGTATGATAGTCATACAGCCACAATAAACGTCATATTGGTCAGTATTTTGGCCATATTACTCTTTTGGGGCCAAAACGGAGCCCTGATATTCAATATTTTGAACAAGTGTACCTTATTCTGCGTAGCCCTAGAAGGCAGGGGATACTATTTCATTATCTCAGAGCTAAAATTAGATGCAGGCTCTATGATTAAATGAACACGACTATGTTTTCTACGCTATGATCCATATTGGGGATTTTTGGGCCATATGGTGTAGAGCCTGCAAATTCTCTTCCATTATGAAAAATGAAATCTTGTGAGTTTTTTTGTGTTTGAATCCAACATCGCAATGACATCATTTATTTCTCTTTTGAATCATGTGTTTCAAAGGGCCCGTTGATTGCATGTGGAAGGCTTGTAAGTTGCAACAACTTTATAATATTCATTTGCCAAATTTTTAGAAGTCACTATCACACTAGTGAACATAGGACCCTATTGTGATACGTGATATGAGCCATACCTTGGTCTTCCTTCCAACATTCTATACAAATATTCATCAAAACCTTTGAGATTAGCGCAACAAGTGCAGATTTGGTTTTTTTGTGATATGTTCACCTTGGTCTTGGAAGAATGTCAAGATACAAAAGGAGGATTACCGAGAATGGCTTTCAAGATCTTTTTTGAAGCTTTTCTACTGCAGGGTATCTCCCGCAGCCCTTTATTAACCAAAAACCAGAGTACAAACTATGTACAGAAAGAGATGAAATTTTTACAACATGGTGCTAAGCCATGATGACAAGCTGTCGGCAAGAGAACTCTTCACCCTATACTTGAGCATGGTGATATCTAAGACAAATCCTACTTGCCAGCCCTTGAAAGAAAACCTCTTGTGCTCAAAAATACAGTTATTCCTTTGCTTCCAATATTCCACTAAGCTAGAATTGCCACTTCAGTAAAACATGGTCCCTTGAAAGTTTCCTTAGTGAAAGCCAAACTCTCCTCTATGGAATAATCTCTCCACTGAATCTGAAGATAATTCCAAATCCTGGAACTAAATTGGCATGCAAAGAACAAGTGCTTCCAATCCTCAAGAACATGTTGATGACATAGCACACAGTCATTATTATCTGTGACCCTCCAATGCCTCTGAATAATCATATCTTTAGTGTTAATCCTGTCATGGAGAATCAATCATGCAAAAAACTTGTGCTTGATCATACATTTAGACTTCCACATCATTTTGGATGGCAAATGATCATGCATCTGGATAGTTTTTTTTTGTAGAAAGAGCTAGAAGAATATATTCCTTTATTAAACTGCCAAGACCAAATATCATTGCCCTCCTGACTGAACTGAGTGATCAAGATATTATGTAGCTGATTGTACTCATCATAAGCTTCCACAGACAAGGGTAAATGAAAAGCATCATGAGTAGCTGGTAAACTCAAAAAATCCTTAACAGAGATTATTCTATCTTTAGCAAAGGAGTGTAACCTTGGAAATTCTACAGATAAGATATCATCTTGCCACTTGTCATCCTAGAATAAAACAGAGGAGTCAGAGTCAAGCTTGCATAATTTCATTCCTCTCCACAAATCCACTAAACCAATCACGCCTCTCCACCAAAAGGACCCAGATAACGTCACATCATGAGGTATAGTGTCATAATAATAAGCTTCCTTGATCAGCTTTACCCATGGAACATCGGCATTATTATAGAACTTATCCAAGTGCTTGAGGAGAAATGCCTTATTTTTAAGCTATAAATTAATATACCCAGCCCACCCTTGTCATTTGGTTTAAAAAATCCCAAGCAGCCAAAGAATTCACTCTCTCCTTGTTCTTGTCCTTCCTCCACAGACATCTTCTTCTAACTTCGTCAATTATCGTAATCACTCCCAAAGGAATTACTAAAGTGCACATGAAGTAAGTAGGGAGAGATGACAAAAAAGTTGACCAGAATCAAACTGTCCCCGTAAGATAGAAAATGCATAGTAGCTGAAGGCCTTCTTTCAATTCTATCAATAATTGGAGAAAAATCCCTAACACATGGCTTCATGGTTCCTATGGCTACACAAAGGTATGTAAAAGGCATAGACCCCAATTGGCATTCAAAAACCATAGCCATGTGCTCAACCTCTTGTTGAGAAAGATTAATGGGAATCAAAGATGACTTATGATAATAGACTTTTAATCCAGTGTACCCAACATATTTATTCAACAACTCTTTGAATAACAATAACTGATCATCTTCTGCTGGTAACACAATGATGGTATCATCTGCATACTAGACTATTGGAAAATCGACACCAAGGGGAATTGGCAGTCATAAAAGCCCTTCACTTAATGCCAAACAGACAATGGACAATGCTCTGCAAGAGATCTACACCAAGCACATATAAGAGAGGGGATAAAGAATCACCCTGTCTAACTCCCCTTTTGCATGCAAAAATATTTTCAGGAACCCCATTAACAAGCATAGAGGAAGAACGTGAGGATAAAACCTCTTTAATCATTCTTATGACAGGCTGGGGAAAACCCTTACACCTCAATATTTCCAAAATTGTATGGTGCTCAATATTATCAAAAGCCTTCCCAAAGTCAATCTTAATGATCACACATTTCCTTTTGGACTTTTGACATTGATGCATATACTCAAAAGTCCAAGCTAGGCAGTCATGTATAGTTCTAGACTTGATAAAACCATAATTATTACGGTCCTTTTTCTAAAGGTGCTTTTGTAGCTTCTTCACTCCGGCACCTTATTCTGTCTGAAATATTTCTTAACCCAATGCTAACGATTGATTGGATCATCCGATCCCTTTCTTAAAGAAAAGAATTATTACTACTTTCACATGGAGTGAAAGGGACGCCTGCTCGTAAAGCAGGAAAAACGTCTTTCTACGTCTGCGCCTCGCTAGAAGCTGAAGCTATCACACCAGGTAGAACAGAGACACTCGACAAAAGACGAGCAGCCCCCGATCGCGCCCCGTGATCGCAGCCTCTGTTCCCTTTCGTACTCGATCTTCTAGCGTTCTCCCTGGATCCAGGGATGACGGTATCGATTGAACCCGGGGTGGGTTCAAAATGGCATGGATACACCTAGTGATCTCATTTTGGAATCTATTAGCCACCAGCTTGGTTAAGAACTTGATACAAGTATTTGTAAGGGATATTGGTCTGAAATCATTAACAGTCTCAGGGCATTGCTTCTTAGGCACCAAAGTAATAAAGGAACCATTAATGCTTTGTAATGAAATATCTCCCCCATGGAATTCTTTACAAAGTTGAATAAAATCATCCATAATGATATGCAAACAATGCTTGAGAAACATGACATTACAACCTTCAAGGCCTGGTGCTTTATCCAATTTAATATGCTTGACCACTCCCTCAATTTCCTCCAGTGTATATTGTACTGCCAAGGACTGCAGATTTTCAACTGGCTAGATAAACCCATGAACATTAAGAGATTCAGAGGGTGGAAATGAAACATCCATCCTCTATTTGAAACATCGAAGAAAAGCAGCTGCTTTCCGTTGATGATCCTCTAACACAACACCAACTGCAGATTGAATCCCAATAATAGTATTATGCCTATAACGCTCAGCGGCTCTGGCATGAAAGTATTTGGTGTTTCCCCATTTACCTGAACCCATCTAATAGTGCATTGTTGTTTCCAATAATCAGATTGAATACCCATCAACTTTTCATGCGACTCTCCACAATAATTCAAAAGTTGAATTCTAGAACACTTAGTACTCTGCTATCCTCCAATTGATCAAAAAAATAGAATAACTGTATTACAATGTTCAATCAGGATTTTGATACAAGATAAACCTTTGACCCACCTTTTCAATTCATATCTCAAAGATTTAAATTTAGCTGAAATTTTGGCTGCAGGGGATTTAGCAAGAACTTGCTCCTTCCAAACTTTCTCCACCAAAGGGAACAACCAGGCTGTTTTAACCAAAAAAGTTCTCAAATCTAAAGATTTTAGACTTGGGGATCTGAGTTGCAATCTTCACGACACAAGGAGTATGATATGCCAGTGGGAATACCAAAGTATTTGGAAAGGATAAAGTCCATTCACATGAAGTAAAGAACCAATCCAGCTGCTCAAGAAGAGGTTGCTTTTGCATATTAGACCAACTGAAAGCTCTTCCTTTCAAGGGAAACTCAAACAAACCCAAGTGACTGATAATATCATTAAATAAGAAAATTTCATTCATGTCACCTCCTGGTTTATTCCTATTATCTTGAGATCTCATGAAATCAAAATCCCCCACCATTAATCAATTTTCAGTCAAGGGAATATTCAAGTTATACAACTAGGTGACAAAATTATCTCTTTCAAATCCCTTATAAGGGCCATAAACGCACAACATGGTCCAGCACTATGCAGTATCAGCCGAAGAGAAAGCAATTCTGATAGCAGATTGATGAATCTCAAAAACTTTACCATAAAACACTGAACTATTCCATAGAACAATAATTCCTCCAGATGCATCCACAGATGGTGAAAATACAAATTGATAAAAATGTTTTGGACAAAAACTTTGAATAAAATAATGATCAAATGATTCACACTTAGTTTCTTGAAAGAACATGATAGCTGCCCCACTTTCCACAATCTTATTATAAACTGTAGTGCGTTTGTCCTTATCATTTAAACCTCTAATATTCTAGTCAAGAACCAACCAATCAAGAAGCTTATGTGGTGTATTATCCATGGAAACTTGAGAGTGGCATTACACATTGCTCAACATATATAACTGAAAACAATCACATGACATATACAATTATAAAAGATTCGAGGATAAACACACAAGACATGACATAACTGAGTAACACATTGCATATAGTCCAAAATACTATGGGCAAGATCCCCATAATTCCACATGTCCAAAAGATGGCCCAGAATAAAACCACAGGAAAACCACCATAAGGGAAATATAAAAAACAACAACACAGAACCATAAACCCTGACCTTCCTATTCATTGGAACTTGCTGAAGAAGAATCATCTCTTGGAGTAGCCATAAGCTTCTCCAACGCCAGCTCAGACTCTGGTATCTCCACGAACTTCAAAGCCTGCTGCAACACCTTAACTGGAGTACCAGGTGATACCTCACTGTCTTGCCCTTTGGCTTAATTGATCTTGGCTTCTTCCTTGGCTTTGGCTTGTCCATCATAGGTAGCAACTTATAACCACCCTTCTTTGTGCAGCTCCTTGTGTTTCTTCTGGCAGACACATCAACCAAACTCACTACCTTCTGTTTCTCCTTCCTTGCTCTCTTCTTCTTAGGTGTTTCAAGCATAATTTCATCAACTTCCTCTGATCATGTACTGATGGAAACATCATAGACTAACAATGGCATTGCTCCAAACAAATCGAGAGGTCTATCAATCCTTGAGAAAAACAGACTAGACATCTTCCTCTGAGAAAATCATCCCAGAGAACAACTGGACTAGGCATGAGCACCCTAAAGAGTTGTACATTCTGAACAACAGCCTCAAAATTTGTTGTTGCCCCAGAGGGAGAATGGAAAGCTCATTCACTGGCTGTTCCACCTGAGGCATGACATTCACTTGTTGCTGAGGCCCTTGTCCTTGGACAAATTGAACACAAGAAGTACTTGCATCAGAGAACTGAAAAGAAACCGTGGATTGATCCTATGGTGGAATCTCATTAAGATTAGCAGGAGGATCTTATGGAGCATCTACAAATACATCTCTACACCATTATGGTTTTGTGTGTTTGATGACAACATGTGTGATAATCTAATGTGGTTTAGTGTGCAGATGTAATCTATATTGTTATCATATTGTGAAGAAATAAAAAGGGAATATTAATTTGTTGAAAACGAAGGAGAAGAAGAAGAAAGGAAGAAACCGAAAAGTCTAGGCCAGAAATTCCGAGCGAATTTAAGGCCCCCAAAAATCGGCAAAGGACTTAAGGGTCCAGAGCCACTGGATCCCCCCGAAAATTTGGCTGGAAATTTCAGTCGAGGCCAGAAATTGCGGGGGCGGGGGGCAGATATTCTGGCCCCAACTTACATCGGAATTTCTGCCCCCAGTTCTTCTCCAATGGCTCAATTTCGAGGGGGTATAAGTACCCCCTTCTTGCCCAAGCTAAGGTTGCTCGACCAGTTAATATTCTTCACCTCATGCTGAGCCACCGAAATCACTTGATCTCCTCCTCCAACCATCCAAAGCTCTTGATCTTTGGAGAATCGAAGGAGAAGATCCCGATCTACATCTTCACCGAAGCGATTTACATTTCCCCCTCATTCTTGAGGCCCCCTTTGCCAGTGTTCCTTTTGGAAACCCTAGTTGTTGTTGCTTGATTTGATCTTGTTGTTGTGTTGTTACAACTATTGGGAGCCTCTAAATTAGTTGTGCATGTGTGCACCAAGAACCTTGTAAAGGCCCGGTTTCCGCTTCGAGGAAATTCCTTAGTGGAAAAGTGAGCTAGACCTTTGTGGCGTTGCTCACCGGAGAATAGAGTGAGGCCTTTGTGGCGTTGGTTAGGCCTTTGTGGCGACCACACCCCTCCAACGTAGACGTACTTCCCCTCAAAATGTAGGAACTACGGGAATCATCCCTTGTGTCTCCGCGTTCTCCACTCTCGGTTACCTCTATCCTTTATTGCATTATTATATCTTGTCTAGTGATATCTTGCTTAGTTGTATACCTTGTCATCTAGGGAAATTCACATAGTTGCATATCTAGAGAATTTACCTTTGTGTCAAGCCTTAATTGAAAAAGAACTAAAAATTGGGTAGAACCTATTCACCCCCTCCTCTAGGTGCGGCATACGATCCTTTCAGCATCCCATCCCCCATGACATGCATTATCTTCTAGCCCTTCATTGTTCCAATTGCCCCAACCAAGAAGATTAGGAGCAACATTATCAGGTATCCAGTCATCATCATCAACATCATGATCAACGAGACCTCCAGGTCTTCTACGTGGATGGTGTGGATTTCCATTAATTGTGTGGCTCTCGTGATTCATCTCCAGGAAGAGCATCAACATGATCAATCAACATAATAAAAATAGGAACAATCCATGAAACTACAGTGCCACCAAAACGTTGAGCTGCACGAATAACAATGGATCTGAGAATATCACGAGCACTACCATAAGCACATCTAATCATAGTTCTAGTCGGAGAGGGATCCTCCCTGAACCAACCCTTCATCTTGCCAAATTTGCCAACTGACTCACGCAGGAACTCTTCATTGCGATAATCCATAGACATATTAAGCATGATAAGCCAGCCAATATTAGTGTAAGTAGTTGCATGAAAATTGTGGCCTTCATCATGCTTAACAAATCTTTGGGTTCTACCATGACCAAAAACTATGTGAAACAAACCCAACCCTACTGTAGATTCAGCAAAACTGATTACCTGAAACTCCAAGTCTTCAACAATGTGCTGCGCAACTTGTTCGAGCACTTCATCAATCTCATCTCCCACCGGCCGAGGAAGCACTTCAGCAATCACCCAAGATTCATGGCGGTGGGGAGGGGTTACGGACGCAGTCACATACATCCTAGAAGGCCTCTCATCTGCACCCCATGGTTCCAACACTTGCATACCTGTTGGAGCAAACCTCAATGGATCAACTGCAAAGTTTGCCATTGAAGCCGATGGCGGAGATGGAGGCGATGATGGTGGAGGTGGCGAGGATAGCGGGGGAGGCGAAGGCGGCGAGGAGGGAAGGGTTTCTACAAGAACAGGAGCGACGATTGGAATAACTGGCGGTTCAACAGAGGAAGCAGGCAAGGTGGCGCATTGATTTGATCTTTTGATAACCCAACGAAAAGACCCATTTGCCCCTGGGCACTCTTTACGAACATGTACAAGACGGTAACAACCCCAACACCTGAATTGATTAGTGCAATTTAATGTGCCATGTTTAAAGCTTAAGCATCTTGAGCATCTCCAGACCCGATGCACCATAAAATTAATCATACTCTCGAAATCATCCTTAGGCCCATCAGAGAAAACCGGAGGCCCAAATACAGTACCAAAGGATTCAAATCCATGGAACCCGCTAGTGGCACCCCATTTTCACTACTTTGATCAGTTAAATTTTCAAAAGAGCCAAAAGGAATAGAAATCCCATCCAAATTATTCATGACATGATGAGGAAGGATGACTCAAGAAGTGAGCCTAGCTCACTTGGTTAGGGAAGTGGATGTACAACCCAGCCACCCAGGTTCAAGTCTCTAGGGACGCGAATTTGGGTTCTTATTATTTAAAAAACAAAATCACTATAGGGGCTTCCCCTACTGTATTCCTTTCAAAAAAAGAAGGAAGGATGACTCAAGGCTTTCGAGCAACAAATAAATGATTAATTACATGTACTGTCCTCTTAGCCACATCACATGGCTGTCTATGCTTCCTCGTCGGCCCAACATACTTCCATTGCTCCTTGCATTCCTTCTGCCACTCACATAATTCATGTTGCCAATTCGGGCCTCCATATCCCCAAATATGAAAATAACACTTGAATTGGAAGCACTCATAAGATCTTAATTTAAGAATATGAAAACCAATAGCCTTGAAAGCCACAGTGAAGGGAAAAACCCTATCACATATCAACGATACCTTAATATCACCAGAATGAGCACCAATTGCCGCTTCAAGGGCCAGAGAAACCATATCCTCATCTAGACGAAAAGAAGCTCTCCCAAAAGAAACAGCCATCGTAAAATGTGCAGATCCAATGAAAGGATGAACCGATGATTGACACAAGGACCGAACCTCCTTAGAAAAAATGCCATTTGAAACATCCAGATCCAGAATGTGTGAAGCATGCAGCTCCATTGACGAAGGATCAATAGGGTTTTTATCCACAATGCGATCATGATCAGAAGATAACTTCACCTCCAGCAAGGAATGACTAATCAAGAGCTTTTGATCTCTTAAAATCAACCTATCATAAACCTTTACACGATGGCATGCAAACTAGATCTCAGATCCATCTCGGATACATTCAGAAGGAGAGAATTTACGAGCGTCAACAATGAACCCATTAGAAGCAAGAAGCTGGATCTTGCGTTCCTTGGGTGTCACCACCAGAAACCCCGAGTAGATGTGATCTTGCTGCTTGAGGAGAAGTGTAGCATATCGAGTCGTCCACCGCCAGCATGATGGGCTCGATATATCACCAAGAGACATGGAGGAAATGAAGGAAGAATGTGGAAGGAGGGTGGGAGAACGCCATCACCGGCATGGTGCCGGTGACTACGGGGTGGCGTGGGGCTGGTGACTTTCAAGATCTTTGATGTAAGATTTTGTTTTATCATGAGTCTTTGTTGTTTACTAGTGTTTTAAGTTATTTGATCTTCCAAAAAGAAATGCATCTAGTTTCTGTTGCACTTTTCTAGCAGAATAGTGCAGCTGCACTTTAATTTCTGATTTGCACATTTCTCATGTTTTAATGATCAACAAAATCAGTTCTTTCCTCAAACGAAAAATCTACATGAACGATTAAAATTACGATTCTCCCAGGAATAATGCTATGACTTCCCTAGAATCAGATGGATGGAAATATGAGGTGTCAAAACTTAGATGTTGTTTGGAGTGAGACATGTGATTGAAGACAGTGCGTGTTGGATATTCGGAGGCGGTGTGCACAGGACAAGCATAACCCCTTAGAGCATCCCCACTCGTTGGCGCTCCCCACGCCCAAATCCGGCGAAATTTTCGTCCGGATTGGATGAAGATTTGGCGTGGGGAGCGCCGAAGTTCCAGCCATCCCCCCGGCAGGAAACCCCCAACCTCGACCATTTGACATATTTCAAATAAATTCAACATAAAATTTAACAAGTTCGGCAAACAAGAGTACGAAAATTGCTGAAACAAATTCGGCGATAATCAGTACAATGTTTAACAAGTGCTGAAACAAATGAAGCACACAATTTCACAATTTTTCAAACAAATTAAGACAGACTAGTTGGCGTCGGCGTTGGCGTTGCCTCGGAGCCTCCATATGTGCTCCACCAGATCATCTTGCAGCAGCCGATGCATTGTAGAGTCTCGAATCTCCTGGCGCATAGCAACGAATCTCCACGAGGGGTGGGGGAGATTTTGAGCGACGTGGCGGTGGGGTTCGTGCGTCGAGTCACCGACAGATCGGGCCCTTCCCCGCTTTTCACTCGTCCGGAGTTCCCGAGCGCTCCCCGGGGGGCCGGGGGTGGCGTGGGCTCGCCGGATGGATGAAGGGCCAAATCCGGACGAAAACGAGGAACCGGGGGCGCGACTGGGCCGAATTACGCCGTTCGGATGGAAAAAACGCTCGCCGGGGGCCTCGACGGGGGCACGAGTGGAGATGCTCTTATGGTCAGAAGGTGGTGGTCAGATTCATGTAGGCGCGACAATGTGTCTAACATGTGAGATTTGTTATCAAATGGAAGATTTGGGCTTCATGTAAATAGATTAAAGAGTTGTGATTTCGTGAAAAAATACTAGAAATGTGTGATGTGTTGTTGAAGTCCACCAAAAACTATGATTTTGTATAACTAACTACAAAGAATTAATATATGGCATCAACTCTACTCATAGGTAAAGCTAAACAAAAAATTCTACATGCATGAGCACGAGTGGAGATTCATGGCTTGAGCTCCAACGATCCTTTGTTTTTCAAAAACAAAAAATCCTGAGTTTCAAAAAAATGAACACAAATATGGATGTACACAATGATGTAACCCACCACAAACATGAAAATCTCAATTTCCAATTTTTGATCGACACAAAATTTGACAAAAGTTTGGATCTGAGTATAGAGAGCAATGCATATTTCATATCTTCAAATTTGAACAGATTTTATTGTTTTTGTGTAGCACATAATATGAAGAATTTTCGCATTGTGATTTTGTATGCTTGTAGGATACAATATTTGCCAGGCCCAAAAAGGATCATTCTGGAGCCAGATGCATCTCGCATGAGCTCGTCTTATATTGGCTTCCAAGAACTATATAGAGTTTTTGCAAAGTGAGCTGTAGCGAAAAGTACCTTCGGCACATGAGCACCAGTGCTTTTAATTTCTAAAAATCATATTTCTTGGGTTTTAAAAAGTTCTAAATTAAATAACCCAATACATATAAACATTTCAAAGGTACGGTATAAATTTTGGACAAAAATATGTTGTATTGTGAGTTATACAAAAAAGATAAATTTCTGACAAATATATACCCCCTATGCACAACTACAAATTTGTTTTCCCCATAGCTCAAAATACATCGCAAATTATACCAAAACTTCTCACTATTATTCAGGACATATGTATGTATTCATGGAATAAATGTAGTGTCTTCGGCACACACGAGTGATCCTGATTTGACACAAACTGTATAGAGTTAAACTATAGCTAGCAGGCGCCCACTGTACTGCTTAATTTTCCTTTTTTGAGGGAAAGCGCCCGCGCTAGTGTTTTGTCGTACCTCTTGCGATGCACGGTCATAGCCGATCTTGTCACTCATGCCGTCACGCGGTCCAGTAATACCGTACAATAGGCCGAAAAGGTAACACCGGCATCTCTTCAAACTGAATAACGTGGAAATCAGGAGGTGTAGTTTAACGGTTAAGCTCACTGCGAAATTGACTGAAACTGCCAAAAGGTAAGACACTTTTTACATCTGAACTGTGCCGTCCATTGGCTGTCTTTTCATGAAAGTGCAGAAGATGTCTCTTGTCATCACGGAAATCTGCAAAGGGACGTTAAAGGCGTTCGTTTGCATTTCAGGAATCAGATTCAGCGGCCCGATGCATAGTGATTAGGATGTCTGCGGAGACGCAACGGTGCATATTTGCGTCTCGGATGCGTCGCGACGGATGCTACGCGGATGCGCCAAGTGACCGCTCGCTTTTCCAACGGGCCCGCCTAGCAGCGAGCCGTATCGATCGCATCGCTTCCGTGACCGTTGCTTCCGCGTCTACGCCGCAGCCTTCACCATCAATATCGTCGCTTCCTCTTCCGCACCAGGCCTTGCGGGCGGCAGCTGGGCTTCTGCGCCGCCAACAATGGCATCGTGTCCCGCGTGCATCTGGCCTTTAAAATTCGACCGACATCGTCCCTGCCATTGCCCACACCACCGACACATCCACTCTCACCCTCACGACCACGTGCCACCGCATAACCATGGGAAAGAAGAAGCACTACTTCAAGACATCCGGCAGCGGCACCAAGAAGGTGGAGCGGACGAATAGGGTGCCGCTGGCCGTCAAGGTGGCGTGGCTAATGCACCAGAGCTAGACGCCGTGCCACCGCTGGGGGACGTGCACCTTTCTGGCGGTGGCTGGAGGCTTAGCCACCTTCGGGTGTCTGTCTCGCTCGTGCATCTGCGCGAGCCAGAGAGGAGCACCGATATCCGATGCAGGCGGCGGTACCTGCCTCCGGACCTCCGTCCGATCCCGCCTTCGCCGTCGACTCTTATAGCTAGCACAGCTGGTGCGAGACCGAGGAGGATCCGAGGAGGAAGGTGGGCTTCCTCGGCGACCGGGACTTCCCGTTTGAGCGGCCACCACCGCCTCGTAGTCGAACACGGCAGCCGCCGGCGCCTCCATAGGACGACGACGAGGAGGACTACGACGTGCTGGCCTAACACAACGCGAAGGCCAAGGATGAGAACGACGACTTTGTGGCCTGCATTTTCCACGAATGGTAGGCGGCCATGGCGGAGGGCCGGAAGTTCAAATTCCCGGCGACGATGACCAACGAAGAGATCGAGAGGCTCGGCGTCCTCGTCTCGGAGGTGGACTGACCGGTGTAGCCGCCGCTTCCCTGGTACGCCACTGACATCATGCCGCCGGACCTCACGGAGGAAGAAGCCCTACAACGGGCGCTCTAGAACTTGGCCCCGCAACCGCCGCCTCCACCTCCAAAACCGGCGTACAATCTGTGGGCTGCTCCACCTACACCACCGGCGTTCAATCCGTGGGCTGCTCCACCTCCACCTCCACCGCCGGCGGCACCGGCGTATGTTCTGCCGGTTGCCAACTGGCCGTGGCCGATACTGGATTTCGCCGTGCTCGATGACGACGATAAGGAGTAGGCGCAGACGTCATGTTAGTTTATTTTTTTCTTTCTTCACTATGTAAATTATGTTTTTATGTTAAAAAAAGGCAAAATACAAATAAAAAAATGCGTCGTGCCGCTGTGGGCAACCCCCGACGCAAATGAACGCGTGGTCAATTTCGATCATTTGTACCGACGCAAACGAACGCGCACTGACATTTTGAACATTCAAAATGCGTTGCGCGAAGATTCAGAACCTCGCCCCTCACCGAGACGCCAACATGCCATATAGGTGATGATGGTGGAAGGGCATCTTTACCGACTGTTCTATATTTAATTAACTTAGAAATTTTATTCAAATTTAAGATTCTTTACAAAAATGGGTTGTCATAGGGGGAGGGAGGCGACGTGGGGCGCAACATGGCACGGGTTTCTGCGTCTCACATGCGGGCATGGAGAAAGCCATCTGAAATGGCGTGGCACGCCGGCGCCCTTCTCACCCCCTCCATGTAGAGCTTAGAGCATCTCCACCGGCACGTCCTATAGCGGTCCGATAGCGTTTTGTGGGCTGGTGTTGTTTTTAGGCTCACACCGGTACGTCCTAAAGGCGCCGGCTATAGAAGCGTCGGCAACCCCGTGCCAGCCCTTTCGTAGAGGGCGCAGATCGGACGCACCGGCCCTCGCGACACGTCAGAAAACACGCATGGGCTCCGCCTGGCAGCCAGACGCACCTCTTTCACCATCCCCTACCCACGCCCGAGCCGACTTCCACCCCTCTAGATCGCCACTGTCACTGTCGCCGTCGCGCCCCTGCTTGCAATAGACACCGCCGCCTGTCCAGGAACCACCGTCCATCGACACGGCCGCCACCCCCTCGACCGCCACCGCCGCACAACCGCCTCGCCCGCAAGGTGTTCGTCGGATTGCTGTGATGGACATTGACGACGATGATAGTGTAGCTGTTCACGAAGGAGCAGAACGCTGAGACTTTCCGGCGGCAACAAGAACAACTGATTCTGACGAGCTTGCTCCGTGTTCGCCAGCCTTTGTTCGCCGTGCCTCGGCGCGGTGGCTCAAAGCTAGGCAAGAGGAGGAACATCAATTGGCATCGTCAAGCCGGTGCAAATGCTGCTTGACACCTACTACTTCAACGACGACGGGACTTATCCGCCAAAGGAATTTCGGCGCTGGTTTAGGATGAACAAGGATCTGTCCATGAAGATTGTCTACGGCGTCAGGGGGTATGACAACTACTTCATGACCAAGCAAGATTGCACAGGTTTGTGGGGCTTCACCTCAATTCAGAAGTGCACGTCTGCAATGCGCCGTGTGTAGGGATTCGTAGCATAGAAAACAAAAAATTCCTACCGCAAGAACGAATAACAAGCCAAGATCTAATATAGTAGATGGTAGCAACGAGATGGGATCAACATACCCTCGAAGATCGCTAAGCGTTAACGAGATTAATCTCGTGGATGACATGATGTAGTCGATCACTTGCCGCCCTCAAGAGCGCGTTGAAGAACTTGACGGTGCTGCAATCGGGCAGCACCTCCGCACTCGGTCACACGTACGGTGTCGCTGAAGACGTCCTTCTCCCCATTCCATCGGGAAGCGGAAGTAGTAGATCCTCCTCGGAATCTCGGCAGCACGACGACATGGTGACGGTGGTGGTGGATTACTCCAACAGGGCTTCGCCAAAGCAGTGCAGGAGAGAGGTGGAGGAGGGAGTCGCTAGGGTTTAGAGAGAGGGGGCTAGGGCGCCGGCCAAGGCGCCCTTGGGTGGTACGGCTCAAGTGGTGGCCATCCCCTCCCCTCCTCTCCCCTTTAAATAGGTGGAATGCCCTAGGGTTCAATCAAAATCCACATTGGAGTCCAATTGCAAAACCTACCAAATTAGGAAATAGAGTCAAGGAGGGATTCCTCCCTTTCCTTGTCATGTGGCCGACCATGGTGGTGGAGTCCACCATGGACTCCACGTTCCCACCTTGTGGGTCGGCTAAAGCTGGTGGAGTCCTTGCCATAGTGAATTATCCTGGATGATTCTAGAACCTTCTAGAACCTTCCATAAATTCACCGGATCACTTCCAAACTTGGAATGTGGCTTCCCATGTATGAATATTATTCTCCGGACCATTGTGGAACTCCTCGTGATGTCCTGCATCCCATCCGAGACACGGAACAATATTCGAACTCCAAACCATATTCCATATCTACTTAAAACAACATCGAACCTTAAGTGTGTCACCCTACGGCTCGGAAAATATGCAGACATGATCGAGACACTTCTCCGATCAATAACCAATAGCGGGACCTGGAGATCCATAATGGCTCCCACATATTCAACGATGAATTCGTGATCGAAGGACCAGTAACATACGATGCGGATTCCCTTTGTCGCGTGATATTTTACTTATCCGAAGTTTGATCATCGGTATCTCTATACCTAGTTGAACCTCGTTACCGATAAGTACTCTTTAATCGTACCGTGATATGACATCCCTTGTGAACCAGTCGCATGATTGCAAGCTAATTAGATGACATTCCACCGAGTGGGCCCAGAGTATATATATCCGTCATTTGGATGGACAAATCCCACTATTGATCCACATGCTTTAACCTATAATTTTCGAACACTTAATGCCACCTTTGTAACTACTCATTTACGAAGTAGTGTTTGATGTCATCAAAGCATCCATCCGGTGTAGGTGATTATCATGATCTCATGGTCGAAGGATTATGTTACTATGTATCTTAAAGCTTGAAGCAAAATGAACTTAATGACTTGATCGTATGCTCCGCTTACTATGGGTGTATGTCCATCGCATCATTCACCTTGATCTTGTTATTAATAACATCCAATGTTCATGATCATGAAACTATGATCATCTGTTAATCAACAAGCTAGTTTAACAAGAGGCTTACTAGGGACTCTTTTATGTTTACAAAACACACAAGTATTAATGTTTCCGGTTAATACAATTATAGCATGGGATGCAAACATTTATCATAAACACAAAGATATAATAATAACTATTTTATTATTGCCTCTTGGGCATATCTCCAACAGTCTCCCACTTACACTAGAGTAAATAATCCAGATTACATGGTAATATACCTAACATCCATGGTGTTCTGGTGTAGGTTATGTTTCGCTCTACGGAGAGGTTTAGTCAACGGATCTGCCACATTCAGATCTGTGTGTACTTTGCAAATCTTTATGTTGCCGTCTTCGACATACTCGCGAATAGAATGAAAACGTAACTTGATATGCTTCAACTTCTTGTGTGACCTTGGCTCCTGTGCATTGGCTATGGCACCCATGTTGTCACAATAGATGGTCATCGGGTCCAACGCACTAGGAACCACACCAAGCTCAGTAATGAAACGCTTCATCCATATCGCCTCTGATGAAGTCTCTGAATCAACTATGTATTCCGATTCAGTTGAAGATTTTGCCTCAATGCTTTGCTTAGCACCCCCTCCAGCTCACTGTTGCACCATTCAAAATAAATACGTATCTACATTGTGACTTAGAGTCATCCGGATCAGTGTTCCAACTAGCATCGATGTAACTGGTTACTGATAACCCACAAGTATAGGGGATCGCAACAGTCTTCGAGGGAAGTAAAACCCAAATTTATTGATTCGACACAAGGGGAGGTAAAGAATACTTATAAGCCTTAACAACTGAGTTGTCAATTCAGCTGCACCTGGAAAAGCACTAGTAACAGGGGTGATGTGAAAGCAGCAGTAATATGAGAGCAGTGGCACCAGAAAATAGTTGATACTACTTCCAATGTCATGTAGAACGAGTATATGATGATAAGAGATGGACCGGGGTTCCCAGCTATCTACACTAGTGGTAACTCTCCAATAACAAGTGTTGGGTGAACAAATTACAGTTGGGCAATTGATAGGATTGAAATAGCATTAAGATAGAACATCCAGATTATTAATCATGTAGGCATGTTTCCCATATATAGTCATACATGCTCGCAATGAGAAACTTGTACAACATCTTTTGTCCTACCAGCCGGTGGCAGCCGAGCCTCTAGGGAATCTACTGGAAATTAAGGTACTCCTTTTAATAGAGCACCGGAGCAAAGCATTAACACTCCGTGAAAACATGTGATCCTCATATCTAAGCCTTCCCCTCCAGTTGTCCCAATTTCTGTCACTTTGGGGCCTTTGGTTCCGGACATAGACATGTGCATACAACTTGTAGATACAATCTAAGCAATAAGTATAGAGCTTAAATCTAAGATCATGCCACTCGGGCCCTAGTGACAAGCATTAAACACAACAAGATTGCAGCAACAATAACTTCACAAACTTTATAGATAGACAATCATAACGTAACAATCCATCGGATCCCAACAAACACAACACCGATTACATCAGATGAATCTCAATCATGTAAGGCAGCTCATGAGATCATTGTATTGAAGTACATGGGGGAGAGAATACCAACTAGCTACAGCCAGAACCCGTAGTCCATGGGGGAACTACTCACGGAGCATGATGGAGGCGGTGGCGTCGATGGAGATGGCTTCCGGGGGCACTTCCCCGTCCCGGCAGGGTGCCGGAACAGAGAGTTCTGTCCCCCGAATTGGAGTTTCGCGATGGCGGCGGCGCCCCTGGAGTCTTTCTGGAGTTTCGTCAGTTGGTACTGTGTTTTTAGGTCGAAAGGACTTAAATAGGCGAAGAGGCGGCGCAGGAGGGGCGACAGGGTGGCCCCACACCAGGCCGGTGCGGCCAGGCCTGGGGCCGCGCGGCCCACATGTGTGGTGGCCCCTGGCTCTCCTCCGACTCCCCTTCGGTGTTCTGGGGCCTCCCGGGAAAAATAAGATCTTTGGCGTTGATTTCGTCCAATTCCGAGAATATTGCCCGAACAGCCTTTCTGGAACCAAAAATAGCAGAAAACAGGAACTGGCACTGTGGCATCTTGTTAATAGGTTAGTTCCGGAAAACACATAAAAACATTATAAAGTGCAAGCAAAACATGTAAGTATTGTCATAAAACAAGCATGGAACATCAGAAATTATAGGTACGTTGGAGACGTATCAGCATCCCCAAGCTTAGTTTCTACTCGTCCTCGAGTAGGTAAACGATAAAAAGAATAATTTCTGTAGTGACATGCTACTTACATAACCTTGATCATACTATTACAAAGCATATGAGATGAATGAAGTGACTCAAGGCAATGATCTATAGTTGCTAACAAATAGATAACATATAGCAAAACTTTTCATGAAGAGTACTTTCAAGACAAGCATCAAAAGTCTTGCATAAGAGTTAACTCATAAAGCAATAAATTCAAAGTAAAGGCATTGAAGCAACACAGAGGAAGATTTAAGTTTCAGCAATTGCTTTCAACTTTCAACATGTATATCTCATGGATAATGGTCAACACAAAGTAATATAATGAATGCAAATAAGCTAGTATGTAAGAATCAATGCACAGTTGACACAAGTGTTTGCTTTTAAGATGGAAGGAAGTAGGTAAACTGACTCAACATAAAGTAAAAGAAAGGCCCTTCGCAGAGGGAAGCAGGGATTAAATCATGTGCTAGAGCTTTTTAAGTTTTGAAATCATATAGAGAGCATAAAAGTAAAATTTTGAGAGGTGTTTGTTGTTGTCAACGAATGATAGTGGGCACTCTAACTACCTCATCAACCAGACTTTCAAGAGCGGCTCCCATGAAGGACGTTATCTCTACCAGCAAGGTAGATCATCCCTCTTCTCTTTTGTTTACACATGTATTTTAGTTTTATTTATGGTTGACACTCCTCCCAACCTTTTGCTTTCACAAGCCATGGCTAACCGAATCCTCGGGTGCCTTCCAACATTCACATACCATGAAGGAGTGTCTATTTGCAAAATTAAGTTGCTTGCTGATGAATCAGAGCAAAACATGTGAAGAGAATTATTAATGAAAGTTGATTAATTGGGGGCTGGGAACCCCGCGCCAGCTCTTTTTGCAAAATTATTGGATAAGCGGATGAAGCCACTAGTCCATTGGTGAAAGTCTGTCTGAAGTAAATGACAAGATCGAAAGATAAAACACCACATACTTCCTCATGAGCTATAAAACATTGACACAAATAAGAGATAATAGCTTTTGAATTGTTTAAAGGTAGCACATGAAGTATTTGCTTGGAATGGCAGGAAATACCACATAGTAGGTAGATATGGTGGACACAAATGGCATAGGTTTTGGCTCAAGGTTTTGGATGCACGAGAAGTATTTCCTCTCAGTACAAGGCTTTGGCTAGCAAGGTTGTTTGAAACAAACACAAGTATGAACCGGTACAGCAAAACTTACATAAGAACATATTGCAAGCATTATAAAACTCTGCACTGTCTTCCTTGTTGCTCAAACACTTTTACCAGAAAATATCTAGACCTTAAGAGAGACCAATCATGCAAACCAATTTCAACAAGCTCTACAGTAGTTCTCCACTAATAGGTTTAAACTACATGATGCAAGAGCTTAATCATGATCTAATTGAGAGATCAAAACAATTGCCAAGTATCAAATTATTCAAGACATTATGAAGCACTTTCTGTTTCCAACCAAATATCAATAAGTGCAGCGGTTTTCAACTCCACCATGAACATTAAAATAAAGCTAAGAACACAGTGTTCATTTGAAAAAGCGGAGCGTGTCTCTCTCCCAAACAAGGATTGCTAGGATCCGAATTTATTCAAACACAAACAAAAATAAAAACAAACAGACGCTCCAAGCAAAGCACATATGATGTGACCGAATAAAAATATAGTTTCAATAGAAGAAACCTGATAAGTTGATGAAGAAGGGGATGCCTTGGGCATCCCCAAGCTTAGACGCTTGAGTCTTCTTGAAATATGCAGGGATGAACCACGGGGGCATCCCGAAGCTTAGACTTTTCACTCTTCTTGATCATATATCATCCTCCTCTCTTGACCCTTGAAAACTTCCTTCACACCAAACTTCTCATAAACTTCATTAGAGGGGTTAGTACTCAAAAAACTTGAATCCACCTTGGTCCTGTAGTGACACATTGCAAGAAATCAATAAAACATTAGCTACAGCTCTCCACGTCTAGAAAGCCTCACTTAAAGTCCACAAGAGACAATGCAAAAAACAGAGACAAAATCTGCCAAAACAGAACAGCCAGTAAAGACAAATTTTAAAAAGGTACTTCCGTTGCTCAAATCAGAAAACTCAAAACTAACGAAAGTTGCGTACATATCTGAGGAACGCGCACGTAAATTGGCAGATTTTTCTGAGTTACCTACAGAGAGCCCTGCCCAGATTCGTGACAGATAGAAATATGTTTCTGCGCAGAAATCCAAATCTAGCATCAACCTTCTATTAGAGACTTTACTTGGCACAACATTGCAATAAAATAAAGATAAGGAGATGTTGCTACAGTAGTAACAACTTCCAAGACTCAACAAAATAGTAGCAAAATAAACACATGGGTTATCTCCCAAGAAATGCTTTCTTTATAGCCATTAAGATGGCTCAGCAATTTTAATGATGCTCACATGGAAAATAGAAATTGAAGCAAAAGAGAGCAAGTTCAAAACACATTTAAGTCTAACCTTGTTCCTATGCATAGGAATCTTGTAAACAAATAAATTCATGAAGAACAAAGTGACAAGCATAAGAAGATAAAACAAGAGTAAATTCAAAATTTTCAGCATATAGAGAGGTGTTTTAGTACCATGCAAATTTCTACAACCATATTTTCCTCTCTCATAATAATTTTCAGTAGCTTCATGGATAAACTCAACAACATAACTATCACATAAAGCATGCTTTTCATGATCCATAAACACATAATTTTTATCAAGCTCAAAAATAGTGCGATTAAAACTTTCAAACACACTTTTATCAATAATATAACAAGATGCTTGATCAATCTCAAGAGATATGGGACTCATAGATAATGTCAAGACCTCTCCAATCCCATTTTCATTAGTTGTACAATTAATATTATCAAGTAACATAGGACCATCATCAAGAGCTTTATCATAAACATTTGCTACGCAAAATTCTTTAGTACCATGCATTTCGACATCAGGCACAAACAAAGCATTATCATAAGATTTATCAAAGTAGCATGGATTATCATAAATCACAATAGCATAATTATTCTCACAAGTTTTACTAATAGGAAATATTTCAAGAGAATCCACAGGAACATAGCATTCAACCTCTTTCGGTAAGCATGGAGGACAATCAAATAGTGTAAGAGATAAAGAGTTACTCTCATTAGAAGGTTGGCATGGGTAGCTAATCCATTCTTCCTCCTTTTGTTCATCCCTCTCCTCTTCTTTTTCATCCAATGAGCTTTCAGGTTCATCAATTTCCTCCTCTTTTTCATCCAATGAGCTTTCAGGTTCATCAATTTCTTCTTCCACAGGGGTTCCTGCAAATTGTGAGTGCATTCTTGTGCATTAATGAGTCTCTCTTTATAATCAATGATATAAGGATTATCAGTGTAACTTTCATTGCAAAAATTAAGGATAAAAGAGACATAATCTTTAAGGTCCTTACAAACAACACAAGTTTCATAATTTTTAACCATGAAGGATTCTATCTCAGAGGCTCCCATAAATATGACAAATTGTTCTACCTCTTCAAACCCAAAATGAATATAGCTATTCCGATTATAGTTCTTAATTAAAAATTCCTTACTAAAGCCACATTGAAATTTAAGATGTTTAGTGTCCTGTTGAGAGCAATAGTTTATATCATGGCGTTTAAGCAAGATTTTAGCAATTGTATTCAATTTTTCTATCACAGCACTCATCACTTTTCCCGCTCTTGATTCTCTATAATTATTATAATATTCTATAAGCTCCAAGTAGGTTGTAGGTTCTCCCATAATAGCAGTTTTTTAATTTTTAGGTTTTTCAAATTTTTATGGATTTTTGGGTATATGAGAAAAGTAAAACAAAACAAAAACAAACTAGACAAAAGTAAACTAAGCAAAGTTATACTAGACAGAAATAAACTAAGCACAAATAAACTAGGCAGAAGTAAACTAAGCAAAATAAAATAAAATAAAACAGAGAGAGAGGTGGAGTGTACTCCCCAGGTGAACTTATGAGTAGAGCTATGCCTCCCCGGCAACGGTGCCAGAAAACAGTCTTGATAACCCACAAGTATAGGGGATCGCAACAGTCTTCGAGGGAAGTAAAACCCAAATTTATTGATTCGACACAAGGGGAGGTAAAGAATACTTATAAGCCTTAACAACTGAGTTGTCAATTCAGCTGCACCTGGAAAAGCACTAGTAACAGGGGTGATGTGAAAGTAGCAGTAATATGAGAGCAGTGGCACCAGAAAATAGTTGATACTACTTCCAATGTCATGTAGAACGAGTATATGATGATAAGAGATGGACCGGGGTTCCCAGCTATCTACACTAGTGGTAACTCTCCAATAACAAGTGTTGGGTGAACAAATTACAGTTGGGCAATTGATAGGATTGAAATAGCATTAAGACAGAACATCCAGATTATTAATCATGTAGGCATGTTTCCCATATATAGTCATACGTGCTCGCAATGAGAAACTTGTACAACATCCTTTGTCCTACCAGCCGGTGGCAGCCGGGCCTCTAGGGAATCTACTGGAAATTAAGGTACTCCTTTTAATAGAGCACCGGAGCAAAGCATTAACACTCCGTGAAAACATGTGATCCTCATATCTAAGCCTTCCCCTCCAGTTGTCCCAATTTCTGTCACTTTGGGGCCTTTGGTTCCGGACATAGACATGTGCATACAACTTGTAGATACAATCTAAGCAATAAGTATAGAGCTTAAATCTAAGATCATGCCACTCAGGCCCTAGTGACAAGCATTAAACACAACAAGATTGCAGCAACAATAACTTCACAAACTTTATAGATAGACAATCATAACGTAACAATCCATCGGATCCCAACAAACACAACATCGATTACATCAGATGAATCTCAATCATGTAAGGCAGCTCATGAGATCATTGTATTGAAGTACATGGGGGAGAGAATACCAACTAGCTACAGCCAGAACCCGTAGTCCATGGGGGAACTACTCACGGAGCATGATGGAGGCGGTGGCGTCGATGGAGATGGCTTCCGGGGGCACTTCCCCGTCCCGGCAGGGTGCCGGAACAGAGAGTTCTGTCCCCCGAATTGGAGTTTCGCGATGGCGGCGGCGCCCCTGGAGTCTTTCTGGAGTTTCGTCAATTGGTACTGTGTTTTTAGGTCGAAAGGACTTAAATAGGCGAAGAGGCGGCGCAGGAGGGGCGACAGGGTGGCCCCACACCAGGCCGGCGCGGCCAGGCCTGGGGCCGCGCGGCCCACATGTGTGGTGGCCCCCTGGCTCTCCTCCGACTCCCCTTCGGTGTTCTGGAGCCTCCCGGGAAAAATAAGATCTTTGGCGTTGATTTCGTCCAATTCCGAGAATATTGCCCGAACAGCCTTTCTGGAACCAAAAACAGCAGAAAACAGGAACTGGCACTGTGGCATCTTGTTAATAGGTTAGTTCCGGAAAACGCATAAAAACATTATAAAGTGCAAGCAAAACATGTAAGTATTGTCATAAAACAAGCATGGAACATCAGAAATTATAGGTACGTTGGAGACGTATCAGTTACAGTGAGCTCTTGGTCACCTCCATAACAAAGAAACATATCCTTAGTTCTTTTCAAGTACTTTAGGATATTCTTGACCGCTATCCAGTGTTCCATTCCAGGATCACTTTGATATCTGCTGGTCAAACTAACAGCATGTGTGATATCCAGTCTTGTACACATCATGGCATGCATGATAGAGCCTATGGCCGAGGCATAGGGGATTTTGTTCCTCTTTTCTCTTTCTTCTGCCGTAGCTGGACTTTGAGTTTTACTCAATGTCTTACCTGGCGACATAGGCAAGAACCCTTTCTTGCTCTCATCCATTCTAAACTTATTTAGAATTTTGTCCAGGTATGTACTCTGTGAAAGCCCTATTAAGTGTCTTGATCTATCTGTATAAATCTTGATGCCTAAAATTTATGCTGCTTCGCTAAGGTCCTTCATTGAAAAACTTTTATTCAAATAGCCTTTGACACTACTAAAAAGTTCTATATCATTTCCAATCAACAATATGTCATCCACATACAGTATTAGGAATGCTACAGAGCTCCCACTTACTTTCTTGTCAATACAAGCTTCTCCAAAAGTTTGTATAAATCCAAAGTCTTTGATCACCTTATCAAAGCGACGGTTCCAACTTCGGGATGCTTGCTTCAGTCCATAAATGGAGCGCTGAAGTTTGCATACCTTGTCAGCTTTTTAGGATCGACAAAACCTTTGGGTTGTACCATATACAAATCTTCCTCAATGTCACCTATTAAGGATCGCCGTTTTGACATCCATCAACCAAATTTCATAATCGAAAAATGCAACGATTGCTAAAAAAATCCTCACAGACTTTAGCTTCGCTACAGTTGAGAAAGTCTAATCGTAGTCAACTCCTTGATTTTTTCGGAACCCTTTCTCGACAAGTCAAGCTTTAAGACAGTAACATTACCATCATCATCTGTTTTTTTCTTTTGAAGATCCATTTATTCTCGACAGCCTTGCGGCAATCAGGTAAGTCCACCAAACTCCATACTTGGTTTTTATACATGGATCCCATTTCGGATTTCATGGCTTCTTGCCATTTGTTGGAATCCGGGCTCATTATTGCTTCCTGATACGTTGCAGGGTCATCATTATTGTCCACCAACATGACATTTAAGGCGGGGTCATACCAATCAGGAGTGGCACGAACCCTCGTCGACCTGCGAGGTTCAGTAGTAACTTCGTTCAAAGTTTCATGATCAATATCATTAGCTTCCTCTCTTATTGGTGCAGACGGCACAAGAACATCTTCCGGTGATGCGCTACTCTGATTTTCGAGAGAAGGTTTAGTAACCTCGTCGAGTTCTACTTTCCTTCCAGTCACTTCTTTCGAGAGAAACTCTTTTTCAAGAAAGGATTTGTTCTTGGCAACAAAAATTTTACCTTCGATCTGTGATAGAAGGTATACCCAATTGTTTCTTTAGGGTATCCTATGAAGACGCATTTCTCCGCTTTGGGTTTGAGCTTGTCAGGTTGTAACTTTTTTACATAAGCTTCACAGCCCAAGCTTTAAGGAACGACAACTTATGTTTCTTATTAAACCACAATTCATACGGTGTCGTTTCAACGGATTTAGATGGTGCCCTATTTAAAGTGAATGCGGCTTCTAATGCATAACTCCAAAACGATAATGGTAAATATGTAAGAGACATCATAGATTGAACCATATCTAAGAGAGTTCGATTATGATGTTCGGACACACCATTGCGATATGGTGTTCCTGGAGGTGTCAATTGTGAAAGTATTCCGCATTTCTTTAAATGCATGCTAAAATCGTAACTCAGATATTCACCTCCGCGATCTGAACGCAAAAACTTAATCTTCTTGTTACGTTGATTTTCTACTTCACTTTGCAAATTCCTTAAACTTCTCGAAAGTTTTGGATTTATGTTTCATCAAGTAGATATACCCATATCTACTCAAATCATTCGTGAAAGTAAGAACATAACGATAATCACCACGTGATGCTACATTCATTGTACCGCACACATCAGTATCTATAATTTCCAGTAAGTCTGTAGCTCGCTCCATTATACCAGAGAATGGAGTCTTAGTCATTTTTCCCATCAGACATGCTTTGCATCTATCAAGTGATTCAAAATCAAGCGATTCAAGAAGTCCATCGGAATGGAGTTTCTTCATGTGTTTCACTCCAATGTGACCAAGACGACAGTGCCACATGTATGTAGAATTATCATTTAATTTATTCATTTAGCATCAATGTTATGAACATGTGTACCACTAGTATCGATATTTAACAAGAATAAACCATTCATCTCAGGTGCATGACCATAAAATATATTATTCATAAAAATTGAACAACCATTATTCTCAGACTTGAATGAATAACCGTCTTGAAATAAACAAGATCCAGATATAATGTTCATGCTGAACGCAGACACCAAATAACGCGGAGACGAAGATGTATTCCCGTGCTCCCTTCCTTTGCAAGAAGGTACGTCACGTTTGGATAGGTGGGGATCCCACGAAGGATTTCCCAACGCCACGAAGGCTCACCTTGTTCTTCAAGCCAATTCCACAAAGGATAATGACCCTTTACTTATGGCTAGTTTTTCCTCCACTCCGGAGATGGCAAGCTCCACAACCACTTCACAAGCTCCACGACGGAGAAGCCCGGGCCCCTTCACAATCTTCCACGAAGAGGTCACCGGGACACCAACCAAGACAACTAGGAGGTCACCCTCCAACAGTAACAAGCTCACGGTCTCTCACTCGAACGATTCGTGGTGGAGAGCTCAACACTATGCAATGATGCAAAGAAAGAACACCAAATGTGTTCAAATCCCTCACACTCAAATCCCACCAAAACAACAAATGCTAAGATGGAATTAGAGAGGAAGAACAATGGAAGAAATCAACAAATGACTCCAAGATCTAAGATCCCAAGAGTTCCCCTCACTTAGAGGAGGAATAGGTTGGAGGAGGTTGTAGATCTAGATCTCCTCTTCCAAATCCCTAAATAATATGCAAGAATCATGGGAGGAATGGGAGGGGAAGCACGCTCAAGAAGGTTAGCAATGGTGGTCAAAAACGTGCCAAAGAACCCTAAGAACAATGGGGAAGAACCCCATTTTATAGCCCCTCAAAAATATGACCGCTTGGGCAAAAAACGAGTCAACCCGGCACTGGACCCGGCAGGTACCGAAATTTTCGGTACCCTATCCGGCATGCCGGGCCAGATACCGGGCTGCCCAGCAGCAGCACTCGGCATGCCGAGCCACACGCAGAAAATGCTATAACTTTTACATCCGGATTCCGATTTCAATGATCTTGGGCTCGTTGGACTCACGAGAACGAGCTTTACAACATTATGCATAGAAACATCATAGTTCAACCATTGAGTAATAAAAATAATATAAAAGGTTTGGCCTATCTATAAAACATCAAACCGGTAAAACCTCCAAACATGAAAACGAGATAGAAGATGCATGCGGATTCCGCTTTCGATGAACTTGGGCTTGTTGAAAAGCTAGCAAAAAGCTCAAGAGCCTCACAAAGAGAAACACCAAGAAGCAACAAGATTTATGAAATGAAAATCATGCAAAGGGTCGATCTCCCTAAGACGATGTGATCATGTTACCCAACTGAAAGCCCCTCTTGATAGTGCGGCTATCTATCCTATAACCCGGTCTCCCAACAACCACCTTGAGACCGGTAAAAGGAAAACCTAGCAAGGCCATACCTTTGCCTTGCGCATTCCTCTTGATCTTGATGATAACTCTTCAAGCTCCACTCAAGCCAGAAAGCCTCACTTGATCATTGTTGCTTCATGAAGACTCACAAATGCTCCCCTATATACCATGATGGGAAAGCTCCATTGATGCACATCTTCATATGTACATTATCACAAAACGGACATCAAAGCTTCAAGCATATGATCCTTTTGAGATGCTCATCTTGAACTTGCCAAACTCAACCTTGATGATGATCACCACTTGGTCTCATCCTCTCATGGGCTATATTAAATCTCACTTTTGATGCACGCACATGGAAAGATACCTAACCCATATAGAGAAGACAAAGGCACACATATGGTGGGTTAGTTCATAAAGCATAATTGACAAAGCTTACCATACCACATGACTTCATGTGGCATATTCTTTATGCTTCATGTGTGACATAGGCATCCCCAATGGGCCTGCCGAAGATGGTACCCGGGGTTTACTGAAGGCCCACAAGTCGAAGAATATAAAGATTGGAAGCCCAATTGGTGTTAAGGAAAGTTAGAGTTGTATTAGGAAATATAGAGACTTGTAATTTCACGGGACGGGTTAGAAACCCTCCCGGACTCTGTAACTTGTGTATTACGAACCCCTCGGCTCCACCTCCTATATAAGGGGGAGTCGAGGGACAAAGAAATCATCGAATCAATTGTCAACAGAACCCTAGTTTCATAATCGTCGAGTACTTTTCGGCTGAAACCTTCGAGATCTACTTGCCCTCTACTTCCAACGAAACCCTAGTCTACAATACATAGGCATTGATAAGTTGATACCTTGTCAATTGGCGCCGACCGTGGGGATTAGAGGCGACAAGGAGCTGATCTCGATGGCACGTTCAAGATCGTCGACTTCGTCGGTAGCAAGCAACGCGATGGATCGAGGTAAACAGATCGAAACTGGTCTAGTTGATTTTGTTCCTCACCCGCCCTCCCGTTTGGATGCATATGCGTATCTGGAGGAGCCCATGGAGATGACGTTCGGAAAATTCCGATTCTGCGTCAAGAAACAAGGGTCGTATCGTCTCGAAATTCCGATTTCGTCGGGATCATCAGCGGTCGATTTCGATTCTTCATCAGACGAAGAGGAGAATTCGTCGCCACGCTTCATCAGCTCTACGGCAAGCGAAAAGCTCGCCAAGATCTTCAGCGACATGCCCTTCGAGTCGTCTGCGGACTCTGATATAAGCAACGACTCAGACAGTGTTGATACTTTCAACTTCATCGATAGATCTGTTGCTTTTGGAAAGGTCTTCGCCAATCTATATGATGGTGTCACCAATCCTGACAAAAATCAAAATTCAAATTATCATCAGATCTACGCAATTGAAGAAGCAAACCGAGCAGAGCCAGAGACGTCAGAGGCTTTCGACGATGCGGAAACCCATATGTCGATCCCGCTGATCTTAGGCGAGGTTTAGGCACTAAATATGTCGGGCCTGCACCACGTCTAAGGGTTCAACTCCCGCAAGAAGCATGGGATAGAGCCGCAAGAGCCATGGATGGTACAGAACCAATGACCACAACTGCTACAGCAGAAGAATTGCAAGCCTATCAATATAGACTCGCTCGTGTTAGCAGGGAGTTAGAAAAACAGACAGCTGCATTAAATAGAAGACAGGAGGCAGCTTCCGCGTCAAGCAGGCGAAGAGCAGATCTAAGTCGACAATCAGGAAATTTGGGAGATAGTCACAGAGAAGCTCGAAGGAGAGCAAGATCTCGGCTGCAAAATATACCTGAAGCTGAGAGGGAGAATTTAGTTCAAAACCTCGACATGTCTTTTATGTCAATCGACACAAGGGGAAATATTATTCCCAAAACACCGGAAGCTGGGTACATGGCAACGCAAGCTTTCATCCTCGCATCCAGACCACCTCCTGGGGATCCGAGAGAAGCATTGTATAACATGGCAATGGCAGGAGTTGGAGCCATGGGAACAGCGTTCGCAACTACACCTCCCGAAGGAACTGCAAGGCAAAATAGTCCACGACCTACTGCGGCAGTGCAGGATCCACCGAGAGCAAGTGGAGCAAGAGATTCGGCAACTCAGGCAAGGGTAGATAGAGCACGACAGGAGAGAAGAGAACATCGACGTTCGCCAGAAGTAGATGAGGAAGACATGTGTGGACTTCATGTTTCACGAGACGAGTTCGAAAAACTCGAGTCCCGTCAGGGTTTAAGTTACCCAAAAATTTCAAAAAAATTGATGGCCTACAGGATCCCGAGGATTTGCTTATTGATTACCTCGAGACGGTGAAGTTGATAGGCGGAACCAGGGCAACAGCCATGCAGAGCATCCAAGTACATCTGAGTGGAGCAGCACGATCATGGATAAAGAAGTTACCTCCGGGGTCCATCGACAGCTGGGATAGCTTCGAGGACGTTTTTGTGAAGAATTTCAAATCGACCTGCAAAAAACCCGCGTCACTCGAAGAGTTGAGGTCATGTAGACAAAAACATGACGAGTCAATGAGAAAATACATACAGAGGTGGAACATCATTAAAAACTCGGCAGGGAACATATCTGACGAGAGAGCAATAGATGCGTTCGTGGCAGGAATTCGACGAGGAGATTTCGTCGAAGACTTGGGTAGAACCAACCCAAAGACAGTATCAGCATTGATGGAGATAGCCAACAAGTGGGCAGACAGAGAAGATGCTATACATAACAAGCGACATAGATCGCCAGAGGAGGACCGTAGTCGAAATTTCCAAAATAGACGATGATTCTCTCGACAGTTCACGAGTTATGACGCTCCCGGCCAAATATCCGCTGGGTTCCGAGGAAACACTGGGAGCAACAGTCGAGATGACTATCAACGAAGTAGTGAGCAGCAAGGTGAAAACAGAGGCGATCCCCGTAATAATAGACAAAATAGTGGACCAAGTTTTCAGAGATCATATGTGTCTCCCGAGGATATGATGAATGGACCGTGTCAGATGCATTTTTATCTTGATAATAACGGGAAGAGACAGTCGGTCTTCAGAAGGATTGTAGAAATTTTCAAGCAATGTTGAGATTTGCAGGGCATGCCAATGTCCAAGTAGCAAATAGAAACCCCCAGGGGCCAAGGAGTGAGATCCACCTCCCACCTCCTCCCGCAATTACGGACGAAAATCGACACCAGCTCAGAATAGCGGCAGCACCACACCCACCTCCATATGTTGATCCTAACTCCAATGGCGTGGTCTCGATGATTCAGAAAGCTAGGCCATCTAATAGGGCGCAGAAAGTAATCTCGCGGCAAGTGTTCATGGCAGAGAAGATGCCTCCACCAACGATTGAGTATCTAAATTGGTCGGGACAGGACATCGGCTTCACAATTGCGGATCATCCGCAGCAAGTTCCTCGACCAGGGCAGTCAGCACTTATCTTGCCAGCGGTGATCGCAGGATTCGACGTATCTCGAGTATTCATAGATGGAGGTAGCAGTATAAACCTTATGTATGCAGATACACTAAGGAAGATGAACATATCCCTGGCAAATCTAAAACCAACCGACACACGCTTCCATGGAATCACGCCAGAGAAGCCGAGTTATCCGTTGGGAAAAATTAATCTCGACGTTCAGTTTGGGACCCGAGAAAACTACAGGATAGAAAGACTGGAGTTTGAAGTTGTGGACTTCCCGTCGCAATATCACGCCTTGTTGGGACGACCAACATATGCCAGGTTTATGGCGGTCCCACACTACACGTACCTGTTATGGAGGCTACCTGGACCTAAGGGACCAATCACGGTCAAAGGAAGTTTCGCGTTAGCTGATAAATGCGACAAGGATTTTCATCGACTGTCAGAAACTTTCAGGATGCAAGCAGAATATATGGCGTCAAGGCTCACAACTGACTATGATGTGTTACCAGATTCAGGAAGGCCCCTCAGGGAGCCAACCTTTAACACTGCTAAGGATTCCAAGGAGGTGCAGATTCACCCGACAGACCCAAAGAAAATGACGTCCATTGCAACAAACATGGACCTCGCATAGGAAAGCGCGCTCGTCGAGTTCCTCCGTGAGCACTGGAAAATCTTCGCATGGTGTCCAGCCGACATGCCAGGAGTACCCAGGGAACTTGCCGAGCACCACCTAAACTTGGATCCAATAGCGAGACCAATCAAACAACCTTTGCGGCGTTTTTCAGAACCAAACCGCAAAGCCATGCTGTCAGAGATTGATCGACTCAGAGAAGCTGGTTTTATTAAAGAGATATCTACAGAAGCCACTTGGGTAGCTAACCCAGTGATGGTGCCGAAGAAAAACACGAAAGTCCTTCGCATGTGTGTCGACTTTACGTGTCTCAATAAACACTGTCCAAAGGATCACTTTCCCCTCCCAAGGATCGATCAAATCATCGACTCCACGGCAGGATGCGAACGTCTTTCCTTCCTGGACGCATAATCTGGTTATAACCAGATCAGATTAAAAGAAGATGATGAAGCCAAGACAGCGTTCATAACACCTTACGGCGTGTTTTGCTACAGAACAATGCCTTTTGGTCTAAAAAACGCGGGAGCAACATATCAGCGGATGATGCAGAAGTGCTTGGCAACACAGATTGGAAAAAATATACAAGTGTACATTGACGATGTCGTCATAACATCAAAAAAGGGAACAACACTGATCGAGTATTTGAAGGAAACTTTCGACAACCTTGACAAGTTTTGCCTTAAGCTGAACCCGACGAAGTGTTCTTTTGGCGTCCCTGCAGGAGAACTTCTCGGTTTCCTAGTATCAGCAAGAGGGATCGAGGCTAATCCAGAGAAAATCCAAGCCATCGTAACGATGAGGAAGCCGACAAAGTTGAAAGAAATACAACAGCTGACGGGGCGAGTCGCAGCTTTAAGCAGATTCGTCGCCAAGTTAGGCGAGAAGGCATTGCCGTTCTACGCTTTGATTAAGCAAGGATAGAAGTTTCAGTGGAACGACGAGGCAAACAAAGCTTTCGAAGATCTCAAGCGCACAATCTCGACACCACCAATCTTGGTGGCGCCTAAGGAGAAGGAACCCCTCCTGCTATACATTGCGGCCACACCTCAGGTGGTCAGCACAGCTCTCGTAGCCGAAAGGGAAGAAGAAGGAAAACTCCATGGAGTACACAGGCCAGTATATTTCATCAGTGAAGTATTATCGCCTTCAAAACAGCGGTACCCGCAGTACCAGAAGCTGGCATATGGAGTGTTTACAACAGCAAGAAAGTTGCGACACTATTTTTCGGCGCATCCGATAATAGTGGTCAATGAGGCGCCTCTATCAAATATATTAAACAATCCAGAAGCTACGGGTCGTGTCTCCCTTTGGGGAATAGAGCTTTCCCCTCGGGACATCACGTACCAAAAAAGAAAAGCAATCAAATCGCAGATTTTACCAGACTTCATCGCAGAGTGGATGGAGCTACAAAATACGGGACCCCCAGATTTATCGAGAACCTGGACTATGAACTTTGATGGATCCGAAAGGTTAGAGGGAGCTGGAGCAGGCGTGATACTAATATCACCTGAAGGCGACAAATTAAAGTATGTCTTACGGATGACGTTCCCAAACGCGTCTAACAACGAGGAAGAATATGAAGCTCTCATACACGGGATGAAGATGGCGAAGGCTTGTGGCGCAACCCGACTGAAATCTTTGGCGACTCACAATTGGTGGCTCAGCAGGTCATGAATCAATGTGATGCAGTCAACGAAAGCATGATAGCATACAAGGAGATGTATAACGAGCTAGAAAATCTGTTTGATGGATGCAAAGTAAATCACGTCAGCAGGTTGAGCAATGATGAAGCCGATGTTCTTGCAAACATCGGGTCGTAGTGTCTCGCGATTCCACCAGGCGTGTTTTGGGAAGAAATAGCCGAGAGATCTACAAAGCCGACGAAACCAAAGAAGAAGGAGAAGGATGAGAAACCCTCGGGGGCTACAAAAGAGGTACTGGAAGAAGAAGGGGAACAGGAGCTAGTAATGATGGTGCAAATTCCATGGATGCAGGCATACATATCATACATCCTAAGGAAAACAATACCCGACGATCCAGTCGAAGCAAGGCGAGTAATTAGACGTTCCAAATCCTTTACTGTGGTCAAAGGGGAGTTGTATAAGCGAAGTATTTCGGGTGTGTTACAAAGGTGCGTCACACCCGAAGAAGGAAGGATAATTTTGAAGGACGTACACGAAGGAATATGTGGTCATCACGCAAGCAGTCGAGCTATCGCGGCCAAGGTTTTCAGAGCAGGATTTTATTGGTTGACAACAATCGAGGATGCGAAGGAAATAGTGCGAACTTGCGACGCATGCCAGAGATTCGCCGCAAAGCCTCATTCTCCGGCAGCAGAGTTGATGCCAATCCCGTTGTCTTGGCCCTTTGCTCAATGGGATCTCGATATGGTGGTAAAATTACACAAAGCCTCGCCAGGAGGGTACGAGTATATGCTCATCGCTGTCGATAAATTCACCAAATGGATAGAAGCAAAGCCGATAAATTCACCATACGGAGCGTTGGCAATCAAGTTTGTGAAAAGCATTGTCTTTCAGTTCGGAGTACCTCATAGCATCGTCACGGACAATGGCAGTAATTTCACATCCAAGGAATTCAAGGCATACTGTGAAGAGGTGGGCATCAAATTGCACTTTTCGTCAGTTGCGCACCCGCAGACCAACGGTCAAGTCGAGAAAGCCAATGGTATCATCTGCAATGGCATCAAGAAGCGCTTGGTAGGACCATTGGAAGAAGCTCGACATACTTGGCCAGAGGAGTTGCCGAGTGTGTTATGGAGTATCCGAACAACACCAAATACAGTGACACAGGAGACTCCGTTTTTTCTGGTCCATGGAGCTGAGGCAGTATTGCCGATAGAAATAGAGCATGACTCTCCAAGAGTCACAGAATACAACGAAGAAGCGTCCAGAAGAGCATTGGAAGACGATGTCGACGCACTCGATGAGGCTCGAGACGAAGTGTTATCGCGGGTCGCTAAGTACCAGCAAGATCTGAAAAACTACCACAGTCGACGTTTGCGACCAAGATCTTTTCAGGTGGGAGACTTGGTTTTACGACTCAATCAGAAAAGTCATGAAAAACTCGAGTCGCCGTGGCTTGGCCCTTACATCGTCACAGAAGTAATCGAAGGAGGAGCATACAAGATAAAGGACAAGAAGTCAGGAACTGCCGAGCCCAATCCTTGGAACGTGGCACAACTCAGGCGCTTCTACGCCTAGAGTCGAAATATAGTCCTCCTTGTAAAACTACAATGTACTGAAACGCCCGCGAGTTTTCAGACGCTCTCTTTTCCTTTTTCAGGGCACCGAGTGGGGCTGGAAAAGGTTTTTAATGAGGCGGACTCGCGGTGCTGCAATATAATAAGATAGTAGCGATATACATCTTTTTCTTTGACACGCTCGGGGGCTTATGCCCAGAAGATACAATATATATATACAATGTCGATGAGTACAACTTGCAAAATATTTCGCCTTGGTGCAAAGCACCTCGCAAAATAAAACGGCGATACAAAATAGCGATCAACAAAAAAGCTCGGTGGCTAACACCCGCAAATATAGTACACTCAATATAATTTATTCTGCCTTGGGTCAACCTCGCATTACAGTAAAAATAAATCGCCACCAAAACGCTCGGGGGCTTGACAAGGAAAAATAACAAATCTAGTGACTTTACAATATAGACTATGTTTACAACATACAAAGATACAACTCCTAGGCAATAAATTCTCAAGTGCTGCATAGTATATCATCTATGGTCATCCGTTCATTATTTACAGTACGAGTACTATGTTCAGCATAGCTGCCCTTCACGAAGAACTCAGCGTCCATCCGAAGAAGTTCATCCATCATATCTTCTGCTACAGGGGTCACAATATCATCAATTTTGCCAACGTTCCTCTTCCTTTTCGCCATCTTGGCCAGGCACTTGGAGACAATTTTACTCATGTCTAACTTTGGATAGCAAATTTGTATCATCATCATAGCAAATCTGGCGCCAGCAGATAATTGGGCACGCACAAAACCATGGATTCGAGGTGCATCCCGAAATTTTTCCATCAAATCAGGAAGGGTTTCTGGCATCTTATTGCGCGGGAACATGGTGTCGTAAACTAAAGACAACGTCCTTGTACAGAAGTCGAGAAATTCGCGGACCTGACTCGCGCGATCTTGAAATCTGACGATTTGGCGGGTACGTTCAGGTGTACCCCAAAAACTGGAACCATGCTCCAGTGCAAGTTTGAGAAGCGCATTAGATCGAGCCTCAACACGTTCATCCTCGGCAGCAGTGTCCAAAAAAGAACCTGTTTTAGTAAAGGAATCAGCAGGGAAAGAGAAGACAGCAGGAGAAAAATCAAGCACGACCAAGTTAATGAAGCATACCTGTCATATCCAAGCTAGAGTCAGTCATCAGCTGAAGCATGTAATTTTCTCGTGCAGAAGCTTCAGCAGCCTCAGAAACCGCAGTTTCCTTTTCAGCTATAGCATCTTGAGCCTGTTGAAGCGCAATCTTTTCCCTCTCGGAAGACTTTCGAGACTGCTCCATTATCATAAGTGACTGTTTCTTCATAGACTGGAGCTGTTGGCGAAGTTCTTCCAAGTCTTGTGCCGAACCTTTACTCGATGAATCTTCAGTAAGTTCGACAGCAACAGGTGTCTTCTTCAAACAGGACGAAGCAGGAAAAACATCGGAAGGACGAGGAGTTGCAGTATAGTTGTAAAAAATCAACTGGAAATAAAAGTTTTGACGTCAATCATCAAGCAAAGATAGATTTCCATTGATTCTCAAAGTATGTACATGGCTATTACAAAAGAAGGGTCCCTAATGAACTACTGAAGCAATTGTCGCCAAAGCTACTGTGGCGACAGCATTAAAAGAGACAAGTAAAAAAAGAAGACAAAGATGGTCTACTTGACCTCCGGCTTCGATGAACTAGGAGCGGGAGTTGGCTTGTATCCAAGGTAGGCGAGGATTTTCTTGGAATTTGGCTTGGCAGCCTTAATCAACGATTGCCACCTCTTGGTTTCCATCTCTTTGGTGTCGCCAACTTTCGTCCAGTCGACATCTTGTTGGCTGTCGGCGACCAAGGCAATAGTGCCATCAACACCAACCTTCAAACCTTCTTGGCGAAGTTTGAGGCCAAGATCTTCTTGAGGCTTGAAGCATTTGGCGAGAGCAGTAAAAGGCGTAGGTTCTTCTTTCTTCGGGAGGAAGTAAGGAAACAGTCGCGACAAACCAGTTCTGGCATCGGCAAGACCTTCACGCGCCTCATCTCCGTGGTTATCAAGGGGGGAAAGAGCATCGAGAAGGCGATCACCTTCAGGGTTCTCCAGATCATAATCCTGATCCATTTTCCCTAAGTGGGTCACAACAAGCTCGTTAGAGAAAAGCAAGACAAGAAGAATTTGATGATCCGAAAAAATAGAAGAGATATGATTACTTACTAACAAAATGTCGACTCTGCGACTCCAAGCGAGCAATAATTTCTGTTTCACGAGCAGACTGCTGAGCTATATTTTCGCTAAAAGAAGTTTCCGCGTCATGAAGTCTTTTTCGAAGATCTTTGACGGCGGCAGCATCTGCTTCAGCTTTCTTGCGAGCCTTTTCGCTTTGCTCTAGCTTGATAGCAAGAGCGTCAGCACGTTTGGTGGATTCCGCCAGATTTTCTGGCATAATCAATGACAGTAAAATGTTATGACAAAATATTGGAGTATGTTTAGCAGAAAAAGCAGGTAAAATATAAGGGAGTACCTTCAAGCTTCGCGGCATGGTCACGGTACCCGACAAATTGGGTACCGAGACGGATAAATTCCTTCATCAAAGGCTGGAGACAAGACCAAAGGAAAAAAGAAAAGTCAATATAGAAAGTAAAAGTTCGACAACAACTAGCAAGAAACAAAGGGGAGTTGGAAGTACTGAAATGCTCGGAACATAAAAAAAAAGAAGAGTGAAAAACTTACATCATCTAATGAAGGAGTCGTGGAACTACCAGTTAGCACGACAGGCTCCTTGGTTGGTTCTACCCTAGCTCTCTTTGGTGAAGCGAGACGAGCCGTTTAAATAGGTGTCAAGTGGAAGTGCAGTGATGTATGCAGCTGAGGCATCCTAACGAACGAACGATTTGAACCTTGTTCCTACACTGCCTGATCAAATCGATCAGGCACTTGCCATCTATCTTCATTGTTCAACTCTTTGATGAAAAGATGAAAAAACCAAAAAAAAGCTCTGCCCTTCCATCTCTTGGATCACTACTAGGAAAAAGGCAATCAGTGGCGCACCACATATAGCCTTCAGTGGCGCACTAGTGGTGCGCCACTGCTATCACGCCACTGCTAACTCCTAGTAGTGGCGCACTAGGGGTGCGCCACTACTAGCCTGGATAACAGTGGCGCACTGCGTGGTGCGCCCTTGACATGTCCAGCAGTGCGCCACTATTACTCCAAAGTGGTGCGCCACTGTTGGTCGCGGCGCGATGCGCCACCACTGTCTAGACGAGGTGCGCCACTGCTACCGTTTTGCGTGCGCCACTGTTTCAGCGAGGTGGTGCGCCACTGCTGCGTGTGGACGTGCGCCACTGCTATCTCCAGGACGTGCGCCACAGATGAGATTCCTGGTGCGCCACTGCTAGTCTCGGAGGGGATCACAGGGCAGTGCGCCACTGGATCCCGCGCAGTGCGCCACTACTACTTAGTGGACGTGCGCCACTGATGGGCCACTAGTGCGCCACTGCTACAAATTTCGATTTTTTTTTTGTATCCTGGCAGGTATTTATACAGGTTGTATATCACAAGCACAATACAGGATATAACACATATAAACAACAGCACAGCTTATCCATACATAGTTCTTCACATTAGCCCCACATGATTCACAAGATTTCACATTAGAGAAGTTACGAGGTTACAATGCAAGTTATGGGGTTACAAAGTCGCAAATGAGCTAGTGGTTACACAAGATCGATCATCTAAAGTACAATCACATAGAAGAGAGCTAGAGTCACTACTAGCACCATCCCGATGATAGTGGTCTTCATCCGGTTCCTCCTCCGCTCCCTCCTCTCTCCCGCCAAATAGCGTGCGTATCTATCTTCGGCCTCCGCTCTAGTGGTGTACCCTCTGTAGCTGTTACCGCTAAAACGGTGAACCTGTCTCCGACACTCCTCCCAGTCGTTGTAGACTCCGGGAACCTTGCCCTTGTACACGACATACCACGTCATATATGCACATATATGAACAAGCCAAAGAAACATTAGTGCACGCTCATAGATGTTTGCAACGAATAAGAGCAAACTCAAAAACGATCCAAGTAGTATGAACTAAAAGGCATGCCTCATACATTGTTGGTCGGAACAAATATCAACATTTAGGGAAGGGGTTAGCGAAACCAAGTAGGATGCACAAGAGATTGATACTTGTGTCATCGCACCAGGTTCACTAGCCCCTCCCCCAAGTGTACAAGTGACCAAACATTCTAATCATCGGCATTTTAAAATACGAAAGCAAATGGAAGAATGACAAGGGCCTCATACGTTGTCGGTCGAAACAAATATGAACATCCCGGGATGGCGTTAGTGAGGCCAGGTAGGATGCACAAGAGATTGATATTTGTGCCATCATACCAGGCTCACTAGCGACACCCCGGAGTGTACAATTGACCGAACATTCTAATCATCGGCATTTTAAAATACGAAAGCAAATGGAAGAATGACAAGGGCCTCATACTTTGTCGGTCGAAACAAATATGAACATCCCGGGATGGCGTTAGTGAGGCCAGGTAGGATGCACAAGAGATTGATATTTGTGCCATCATACCAGGCTCACTAGCGACACCCCGGAGTGTACAGTTGACCGAACATTCTAATCATCGGCATTTTAAAATACGAAAGCAAATGGAAGAATGACAAGGGCCTCATACTTTGTCGGTCGAAACAAATATGAACATCCCGGGATGGCGTTAGTGAAACCAAGTAGGATGCACAAGAGATTGATACTTGTGTCATCGCACCAGGTTCACTAGCCCCTCCCCCAAGTGTACAAGTGACCAAACATTCTAATCATCGGCATTTTAAAATACGAAAGCAAATGGAAGAATGACAAGGGCCTCATACTTTGTCGATCGAAACAAATATGAACATCCCGGGATGGCGTTAGTGAGGCCAGGTAGGATGCACAAGAGATTGATATTTGTGCCATCACACCAGGCTCACTAGCGACACCCCGGAGTGTACAGTTGACCGAACATTCTAATCATCGGCCAAATGCAATTAAGAAGTGCCAACTCAAACAAGAGATAAGTAGCTACTATGAACTAAATGGAATTCCTCATACATTGTTGGTCAAAACAAATTTTAACATTCAGGGATGGAGTGAGCGAGGCCAGGTAGGATGCACAAGACATGGATATTTGTGCCATCACACCAGGCTCGCTCGCTCCACCCCCAAGTGTACAAGTGACCAACCATTCTAATCATCGGCATATGCAAACAAAATTAACGACCAAATCAAGTGCGGAAAACGACAGAGCCATATATATAAGTTCACAAACATAGCCGAACTAGTAATTAATAGCAAGTAAAGTGCTGGATAAAGTTTATTACAACAGAAGCTCGTCTTTAGTTCACAACTACATAACTAGGCTCGCACATCAAGACTTTCTCGGAGCGTGGATAAAACCGCCGCCTTTCTTCAAGCACATCCATGAGCGGTAGTCGTCACCCTGCATTTGGAGCTTTGTGTCTATGTCACTGTTTGACGGCTGATAGCCGGCGAAGAACTCCCCCGCGCTTCTAACGACATCTTGATGGATGATTTCACAAAACTCTACTTGGATGCGGAAGAAGTCTTGCTTGATGCCGTCGTCGGGGACCCGCGCCAATTTGTTGGCCCGGTCTACGAGATGCTCAGGTAGCGTAAGCTGCTGCTGGTCCCGTATGAACTTATCCATGTGATAGAGGGCGTAGTAGGCATCCTTGTTACTAGAAGGCGGCTTCTTGACGCAGGGAAACTTTGTTTGGTGCTTGAACACATGCTTCCCGTACCTAACATTTGGCCTCTGCATGTTGCCTTTCGCTTTGACGTAGCCATTGAGAGCATCATCAAGTACGGCCTTGACATTCGTGTAGTCCGTGGTTGACTTACCGTCCGCATCGAGGTATGTGGCCACGGAATGCTTCGGGGTTATGGAGATGAGTGTGCAGGTTTTGTCTCTGCGTAGAACACATAATGTTTAAGAACATGACGATTGAAATCTAAAAAAATCACGAGTTAAGAACGGTACGGTGAGGGCCGGGGTGACTTACTCGGGAAATACAGGCAGGAGGATGTTACACTTCTTCTGGTTCGCTAGAAAGAAGTCTTTGAGGTATCCACTCGCGACTGCCCGGTCTCCGGCGGTGGCCAAGTGGACGGCACGCATGTAGAAGGGGTCGGCTATCGCGATGTCCGGGATCTTGTTTCTAATGATCCGCATCGCCTTGCTGAGCGAGTATAGGCGAATGAAGGTGTAGTGCAGCGGATAACTGTTCAACATGGTGAAGATGTCATCATACCGCAGGAAGATATTCTCCGCGAAGCCACTATCGACAAAGCCATGGCCCGAGGGCACCTTGGCAACATACACTGGGTATCCATTATCTTTCTCCCTGAGACGCCGCTCCTCCATAAACATAACACCGTCAACCAGAGATCGCATAGGACCGGGTGCAGCATCGTACAATCTTTGAACTAGCATCCGCTCACCCGACACATGCACCCTCGCCTCTATATTCTTGGGCACTGGTGGCCCGTCCTGAGCACGGATAGGTAACGGCTGGCTGGCAGACTTGTCATCCTTCTTCTTTCTTTTCCGTCCCTTCGGCTTCATTTTCTCGGGACTGCATTCTCCTCTTCGCAAGCCTTCTTCGGTGTGTTAGGACTGATAACACTTCTCACCTCGGCTATCGGCTGAGTCTCGGTGAAATCGGCAGCTGGAGGCGTCTCCCGAGAACGAGAATAGGCGCCGCTTGTTGCAATAGGTTTTCCTCGGCGGCAGCTTGAGAGGGTTGGCTACTGAGATCGTAGTCCATCACCCCAAAATCGAAGTTGCAGTCCAGGTTGGCGAACGTACTGTCCTCGTCCGGACCATCGTTCGGATCATGTGCCATCTGCATGTCCACATCAGCTGATTGCAGCACCGTTGGGGTGGTCTTGCCATGGCTTGGCACCGGCACGGCTGGGGGTGCTGTCTGTGGGGTGGTGTCCCTCGCCCCCAAACGAATCTGGCTCTTTGGCCAAACCATGGACCAATTGAAGCAATGCTGGAGGGTAAGGACCTCATCTTCGTCGGCACCATGGGGTTGAAAGGGAGGTAGCACGTCGTCGTAGCCGCTAAGCACCCGAACCAGTTGAATCCTATACACGTCGGGTTGCATGGGTTTACCGTGTAACTGACGGTTGCTCGGTTGAACAATTTTGGCCTTGGCAACATCGATCAACTCGCCGTTCACAAACTGCAGGAGAGTGCATGGGACGTCGACGGCGGAGCTCTGCGGAAAACTTGTAGGGCGTTAGGGATGGCTAGCTAGTCAAAGGCAAGGATATATATGGAAGTCATTGGCCAAGGGTTGGTTACCGTGATGGCGTCCAGCTCGGCTAAGGTCGAGGCACCGCCGGCGGCGGGCGTGCAACTGATGGAGTGGCCGCTTGTTGGCGCGGTGCCGGGCGGCGTATTATCCGCAGCGACGGGTGCATTGAGCTGAAGTAATGGCGCCGCGGGAGACACCAAGGTTGGCGCCGCGGGAGCCACCACGGTTGGCGCCGCGGGAGCCACCAAGGTTGGCGCCGCCGGAGCCACCAATGTTGGCGCCGCCGGAGACACCATTGTTGCCGCCTGCGGACTCACCGATGGCTCCACGCTGTGGGAGTTGCTGCCCGTGGAAACCGGGAACCGGGGAGGCCCCTTTTTCCTCCCTCAAACCCCGCGGCCACACCGGCAACCAAGGTAGGGATGAGGGAGCTAAGCGTCGTGCCCACTTGGTCCTCCACTTGCTGTCTTTGCGTCCTCTGTTGGGTCTCCACGATTTGTTGCACTTGTTGCCGCACTTGCTCCTCGACCAATGTCGGGATCTGCGCAACTTGTGCCTTGAGCTGTGCGACCTCCTTCTCATCGATGGTGGCCTTTCTCTCCTTTTTCCCCGACTTATAGTATTCTGACCATTTCATAGAGCATCCTTCGCCGACCACACGACCAGCCGACGTCGGCTTACTCAATGGATCCCTCTTCTTGTGGGCATTCAACGCCCTATTTAAAGGGTTGTCCCAAGGGGCACACTGCGAGGAGCTCGTGGACCCCGCGCCGCTACTAGCTTCCCTTTTCACTTTCCGTAGCGATCTCCTTAGCCTACGGGAGGAACATGCATGAACCATTTAGAAATTTGGATTCATCAATAAGAATGCAACCATAAAGGAGCTAATTAAGCGGGTGCATTCCTTACCAGAAGAGCCTCAAACTCCTTCACATCCGGAGTGGTGGTGAGCTCCTTTGTTTTCGGGTCAATACGGTACCGGGCCAGGAGAAAGTTCCTGGTTTGCTTGTTTGTGTATTGCGGGAGGAGGGGCTCGAGGCCGTTCTTCACACGCTCCTCATCCGCGGCGTCCCATTTCGGTTGCGCCACCCTAAAACCGCCAGGACCAAGTTTGTGGGTGCCTAAGTTCAGTTTTCGCATGTCCTTCCCCCACTGACTAGAATCCGACGTTGACTCGCTCTCGCACTTGATCTTGAAATCAGCGTAGTCTTGCTCGGTGATCGAGGGATTTGACTCCTTGATCTTCTCGTAACTCTCACCATTATTAATCATTTTCTTCACTCGGGTCCTCCAACTAGCGAGGGCGGTGCTCATCTTCGTGAGGGCGGCATTGTGCACTTTGTTCCGCATGAGACGCTTTTCTGAGCAGTCCACCGGGAACTCGTATCGTTCGTGTAGCTTCTTGAAGAGGAGGGTGCGCAAATTCGCTCGGTCAGGATGCCTGAGGTTCTCGGTGTTGATCGAGACCGTGCTCCGGAGGATGCACCCGAGTTGGGCCGAGTACCCTTTGACTAAATCAGGGGGCGCCGTTGGATGCCCAGTGGCGTTCACTTCGGTGAATGCTTGCTTCATGGTGCTGAGCACATTCGGGCGACGCTCCCTCCGTAGCTTCTTCGGTGCGCCGGTGTCATCCTCGGCGGCACCATCCGTGGTGTCATCCTCGGCGGCACCATCACTGGTGTCATCCTCGGCGGCATCGTCCGCTCGGTACTCTGGATCGGGGCCATCATCCTCGCCGTCGTCGCGGCGAGGTTGTGACTCCATCACCTCAATTTCATCGGTTAGCATCCAGAACGGCTTGCTGCCGCTGCCGCCGGCCTCTTCGTTGTTGGCCATGTTCGAACTAAGTAGGAAAAAATGCATAAAATTAGCGCAAGATTTCACGGAAAAATTGGGCATGACCTATGCTAATTTATGGACATATGAGTGCCCCATTTTCGCCGAAACGGAAATGAATCAACATTTCGGCGATAATGGGCAACTCTGTCGATCCCTGCACAAGAATATGACAAGCAGCAACAGAGAATGAACTAAACCAGAGAATGAACTTGTTCTTTTTATGAACTAAAACATCTTTTCACCCTTCCTTGCTTGCTACATCTGCAACAAAATAAATGGTAAAACTAAACTACAAAGAACTAGCTGCATTCCTATGAACTCCTTTTGTGAAATCAAAATTACAGAGAGTATTCCTGCACCTAACAACCTAGCAGCAGCAGCAAGCAAGCAAGCAAGCAACCTAGCAGCAGCAGCAGCAAGCAAGCACATATATAGCAGCAGCAGCCTAGCAAGCACATAGCAGCAGCAGCAAGCAAGCAACCTAGCAAGCACATAGCAGCAACCTAGCAAGCACATAGCAGCAGCAGCAAGCAACCTAGCAAGCACATAGTACCTAGAATACAGATGAAATCCTCATGCTGCAGTTTACGGTGTTCATTCCAAAACAAAACCTTGCAAGATATATACTATAGCAGCCAAACACAGACACAACACCAACTACATATTTACCATGAATTTCTTTGATCAGCCAAATGAAGCAAGTGTGCTATTTGTATGAACAGAACCACAAAACTAGATATGAACATGCCCACATTCAAGAATGGTTTCACCTTTTCCTCCTATTTTCTTATAGTGGAATACAAGTTCAATAATCACTCAATACTGCTTGATATATTAATGTAAAATACCTTAAACAGAGTCATATATTCACCTTATCCTAATGTAATGCTAGCAGTATTGCTCCTCTAAGGAAAATTAATAGGAATCACAAAATGATTAGGCCAAGCTATGTTGCATCAATGAATGCCAGTGCTCAAGTCATATAAAGAAAACTAAGCTAAACTCAAATGTTTGTGTTTTTCTCTCAAAAATATACAGAGCATCTTGCCTAGTCAATTTAGTAAGCTATATTGTTTCATCTAAACTATGAAGGAGAGGCATTTGATGCAGAAGCATAATGACAGAAGGAGGAGGTGGCTCACCTGCACGTAGAGGAACAGGTTGGCGAAGAAGTTGCTGGGGTAGCCGGCGTCGGTCGCGGTGGCGCAGGTGAGCACGGGGTTGGCCAGCAGCTCGATGGGGCGGAGTTCGAAGGGGGTCACAGACGAGGTCGCCGACGTGCTACTCCTGCTCCGCGGCGAGCTTGAGAGGATCTGCGTGGGGGAGAGAACGTGAGGCGGGTGAATCGAGGGGGAGGCGGCCGCCGTCGAGGGGGACGTACCTGCGCGACGTCGGAGATCAAGATCGAGGGGGCGTCGGTGATGATGCAGAGGAGGGCATCGGCGTCGGTGGCGAGGAGAGGAGGGCGTCGCCGGGGTGGCGAGGAGAGGAGGGCGTCGCTCGTGTCACCGGTGAGGTGGCGTCGGAGAGGAGGCCACAGTGGTGAATGGGCGTCGCCGGCGGAGAGGAGTGAATGGATCTGGTCGGGACGGGGAAGAGAAGGGGAATTTTGGCTAAGTCCCCAGACACACTTAGCAATAGCGCACCTCTAGTGGTGCGCCACTATGAGGCTTAACAATGGCGCACCTCTAGAGGTGCGCCACTGCCACTTTATGGTTTGGTCAAAAGAAAAACGTTGGGTGGATTGACATATCCCGAATCGTACCGCATTGGCTCTGTCCCTGGTTGGTTTGAGCCAAACCCTGCCGCCCAGGTTCGAACCCTGGCGGCCCCAATTTTTTTACTTTTCTTTTTAAATTGATTTAACACTATAATAAACATCCAAAATAGCATAATACACCAAAATAAAAGGCATAAATAATTATAATTATGTAGAATATTTAAAATACTATAGAATCTAGAAAATATCCAAAAATATAAATTATATGTCTATTTTGATCGGTACAATGTGTAGATTAACAATATGACATCCATTATTCATACAAGAAAATGATACATAATTATCTTTTCACAATCTTCTTGCCCTTCTTTCTCGCGGTTGAATAATTTAGCCCCGGAACTCCTAGACTTCTTCTCTTGAATGGACGGCCTTTAGGTAGGGTGGTCCTGCGCGCTTCTTCTTGTTGTGTATGGTTCTTCATCATCGTCGTCGTCATCTTCCATCTTCGGATCGCCGTACTGGTCAAGTCTAGCTCGTTGGCGGCTCCATCCATTCCGATATAATGCTCCTTTTGCCTCTCCTCACGACAACACGGCTGGGCTTAATTTTGCGGGTCGGTAATGAAGAAGCATTGGTCACTTGGGAAGCTAGTACCCATGGCTCATATTTCGCGGGGTGACCTTTGCGCCCGCTGTCTTGGATTTGGCTTCGGGTATATAACCATGGTGGTGAAATGCCGGTCTTCTTTTATGACGTTCTTGGCCCACCTGACACGGAACATCGGCACATTCTCTCCGGCGTAGCTCAGCTCCCAGATCTCCTCGATCTTTCCGTAGTATCTCTGCTTGACGTCACCGGTGTAGGACTCCATCATATCGTTACCCCGGAGTTCTGATAATCACTCTTCATGTCCTTTTCCTCGGTGTAGAATAATCGCATAACATATATATGTGCACACACACGTGTGTGTGCAAGACGATCGGAACCGGTCACACACAAAGCATAAAACCAACAAAGTGGTGCGCCACTGCTACGCCTCTAGCATCTCTAAAGGGGCTCTGGCCACCCCCTAGCAGTGGCGCACCTAATGACATGCGCCATAGGTAACCTACGTAGCAGTGGCGCACCACAGCAGTGCGCCATTGCTAAGCCTATCATCTCTAAACGGGCTCTGGACACCTCCTAGCAGTGGCGCACCTCTACAACGTGCGCCATAGGTAAGGAATGTAGCAGTGGCGCACCACGGAGACGTGCGCCACTACTAGGTTGGGGGAGGACCTGGCCTCCTGTCACCACTTACTTATGGCGCACCAGAATCAAGGTGCGCCACTACTACTTTTGTAACAGTGGCCCACCGTTTTGTGGTGCGCCACTGCTAAGTAGTAGTGGCGCACGGCAGTCATGGTGCGCCACTGATGGCAGTCTTACGGCTAGGCCTTTTCCTAGTAGTGGATAGATAGAGAGGGAGGACAGAGGCCTTTGGTGTCCCGTTCAGTCAAGAATTGGGGCTTCACAATTACTAGCCAATATTTATCTCATGCCTTTCCTCGTTCATGGTTCGATATTCTGGTGTCCTAGGCGTAGAGGAACCACACCAATCCATCCCGAATTTGGTGGTTAAACTCTACTGCGGTGACGATACTGTAGGGGAGGTCGGGGGCTCGCAACTGGTGTTGGATGCTCTGTGTTTTGTTGAGGAGGCGAAGTTTCGTCCCCATCAGGTTGAGCTTCAGAGACAACTAAAGTACGGGACGTGCTCGTTCGAGCAGTCGCGTCAATAGGTGCATTTTCATCCTCGTCGCCACTACAACAAATAAAGCGACAAGATAAGAAACAAAAGAGAAAATTATCGAGAACAAAACAACATAGAGCAGCAAGAACTTACGAGCTGACAAGAGCATCTTCATAAGGTTTGAATGTTTTCCTTCCAGCATCAGGAAAAACTTCTTCGGTACGCGAAGCACCGGCTTTGGAGGTGCCGGAATCAACAACCTCACCCCTTTTTCTCTTGTGTTCTTCGGAGAAGCAACTGGGGGAGAAGAGCGTGTCGATGCGGTAGCTTCGGTTTCAATCTCTTTTTCAGAGGATGTCACGGATTTCCGAGAACCCGCGATTTCACTCTCAGGGCGAGAAGTACCCTGGTTGTCATCGGTGACAACAGCCCGTTCTTCGACTTCCCCACCTTCGGGAAGGGAAGGAAGAGGTGATGCAGTTTTATGGTTCTGGACAAGATAGAAAAAGTTTCGACATGGATTTATGTCACTAACAGAAGTCGAAGAAGTAGCAGCACAAAAGAGAAAAGAAAAGAGTGCATGAATAAACAGATGACAAAAAACAGTACCTGAGGAAGCGGGTTAGTGGCGCTATATGGCGTCACACGGCAAGATGATGGGACGGTGTCCTTCTTGTTAAGAGACGAGATTTTTCGGACAAGCTTTTCTAAGTCCTTGACCGATAAATCTGTCGACAGGCGATCCACATCTTCATCGCCAGCATACATCCAAAGGGGATTTTTGCGAGCTTGCAGAGGCTGCACCCTAATCCTAAGGAAGTACGCCGTGATTTGGATACCCGACAATTCTTGTCCTCGGGTATTTTGGAGCTGGTGGATGCGCGTCATCAGTGCTTCTATCGCCGTTTTTTCTTCGTCGCTAGCCTCTGCATCCCAGGAACGACGACGACAGATTTTTTCGGCACCATCAAAAGGAGGGATGTTGTCTTCAACTGAGCCATGGTTCTCCTCGTGGATATACAACCATTTTTTGCACCACCCTTGAACTGAGTCAGGGAATTTGACGTCAAAGTACTCGATGTCAGGGCGGACGCAGATAACAACGCCGCCTATGTTATAGGAAGCATTGGCAGAGCCATTACGGCGACAGAGAAAAATGCGTTTCCATAAATCCCAGTTAGGCTGGACTCCAAGGAAGGCTTCACAAAGCATGATGAAGATGGAGATGTGGAGGATGGAGTTGGGAGTAAGATGGTGAAGTTGCAATCCGTACATAAAAAGCAACCCCCGTAGGAAATTGTGAATGGGGGCAGAAAGACCACGGATGAGGTGGTCGACGAAACTGACCCGATACTCCATCGGAGGGGTTGGATAGCTTTCTTCGCTGGGGAAGCGCAGCGCGTCTTGCTTCTTGCTGATCCCCAGTTTCTTCAGCAAGTTGATGTCTTGAGGGGAGATTTTGGATCTCTCCCACTCCGTGTTCCCCAGATCTTCGGTCGCCATCTTCGACTCCGGAGTGCTGTGCCTGGTGAGTCTGCGCGGTGGCATCAACAATGGCGTAGGAGCAAAGTGCGAGCGTGGTTGAGCTCAAGAACTGTGGGGCGCAATGGAGGATTTTGGCAGAGGAGAGCAGAGGAGCGGCGCGAGCGAAAGTGTGGAAGGAGGAAGACGATGACCTTAAATAGAGGTGTGGTGAATCGACGCACCATTGGATGGAGAAAATGTGGGATAGATGGTGTACACATGGACAAGGGGTAAAAACGCAATTTCACTGAGAAGGGAACGAACAGGCACTACTGTGCGTGCGCTAGGAAAAGTGGAGGACGTGTGTCCCCCACTTGCACGACGTGTCAACTTGATAAGAAATTTGGGCCCACGAGACAGAGAGAGAGCAGTTCTCGCGTTTTCCCGATATAGTGATCGTGGCTATCGTTAGTAATGATGTCACCTTGGCAAGAGAAAATCTCAGCTATGAAGATTCATAAGAATGGCGACAGTAGAAGATTATTGATTATTTCGAGAGCCTTTGGTCAAATACAAGTTTTTCCCCAAATGCTCGGGGGCTACTTTGGAAAAAAGAAAAATTCGAGTATGACAAAATAGAAATGGCAAGAGCCTATGACCAAATACAAGCATTTGTTCATAGCCTCGGGGGCTACTCCCATCGGGAGCGCTGGTCGCGCACCCGATAGATATGAGAAGTTCGAGAAAGAATGAAAATATATTGACATGATGCATTAAAGTGTTGAGCCTACAACCAAGCACTAGTCCTTGGCTGTAGCCTCGGGGGCTACTCCCATCGGGAACGCTGTTCGTGTGCCCGATGAAATTATAAAAATTATTAGAAAAAGGAAGAGAGAAGAAAAAAAGAAGAAGTGAGCATATTTCGAGTTATACAAATAACTCTACATATACTCCCATCGGGAAGGCAAAATAAGTCATCCGTTGACTCAATAAAATGTGCTATTCCAACAGCCGAAAAAGCACTCGACAATATATTCTCAGAGCACCAAAGTAGCGAATAATCTCTGAATGCCGCAAAACTTTGCGAAGGTAAGACCCCAGATCCGTTCTGAGCGGCGTGGCGCCGTCTCTGACGTCGGTTTGCTACTTTTTTCCGTATCAACAGATACGAAGAAAAATCCTAACGGACACGTTAGGTACCCGATAAAATATGACTGGGACTCGACAGAATGGTAAGACCTTAAGCGGCACCTGACGAAGTTTACACCAGTATCCCGAGATCATGTCCAGGGACGTGATCTTGAAGTAGGTTTTTGCGGATTGCCACTAGAGCAGTTAACTAGTACCTTATCCGTCAGATGAACTAGCCCCAACTACCATTATCCCTGTACAATATATAATTACATATCCAAAGATATATGATGAATCCGGCAAGGTTATTGAATGATTAAAGTTGGAGATTTTTCCTGATTCTTCGATTCAAGCAAAATCTCGGGGGCTACTGACATAGGCATCCCCAATGGGCCTGCCGAAGATGGTACCCGGGGTTTACTGAAGGCCCACAAGTCGAAGAATATAAAGATTGGAAGCCCAATTGGTGTTAAGGAAAGTTAGAGTTGTATTAGGAAATATAGAGACTTGTAATTTCACGGGACGGGTTAGAAACCCTCCCGGACTCTGTAACTTGTGTATTACGAACCCCTCGGCTCCACCTCCTATATAAGGGGGAGTCGAGGGACAAAGAAAGCATCGAATCAATTGTCAACAGAACCCTAGTTTCATAATCGTCGAGTACTTTTCGGCTGAAACCTTCGAGATCTACTTGCCCTCTACTTCCAACGAAACCCTAGTCTACAATACGTAGGCATTGATAAGTTGATACCTTGTCAATGTGTTGACCAAACTTGAATATATTCCTCACTCTTCGTATTGGTCAACCCTTATTCTCATGCTCTATCATACTATCTTGAGGTGTATAAATAACTATTCATTTATTTGCGTGCTCTAAATCTTAGTCAACCATAGCTCAACTTATGAGACTATGATGACACCAACTTACTGAATTCTTCACTTGAAATCAAGTACTCAAGATTTTGATCATTCATTGCTTAACACATAAGCTAGAGCCTGACTAATATTGAGTTCCACATAAGACCTCCATCTGCATTTCTTCTTCTTAATCATATCACATATATGTCTTCAAATCGATGATCTTGATGCTAATACTCAAGGTATATCTTCTATCTTCATGGCATCCATACTTGAATCCAACACATGGACTACAAGTATTACTTATGGAATATTCAATCTATGAATGATCTTGATGCCAATACTAAAGGTATATCTTTTATCTTCATGGCATCCATACTTGAATCCAACACATGGACTACAAGTATTACTTATGGAATATTCCTTCATATAAACTCAATGAAAATATTAGTCCATAGGGGTTGTCATTAATTACCAAAACCACGCATAGGGGCAATGTACCCTTACAGTCTCCCTCATTTTGGTAATTGATGACAACCACAACAAGAGGGTTTATATGGTGAATATTAGAAACACGTATGCAACTTATCCGAGAATAAGTTGAATACTAGAGGTTGTATTTGATATGGTCTAGTAACACAACGCTACTAGCCCATATCAAAACCAGTTCTACTCACACAACTACAACTAATGCAAGGGATGTGAGTAGAACCAACATATATAGAGCAACCTCCCCCACAATGTATGCACGTGTGATGAACATGAATTCATTGCATATATTGTCAAGATTAACCTTCGGGACAATTTCCACTATATATACAACCATGCAAGACATATAATATGGCGTGCATGAGAGGTAAAACACTTAAGAACAAACCAAGATTAAGTATAAACCATTTCCCTTTAACCCTCTAAACTTCTCCCCCATTGGCAACAAATGTCAAAATGGTTGAAAAATTTAGAAAGCCAATATAATATGAGTTCCTCCCCAAGGTGTGCACTTCTCTTAATTTGAGTGGAATCAAATACACATATCCAATGACGAATACTTGAAGGAAGTCAAAGTATATTGAGGCTCAAAGATTGCACAAAGATAACATTGTGAAGAAAGCTTCAACAAATAAAGCAAGCAATCAAAGATCCAATTTGGACAAACAAAAATATCATGATAAGAGAGATATAGTGCTCTAAATGAAATAAGAAAGCTCCCCAAGGTTTGTGCATAAATTAGAATAGTTGCATTTGAATACAATATGCACAAACATGGAATCCTCACTCCCTATATATTATTTGGAACACAACCAAGATAAAGAGGATAACTTTAGGCCAAAACATTTACGAGATATGAGTGCATGAAGATAAAATAAAATTAAGCCAAGCGCCCATAAATCAAGTCCTTACCGACACCACAAAAACCAAAAGGATTAAAAGACGTACGGCAAGGAACAAGGATATAAAGTTTCTAAAGTGGACAAGATGATCCATAAAGAAACATGCACAAACAAGAGGTTAATAAAATAAATAAGACATGGTATCCAAGATGAAGTCATAAAATATACCAAAGGATGTTTGCTTAAAAGCATATATATCCTATGGCTCCAATTTTCACTTATGGTATATGAATAAACTTCAACCAATAAAATCTCAAAAAACATCACAACTAACAATAAGGGAAGTAAAGCTAGTTGGAATGTTTTGAGAAAGGCAACAAGTATCATAAATAGGGATTAATTTTGCAATTTCATCAATATGACACAGAAGAGCTCTTCGAGGAATTGATATGCAATAAATTGGTAGAAGGCATATTTGGGATAGGTGAATCATAAAGATGATTTAGATATATTCCCATCGTATGCATCTTCTCCAATTACTCAAATGTACAATATTATGTTTTCTTTTAAAAGGATTTTTCTAGAACCGCAATATTTTCGAAATAAAGAATTACATGCCAAGATGCAACCTACAAGAGATTGGTTGCTATATGAGTATGCATGAATAAGATACTTGTTACCGAGATAGAAATGGCATGATGTAGTAGATAAGAGTTCATCGATCATCCTAGCTTGGCTCCAATTCTCATATGGTGACAACACATTCCTTATAGATGATACAAGCCTCCATTGCATCTCCAATGTACCTAAAACAACATTCAAGTCTTGGTCCCCAAACTTATTGGGTCCAAAGTGGTTAGGCTAACCACAATACATAGGACAAACTCCATATAAATATGTGCATATTTATAGATGAAATTGGAATTTCATGCACATCTTAGCCATTTAGGATTTGATGGAGTATACCCTATATATTGGATCAAAGAAAGCAAGAATGCTACAAATATAAACAAATTACATATAAGCATGCACAAATACTTTAAAGATCCAAGAAAGATATACTTTTGACAAAACACCAAATAAATTCAAGAAGGCATAAAGGTGTGACCAAACAAATTTGTTGTCCAAATTATATTAAAGAAGCAAATCACAAAAGAATTGTTCAACAATGTTCAACAAATTAACTAAGAGGAAACCCTTGAGCATAAAGGATGAAATAAAGCAAACACGCTCAAAGATTTTATCTCATTCAAGAAAATAAAACATAGAAGACGGAATGAGATAGCACACTCCCAAAGGAGCAAGGTTCCAATAAATAAACCAAACCCTCTACACTTTTCGCAATGGCACAATGTACCGTAAAGAAAAGGTTTGTCTTCCAAAACAAACACTTGATATGAATCAAAAGAATTTATCAAAAGATTTTTCAAAGGGACAAGGAACACACATGGGAGCAACAAAGATTTCTTGGAAATAAAATAAGGCAATAAGAATCAATCCAAGGTGAAGATGATCCATAAATTCAACCACATACAGGTTATAAATTGTCAAAGACAATGAGAATATTGGAATGAACTTCCGGTGGTATATTTCAAGGATTCGAGATCAACTTCACAAGATGCATATGGTTAAAGATATGAATTAAGAACCATGCACAAATAGAGATTATCAATATATCCAATCATGCAAAGCAATGATTATAATAACTTGGAGCAAACGATTTCCCAAATAAGATGTATAGATATGTCTTTGAGAAAACCGCACCAAGAATCTCTTACTCAAACAAAAACCAAAAGATAAGCAAAGGGAGATTTTAATAAGAGTGATATTGTTTGAGAAAACATGCCACCTAGGAATAAGATAATTAAAAATATCAACTCTAAGTGGCAAATAAAACGACAATCCAAGATGAAGATGATCCACAGATGTTACCACATACAAGGTTAGTAATTGTCGAAGACAATGAGAATATTGAAATTAATTTCCGGTGGTATATTGCCAAGGATAGTAAGGATCAACTACACAATAAAAGGCATAGGATTAAGCACTATGCACGGATGAAGATTCTTGATAGCTTCAACTAGTCAAATAATCACGCACAACAATGATTAGAGTAACTTGAAGCAAACGGTGTCCCACATAAGATATAGAGATATGTATTTGAGCAAAACCGCACCAAGAATTTCTTACACAAACAAGAACCTATAAGATGAGCGATAAAAGCTTTTTAATAAAAGTGGAGCTGGTTTGAGCAAACATGCCACCTAGGAACAAGATAATTAAGAGTATCAACTCTAAGTGGCATAACCTCATATGTTCACATTTTCTAGGCTTGTGATATGTACAAAACATATTGCTCCCCCATAATGTGATAAACATTTTTTCTAATCAAGAGGCAATTAAAAATCGACTAGAGATGATTAATGGACATTTAGAATTTGAATTTCTCATGAGTATGACACACCACAAAGTGACTAGATAGTCTTGCAATATCAATACTAAGTGGTGGTACCCATGTACACACATTTTAAAGAAAGAGAGATGCACAAGGAATATCACTCCCCCAAAATGGGATGTTCCATTAATCACTCAAAGAGAGCCAAATAAGATATCATCAAGATGCATTAGGCTAAAATAATAAACAAGTAAATGATGAGTCAAACAAACATAATTGAACACACAAGATAGGCAAGTAAGACACAACACATACAAACATATTTGGTATAAAACCAAACATGCGAAGGGGCAAGTAACTTACAATTAATATGAAGAGTTGAAGTACAAGTTACCGCAAAGAGGCACATTGGTTATAATATAGGGAGATGATTATCCTTACGACTTGGCTTGGTCAAAATATAATATATGAATATCCCTTAATTCTTCATGAAGTAGCCAGGTCTCCAATGCCCTCCACATACACCTATTGATCAAGTTTGAGCTTGTTGGTCCCCAACAAAGTTGGGTCCTAAGAGGTTAGTCAGAATAGGTTTGGCAACCCAAATGGTTCTTTTCTTGACACCAATTTGAGTTCCAACAAACTTTGCAAACACATTGCCATCCTTATCCTTCCCAAGAGAATAATCATCATCAACTATGATAGGGTTAGATAAGGTACCATTTAAACAAGAAGAAGCAAAGTGCCCCTTCTCACGACATAAGTAGCAAGTGTTCCCCTTACTCTTATTTATTGATTTATTTACTTGGGGAACTTTATCTTGGTTCTTCTTGGGAAGTGGCCTATCTTCAACTTGAAGTTGAACTTGTGATTGACCTTTACCATGAGGCCGCTTCCCTTGTTGCTTTTTACTCAAGTGCTTCTTCTTCAATGGGCATGATCTAACATGATGCCCTTCAACCTTGCACTTTAAGCAAACAATCTTGGTTGGATCCTTGACTTTGTCTTGGCCCTTATTATTGTTGATCTTTCTCTTGCAGTTTTTCTTGTTATTGGAGTTGAATCCAAGTCCACTCTTGTCATTGGGGGATTGTTGCACACTCAAAATCTTGTCAAGTGTGGATTTCCCTTCATGACTTTTTTCCAAGTCTTTCTTCAAAGAAAGGACTTTGGCCTCGAGCTCTTTGATTTCCTCTACATGGTTAGTGGAAATACAAGGACTAGAGGAAGTATAAGCTTTATTGTTATAGCAACAAGGCAAAGCAAGTAATCCAACACAAGGTGTATCAATAGTTTGTCTAGATGGATTACTAGGACTAGCACAAGGCAATATAGCATTTTGAGTAGAGGTTGTGCTAATTTCAACATGAGTCTCACAAGATGTTACCTTAGTGATACTAGCCTCATGAGATAACTTTATCCCATCATAGGAGATTAGGAGATCATCATGAGAGCCCGAGAGCTTTTTATGAATTTCTTCCTATTCCCTATAATTGCTAGTTAGCAAATCAAGTTGAGCCCTTAGCTCAACATTCTCCTTTAAGATAGATGCTTCACAAAAAGTAGAGTTAGTAGCACAAGCATCAACAATAGATTTTTCTTTTTCAAGCACATAGGATTCCATTTCTTGCTTAAGACCATTAGTTATGCACCTTTCATTTTTTAGCTCTTGTCTAAGGAGATTGAATCTCCTTTTCTCATTTTCAATATGAGATTCCAACTCCTCAATGGACTCATCCCTTTCATTGAGGGAGTCCATCAAGAAATCAAATTTATCACCACGAAGGGTGCATCTAACATTGTAAAGGCCTTTAAGTATAGCATCTTCATCTTTATTCATCACCATTACTCTCATCATTCGAAGATGTGTTGGGATTCAAGGTAGGAGTTACCTTTGGTCCCTTTGCCATAAGGCACATGTGCATACCGGAGGATGATGATGAAGATGTTTTGGAATCTACATTCATGAGAGTCTCATGCCTCATAGATTGTTCAATTTCCTTTACATTGTTAGACAACAAACAACTAGAGGAAATAGAAGCATTTTGTTCATGGCAAGAAGACAAAGCAAGAATATCATGATGGGATTTATGTAAGGAGTTTATACATGATATGCAAGGACTATCAACGCAAGGATGTAAGACATTTTCAGTGCTAGATGTGTTTAAGTCCAAAGATGAAACATTGCAATGGGATAGAGATGAAGAATCATCACCATTTAGCACAATATCAACATTGCAATTTTCCTCACCACTCACCATATCATTACCTCGTGTCTTGCTACATGTTGGTGAAGTGGAAGAAGATGAGAACTCATCACTGCCGGAGGTGGAAGCAACTTGGAGCTCTTCATTATGTGAAGGGGAAGAGAGCTCCTCGGAGACACCACCGACCATATGAGAAATGGATCCACCAAATATTTCCTTAAGCTTGATCCACATCTCATGAGATTACTTTCGCTTTATAAATATCAAGAACCTACAAAAATCTGGTCTCAAGGAGGATAAAAACTCATTAGATACTTGAGCTTCAAGATGTAATTTTTTCTCATCCTCTAAAGATAGATTTTTAGGATCCATCAGAGGAGAAAAACCTACATCTAGAAATCGCTCTATATTCGGATACACGGTCCTAAGATTACTAAGCATGCGATTTCTCCATAAAAGATAATCTGTGCCATCAAAGATAATTGTGTCATTGTGCACTATATTACTAGCTGACATCTTTACTCTCAAGGCGGTGAAGCCTTAAACAAGAAGAGACCTTGCTCTAATACCAATTGAAAGGACAAGATGTCGCCTAGAGGGGAGGGGAGGGGGGTGAATAGGCGATATAAAAACTCTGACGAATTTGGCTTGTAAGAATGCGGAATTAAACTAACGCTTATTTTATAAGCACAAACCCTAAATATGCTAGGCTCAACTAAGTGCAATAACAACAACTAGAGCTAAGCAAGATAGCACAATATATATATGAACAACAAGTGATAGCAAGATATAATAAATACTACAAGCTCGCTGGCTATCACAAAGGAGAGTAAACTCGGGTATAGAAATAACCGAGGCACGCGGAGACGAAGATGCATTCCCATGTTCCCTTCTTTTGCAAGAAGGTACGTCACATTTGGAGAGGTGGGGATCTCACGAAGGATTTTCCAACGCCACGAAGGCTCACCTTCTTGTCCAAGCCAATTCCACGAAGGATAATGGCCCTTTCCTTATGGCTAGCTTTTCCTCCACTCCGGAGATGGCAAGCTCCACAGCCACTTCACAAGATCCACGAAGGAGAAGCCCGGGCCCCTTCACAATCTTCCACGAAGAGGTCACCGGGACACCAACCAAGCCAACTAGGAGGTCACCCTCCAAGAATAACAAGCTCACGATCTCTCACTCAAACGAATCGTGCTGGAGAGATCAACACTATGCAATGATGCAAAGCAAGAACACCAAAGGTGTTCAAATCCCTCACACTCAAATCCCACCAAAGCAACAAATGCTAAGATGGAATTAGAGAGGAGGAACAATGGACGAAATCAACAAATGACTCCAAGATCTAGATCCCAAGAGTTCCCCTCACTTAGAGGAGGAATGGATTGGAGGAGGTTGTAGATCTAGATCTCATCTTCCAAATCCCTCAATAATATGGAAGAATCATGGGAGGAATGGGAGGGGAAGTGATACGTCTCCGATGTATCGATAATTTCTTATGTTCCATGCCACATTATTGATGATATCTACATGTTTTATACACATTATATGTCGTATTTATGCATTTTCCGGCACTAACCTATTAACAAGATGCCGAAGAGCCAGTTGTTGTTTTCTACTGTTTTTGGTTTCAGAAATCCTACAAAGGAAATATTCTCGGAATTGGACGAAATCAACGCCCAGGGTCCTATTTTTGCACGAAGCTTCCAGAAGACCGAGGGGGAAAGGAAGTGGGGCCACGAGGCGCCGCCACAACAGGGCGGCGCGGCCCAGCCCTAGGCCGCGCGGCCCTGGCGTGTGGGGCCCTCGTGTGGCCCCCCGCGTTGCCCTTCTGCCTACTTAAAGCCTCCGTCGCGAAACCCCCAGTACCGAGAGCCACGATACGGAAAACCTTACTGAGACGCCGCCGCCGCCAATCCCATCTCGGGGGATTCTGGAGATCACCTCCGGCACCCTGCCGGAGAGGGGAATCATCTCCCGGAGGACTCTTCACCGCCATGGTCGCCTCCGGAGTGATGAGTGAGTAGTTCACCCCTGGACTATGGGTCCATAGCAGTAGCTAGATGGTTGTCTTCTCCTTATGTGCTTCATTGTTGGATCTTGTGAGCTGCCTAACATGATCAAGATCATCTATCTGTAATTCTATATGTTGTGTTTGTCGGGATCCGATGGATAGAGAATACTATGTTATGTTGATTATCAATCTATTACCTATGTCTTGTTTATGATCTTGCATGCTCTCCGTTATTAGTAGAGGCTCTGGCCAAGTTTTTACTCTTAACTCCAAGAGGGAGTATTTATGCTCGATAGTGGGTTCATGCCTCCATTAAATCTGGGACAAAGGATGAGAAAGTTCTAAGGTTGTGGATGTGCTGTTGCCCATTGATGCTATGTCCGAGGATGTAGTTATTGATTACATTACGCACCATACTTAATGCAATTGTCTGTTGTTTTGCAACTTAATACTGGAAGGGGTTCGGATGATAACCTGAAGGTGGACTTTTTAGGCATAGATGCATGCTGGATAGCGGTCTATGTACTTTGTCGTAATGCCCAATTAAATCTCACAATACTCATCATATCATGTATGTGCATTGTTATGCCCTCTCTATTTGTCAATTGCCTGACTGTAATTTATTCACCCAACATGCTATTTATCTTATGGGAGAGACACCTCTAGTGAACTGTGGACCCCGGTCCTATTCTTTACATCGCATACAATCTACTGCAATACTTGTTCTACTGTTTTCTGCAAACAATCATCTTCCACACAATATGGTTAATCCTTTGTTACAGCAAGCCGCTGAGATTGACAACCTCACTGTTTCGTTGGGGCAAAGTACTTTGGTTGTGTTGTGCAGGTTCCACGTTGGCGCCGGAATCCCTGGTGTTGCGCCGCACTACATCCCGCCGCCATCAACCTTCAACGTGCTTCTTGGCTCCTCCTGGTTCGATAAACCTTGGTTTCTTTCTGAGGGAAAACTTGCTGCTGTGCGCATCATACCTTCCTCTTGGGGTTCCCAACGAACGTGTGAGTTACACGCCATCAAGCACTTTTTCTGGCGCCGTTGCCGGGGAGATCAAGACACGCTGCAAGGGGAGTCTCCACAATCCAATCTCTTTACTTTGTTTTTGTCTTGCTTTATTTTATTTACTACTTTGTTTGCTGCATTATATCAAAACACAAAAAAATTAGTTGCTAGCTTTACTTTATTTACTGCCTTGTTCTCTATATCAAAAACACAAAAAAATTAGTTACTTGCATTTACTTTATCTAGTTTGCTTTATTTACTGTTGCTAAAATGAATACTCCTGAAAACACTAAGTTGTGTGACTTCACAACCACAAATAATAATGATTTCCTATGCACACCTATTGCTCCACCTGCTACTACAGCAGAATTCTTTGAAATTAAACCTGCTTTACTGAATCTTGTTATGAGAGAGCAATTTTCTGGTGTTAGTTCTGATGATGCTGCTGCCCATCTCAATAATTTTGTTGAATTGTGTGAAATGCAAAAGTATAAAGATGTAGATGGTGATATTATAAAATTGAAATTGTTTCCTTTCTCATTAAGAGGAAGAGCTAAAGATTGGTTGCTATCTTTGCCTAAGAATAGTATTGATTCATGGACTAAATGTAAGGATGCTTTTATTGGTAGATATTATCCTCCCGCTAAAATTATATCTTTGAGAAGTAGCATAATGAATTTTAAGCAATTAGATAATGAACATGTTGCTCAAGCATGGGAGAGAATGAAATCTTTGGTAAAGAATTGCCCAACCCATGGACTGACTACTTGGATGATCATCCAAACCTTCTATGCATGACTAAATTTTTCTTCGCGGAACCTATTGGATTCAGCTGCTGGAGGTACCTTTATGTCCATCACTTTGGGGGCGGCTACAAAGCTTCTTGATAATATGATGATCAATTACTCTGAATGGCACACGGAAAGAGCTCCACAAGGTAAGAAGGTAAATTCTGTCGAAGAATCCTCTTCCTTGAGTGATAAGATTGATGCTATTATGTCTATGCTTGTGAATGATAGGACTAATGTTGATCCTAATAATGTTCCATTAGCTTCATTGGTTGCTCAAGAAGAACATGTTGATGTAAACTTCATTAAAAATAATAATTTCAACAACAATGCTTATCGGAACAATTCTAGTAATAACTATAGGCCATATCCTTATAATAATGGTAACGGTTATGGTAATTCTTATGGGAATTCTTACAACAATAATAGGAGTGTACCCCCTGGTCTTGAAGCTATGCTTAAAGAATTTATTAGTACACAAACTGCTTTTAACAAATCTGTTGAGGAAAAGCTCAATAAAATTGATATTCTCGCTTCTAAGGTTGATAGTCTTGCCTCTGATGTTGATCTTTTGAAGTCGAAAGTTATGCCTAATATGGATATTGAAAATAAAATTGTTACTACAGCAAATGCCATCCAAGTTAGAATTAATGAGAATATAAGATTAATGGCTGAATTGCGTGCTAGGTGGGATAGAGAAGAAAATGAAAAACTAGCTAAAGAGAATAATGTAGCTAAAGTTTGGACTATTACCACCACTAGTAATGTTAATGCTCCACATGTTGCTGCACCTCCTACTAATAATGGTGAAAGAATTGGTGTTGGCAATGTTTCTACTTCTAATGCAAAGCCTGCAAAACTGCTGGAAACTGCTAAAACTGCTGAAACTGCTTGTGATAAAACTGCTGAAATTTTTTCCAACATTGGGGATGATGATCCCATTGCTGTAGCTCATAATGATTTAGATTTTGATGATTGCCACATCTCTGAAGTTATAAAGTTCTTACAAAAACTTGCTAAAAGTCCCAATGCTAGTGCTATAAATTTGGCCTTTACAAAACATATTACAAATGCTCTCATAAAAGCTAGAGAAGAGAAACTAAAACTTGAAACCTCTATTCCTAGAAAGTTAGAAGATGGTTGGGAGCCCATCATTAAGATGAAGATCAACGACTTTGATTGTAATGCTTTATGTGATCTTGGTGCAAGTATTTCTGTTATGCCTAAGAAAATTTATGATATGCTTGACTTGCCACCATTAAAAAATTGTTATTTGGATGTTAATCTCGCTGACAATGTTATAAAGAAACCTTTGGGGAGAGTTAATAATGTTCGTATTATGGTTAACAATAACCTTGTCCCCGTTGATTTTGTTGTCTTGGGTATTGAATGCAATGCATCTTGTCCCATTATATTGGGAAGACCTTTTCTTCGAACTGTTGGTGCTACCATTGATATGAAGGAAGGTAATATTAAATATCAATTTCCTCTCAAGAAAGGTATGGAACACTTCCCTAGAAAGAGAATGAATTTACCTTTTGATTCTATTATTAGAACGAATTATGATGTTGATGCTTCGTCTCTTGATGTTACTTGATACACACTTTCTGCGCCTAGCTGAAAGGCGTTAAAGAAAAGCGCTTATGGGAGACAACCCATGTTTTTACTACAGTATTTTTGTTTTATATTTGAGTCTTGGAAGTTGTTTACTACTGTAGCAACCTCTCCTTATCTTAGTTTTGTGTTTTGTTGTGCCAAGTAAAGTCTTTGATAGTAAGGTTCATACTAGATTTGGATTACTGCGCAGTTACAGATTTCTTTGCTGTCACTAATTTCGACCTGCCTCTCTGTAGGTAGCTCAGAAAAATATTCCAATTTACGTGCGTGATCCTCAGATATGTACGCAACTTTCATTCAATTTGGGCATTTTCATTTGAGCAAGTCTGGTGCCATTTTAAAATTCGTCTTTACGAACTGCTCTGTTTTGACAGATTCTGCCTTTTATTTCGCATTGCCTCTTTTGCTATGTTGGATGAATTTCTTTGATCCATTAATGTCCAGTAGCTTTATGCAATGTCCAGAAGTGTTAAGAATGATTATGTCACCTCTGAACTTGTTAATTTTTATTGTGCACTAACCCTCTAATGAGTTGTTTCGAGTTTGGTGTGGAGGAAGTTTTCAAGGATCAAGAGAGGGAAATGATGCAATATGATCAAGGAGAGTGAAAGCTCTAAGCTTGGGGATGCCCCGGTGGTTCACCCCTGCATATTCTAAGAAGACTCAAGCGTCTAAGCTTGGGGATGCCCAAGGCATCCCCTTCTTCATCGACAACATCATCAGGTTCCTCCCCTGAAACTATATTTTCATTCAGTCACATCTTATGTGCTTTGCTTGGAGCGTCGGTTTGTTTTTGTTTTTGTTTTGTTTGAATAAAATGGATCCTAGCATTCATTGTGTGGGAGAGAGACACACTCCGCTGTTGCATATGGACAAATATGTCCTTAGGCCTTACTCATAGTATTCATGGCGAAGGTTGAATCTTCTTCGTTAAATTGTTATATGGTTGGAATCGGGAAATGCTACATGTAGTAATTCTAAAATGTCTTGAATAATTTGATACTTGACAATTGTTGTGCTCATGTTTAAGCTCTTGCATCATATACTTTGCACCCATTAATGAAGAAACACCTAGAGCTTGCTAAATTTGGTTTGCATATTTGGTCTCTCTAAAGTCTAGATAATATCTAGTATTGAGTTTTGAACAACAAGGAAGACGGTGTAAAGTCTTATAATGTTTACAATATGTCTTTTATGTGAGTTTTGCTGCACCGGTTCATCCTTGTGTTTGTTTCAAATAACCTTGCTAGCCTAAACCTTGTATCGAGAGGGAATACTTCTCATGCATCCAAAATCCTTGAGCCAACCACTATGCCATTTGTGTCCACCATACCTACCTACTACATGGTATTTCTCCGCCATTCCAAAGTAAATTGCTTGAGTGCTACCTTTAAATTTCCATCATTCGCCTTTGCAATATATAGCTCATGGGACAAAATAGCCTTAAAAACTATTGTGGTATTGAATATGTACTTATGCACTTTATCTCTTATTAAGTTGCTTGTTGTGCGATAACCATGCTTCTGGGGACGCCATCAACTCTTTGTTGAATATCATGTGAGTTGCTATGCATGTCCGTCTTGTCTGAAGTAAGAGAGATCTACCACTTTAATGGTTAGAGCATGCATATTGTTAGAGAAGAACATTGGGCCGCTAACTAAAGCCATGAATCATGGTGGAAGTTTCCGTTTTGGACATATATCCTGAATCTCATATGAGAACACTAATTGTTGCTACATGCTTATGCATTAAAGAGGAGTCCATTATCTGTTGTCCATGTTGTCCCGGTATGGATGTCTAAGTTGAGAATAATCAAAAGCGAGAAATCCAAAATGTGAGCTTTCTCCTTAGACCTTTGTACAGGCGGCATGGAGGTACCCCTTTGTGACACTCGGTTAAAACATGTGTATTGCGATGATCCGGTAGTCCAAGCTAATTAGGACAAGGTGCAGGCACTATTAGTATACTATGCATGAGGCTTGCAACTTGTAAGATATAACTTACATAATACATATGCTTTATTACTACCGTTGACAAAATTGTTTCATGTTTTCAAAATAAAAGCTCTAGCACAAATATAGCAATCGATGCTTTCCTCTTTGAAGGACCTTTCTTTTACTTTTATGTTGAGTCAGTTCACCTATCTCTCTCCACCTCAAGAAGCAAACACTTGTGTGAACTGTGCATTGATTCCTACATACTTGCATATTGCACTTGTTATATTACTTTACATTGACAATATCCATGAGATATACATGTTATAAGTTGAAAGCAACCGCTGAAACTTAATCTTCCTTTGTGTTGCTTCAATACCTTTACTTTAATTTATTGCTTTATGAGTTAACTCTTATGCAAGACTTATTGATGCTTGTCTTGAAGTACTATTCATTAAAAGTCTTTGCTTTATGATTCATTTGTTTACTCATGTCATTACCATTGTTTTGATCGCTGCATTCATTACATATGCTTACAATAGTATGATCAAGGTTATGATGGCATGTCACTCCAGAAATTATCTTTGTTATCGTTTACCTGCTCGGGACGAGCAGGAACTAAGCTTGGGGATGCTGATACGTCTCCGACGTATCGATAATTTCTTATGTTCCATGCCACATTATTGATGATATCTACATGTTTTATACACATTATATGTCGTATTTATGCATTTTCCGGCACAAACCTATTAACAAGATGCCGAAGAGCCAGTTGCTGTTTTCTACTGTTTTTGGTTTCAGAAATCCTACAAAGGAAATATTCTCGGAATTGGACGAAATCAACGCCCAGGGTCCTATTTTTGCACGAAGCTTCCAGAAGACCGAGGGGGAAAGGAAGTGGGGCCACGAGGCGCCGCCACAACAGGGCGGCGCGGCCCAGCCCTAGGCCGCGCGGCCCTGGCGTGTGGGGCCCTCATGTGGCCCCCCGCGTTGCCCTTCCGCCTACTTAAAGCCTCCGTCGCGAAACCCCCAGTACCGAGAGCCACGATACGGAAAACCTTACTGAGACGCCGCCGCCGCCAATCCCATCTCGGGGGATTCTGGAGATCACCTCCGGCACCCTGCCGGAGAGGGGAATCATCTCCCGGAGGACTCTTCAGCGCCATGGTCGCCTCCGGAGTGATGAGTGAGTAGTTCACCCCTGGACTATGGGTCCATAGCAGTAGCTAGATGGTTGTCTTCTCCTTATGTGCTTCATTGTTGGATCTTGTGAGCTGCCTAACATGATCAAGATCATCTATCTGTAATTCTATATGTTGTGTTTGTCGGGATCCGATGGATAGAGAATACTATGTTATGTTGATTATCAATCTATTACCTATGTGTTGTTTATGATCTTGCATGCTCTCCATTATTAGTAGAGGCTCTGGCCAAGTTTTTATTCTTAACTCCAAGAGGGAGTATTTATGCTCGATAGTGGGTTCATGCCTCCATTAAATCTGGGACAGTGACAGAAAGTTCTAAGGTTGTGGATGTGCTGTTGCCCATTGATGCTATGTCCGAGGATGTAGTTATTGATTACATTACGCACCATACTTAATGCAATTGTCTGTTGTTTTGCAACTTAATACTGGAAGGGGTTCGGATGATAACCTGAAGGTGGACTTTTTAGGCATAGATGCATGCTGGATAGCGGTCTATGTACTTTGTCGTAATGCCCAATTAAATCTCACAATACTCATCATATCATGTATGTGCATTGTTATGCCCTCTCTATTTGTCAATTGCCTGACTGTAATTTGTTCACCCAACATGCTATTTATCTTATGGGAGAGACACCTCTAGTGAACTGTGGACCCCGGTCCTATTCTTTACATCGCATACAATCTACTGCAATACTTGTTCTACTGTTTTCTGCAAACAATCATCTTCCACACAATACGGTTAATCCTTTGTTACAGCAAGCCGCTGAGATTGACAACCTCACTGTTTCGTTGGGGCAAAGTACTTTGGTTGTGTTGTGCAGGTTCCACGTTGGCGCCGGAATCCCTGGTGTTGCGCCGCACTACATCCCGCCGCCATCAACCTTCAACGTGCTTCTTGGCTCCTCCTGGTTCGATAAACCTTGGTTTCTTTCTGAGGGAAAACTTGCTGCTGTGCGCATCATACCTTCCTCTTGGGGTTCCCAACGAACGTGTGAGTTACACGCCATCAGGAAGCAAGCTCAAGAAGGTTAACAATAGTGGTAAAAAATGTGCCAAAAAACCCTAAGAACAATGGGGAAGAAGCCCATTTTATAGCCCCTCAAAAATATGACCGCTTGGGCCAAAAACGATCCAACCCGGCACTGGACCCGGTAGGTACCAGAATTTTTTGTATCCTATCTTGCATGACGGGCCAGATACTGGGCTGCTCGGTAGCAGCACTTGGCATGCCGAGCCTGATGGGATTCGATGCATAGAAAACAAAAAATTTCCTACCGCAAGAACGAATAACAAGCCAAGATCTAATCTAGTAGATGGCAGCAACGAGGTGAAGGTCAACATACCCTCGAAGATCGCTAAGCATAAACGAGATAAATCTCGTGGTGGATGTAGTCGATCACTTGCCGCTTTCAAAAGCGCGTAGAAGATCTTGACGGTGCCACAATCGGGCAGCACCTCCGCACTCGGTCACACGTACGGTGTTGATGACGACGTCCTTATCCCCGTTCCAGCGGGTAGCAGATGTAGTAGATCCTCCTCGGAATCCCGCCAGCACGATGGCGTGGTAGCGGTGGTGGTGGAGAAATCCTGCAGGGCTTCGCCGTAGCCGTGCAAGAGGGATGAGGAGGAAGGGGCGGCTAGGGTTTGGGGAGAGGGAGCTAGGGCTGCGACTTGTGCACCTCTTGGGGCTCCCCTTGCCCTCCTTTTATAGGTGGAAAAGGTCCTTGGGTCGTCCAAGACCTGCCCCCAAAGTTTGGTAGAGTTCCGGTAGGTTTCTGTCAGCCGAAACCTACTAGAACTAGGACTCTTTTGCCAAATGCGAATCTGCCTTAGGGGAAACTTCTTAACCCTTAATCTGCCTTAGAAGGTTCCGTAGCCTTCTGGTGCTTTATCATGTTTTGCTCACGGGAGAGGTTTTAGTCAACGGATCTGACACGCTCAGAAACGTATGTATTTTGCAATTCATTTGCGTCTGAACGCATCACTCATTTTCCAAATGAGTCGGCATTAATCGTATATGTTCGGTCTTCTGGTGGAACCTTAATTCCGCGGTCTGAAATATGTCACTAATATTGTCACACACAATATAGCTTCAAAGTTCTGACACTATCAGAACTACACCAAGTTCTCAAAGAACTCCTCGACTTAAACATCCTCAGTCATTGTCAAAAAATGACATACTCCGCCTTCGTTTGTAGAATCCGTCACAATATTTAGAACTCTTCTAAATCTAGCATTGTGCTACCTTTTAAACAACACTTAGCCTAACTGAGATTTGAAATTCATTTTTATATGTGACCAAACTAATATCGGTGCAACACTTTACATCGATTTGTTTGTCATTACCCCATACAAAACTATATATATATCCTTGGTTCTTATAAAGTACTCAAGGATATTCTTACTGTCGTCCAATGATCATCACATGAATCATTCTGGTACATGCTCATAACACTTTAGAGCACAGGTCATCTGATTGTGTACATATTATTCGTGATCTATAATCACTCATGTGTTTTTACTCATCGAGTGTCAAATACACTCAAGTCTTGTTAAACCTTCACATGGAAAAGAACACCTTCTTATTATTTTTATATTGAACTACTTCAGTATTCATTCTATGTACTTTGACTTAAACTTATTATGTGTTTCAATCTATCTTCATAGATCTTGACACTAAATATGTTTCAGTCCATATTCTTTCATTGAAGTTAATTCTCAATGAAACCTTTTTAAACATATAAGTATATAGTTACATCATTTATAATCAATGATATGTCCTCATAATATTATAACTATGTCTCAGCGCTCCCACTTAATGTCTTGCAAACGCAAGCATCTTCATCGTTTCTGATGAAATCAAAAAACTCTTTGACTATTTCATCCGGTGAAGATTCCAACTCCGCGATACTCACTTCATCCAATTGATGTTTGTATACTTATCTAGTATTCCACGGACCATCAAAACTCTTGGTTTGTATCTAGTATACTTCCTTCATACACACTTCTGGTAAGAAATGTATTTCTGCCATCCTACTATCATATCTCATAAAGAAATATGTAGCGATTACTAGAATAATCCACATAGACTATAAGCACCGCTACGGAAGATCTAATCTTATCGTAGTCAACTCTTTGAACTTTGTCGTAAACAACTTTTTGACAAGTCGAGCTTCTTCAAGGATATTCCATCCAAGTCCATCAATTTTATAGATCCATTTACTTTCAAAAAGTATTCACCTATCTTGGATTTCATGGCGCATAGCCATTTTAACGGAGTCAGGGCCCATCATAACTTCTTTGTATGTAGTTGGTTTATCATTGTTCAAAATCAATCCTTTGTCCACAAATCATTTATTTGATCACAAAGTAAACCATATCTACAAGGTTCAATAGGTACTTTGATCTCCATGACTATAACATTTTGTAGACATGGGAGCCATGATCGTCGTGGCCGCTTCCGGAACCATTTCCGATGTTGCGCTACTCTGATCATCATGCTCAGGTTCATAAACCTTATCAAGTTCCATTGTCCTCCCACTCAAATACTTCGCTAGAAACAATTTTTTGGAAATAAGTAAGAAACATCGACAAACACTTTTATCTTTGTCTCCATAGTGGAAAGAATTCCCAATCAATTCTCTGGGATAACCAACAAAGACATTCATCCGACTTTGGTTTTAAACTTATTTACTTATGCTATGCATACCAAAATTTAAGAAAGGACTATTAGGGTTTATACCCATGCCATAACTCACATGGTGTCATTTCAACGGATTATGATGATGCTCTATTTAGTGTAAAAGCGGTAGTCACTAAAGAATAATCCACAAAAATATAATGGCATCATTTTATTTTATCTCATCATTGACCCAACAAGGTTTGGATACATCTCTCGGATACTCCATCATCACTATGATACTCCAAGAAATGTGAGTTATAGAACAATTTCATAACTCTCTTAGATGTTCGCTAAAACTCGTAATTCAAATATTTCCACCATGATCCAATCATAGATATTTGACTTTTCTATTACGATGATTTCCACTTCATGCTGAAATTTATTTGAATCCATTCAAATGTTTCAAACTTCTTCCTTATCGAATAAATATATCCACATATATATACTCAATTCATTGTTGGAAGTTTTCATGAAGTAGAAGAATCTCCCGCACACAACTATGCCCAGTGAACCACATACATCATCATGCATGTTTCCACTAAGTTAGTTGCCCATTCAACTTTTGGCCTATGAACGGTATTTCAGTCATTCTCTTTAGAAAAGATTTGCAAGTGCCAAACGATTCAAAAATCAAATGACACCAAAAATCCATCTGCATGGAGTTTCTTCATGCGTTCCTTTCTAACATGACCTAAATGGCGGTTCCACAAATAAGTGGAATTCAAATCATTTGCCTTATGGCATTTTAGCGTCAGTGTTATGCATGTGCGTTTCACCATAAAGACTTATAATAACTTGTCCATCGTATATGGAATACTGTCAAAATTTGAACAACTCATTATTTTCATTTGACCAGAACAAAAACAACAATTATAAAGTTCTTTATTATAAATCTGAAGGGCTAGGTAGAATGCCAACGACGAACACAATAACACTTTATTTTGTTCCAGACGTGCATTCCTACCATATTCCTTGTCAGTCACTTAGGCCATTGTATTCTTGTATTGCGTTGTTTTGTATGACACCTCATACCAACCAATATGGTACAAATACCCAAGAATTTCATTGTGTGACCAAACAAGAAATACATTCATAACATGTATATCATCTATATACACCTGAGCTAGACTTTCTAGTCTTTTCTTTCTTTCTGCCAAAAATCTTTTGTAGTTTCTCTTTTAGCTTTCCTCATTCTCAGAAAACACTTCACCTTCAATAACTTCTAGGTCCATTGGTCAATTACCAATAACCTTGAGGTTCTTACTTTGAAGTTGATCATCACATGACAAGTGTCCCAGATTTCACTATTAGTAACTTTTAATGTGATGAACAATTTCACTCATAATTTTATCCATCAAATCATGACGACTTTCCGAGACCATGTCTGTACATGCTAGGCTCGTAAAGTTTAACCTTAGTATTCGCATGTGCAAATATGGCTTGCACCCGTTGTATGCACACGTAGAATCTATAACACCCGATCATCACGTGATGCTTCGAAACGACGAGTCTTAGCAACGGTGCATACTAAGGACGATCACTTCATGGATATGCGAATATCGTTAGTGCCCAACTAGTTGGAGGATCGGGACGCCTGGCGTCTTCAACCTTCGTACATTCCCATAAAACTTATGAGTTTATGTAGTCTCACCAGATTATATTCTATCATCTTGCAATAAGGTCTTAGATATCACATATATCTCATACCTCGCTTATCTCTGAAAACTAAATTTCCAGCTCCTTACTTTTCAAACGGATTTGAACTTCAAGTTTCACGGAGACAAGATGATTTTAGGTACTAATTGAAACCATTGTTCTTTGAATCAGCAATGTGAGGTTTACTAAAAGTTTGCAAAAGGACTTAATCATTTCTTGATTCTTTAACAATACGGTACCAGTCCGTAAAGTTACTTGTCACACTTAACAATATTTCTATCTCAATTACAAGACTAGCGCATCGTAGAAAATGGATGCCAATTCTACAAATTTAATTCAAAATAATATTCAGACTATGTTCATGATAATTAGTTCATGTTTTAATCTAATTACTAATGAACTCCCACTTAATACAACATCCCTCATAGTTGTTTAGTGGTACACGATCCATATCCACTACACCAAAACCGATCATCACGTGAGATGATGTAGCTTCAATGGAGAACATCAACATGTTGATCATATCATCCATATGACTCGTGTTCAACCTTTCGGTTTCCTGTGTTCCGAGGCCATGTCTGTACATGCTAGGCTCGTCAATCAAACCCAAGTATTTCCACGTGTGCAACATGGCTTACACCCATTGTATGTGAACGTAGAATCTATCACATCCGATCATCACGAGATGCTTCAAAATGACGAACTGTAGCAACGGTGCATACGAGGGGAGAACACTTTATTATCTTGATACTAATGTGAGGGATCATCTTATAATGCTACCTTCGCGATCTAAGCAAGATAAGATGCATAAAGGATTAACATCACATGCAATTCATATGTGATATGATATGACCCTTTAGTCTTTGCGCCTTTGATCTTCATCTCCAAAGCACAGACATGATCTCCATCATCAACGAGCATGATCTCCATCATCGTCGGCGTAGCGTCAAGGTCCATGGCGCCGTCTTCATGGTTGTTCACCACATGTAGCAACTATTACAACTACTTTGAAATAATACTACTACATGAAATATAAAGACAACCATAAGGCTCCTGCCGGTTGATACGTCTCCGACGTATCGATAATTTCTTATGATCCATGCCACATTATTGATGTTATCTACATGTTTTATGCACACTTTATGTCATATTCGTGCATTTTCTGGAACTAACCTATTAACAAGATGCCGAAGTGCCAGTTGCTGTTTTCTGCTGTTTTTGGTTTCAGAAATCCTAGTAACGAAATATTCTCGGAATTGGACGAAATCAAAGCCCAGGGGCCTATTTTTCCACGAAGCTTCCAGAAGTCCGAAGGGGAGACGAAGAGGGGCCACGAGGGAGCCAAACCCTAGGGCGGCGCGGCCCCCCCCCTTGGCCGCGCGGCCCTATGGTGTGGGCCCCCCGTGCCGCCTCTTGACCTGCCCTTCCGCCTACAAATAGCCTCCGTGACGAAACCCCCAGTACCGAGAGCCACGATACGGAAAACCTTACTGAGACGCCGCCGCCGCCGATCCCATCTCGGGGGATCCAGGAGATCGCCTCCGGCACCCTGCCGGAGAGAGGGAATCATCTCCCGGAGGACTCTACACCGCCATGGTCGCCTCCGGAGTGATGAGTGAGTAGTCTACCCCTGGACTATGGGTCCATAGCTGTAGCTAGATGGTTGTCTTCTCCCCATTGTGCTATCATTGTCGGATCTTGTGAGCTGCCTAACATGACCAAGATCATCTATCTGTAATTCTATATGTTGCGTTTGTTGGGATCCGATGAATAGAGAATACTTGTTATGTTGATTATCAAAGTTATATCTACGTGTTGTTTATGATCTTGCATGCTTTCCGTTACTAGTAGATGCTCTGGCCAAGTAGATGCTTGTAACTCCAAGAGGGAGTACTTATGCTCGATAGTGGGTTCATGCCTGCATTGACACCTGGGACAGTGACAGAAAGTTCTAAGGTTGTGTTGTGCTGTTGCCACTAGGGATAAAACATTGATGCTATGTCTAAGGATGTAGTTGTTGATTACATTACGCACCATACTTAATGCAATTGTCTGTTGCTTTGCAACTTAATACTGGAGGGGGTTCGGATGATAACCTGAAGGTGGACTTTTTAGGCATAGATGCAGTTGGATGGCGGTCTATGTACTTTGTCGTAATGCCCAATTAAATCTCACTATACTCATCATGATATGTATGTGCATGGTCATGCCCTCTTTATTTGTCAATTGCCCAACTGTAATTTGTTCACCCAACATGCTTTTATCTTATGGGAGAGACACCTCTAGTGAACTGTGGACCCCGGTCCAATTCTCTTTACTGAAATACAATCTACTGCAATACCTGTTCTACTGTTTTCTGCAAACAATCATCTTCCACACAATACGGTTAATCCTTTGTTACAGCAAGCCGGTGAGATTGACAACCTCACTGTTTCGTTGGGGCAAAGTACTTTGGTTGTGTTGTGCAGGTTCCACGTTGGCGCCGGAATCTCTGGTGTTGCGCCGCACTACATCCCGCCACCATCAACCTTCAACGTGCTTCTTGGCTCCTCCTGGTTCGATAAACCTTGGTTTCTTTCTGAGGGAAAACTTGCTGCTGTGCGCATCATACCTTCCTCTTGGGGTTCCCAACGAACGTGTGAGTTACACGCCATCAAGCTCTTTTTCTGGCGCCGTTGCCGGGGAGATCAAGACACGCTGCAAGGGGAGTCTCCACTTCTCAATCTCTTTACTTTGTTTTTGTCTTGCTTTATTTTATTTACTACTTTGTTTGCTGCACTAAATCAAAACAAAACAAAAATTAGTTGCTAGCTTTACTTTATTTACTATCTTGTTTGCACTCTATATCAAAAACACAAAAAAATTAGTTACTTGCATTTACTTTACTTAATATCATGCATGTTTTTATTTCACTAGTTAAGCATAATGGAAAACAACAAAAATATGAGAGACCTTTATGAACTTTATCTTGAATTAGGACATGATGTGTTTGAAGAGAGAATTAAAAAACCCATGGAACTTTATATGCATGCTAATGGGAATGTTATTACTATGAATGCTTTGAACACCATTGTTGCTAATGCTATGGAAAATTCTAAGCTTGGGGAAGCTGGCTCTGATGAGCATGATCTTTTTAGTCCCCCAAGCATTGAGGAGAAAATTTTCTTTTATGATTACAATATGCCTCCTATATATGATGATAGCCACTTTGTTGAATTTGCTCCCACTAGAACTAATAAAATTGATTATGCTTATGTGGAGAGTAATAATTTTATGTATGAGACTCATGATAAGAATGCTTTATGTGATAGTTATATTGTTGAGTTTGCTCATGACACTACTGAAAGTTATTATGAGAGAGGAAAATATGGTTGTAGAAATTTTCATGTTACTAAAACACCTCTCTATGTGCTGAAATTTTTGAAGCTACACTTGTTTTATCTTTCTATGCTAGTTGCATTATGCTTCATGAACTTGTTTATTTACAAGATTCCTATGCATAGGAAGCACGTTAGACTTAAATGTGTTTTGAATTTGCTTCTTGAAGCTCTCTTTTGCTTTAAATACCATTTCTTGCGAGTGCATCATCAAAACTGCTGAGCCTATCTTAATGGCTATAAAGAAAGAATTTCTTGGGAGATAACCCATGTATTTTTACCCACAGTACTTTGTTTTTATTTTGTGTCTTGGAAGTTGTTTACTACTGTAGCAACCTCTCCTTATCTTAGTTTTGTGTTTTGTTGTGCCAAGTTAAGCCTTTGATAGAAAAGTAAGTACTAGATTTGGATTACTGCGCAGTTCCAGATTTCTTTTCTGTCACGAATCTGGGTCTACCTCCCTGTAGGTAGCTCAGAAAATTAAGCCAATTTACGTGCATGATCCTCAGATATGTACGCAACTTTCATTCAATTTGAGCATTTTCATTTGAGCAAGTCTGGTGCCATTTTAAAATTCGTCAATACGAACTGTTCTGTTTTGACAGATTCTGCCTTTTATTTCGCATTGCCTCTTTTGCTATGTTGGATGAATTTCTTTGATCCACTAATGTCTAGTAGCATTATGCAATGTCCAGAAGTGTTAAGAATGATTGTGTCACCTCTGAATATGTCAATTTATATTGTGCACTACCCCTCTAATGAGTTGTTTCGAGTTTGGTGTGGAGGAAGTTTTCAAGGATCAAGAGAGGAGTATGATGCAACATGATCAAGGAGAGTGAAAGCTCTAAGCTTGGGGATGCCCCGGTGGTCCACCCCTGCATATATCAAGAAGACTCAAGCGTCTAAGCTTGGGGATGCCCAAGGCATCCCCTTCTTCATCGACAACATTATCAGGTTCCTCCCCTGAAACTATATTTTTATTCCATCACATCTTATGTGCTTTTTCTTGGAGCGTCGGTTTGTTTTTGTTTTTTGTTTTGTTTGAATAAAATGGATCCTAGCATTCACATTTTATGGGAGAGAGACACGCTCCGCTGTAGCATATGGACAAGTATGTCCTTGGTTTCTACTCATAGTATTCATGGCGAAGTTTCTCCTTCGTTAAATTGTTATATGGTTGGAATTTGAAAATGATACATGTAGTAATTGCTATAAATGTCTTGGGTAATGTGATACTTGGCAATTGTTGTGCTCATGATTAAGCTCTTGCATCATATGCTTTGCACCCATTAATGAAGAAATACATAGAGCATGCTTAAATTTGGTTTGCATATTTGGTTTCTCTAAGGTCTAGATAATTTCTAGTATTGAGTTTGAACAACAAGGAAGACGGTGTAGAGTCTTATAATGTTTTCAATATGTCTTTTATGTGAGTTTTGCTGCACCGGTTCACCCTTGTGTTTGTTTCAAATAAACCTTGCTAGCCTAAACCTTGTATCGAGAGGGAATACTTCTCATGCATCCAAAATACTTGAGCCAACCACTATGCCATTTGTGTCCACCATACCTACCTACTACATGGTATTTTCCGCCATTCCAAAGTATATTGCTTGAGTGCTACCTTTAAAATTCCATCATTCACCTTTGCAATATATAGCTCATGGGACAAATAGCTTAAAAACTATTGTGGTATTGAATATGTAATTATGCACTTTATCTCTTATTAAGTTGCTTGTTGTGCGATAACCATGTTCACTGGGGACGCCATCAACTATTCATTGTTGAATTTCATGTGAGTTGCTATGCATGTCCGTCTTGTCTGAAGTAAGAGAGATCTACCACCTTATGGTTAAGCATGCATATGTTAGAGAAGAACATTGGGCCGCTAACTAAAGCCATGATCCATGGTGGAAGTTTCAGTTTTGGACATATATCCTCAATCTCAAATGAGAAAATTATTAATTGTTGTTACATGCTTATGCATAAAAGAGGAGTCCATTATCTGTTGTCTATGTTGTCCTGGTATGGATGTCTAAGTTGAAGAATAATCAATAGCGAGAAATCCAATGCGAGCTTTCTCCTTAGACCTTTGTACAGACAGCATAGAGGTACCCCTTTATGACACTTGGTAAAAACAGTGCATTGTGATGATCCGGTAGTCCAAGTTAATTAGGACAAGGTGCGGGCACTATTAGTACACTATGCATGAGGCTTGCAACTTATAAGATATAATTTACATGATGCATATGCTTTATTACTACCGTTGACAAAATTGTTTCATGTTTTCAAAATCAAAGCTCTAGCACAAATATAGCAATCGATGCTTTTCCTCTATGGAGGACCATTCTTTTACTTTCAATGTTGAGTCAGTTCACCTATTTCTCTCCACCTCAAGAAGCAAACACTTGTGTGAACTATGCATTGATTCCTACATACTTGCTTATTGCACTTATTATATTACTCTATGTTGACAATATCCATGAGATATACATGTTACAAGTTGAAAGCAACCGCTGAAACTTAATCTTCTTTTGTGTTGCTTCAATACCTTTACTTTGAATTATTGCTTTATGAGTTAACTCTTATGCAAGACTTATTGATGCTTGTCTTGAAGTGCTATTCATGAAAAGTCTTTGCTTTATGATTCACTTGTTTACTCATGTCATATACATTGTTTTGATCGCTGCATTCACTACATATGCTTTACAAATAGTATGATCAAGATTATGATGGCATGTCACTCCAGAAATTATCTGTGTTATCGTTTTACCTGCTTGGGACGAGCAGAACTAAGCTTGGGGATGCTGATACGTCTCTGACGTATCGATAATTTCTTATGATCCATGCCACATTATTGATGTTATCTACATGTTTTATGCACACTTTATGTCATATTCGTGCATTTTCTGGAACTAACCTATTAACAAGATGCCGAAGTGCCGATTCTTTGTTCTGCTGTTTTTGGTTTCAGAAATCCTAGTAACGAAATATTCTCGGAATTGGACGAAATCAAAGCCCAGGGGCCTATTTTTCCACGAAGCTTCCAGAAGTCCGAAGGAGAGACGAAGAGGGGCCACAAGGGAGCCAAACCCTAGGGCGGCGCGGCCCCCCCCCTTGGCCGCGCGGCCCTATGGTGTGGGCCCCCCGTGCCGCCTCTTGACCTGCCCTTCCGCCTACAAATAGCCTCCGTGACGAAACCCCCAGAACCGAGAGCCACGATACGAGAAAACATACTGAGACGCCGCCGCCGATCCCATCTCGGGGGATCCAGGAGATCGCCTCCGGCACCCTGCCGGAGAGAGGGAATCATCTCCCGGAGGACTCTACACCGCCATGGTCGCCTCCGGAGTGACGAGTGAGTAGTCTACCCCTGGACTATGGGTCCATAGCTGTAGCTAGATGGTTGTCTTCTCCCCATTGTGCTATCATTGTCGGATCTTGTGAGCTGCCTAACATGATCAAGATCATCTATCTGTAATTCTATATGTTGCGTTTGTTGGGATCCGATGAATAGAGAATACTTGTTATGTTGATTATCAAAGTTATATCTACGTGTTGTTTATGATCTTGCATGCTTTCCGTTACTAGTAGATGCTCTGGCCAAGTAGATGCTTGTAACTCCAAGAGGGAGTACTTATGCTCGATAGTGGGTTCATGCCTGCATTGACACCTGGGACAGTGACAGAAAGTTCTAAGGTTGTGTTGTGCTGTTGCCACTAGGGATAAAACATTGATGCTATGTCTAAGGATGTAGTTGTTGATTACATTACGCACCATACTTAATGCAATTGTCTGTTGCTTTGCAACTTAATACTGGAGGGGGTTCGGATGATAACCTGAAGGTGGACTTTTTAGGCATAGATGCAGTTGGATGGCGGTCTATGTACTTTGTCGTAATGCCCAATTAAATCTCACTATACTCATCATGATATGTATGTGCATGGTCATGCCCTCTTTATTTGTCAATTGGCCAACTGTAATTTGTTCACCCAACATGCTTTTATCTTATGGGAGAGACACCTCTAGTGAACTGTGGACCCCGGTCCAATTCTCTTTACTGAAATACAATCTACTGCAATACCTGTTCTACTGTTTTCTGCAAAAAATCATCTTCCACACAATACGGTTAATCCTTTGTTACAGCAAGCCGGTGAGATTGACAACCTCACTGTTTCGTTGGGGCAAAGTACTTTGGTTGTGTTGTGCAGGTTCCACGTTGGCGCCGGAATCTCTGGTGTTGCGCCGCACTACATCCCGCCGCCATCAACCTTCAACGTGCTTCTTGGCTCCTCCTGGTTCGATAAACCTTGGTTTCTTTCTGAGGGAAAACTTGCTGCTGTGCGCATCATACCTTCCTCTTGGGGTTCCCAACGAACGTATGAGTTACACGCCATCACCGGTTGCCACAATACAATAATGATCATCTCATACATATTCATCATCACATCATGGCCATATCACATCACCAAACCCTGCAAAAACAAGTTAGACGCCTCTAATTTGGTTTGCATATTTTACGTGGTTTAAGATTTTCGAGTAAGATCCAATCTACCTACGAACATGAACCACAACGGTGATACTAGTGTTGTCAATAGAAAGAGTAGATTGAATCTTCACTATGGTGGGAGAGACAGACACCCGCAAAGCCACTTATGCAATACAAGTTGCATGTCAAGCGTGGAGCAAATCTCATGAACGCGGTCATGTAAAGTTAGCCCAAGCCGCTTCATCCCACCATCCCGCAAGATGCAAAGTACACGAACTAAAGGCAACAAAAGCATCAATGCCCACAAAACCATTGTGTTCTACTCGTGCAACCAATCTATGCATAGACACGACTCTGATACCACTGATGGGATTCGTAGCATAGAAAACAAAAAATTTCCTACCGCAAGAACGAATAACAAGCCAAGATCTAATCTAGCAACGAGGTGAAGATCAACATACCCTCGAAGATCGCTAAGCATTAACGAGATAAATCTCGTGGTGGATGTAGTCGATCACTTGCCGCTTTCAAAAGCGCGTAGAAGATCTTGACGGTGCCACAATCAGGCATCACCTCCGCACTCGGTCACACGTACGGTGTTGATGACGACGTCCTTCTCCCCATTACAGCAGGCAGCGGATGTAGTAGATCCTCCTCGGAATTCCGCCAGCACGACGGCGTGGTGGCGGTGGTGGTGGAGAAATCCTGCAGGGCTTCGCCGTAGCCGTGCAAGAGGGATGAGGAGGAAGGGGCGGCTAGGGTTTGGGGAGAGGGAGCTAGGGCTGCGACTTGTGCACCTCTTGGGGCTCCCCTTGCCCTCCTTTTATAGGTGGAAAAGGTCCTTGGGTCGTCCAAGACCTGCCCCCAAAGTTTGGTAGAGTTCCGGTAGGTTTCTGTCAGCCAAAATCTACTAGAACTAGGACTCTTTTGCCAAATGTGAATCTGCCTTAGGGGAAACTTCTTAACCCTTAAGGAAAACATGGATACACCTATTATGGAACCCTCCGGACTTCCTTAGACAGTCCGGGTCATCCCGGACACTTCCGGAACCTTCCACAATATTCCGGACTATTCCGGTCCTTCCAAAACTTTCTAGA